>NC_137889.1:97313423-98513423 GCF_963455335.1 Martes martes
AGTGATTGATAATAATGACATATCTAATACGCAAGCCTGTTCTTAGATAAAGAATGTTTATGTAGAAGTCATTTTCTCAGGGAGTTTTCAGTTTGTTTAATGCAATTAATCCCATTGATTAAGGACCTACTGTGAGCTAGGCTTTGCTTCTCAGTGTCTTCATTTAATTCTCAAAAAAAAAAAAAAATTCCCTGAAGTTAAGATTTCAGACATGAAGCTATTGGTCTAAGAAAAAAAAAGTAAAAAAAACTAGTAATTGGTAAAACTAAGATCTGATTTCAGAAACTTCTTTTAAAAGCTAAATTCTTTGTCTTATTCAGTGAAGATTTTTTTCACAGTATATATTTTACAGAAAGGAATTGTTAAGGAGATGGAGATATTACAGAATAATAATCTTAGAATAGGGATTTTAACAAATCATTTGAGGTGTGATTTTTATATTTATGATATTCTATGGAAAATAAAATGCTGAAAGCAGAATTAATAGTTTGGTACATCAAATGAAACCCTATGAAGAGTTGGAAATCAAGACAGAGCAACAAAACAGAGAACAAATCCGAGGAATCTGTTTGAACAATAGGTATTCTGGAAGGCAACAAGAAAAGTCAGTAGAAAAAATGAATAGAGCACTCACATTGGTTGAAAAAGAACTTAGTTTTTAAAGTCATGCCCACCAAGTGTGATTAATGAAAAGAAGATAACACACCCATACCTGGCCTGGTGAAATTTTCTCAACATCAGGGATAAACTGAAAAAATATATGAACTTCACAGGACTGAAGGAGTTAATTTTGTATCACGCATCTCACCTGCGCCAATGAAGTACTGCAGACAGCACTGTTCTCTGAGCCAAGAACTTCTTTACTATACCAAGAAAATGAAAAAGGAAAGGAAAGAAAATTTAAAACAAAGAAAGACAAGGAGGGAAGAAAGTAACCCAGTCAGTAGTCACACACACACACACACACACACACACACACACACACTCACACATGGATTATACACTCTGAGACAACTATAAGATACATACATTCTGAGAAAATTGTTCAAGAAAATACTATAGCTGAATGAAAATAACATAATGATATCTCAAAATAGAAGGCATGTTAATCAAGAAAAAAAATCCAGTAGAATTCATAGTTCATCCAGAATTGATGATGATAATATTATTGGGAATGATACTATCGGTATAAGAAGCATTTTTGGGGAAAAAAATCTAACTAACTTGGACTTAACATTCAGAAGTTTATTTAAAAGAAGTTGATTTTATAAGTTAAAAAAAGAAGTGAGGAGAAAAATGTGTCCTGAAGATTTTGTGTAAGCAGGAGGAAGGGCTTATAAATTATTTGGTTTGGGCATATTAATATATAAACCCATGGTTAAATGCAACCATTAAAATGAAGACAAACCCTGAGGAAAATATATATGTATATACATAAGACACGCAATTACTGACTTGAAGAAACCAAACATTCAATCCAGTAAGTAAAAGAGGGGAAAAAGGTGTATGAAATGGTATAGAATAATAAAAATCATATAGGAGAGGAAGAATAAATTTAAGTGTATTTATTATTAAATAACTGCAAAGAAGTTACAATTCTCTACTGCAAAACAGTACTTCCAATTGGATTAAAATTTTCTGGTTATATCCTGCTTGCCAAAGAAATGACACCTATCTGAAAGTTGCAAATGTAGAAAAGAAAGATATGGAGAGAGATAGACTAGGATTAAAGTTCAAGGGGGCACTTGGGTGGCTCAGTTGGTTAAGCATCTGACTTTTGATTTCAGCTCAGGTTATGATCTTAGGGTCCTGAGATTGAGCCCTGCATCACGCTCTGGGCTCTCCAGGGCATCTGCTTGAGATTCACTTCCCCTCTCTCTCCTTCTGCTCCTCCCTGACTCCCTGTCAAGCATGTGCTCTCTTTCTATCTCTAATAAATAAATAAATCTTTTTAAAAAAAGTTCAATGCTCTGATTTTATGATGCAGGAGGACTCCTACTTACTAAACATTTGTAATGCTGCAAGAAATTTGTTTTGTGAAGAGGATTCATTATCCTTGCTTTAGAGATGGAAAAAAATAAGGCATTGAAAATATAGACAATTTGCATGTTGACTAGTACTCATATGAATAGGATGTCATATAAGATTTGACTCAAGTCTCTATGTAAACCTTTACACCAAATTGCATTGCCTATGAGAACATAAAATGTACAGTTAGGCACTTCCACGTACTGAATAACAGCTAAGCTGCATGTTATAAATAAAGTTGACTATTTCTTTTTTTTTTTTTTTTTTTTTTTTTTTTTTTTAAAGATTTTTATTTATTCATTTGACAGACAGAAATCACAAGTAGGCAGAGAGGCAGGCAGAGAGAGAGGAGGAAGCAGGCTCCCCACAGAGCAGAGAGCCCGATGCGGGGCTCGATCCCAGGACCTTGGGATCATGACCCGAGCCGAAGGCAGAGGCTTTAACCCACTGAGCCACCCAGGCGCCCCAAGTTGACTATTTCTAATCTTTAAAAAAATCAGCAATACCGCATAGTTAACATTCACAATGAAGCTATTGTACTCAGATAGTTGTCATAATGATTCAGTGGTTCAGTATAGTAGACTAAAGAGAACCAAAACTTACCCAAATGTAAATGGAAATTTTGTATGTGATATGGATGGAATTATAGGCCAAAAAAAAAAAAAAAAGGAGCTGAACTGTTTAATAATGGTATTTGACTACTGAAACTGTGGGAAAGAATATAAAATTATACCCAAACATCTCATCATACATATAAATGTACTTCCTTTGAACTAGAGCCCAAAATGAGAACAAAAAAAGTAAATTAAATAAAGGGATCAATGGGAAACATCAGGGTCTTTTCATAATTTCAAAGTGGATAAGATCTTTTTGCCAGAGTTCATGATGGAAAGAAATTAAACTACTTTGTTGCACAAAAATTTGAAGTCTTTAAAAAGACAAAAAATAGGCTAGAAGTTATTGATAACATATTGGGCAGAATATATGTTCATATCTCCCTTAAAATGATTCCAAAATGTCTAAGAAAAATATAAAAAGGCATCATAGTGAGCAAATAATATACTCAGGAAATTTAGGCAAAAAGAATATAAAAGCCCAACAAACTTGTGAATGGTTGTTTACTCTCACTGGCAGGTTCTATTTCATAGACAGATGACCCTTAACACCGGTTCCCACACTGAGCAGGCCCCCTTGTTTGGGGTCTAGTTCTCCGTGGCCATCATCTTAGAATTCTTAATAATTTTATTTTTAAATTTGGATTTTGTAAATGAACTCTGAGGGGACATTTGGAGCATATGCTTGGCTCATGGGAGCTCTAGCCTTTTCTCACCTTCCTGGGTCCTTCCTTCTTTGGATGGCTTCTTCCCTGCAAGGGACAGAAATCAGCTTGTCTCGCTAGGGAAGGCCTCCATTTTGCTGCTGCCCTGTGAAAGCATTGGGCCTAGGTGGGGCACTGAACGAGATGACTCAAGCACATGCCCCAGGTGATCCTGGATTGCTTCACTGCTTCACTGCAAGATTCTTTTACCCACCTGTAGCCAGGTACCAAGTGTGTCCAGGTGCAAAAGTTTTAATTCCTTGGAAGTCCTCCATCCACCATGGGTTGCAGGGCTGGGCTGTGAGACGGGGAGACTGCTTTCTGGGTCTAGGCCGGGGCCCTGCATTTTCATTTTGTACTAGGCCCCACAAGTTATGTAGTTGGTTGTTCACGAGTAGTCAGGGTAAAGGATTTAAAACAATCACATACCATGTTATTCTGATCAGATTGACCAAAAAATGAAATGGTAACCTTGAGTGACAGCAGGGGAGTGAGGAAATGGGTCCCCTCAATACTGCTAGTGGACTGTGGAACATCTACAGTATTTTTTATTCAGATTTTTAGATTTGAAATTGAAATCCCTGTAAGTTCACTTCTATGAATTCAAAGGTGTAATGTTTCTTAGACTAACTTAATCTTTTCTGTCTTGCATCAGCCTTTGGTAAGGGTAGACAAGTTGGCCGGTTATACCATCCATTATTAGAAGAGTAACCACCATTTACATTGCAAAATATTATCCAGGTAAAAGTTATTGTTGTTATAGTTATTATCTGGGACATGCAGATGCAAAATGGAAATACTACCTCTTTCCCATCCTACCCTGAGCCTAACATCATGGGTGTCATATGACAAGTTTTTAGTTTTGGATTACCTTGTAAATTTTGACGCCACATTTAAAGACACACACACAGACACACACACACAGAAGACAGCACTGTTTTATTGCCCACCACCCTTTGCCTTTGTAGCAAATCACACACCATGCAATGACCTGAGCTATAAAATAATACATAATTGTGAAAGTGTAGAAGCAAGGATGTCTTATATGAAGACATTACTTCTCTTTAAATTTCTAGCCTTATCTGAAAGGGCAGGGGCTTATGAACTTCTTGGGGTGTGTGTGTGTGTGTATGTGTGTTGAGCCAGAGTCTACAGACATGGGATTTTGTAGGAAATATTTTTTTGATGTCCTTTCTTTCACTTAGATAGGTAAATCACTATTACACATCGTGTTCTATTAATCTCAGAGAGTCGTCACTTTTTCTTCACTTGGCCTCAATTCTTGTCCCTCTTTCCTCCATTAGGTATTAACTGGAACCTGCCTTCTAATTCTGAGCAATTAAAGGAGTATAGTTCATCTTCTTAGGAGCTGAATGCAAATGACAAAGAATGTGGTACCATGCTTTTAGCACACCATTTATTCCATTGTAATTTCTGATGTAAGAAAAAATCCACAGCTCATTTAATTAATGTATAACTACAAGTGAGATATATTGGGAGCAGAGCAAGCTCTCTCCACACACACACACACACACACACACACAATCTGAAGTAGTTATCAAACTATGTTTAAGGGAAAGAAAAGAACTATTAAAATATTCAGTCATCCAAAAATGATCTATAAGGCATGATAGCTACTTACCACTCAGTTCCTGTCAAGTCTGGACTGATAAATACCTTTTAAAATTAACAATTAAAAGCAATTAATGCAACATTCTGACTCTCTTTCTACTCTTATATTTTCCCCATTCTTCTTCCTTCCCCTCCCCTTTCTCTTGATAATTTTTATTTTCTGGTCTCTGAAATAAAATATTTCTTGAGTTTATATATAATGTGATTATCAAGTGAAGAACTCTGAAAAATTTGCTAGCTAATAGATTTGTAACAGTTTATTGATGTACTAAGCCACTGTACACTGACTTCATATTTAGAACCCAGTTGTTTTTGTAAAGTTCTAGACATTATAATAGTATTCATTTTATCTACAGAATTTTTAGAGTCAAATTATTTTTAGCTATAATCATTTGTCCTGATGAGAAGGACTGTCAGATATTTGTGAATTTTAATATGTGTAAATTCAGTGGAAATATTAAGGTGCTTAAAGAGCTTACATATACGATAAAGCCTTCACATTTCTCAAAATAATTTCTCCAACATAATTCTGTAAAGACTAATGCTAAGATTATAATGCAAATGTTTTAATATTATCAGATGCACCAACAAAGAAGATTTATGATATCTAATTTTTATATTTAAGGAACACTTTTAGTCCTTTAAAGGATTTATAGTTATATGAAATCACTGTGACCAGAACTTTGTCATTTTAGTTTTTCATTATGAGGTTAAATCACAATGTTTTTGCCCAGATTTTCTATGAGTTCGAGGGTTTTTATAAAATAATATTATACTAAAATAATATTTGTGTTGCTAAGAGGAATGAAATAACAAAATTAAAAATGGATGAGCTATAAGGAATCACCTTACACATCATCTAGAACAAGTCCTCGAGCTCTCTGATCTGTAAAATGTTATTGCTCCCTTACCCTAAATTTTATTCTTTAGTTTTAATAGAACAATTATAAAAGAAAAGCTTACTTATTTTCTTTCTGCACTTAATTGGACCATCTTGTATATTCTCAGTGGAAAATCCTGTTCTAGATACTGCGTTTAGCAATATGAATGAGTTATTCTGTTAACTACTTCATTGCAAAAGCTAGTTGGAAAAACAAATTATCTGATTCTACATCAAAAAATTCCTTGAAGGAATGGGATTGCCTTTATAATAATGTAAGTAATTTCATGTATCTCTGATTATTAACCCAATAAATGTATCACTCTCACTTACTGAATATCCATTAAGTACCAGGAAAACGTAAGCTAATTTCTTATCTGTAGGAAATAACTTCAAGTCATAAAGCCTTAAGAGTTTCTATGTGTCCTTGATAGTCAGCTAGTAAAATCAGATGATTCAGTATAAGTGGATATGCTGTGTCACTGGGTTTTGTACTAACAAGAACAGAAGGGAAAAGAGGTAAGGGAAAGAAATGATTCAAAAAATGCCTCTACAAAAGAAAAATCTGTGTTGAGGAACCTTGGCAGTGAATCAACAAGAAATCTGCAAGGGCTCGTTGTGTCAAGGCTTTCCTGATTTAGTAGTTCATATAAATTCATGTATTCATTCATTCAACACCTACTTACTGAATGCCTATTTTGTGATAGGTACCATGCCCTTGTGCCCTCCACGCCCCTACACACGACTTCCTCCTGAGCCCCAGGAGTCCATTATCTTATGCAATTTTCACCTAGACAAATTTATTCTGACAATCTCATTGCATTTATTTCATTCAGGTTCAACATGTTTTGGGTTTTGTTTTTATTAGTTGTAGGAAACATATTTGAAATTAAAACAAAATAAAGCAAAAGTCTATATACTTGAAATCCTTTGGGGAAAAAGCAACATCATTGGTAGGGAAATAAGAAAAGATTACACAGGCTCCAAGACACAAAAGGACCCTGGGAGATATAAAGAATGTACTGAAAATGTAAGCCCATCTTCGAATATGTTAGATTGTTGATGATCAACTATTAGAAAAAGAAAAAAAAACTAACTGCCTCTAAATATCTTGAGATTATTTTGCAGTATGTCTGCTACATCTGACTGTTAGCAGTTACTCTCTAGCAGCATATTATTTCCTTAAATTGAATAAAGGAAAAGGCAAAATGTCATCAAAGTTTTTTTTTTTTTTTTTAAGATTTTATTTATTTATTTAACAGAGAGAGAGAGATCACAAGTAGGCAGAGAGGCAGGCAGAGAGAGGAGGAAGCAGGCTCCCTGCTGAGCAGAGAGCAAGATGCAGATGCGGGGCTTGATCCCAGGACCCTGAGATCATGACCTGAGCTGAAGGCAGAGGCTTAACCCACTGAGACACCCAGGCACCCCTCAAACTTCTGTGCTGTAAAAGATTTAAACTATCCATATTTCCTTTAAAACCTTATTGTGCTATGATTAAATACATCTAAAAATAATCACTGGCAAACCTGGATTAAACCTGAAAACATAGTGAATCAGAAATATAATTAAAAAAAATTGGCCTTTTTCAATATGTGCAGTGTGCTAGGGACTAATCTTTGTATTTTAGCAAACTATTTCATTTGTTCTTTTCAAAATCCTCTGTGAGGATATTTTATTATTAACCCCATTCTACATATGAGAAAACTGATACTTTAGAGACCCAGTGATGTCACACAGATGATAAATTATAAATCCAGAATAAAACCTACATGTATCTGACTTTAGAGTCTTCTCTCTTTCCTAATCACCATGTTTCCACTCTGCTACATTTATTTTACAAACCCAAATCTAAAAGGGATGGCAGTGTCAATTATATTCACTAGGATCTCCATATCCTTACTGATTGTCAATTATTTAAAAATAATATTATAAGATCTCTTGCTGCAGGATTCTATTAAAAGTTCATGAAACCAATCACCTCAGTTGATAAAACCAAAAGACAGACTATAGAATGGGAGAAGCTATTTGGAAATGTCTTATCAGATAAAGGGCTAGTATCAAAAACCTATAAAGAACTTATCAAACTCAACACCCAAAGAACAAATAATCCAATCAAGAAATGGGCAGAAAGGATGAGCAGACATTTCTCTAAAGGAGACATACAAATGGCCAACAGAAACTTGAAAAAATGCTCAACATCACTTGGCATTAGGGAAATACAAATCAAAACTAAAATAAGATAACACCTCACACCAATCAGAATGTCTAAAATTAACAAGTCAGGAAACAACAGATGTTGGCGAGGATGCAGAGGAAGGGGATCCCTCTTACACTGTTGGTGGGAATGCAAGCTGTTGCAGCCACTCTGGAAAACAGTATGGAGATCCCTCAAGAAGTTAAAAATAAGCTACCCTATAACCCAGCAATTTTTCTACAGGGTATTTACCCCAAAGATACAAATGTAATGATCTAAAGGGGGTCCCTCTACCCCAATGTTTACAGCAGCAACGTCCACAACAGCCAAGCTATGGAAAAAGCCCAGATGCCCATCAGCAGATGAATGGATAAAGATGTGATATATGTATATAACAGAATATTACTCAGCCATCAAAAAAAGAAATCTTGCATTTGCAATGGCATGGATGGAACTAAAGGGTATTATGCTAAGCAAAACTGTCAATCAGTGAAAGACAATTATGATTACACTCATAAGTGGAATTTAAGAAACAAAACAGAGGACCACAGGGAAAGGAAGGGAAAAATGAAGCAAGACAAAGATGAAACTAGGCAAAATCAGAGAGGGAGACAGACCACAAGAGGCTCTTAATCATAGGAAGTAAACTAAGGGCTGCTGGAGGATAGGGGAGTGGGGGGATGGGACAACTGGGTGATGTACTGTAAGGGCACTGGGTGTTATATAAGATCGATGAATCACTGAACTTTACCTCTGAAACTAATAATATACTACATGTTAATTAATTGAATTTAAATTAAAAAAATAGTAAAAAAAAAAAAACCCACCAAAAACATGATCCATAAAAACAAACTGATGAAGTGTAGTTCATCAGGATGATTTCTATACTTTGAAAAGATAAAAAATATAAATCATAGTATTCAGTGAAAATATTTACAAATCATACATCTAACAAAAGCCTTGCTGCCAGGGTACATAAAAAATTCTCAAAATACAAAAACAAAAATTCAAAATATAAGCAAAATGAAATTTCAACAGTTAACTTCATCAAAAAACATATGGTACAGGAAAAGGTGCTTAACACTATTAAATTTACGAACATTTTAATTAAAACCAGTACAAATCAGATTTCCTGTTCAGGAAAGATAGAGAGGATATACTTTTCTGTATTCCTCCCACCAAGTACAGCTGAAATCCCTGGACATTATATACAAGACAACATAAGAAGATTCAAACAGGTGATGAGAAAGCTGACAGAACCTGACACTCCAGATCCCAGGAACGACATAGACGTGAGGGTCCTAGAATTTCTCTTTACTTCACTTATCTCTGACTGGAACCAGAAAGGCTAGCGACCCACAGACACCAATGTGGACAGACGAAAGTCTCAAAAATGTTTTTGTTTGTTTGTTTGTCTTTTTCTCCAGTCAGAAAAATGGGAAAAGGCATGCTAGGAAAACAGAAAAATTTTAGACACTAACTGCATATTCCGGTCAAAAAATTTGACTATACAGGAAAAAACATCGCTCAGGAATGCAGGAGAAATCAAGACATTCTGTGATAAAGGAAAACAAAGAAAATGTGTCACCACCAGTCCCACTCTGAAAGAATTGCTAAAGGGAATTATCTAAACAAAAATTAAGTGATAACAGAAGGAATCTTGAATCATCGTGAAGGAAAAACAAAAGAAAGAATAAAACTATACTTAGGTCTAATTGACTTTCCCTTATCCCTTGTGTTTTCTAAATTGTTTTGTATTTGAAGCAAAATTATCACTTGAAGCAAAATTATAACATCCATGTGATTCTCAGAAGAAAAAAAGAGAGAGAGAGAGAGAGAGAGAGAGAGAGAGAGAAACCAGTCATCTCAACTGAAAAGACAGGGTTGGTATTGGCCTCACCAAGGGTGAGGTATGCTAGTCCAGGCGGTATCTTTGAGAAGAGGTGACTGTGGATCATATAAAAAGTGTTTTCAGGGGGGAACCTGGGTGGCTCAGTGGGTTAAGCCTCTGCTTTGAGCTCAGGTCATGATCTCAGGTTCTGGGATCAAGCCCCGTATCAGGCTCTCTGCTCAACAGGGAGCCTGCTTCCCCCTCTCTGTCTGCCTTCCTCTCTGCCTACTTGTGACCTCTCTCTGTCAAATAAATAAATAAAATCTTTAAAAAAAAATAAATAATGTTTTGGGGGAATTACTGGTCTCAAGGATTGTTGGAGTTTAGGGGTAGAACTGTGTTGAAAACTGGGTAAGGCTGTTAATAACTGGGTTCAGAATGGTGTTTAATGGAATGCTTGCTTTGTGTCTGAAGAGTTGAATTGCAGAAAGGAATTACTCAGCTTTAAGTTGTTGTCACAAGTGAATGGATTTTAACCTGGTTCTGATAGCAAGTTGTTGCTATGAATATAAAACGAGTATAAGAATTTTCAAACTTGATCCCGGTTAAAATTGAAAATTATATCCCAACGTGGTCAATATTTTGGGCTTCTCTTTATTTTATTATTTTATTTTATTAAGATTTATTTATCTGAGAGAGAGAGAGAGCACCCATGCATGCATGCAGGAGGGGTGGAGCAGAGGGAGAGGGTGGGAGAGCCTTAAGCGGGCTTTATGCTGAGAGTGGAGCCTGATGCCATCCCAGGCCATCCCAGGACCCTGAGATCGTAACTCGACTTGAGCGGAAACCAAGAGTTAGTTGCTTAACTGAATGAGCTACCCAGGTACCACAAGAGCTCCTTTTTATAAAAAAACAGAAGTCCTTTTTCCTCTGTACTACCTAAAACAAATATGAATAAATAAATAGCATACATTGTATATATGTAAAATATGTATCATATGAGAATTCACTTATTCAACATTATTTTGCTGGTTGCTAAATATCTTCTCAAAGTCAGCCCTAGTTGTATACCAGAATAGACCCTTCAAGTCATCTCTTAAAATTTGAGTAAAGAATGCATTATGGTGGACCTTCTGAAATGTGTCTCTATATGAAAGAGCAATATTTAATAGTAATACTTACATATCTCACTGAAAATAATGTCTTCTTATTTATATCAAATGAAGATATTTCAGTAGATTTAAAATAATAAGTAAAATAATAAAATAAATGGAATAATAAGAAAATAAGCAAGGAAAATAATTCTCATTCAAAAACTCCTTCTTGCTGAAGTTTTAACTGGTGTCCTTATTCATTCTCACTACAGTGAAGATACTTTTTCAATGTCTTTTCTATAGGTGTTTCACTCATGCACATTTAAAATAATTTCTGACAGTAGCTTTGTCATAAAAAGTAAGAGAGTGAACATGAATATTCATATACACACATTTTATAGTTTGCGATGAAGCTTGTGGAGCCAGACTGTCTGTATTCAAATCCTGGCTTCACTTTTTCCCGTATGAGTGACCTTGGGCACGTTACTTGACCATTCCTGTCTTGCAATTTCCTCTTCAACAAAATGTGGAGAGTTTCAGAATCTACCTCATGGGGTTACTACGAGGAATAAGTATTGTACCAGGAATAAGGATTGTACCTGGTATAAAGTAGTCTTCTGTAGGTGTTAGTTACTAAGATTATTGTTATTTTATTGTTATTGTTATTTTATTACTGTTCAGATTTATACAAATTAAATTATTAAAAACAATATTATTTTCAATTTTTACAATTTATACATGTATTTGTTAAGCAGATACTATATGTGTGCATAGCACTAAAGTAAATACAAGGAAATAATTAAATTAAAAATTAATATTATGTTTTGCTTGCCCTTAAGAAACCAATATGTATGGCATAAGGTAGGCATTCAATTTTATATTCTTTCAGGTGGACAGTCACTTTGTGTCAGCACCATCTATTTTATGTAGGCCCAAGTCTTCTGTATTTGATTATAGTGTCTTTATATTATATTCTGCAATCATGTAAACTAGGTCTCTGTCCCTTGATTCTTCTCTCAAAATTACTTGGTTAGTCTCAAGTAGTGTTTATTTAAAATAGAAAACACATAAAAATTTAGAAGAACAGTGCTAAATGTCAATTTCCTCCTAATATCACTTTTGAGATTCTAGTTAGATCTACAGACATAATCTTTTGGAGAGTTGACATATATATGGTAAAAAATCTCTTTATATGAGGGATATATGGTCTTCCCATGTATTCAGATAATATTTTATGACCTTTGATGAGGTTAAATCATTTATTTCATCTAAGTCTTTTGCCTAATTTTATTTTAAAACTTTAAAGTTCATAAATTTTACTTCTAATTAAAATAATTCTCCTCTTTCCTTTTCTAGGACTAATGCTAATACTAATAATAAAGAAACAACCTAAGATATATTGCTAAACTTTGATACTTGAAGGAAAGCAAGATGGAGATTGTAATGAAATGAATTAATTTTACAGAAATATTAGTTGATTCAAATCATAGTCTTATTTGCACAGTCACAATGTGGGATCAAGTTTAGCTCATTCAACTGAATCAACTATTAACTATATTTTGTTCAACTACATTAAGTAGATCTAGGTATTATTTTTATACATTATTTTTCTTCTCTTATCAGATCTTTAAACATTGCACTCTCTAAAGACAGGAAAATAAAGCAAATTGCTTCTCAAGTGTTTTGTACTTTAGATGTTTCACAATGATACTATCTACTGATTACTTTATTTTTACAATTTTCTGAGTTGACCTAGAATTAATTAAATAAATGCAGAGTGGTTGGTACTATGTGTGAAGCCCTGGGCTATGTCCCAGCAGTTCACAGCTATGAATAAGCCGGACATGCTCTCTGCCTTCATAAATCCGAGAGTCCATAGCAGAGAATGGTGCTTTTTCCAAAATGCTGGTAAAACCTTCTATTTCTATACATTAGACTTGCTTCTGAATTGATTATAAATTGGTTTTGTCTAATAAACTGATGATTATATTAAGTGAAAATAAAACTACCACACATGAATAATGACGAGCTTAAGTCACAGAAAAGATTTGTGTCTATGAGGCTATGACCATATGTTTGATCTTCATGACTAATTTATTTCATTCTTTTCCATGATTGTAGCCTAAACTCTTAAAACTAGGCAATTCTTGCAAGGAGGGTTAGGGTGGATATTGTGAATGTTTCCCTGTTCCTGGAAAATGTTTTTCAAGTTGACCAGTAGCATTATCTTTATCTACAGAGTCTACAGAGGGCAAGACCTCATCAATAAATAAATGTTTTCTTTGAAATGTATTGCCATGAGACATTTCATTTCTTATGGTTAGGGTATATGCCACGTTAATATTTATATCTGATCTCATTGTTTTACAATACCTATTGAAGGTAAATTCTGAAGAAAATTTAATATCTCCTTCCAACATAGCAATAAGCAACCTTCCTTGATAGAATTAGGACTGCAGTCTCCAACTTTGCTTTTCCAATGATGTATTTTACTACAAAACTAAATGTTACATCAACATAAAGGCAGTGATTTAATTTAATAAACATATTTGCATTTACCAGGCAATCAATAGCCTCAATTATGATATATTATTTCAGGCAATAAATCAAATGTCTCTAAAAAATAGTTATAGGCCATCATTTTTATGGGTGAATATAATAGTAAAAGTGTTTTATAAAAATTTTATTTTCAAATTTTGATATAAAAATTGACAAAAAAGACCATAGGATAAACATTTTATCAATAAATACCACATAATTTTTAGAAAGGTCATAGAAGATCAAAGATTTCATTGGTGGTTTTATACTTACTGTTCTATACAAAATGGCTTACTTTATAGAAATCTGTTACTCTGTTGAGGTTTGTGTTTTCCCTCCCTCTCAAATCTCTTGTGAGTTCCCCCATCTGTTTTTAAAAGAGCAATATACCTGTCTACCCTCCAGCTATTTTGCCTGTGACTCTAGCAATCAGATGAAACATTCAGTAACTTTACAGAAATAGCAGCTTTTTCTGTTGTGCAACACCCCTCCTCAGAAATAGCATTTAAACTCCCTACATGTGAGAGTAGAAAGCCTATTTTCCTAGGCTTCGGCATGTCAACCTAACAGCAGTTCACTGAGATGCCTTTGAATTAATGGATGGTTGAGATAGAGGCAATCTTATTTAAGTTCCTTTTTAAATAAGAAAAAGAAAATCATTGGTTCAGTGTAAATTTTAATTCTACTTTGGTTACATAAATTTACTATAAAAAGAATTCAAACATTTTTATAAATAATTTTTTAAAACATTTTTAAAAACATTTTATTTATTTATTTATTTGTCAGAGAGAGAGAGAGAGAAAGAGAACAAGCAGGAGGAGTGTCAGGCAGAGCAGGCAGAGGGAGAAGCAGGCTCCCTGTTGAGCAAGGAGCCCCATGCAGGACTCGATCCCAGGACCCTGGGATCATGACCTGAGCCGAAGGTAGCAGCTTAACCGACTGAGCCACCCAGGCGTCCCTAAATTATGTTCTGATTAGAAAGTACTCCTCATCAAAGAAAAAGAAAGAAAATATTCCTCATTATAGAAATTTGGAAAAACAAAAAAATGTGGGTAAAATTTTAAGTTGACCTCCCACTGACTATGGTTCTCTTGAAATTCTCCTTTGAGTGTGGATGGAACATTTCAATGTGATGTGATATAATAATTCCTATGATTATCACATGAGCTTCTCAAAGCAGAGTAGTTTTGTCTACTAAAAGCAAAAGGGCAAGTTAGAGAGGTTAGAAGCATGAAAAGATTCATACCATGGCTGACTTTGAAGATGTGGACCATGTGGAAAAGATTGAGAACAGCTTCCAGAAGCTGAGCAGTGTTTAGGGGTAGCCAATAAGAAAACACAAGCTTCACTCTTACAAATGCTAGAAACTGGATTCTACCAACAACCTGTAAGAATCCCTTTCCCCTAGATCATCTGGATAAGAATGCAGCATGGCTAACACTGAGATTTTAGTCTTGTAAGACTCTAAGTAGAAAATCCACCTTCTGGCCAGATTAAATTTAAAATAGTTGCCTAAAATTTTGACTGACAGTTTGTATAATCCATTTGCCTATTATTGGGCATTTAGGTTGTTTAGGGTGTAGAAGTTTTTAATTGAGTGTAGTGTCTGAAGGAAGGCTACATACATTTATATTTCAATGCCACTACAAGCTTGCTCTGTGACTGGGAAAGTTACTAAACATTTCCGTGTTTCAGTTTCCACAAATGTAAAATGGGTCTAACAATAGTACATATTTTATAGGGTTAATGTGTACATTAAATGAATGAATATATAAAATTTACTTAGAAGGATTCCTGGCATATAGGAAGGGCTTCAGTAAACATTAATTATTTATATTGTATCTCGTATTTTTAGTTTTTACCACTGTTATGACAAACACCTAGATTAGAATTGTAATGGAAAATAATTAAATCACTGAGTCAAATCATTGTACATAATGATCACAAAATCATTTTCTACTGCAAAATAGTTTGTGAATTATAACCTATTGAGAAACTTATAGATGATGAAGATCTGTTTTGTTGTTGTTGTTGTTGTTGTTGTTGTTTTTAATGGGAGGGAACAATTCACAAAAATCACAAGTTGTTGCTTCATTCTACACTCTTAGAACTTCTATAATATTTGAGCTCATACTTTACTCAAATCGAGACCAATTCTGAATTCTTTATTTCCATGGTCCAAATAACTTCTTAACTTATTTGCTTATTCCGAATTATTTTAAATTATTAGTATAAACCATTAGAAGAAAGGAGAAATATATTGTACAGTGTAAAGAAAAAACGTTGGCACATATGCTGCTATAAAATTATGAACAATACAGAAATAAGAAAACGCACTCACTGTCTTGGCATACCTACATTAGCTACAACAGTAGTCTTCAAACCTGGGATCCTGTTTAAGTGCAGATTCTGATTCCGCAGTCCTGAAGGGGACCCAATCTTCTGCATTTGTTAAAAAGGCCCCAGGTGAAACCCAAGTCATTGGCCCACAAAGCACATTTTGAAGACAAAGAGGTAAAGCATTACTATCCACCACCAGAACTGCAGGTTCTCATGGTCCATTTGCCATGGGCTGAGGATTTTAATTAAAGTTTGTTTCTGGGTGAGTTTGCCCAAATTTCTTAGCAATAGAAAACAAACATCCGAGTATATGTTTATGAATATAATTTACAAAAATTCTCAAATCACCATTATTTAAGTCAGTTTTAGCTGTAGAGTAGCATACTTTCCAAGATTCCCATGAAAACCCTTGTTTATCAGAATTCAACTCTTGCACCTTGCTTAAAGATCACATGGGGGAGGATAGGCAAGGTTACCTAAAGAATGTCTTCACTACAGATAAACCACTTAATAAATTCAATAGTCCAAGGACACTCAAAAAACAATATTGACTCAGAGCCCATTGGTAATTCTTGGGCCACAGCCAATTATACTGAAGAACCTGCTGTAGAGGCATATTTGCACTGGCTTTGCTTTTAAACCTATTTTATTTACAGCATAAATTGAAATTACTAGGCAGTAATAAGCTTTATCTTTTTAATTTCCTTCTTTTAAGTTCCCGTCATGATTTTAGTCTCTAAAAGCTTTTCCTTTTGTTTGATTAATTAAGCAAATTTATACACCCATTTACAAGGCATTTCCCCAAGTGTTACTGGAAAAACTAAGCATACATTTTGTACTCCACGTAGGGAAGGCTAGAATTATAAAGGATCCATCTAAATGATACATAAAATTTCCCCTTTACAATTAATATGCACACACAGAAAACAGCAGCTAGCAGGTTAGCACTAATTTAAGTGCTTTCCCTGGATCCATCATTTTCTCAATTCCAAGCTCTGGCGGACCCTGCTCTTAGATAATTAAACAAAGCTCCTATTAGGTTTGATTTGATTACATGAACTAAGTATTTTCACTTTGTCTCTAATCTGATGACAACTTGTATATAGAAGTGGAAAGTAACGTAGATTCAGTTTGATGCAGTTTAACTTTATGAACAAAGGAAAATCACATCAGCAGCTTCTGGTTATCAGAATGTACTTCCTTTGGCCTCTTGGGTGGTCCCAGTTTGGTAGGAAAGGTACCTGAATTTGAATGGTTTAATATTGTTTGTCAGTTCATGGGTAGAATTTTGATTTTTTAATTGACAAAGCAATGAAATAATGGTTTAAAGTGATTTCTTCATTCTTAATAAAAGAAAAAATAAGCCAAAAGTTCAGGGAAAGAAAGTTATTATCATATGGACCAGGAAAATATGAAGCAAAACTTCATGCGGTTTCTACTACCATTTCCTTTCTTTATTGGCAAATTTTTTTTTAAGATTTTATTTATTTATTTGACAGGGAAAGAGAGAGCACAAGACAGAGGAGCCATGGAGGAAGAGGGAGAAGCAGGCTCCCCACTGAGCAGAGGGTCCAATGCAGGGCCCTATCCCAGGACCCTGGGATCATGGCCTGAATCAAAGTCAGACACTTAAATTACTGAGCCACCCAGGGGCCCCAAGACCAATCTTTTTATTTATTTGTATTTATTTATTTATTTATTTGTTTATGTATTTATTTAATGTGTAGGATCCCTTGCTGCTCCACAAGGGTATAAATCTAACCACTGACAGAAAACACCAGTTACTTGGCCCTCGCTTCAGTATGTGGTTTTGTCTAAAAGAATTAAACCGAAACTTAGATTTTCAGTTTCATTTACTCCATTCTCATAGACAACACTAATGGAAATAGCCATGGATATAGTGTGGGGATCTATGTGGGTTAGGGAACAGAAAAAAGCCATGTATGAATAGATGCTTTAGAATGCATGAAGGTGTATGTTGGAAGTGCCTTACAATTTTCATAGAAAAATGGCTGTCTCTTCCAAACTTGCAGCATTAGTAAATCTATATATATAGAGGAGGAAGTAGCTAAGAAGCCCTTGCAGGAAGGAATTTAGAGAAGCTGACCTGGTAGTGTTGGCTTGCCTGGGTGCTCCTTTTGCCCTAAGCATCTCCGCCGATTATCATCACCACCATCATGCTGCCTGAGGATTTCCACTTCACATAGGTGTACTCTTGATTTTTCCTGGACAAGAGATCCCTTTTCCAAAGTGAAGATGCACTTTGGAAGGAAAAAGGAGTCATTGGTCTTACACTTACTGAAGTGATTTTGTTCAATTAGGTGCCTGTACTTCAAACATCAGAGATGGGTCATATCGATTAGGTGAGAGTTTAATTTAACAGGGTATAGAGATGGTATTAGAAAATCAACCACGCTGCAATGGCACCAGCATTAAAGATCTATATAGCTTTGGGGAATGCAGAACGAGGAAATTTTCAAAACAATTTTTTTTCCTGTTTCAAAATTGTGCTTAAAATTTCTCCTAGAGCAGGGAGGAGACAGACCACACACCTCTCCCTCCTTCTTTTTCTCTCTCTCCTCTTTCTGTGACTGTGACTTCTCACTCAGAATAAAACCGGAGAATTATAGTTTTATTTATTTATGGTTTGATTGACTTCAGCTTACCTGTACTAAAAATCTAATTACTACATATAATGTTTCCATGGAAAATGTTTCTAAATGCAAATAACCAACCTAGATATGCACTTTAGGTATGAACTTGATGCTGTCCAGAACATAGAAGTCCTGTCAGTACATTTCTTTACTCTATTATGCTTACCCAAGGGTTATTCAGGTTATGGTGGGGTCTGAAGCTTACAGGTATTTCATGCTCCTCTGAAAGAAAAATAATGCAAATACATAATTAAGTACAAAGTATATACCTTGTAAAAATAAAAATCAAATCACAGTGTACTATTGGTGGCTTGTAGATGCAAGTCCTTTTTTTCCCCAAGGTTTTTTTGGAAATTTGTCAGAAACATTTTTATACGAAGGTATCCCGAGTACAGCTTGGTTTCTCTTCCCCTATCTAGAACATTCCACAAATAACCACAACTCCCAGAGACCCAGGGAAGTAAGGGGCCCTGAAGCTTGAGCTTCTTTAGCTTTATGCTAGAATCCACCTCTGTTTATCTCACCCATATCCTTTCAGAATGAACTCATTTTCTTCTCTTTTAGTAGAATAAAAGAATAGACAATTTTAAAGACATAAGTTCTTTGGGTATTTATTTTTAAGAATATCTGAGCTTATATAATGCCAGTACTGTTAATTGCTAGTACTGTTAATTTTTTAGGGAAAATGCCCATATTTGTTAAGAAAAGATATTTAGTACCACTACCATATTATTTGAATTATTCTGAAGTATTGAAGTTCTTGTCATTCTATATTCATTAGATTATTTGCCGTATTTATCTAGTTGAGGTATAATTATCCCCATATGATGGACAAAGTAAATGTGATACAATGCCTGTCTATAATTAAACATATGTCCAATCCAGCTGTGTTTCTTCATTTTTTAACATAGTTTAAAAATTTGGGAGATACACAAAACTGTTCACTTTCCTTAAAACCTTTCCAACATCTCAAAACTACATTAGTAATTTGAGAAATAAAGCCTCTAATATCATGTATCACATATAGTATTTTAGTGGCAAGGTTTTCACACTTCATCATTGAACCAAGGATTCTGTCATCTTGTGAAAAGAGAGCAAAATTGCCTCCACTGGTGAGATTTGTAAATTGGAGCCAAGTGTGAAGGTAACATGATGAGAAAAGCACATTAACCAACCCAGAGTTCAATATAAGATTAACACTTCAGCCTAGATGTGTATGAGAGGTTGCTAACACAAACCGAAGATTCAAAATTTAAGACAAGGAGGTTTCGATGACTCAGTTACATCGTTAAAAAACAATTTCTGAAAATGAGAAGGATAACCTATCTTGCATCTGAATTCAAGATAATTTTTTCATGGATTTCAAAATAGAATATGAGCCAGATTCGTCAAGCTACTCTAGGGGCCTGGTATTTGATGTTTCTGCCTTTATGGAATAAAGATTAGAGTTAAGGTGAGGCACAGGAAGATCGTGTAACACCTGGAGGAGCAGAGAAGACCACGACCTTAGACCTTGGGGTATGTCATCCAATCCAGGCCTCCATTACTGAGCACGCACAGAACTTTCAACGGCAGACGAGCTTCCCCAAATTCTGCTATGTCCGCAAGTTATCTCTAATGGCTTCCAAGTGTAGGTGCTAGCACTTCTTCCTTTCATGAAAAAAAAAAAAAAAAAATCAGTCTATATACTGATACCCTTCTTTTGCCACCTCCAAGCCTTGTTGCACCAATTCTCTCTTTGGGTTTCTAATAATCATGAAACTAGTAGTAACTGATACTTTTTACTATTTATTACACATTAGACACTGTGCTGGAAGATTTCTATTTTATTATCTTATGCAATTTCTCCCATACCTGTATGGTTTAAGTATTGTTTTCACCCCATTTTTCAGATGTGGAGGGTTATCTGCCTCTTCTTTTATGTTGTTCTGAATCTGTGCCTCTGTGTAGATGTATTCCTCTCCATTAAACATAGGCAAGTCCTTTTCCTCTTTTCTTACTTTATCAAAGTTGTCTACTCCCGTCTCTTACTTCAGCATAAAGTAATGTGCCTTCAGCTCTATCTCTTCTGCAGGCTACCTACCTATTTTTCCCCTTCTGGAGTTTGTTTGTTTGTTTGTTTGTTTGTTTAGAATAACCATCTCTATATATTTTCCATTACCAGTTCTTAAACTCTGGTTCATTTTGACCCACTGAATCTGGTTCAAGGCCTGCTCTGTGAAAAATCACAACTACTGCTAAGTCAAATGGACCTTGTTTAGTTCCTAGATAATATCTCAACTTCAACATAGATAAAAATGTAGACTCTCAAACTAGAAATCTCATAATTATCTGCATTTCTCCACTGTTTGGACTTAGCTTTTTATTGTTATGTAACAAGCTTAGTTGTCTAAAAGTTGGCAGTTATCATTTCACATTTTCTGTGAGTCAGGAGTCTGGGTATGGCAAACCTGTGCCCCTTTTTTGGGTCTTATGATATAGTACTGAAGGGATCAGCAGGGCCTGCTCTCTCATTTGAGGCTCGATGTGGGGATGATCCATTTGAAGCTCACACAGGTTTTTGACAGAACTCAGTTCTTTGAAGCTGTGGGACTGAAGGCTTGAGTTCCTTCATAGCTATACACCTTGTAACTTTGTCTAATCAGTAGTATCTGATAAGAAAGTCAATTTGTATTAATAATAATATTACTATTATTTAGCTAATATTTATGAAGCCTTTTATATGAGCCAAGAACAGCTCTAAATTCTTTTATGTGTTAACTTAATCATTACAGAAATCCTATGACAAAAAGCAAAATTCTTCCCTCT
Organism: Martes martes; assembly: GCF_963455335.1. NCBI lineage: Eukaryota > Metazoa > Chordata > Mammalia > Carnivora > Mustelidae > Martes > Martes martes. The sequence continues at coordinate 97,334,741 of NC_137889.1, forward strand.
ATGTTATAGATGAAAACATTGGCACTGGAATAAGTTACGGAATTGCCCCAAATCATATAATTAATAAACAATGGAAACAGGATCCTTAAATAATTTTTTGAGAATTTATGACCACCCTACCATAACAAATTTCTTATGTAAATAATTTAATTTTTTAAATTTGGAAAAATGGAAGGAATGCTTGGAAGATAGTTAACTATTTAGGTTTACACTAAAACTAAAATTCTGTAAGCAAATATTCCATTTTTTCCATTTCTAAGGCTACTGAGCTTTATATCATCAATAAAATCTAGCTAGTCGTTAATGCTGAGAAGTGCTACCTCCATCCCTCACACATTTGAGTTCATCAATCTTAGTGAAGATGACTCAGTTAATAGAACTATACTTAAGATACAAGAAATGAGGTACAGTCAGACTGAACACGGATTGGTACCATTGTCACAAAAATTCTGCTTATTCAGATGGAGACTGATAAGTCCCCTTGGATTCCCGCACTAAGTTGCTAATACTAGGGGACTGTCTATTGTCAGCTGATTCTCCATCAGTATTCCTTAACCTTGTGTCCAGCTATAGTCATATTCATCTTTGAAAAAGAAGTCTGGACAATGGGAATATCCTGCTTTGAGACCAAGAATGAGCTATCAGTGGATATGGACTATTGATGTTACTACTTTGATCACTGAAGTTAGGGGAAAGAGGTTTGCCATAAATAGACAGCTCATTCAAGAGTATGGCTATCATATGTGCTACCTTGAATTGTCAACACTGAGTGAAAATGTTCCAGACTCTAGATCAATTAACAGTGCAATGCACATAACTTCATAAGCTTCATTTTCTTCATTTGTAAAGAGGAAGTGAAGAATATTTACTTCATATTAAGTGTTAGCTTATTAAAAATTAGATAAGTTAACATTTTTTTAAGGAGTCCAGATCCTGGCATCCTGGCAGAGAGTAAGAGTTTAATATATACTATTTATTAACATTAGCCTTGTAGTGCTATTATGATAATTAAATAAATTTTATATGCCTAATATATGTAGTGCTTAACCTTGATAAACTATATTTATTATTATAATAATATGGATTAATTACTAATTATTATTATAATTACATATCATAGCAAACTTTTATTAAGTGTTTGCTTTATGGGTAAATTATATACAATCCACGCAAAGAAGCATTTCCTTGGAGATCTTAGAAAATAAAGACTCTATGTGTGTTAAATATATTTGTGGAAAGTTTGGCACCTCATTAAGGTTGAGAAGCAAACTAAATGTTCATTATTGGATTTTAGCATAGAGATGGGGCATAAGAGAGGCCTTCATGACAGCCAAATTTTCCTTAAAAGGCAATAATCAAATAAAATATGAGGTCTCATATTGTCTATTAATGGAGCACTGGAAGTTTCAGAGAGCAACCCTGTAATCCAAATTCTTTAGTCCTGGAAGTAATTTGGCACCAACTGATAGGGGTTTTTATGAACAAAGTTAAACATCAGTGGGGATACTTTATGATCCCATTTAATGACAGAAATAGACAGAAAAGGCTACCCATCACCAGTTGTACTATATTCATATTTACTAGTTAATGCTCTAATAGGCTTCATACTAGGAAACAAAGGAAATTATTTCAATATGGAAAAACTTATTCTTGCAAATGTTGCAACATACAAAGTAGCTATTCTTAGTGATATCTCTTGATATAGCTAACTAGATAAGATGGCTGTTAAAGCAAGAATCCAGCCAAAAACTAAGCAAGTTGATTGATGTTATCTCATTATCCATTGAGTTTTGGAGATTAATGACTAATTTCTCGTTGTATGTCCAATAATGAAACATGGACATATTCTTCAGCTTAGTTTTAGGTGTAATGTTTGTTAGGCCCCCACTCATCCAAGGGAAATTTTACCAAAACAATGAAGGCAATTGAGTGACTCCTTTTTATTCCTCTGATGACAGACACAATGGGCTTAGGGGTAGATACAGAGGATAAAGTAAGAGAGTGGGTAAACCAGACTGAATGTTAGAGTTGACTGAATGAATGAACGTCAGTCTGATAAACACAGTTGGTTCCATAAATCTTCATAGTAGTTAAAGCATTTTATCACAGCTTATTAGACTGTGATAAAATGTATAGTTCAGGAGTTGTCCTCATATATTCTGGAAATTACCAGCACCCATTTATATGGAACCTGTACTACTAGTTTTAATTAACTGAAATCATCTGCTTGGAATTATGCTCTCAATTTAGCTCACATTTCAATCTCCATAAATTCTTCCTCAGTGCTTTACTCTGTAGAATGCAAATGGGTCTGTGCCAATTCCCAGGAATGTCTAATGGCATCAGGCAATGGCTTATTGTGGAGCATTCAGCAATCCTACGGCATGGGAGGATGCTATATGAAACTAGCTTTGTTAATGTTGATCTAACCTGAAAAGTAAGCAAAATTTTCATATTGCACTGAATTTATCACCTCTCCTTGACAAACAGGGGCAATATTTGAATCAAAGATAGTTGACTTGACCAAAGGAAATTATATTTTCTCCATTTAGGTCATAAATTGATATTTGATTTTTTTTATAAAATTATGAGTGAAATTGATATTATTCTACTTAAAATATTGAATGTTTTCCTACAATACTGCATCAGATGCATTTATCTATATAGAAAGAAAATATGTCTTTAATGTATAAAGGTTTTGCCATATCAACTTTTTTTTACACTTCATTTACTTATTCCTTCTTTAACAAAATTGAAAATAAAATATTATTAATATATCTTAACATCTAAAATGTTACTACATAAAAAAACAGAATAAGCATGTTATATATGTAAATGATAATTATCATCTTTACTATAAGTTTACAAATGCATAGTATTCAGCTTTCAAAGGAGTAAACTAGACTGGGGTGAACCAGTATGCTAAAATTGTTTAAAACAAAAAAGAACCTTAAAAAATTTACTGAGTAAGGCTTACAAGTGACTGCAAAGTGGCTGTTTGCTTCTTTCTTTACTGCATGCCTTATCTACCAGCTCTTCTGTGAAATAAATACATGTAAGGTATAGGAAGGAATTTTTTTTTCTCTTCTCCCTTTCTAGGATCTTTGGCTAGCCTAATAATTAAATTGACATGAGAACATGAAAAGAAGAAAACACATTTTAACTTCACACATTCAGAAGCTCATAGAAATATGAGACACCCCAAAGTGACCAAAGCAGAAAGCTTTTATACTTCTTAAAAAAGAAACAATTATCTGTGAAGGACTGACAAAGGGGTTTGGCTTGGGATAGCAAATTAATGAAATAAACTTTGTTTATACAACCTTCTTGGCCCTAAATTCCCTATCTCTGGCAATAAAGGGGCAGGGAAAGTATCCTTTGCATGGGGAATTTATTTCCTGCTTTCAGAGGGACAAAGGACAGTCAGAGTATCCTTCCTCTGCTGGCTGTTTCTAAAATAACTTAAATTCAAAATAACATGGCAGAGTGGCATATTTTGGGGCAGTCTGCCTTGAATCCTATCAAAGGTTTTGATTTTAGTTTTATAGACAGAGAAAGCCAGAGTTTAATAGGCTTTTACTGACTTGTCTCTGCATGAATATCATCTGTTTCCTTTGTGACTATCATCATCCCAAGGCTAGGTCTCTGCAAACAGTAGGTGCTTAATAAATATTGCTGGTTAACTATGTAATTAAATTGGTAGTACATATTCCTATTTCTTGTGCTTCTTGGAAACAGACTGAAAGAATACAATGAACTAATTTGCATCACATCGGTGAGCGCAGAGAGTATTTAATTCAGTTTAATGTTCTTTCCAAATCGTTCAATATTTCCTTGCATTGAGTCTCTTCCCATGATCAGGCAGAGTGAGTAAGATACTCTCTGGGAATAAAGTGCTCATCCATGTGATGAAAACTAACTCCTTCAGAACACCAGGGAGTTAATGGTAAATTATTTCTTCATGGTACAAAAATGAATCAAATTGCCAATTAATCATTTCCCAGGGTATGCCAAACTACAGACTGCAGTTTTTGAAAATGTCTTGGGAAGATGGTCTGTGCCTTCTTTCTAGAGTGCCATCTTGCTGGGCCTTATGGATCTCTCCCCTCCTCATGCTCTTTGCTTGGTCTTCATCTACACTAATTTTTAGGGTGTGTGTGTTGTGTGTGTGTGTCTGTCTGTCTAATAAGAGTGTGAATATCTTGTGGATAGGCATACTGGTCAGGAGCATCAGTTGGTTTCCTACTCGATAGTGTTCCCAACCTGTCATCCTCGGAGAGCCCTGATTTTGTTTCAACATCCAAAAGTGTTCAATGTTAAAATCAGAGTTCTGATTTTGTGCATCAGGTAACCTAATGGCTTGGAGCAAGTCATGATGGTCTCATTCCTCTTCTTGGGAATTAGTTTACTTTCCAGAGTAAACCTTGGCAGGATTTCTACTCACTGATAAAGTAGGACTCAAGAAAGAGGCAGCCTTTCTTTGACCGTAGAGTGTCTAGAACTCTAACAACTATAGCCATCTTGCCACCAAAATAGGAAAAAGGCTCAGGATGAGGCTAAAACTGAGGGTCATACGGCATAGATATTGAGGGGATTGTGTCCTGGAAAACATCTCTGAACCCTCTAATGGTGTGCATCCCCACCTTTAAACCTCAAGGCCAACTCAGTTGGAGGAGTAAATTTGAAAAGTGAAAAAAATTCTGGCATATTATGAAAGAAAACATTCCTTATTGCCCACATCAGTGGGGACATACTTGTCTGCTAATTGTAAACTAATGAAACACCTTCTTTGAACCTATTTCAGACCATAGGGAATAGGTATGCATTTTGATAGGATCTTTGAAGGATCCTAAAATGATCTGTTCTTATCAAAACAAGACCCCCAAACATAGGCTGGGTCTCAGTCTAAAGACATACAACGGAGAAGGCAGTTCTTAGCATTCTGCACTCCCCCAACAGACGTAATAGGAAAATACTTACTATTTCTGTTTATTAATAATTAGGTAAATATTTCTGAATAATATTGAATTTACTCTTTTTAAAACAAAAAAGTACTTGTATTTTTTTTCTAGTTTTTGAAAGATCTAGTGGAGGACCTCAAGAGTCCCATTTCCTGGAAGAAACTTTTTAATTGCAAAGTATAGTCAATATTTTGATTAGGCTTTATTATCAGAGCAGACCTACTGTGTTCAGAGAATCTTCTTTGAAATGGGGACTCCAGGAACAAATAGACAACTCTGTTGGGACTAGATTAAAAGAATATGAAAACAAATTGGCATACTCTAGGATAAATAAGCATATTTTAGGATAAAAGTTATCTGGAATAAAGAAGGAAGATAGGACAGTATAAAAGAAAGAAAAAAAACGTATAAGTGGGTGTTTCTGTACAGAAGCCATTTAATATTTTAATAGCACCTAAAAAAAATGATGTGTACTCTGAATTGTTATTCAAAGATCACAGATCCATTTTTAGATAAGTAGTCCTATAGCTAAATATTAGGAAAGGGTAATATTGTAATGACATTTCAGATGCAAGAGAAACACATTTCATAGTCCTAAAAGTAGTTAAACATTCATCTGAACATCTGGTCATTTCAGATGAAAAATCAAAAGTGTTTGCAGTGTATATTATTACATTAAAAGAGGGAAATAGTGGTTGAGAACAAAAGGCTCACTTGTGCGCTTGTTTTACAGTGTTAGAGTAACTTAGACAGTGAATTAGTATTAGTTGACGCTTAGGCATACTTTTGGTTTGTGGTAAGACCAAGTGAACAACCCTATGGAGTGTTCACTGACTATAATCCTGTTAACCTTGACTACAAAATGGAATGGCATTCACATCTTAACTTTTATCTATTTGTAATAAAAGAATAACAATAATGTTGTGTTCTTCCCCTAAAATGAAAAAATCCCATCTTTCATTGCTTCTGGCTACGTGAAATACTATTATAGTTGAAGAAGAATTTGCATAATGCTTTTGAAGGGCTTAAGAGCTATAATAATTTTCATCTACTATGGAATATGTTTATAATATATAAAAAGCTGAAAATTTTTATTGTGAGAGGATTATTAAGGTGTATCATCTAATTGGGAGACTAATGGTAATAACTGGGTAGATGACTCTTAAGGGTTTATGTTTTGCAAATAGGTTTGAGATTTTTCTGGACTGATTTGACCAATGACTCTCTTTAGAAAGATGATTTTAAAATGAGGTGTTTTTTGAATGATTTATCTTAACATTGGTTTGTTGTCTTCAATGTGATCCTGCTCTAGTCTTAGGGATTTTAACTCATATCATTTCAGAGAATCTCCGAAGAAAGTATTGCTTCCTCTTTTTATTTTGCTTTTGATCCGGCAGGATTGTGGTCTTATTCCAGAGTCTAGGTAACTACTGGGACAATAGGTTAAAGTGGAGATCTCTCTGGCATATTTTGCCAGGTAGTATATAAAACCACAAGTTGTATAATATCCCTCTTCTAGGAAATGTCAAATGGTGAATTTGGAAATTTGATATCAGTTATAGCAATTAAATCATTTTACGGGAAAATTAATTTCCTTTGATTTTCAATAATTTGTATATTAGAATTCTCTGAGTATCTTCCTTCTAGATCTAACTACTTTTAAGGAACAAGAGTTTTGTGTTTAAATATGAAAGTTTATTAGTTAATTAGTTAATTAACTAATTAGTTGATTAGTTCTTCTTATATGAAATGAGTATAGAAAGACTATGACACAGAATTATTGTGATGACAGGTGAGATGCTGTATGTGAAAGTGACTAGGATATCATATATATACATATATAATCAGTATATCTCTTTTAAATTAATAATACAACCAGTAATATTTCTTTTAAAATGATGCAAAATTCTCAACTTTTTTTTACAAATCAACTCTCAGCACTCACTTAAAATGAGTTATTTTCATTCCAAGCACCAGTAAAAATGATGCCAATTTTTTCCTTTTTTTAAGTGCCTCAGAACTTTTTGAAAGAATTAATGAATAAAGACTATACATAAACATGTACCTGACATAGACATGCATTTATTGTTTTAAATAATAGTTTCCTCTGGGTGGCTCAGTGGGTTAAGCCTCTGCCTTTGGCTCAGGTCATGATCTCAGGGTCCTGGGATCGAGCCCCACATGGGGCTCTCTGCTCAGCGAGAAGCCTGCTTCCTCCTCTCTCTCTGCCTGCCTCTCTGCCTACTTGTGATCTCTGTCTGTCAAATAAGTAAATAAAATCTTTTAAAAAAATAATAGTTTCCCCTCAAAAAAGCTTTTTTAAAAGTTATTTAAACATCTTCATCTGGTTTTTGCTGTGAATGACTCCACCCCTCAAAAGATTTTAAGGATGTTGTATATTGATTTTAGTAACTATTGAATTTTGTGAGCAATTGTGTTTACAGTCAGTGCCTAGGTAAGCGCCTAGTCAGAATTCTCTATTGTACATGGAAAATGCAGACTTCATTGTTTATCCACACGTGAAAGTGTGCAGAATTCAATGCTAGGGAACATAGAAGGCATACAAATCCCATGATAAATAACACTGTAACCCAAACACCTCACAAATGTTTCATTGTACGTGATCCTGATTAGTGACAGGTTTGAGGAGGGACATGTTTCTTATCTAATGCCATAGAAGTTTATACTTAAGTAAAATTATTTCAATGAATTTTTACATACTTTATCTTTCTCTCATTTCTTTTCCCTTTATTTCTTTAGATGCATTGCCACATATTTTATGGAGGTATTCTTTCTAGAGATAATGCTTAGACATCTTTAATACCAAGTCTAGTTAGGACTTTAAATACTTTGACATAAGAAGTTCCAAATTACTTGCTATAGACCTTATAGATCATTGCTGTTTTTCCTAGTTGTTTTTCATCTGGCAGCAACGAGACAAATGTTGCCATGAAAGGATGCTCTGCATAGCACATCACCCATTTCAATGAATGTAGTATGTATTTATTTGAAATAAAGATCTCCTTGGTTTCTTGTCCTATGCTATGATGATTCTGGGAAAAAAAAACAGCTGTATTTCACTTGAGGTATGGCATCACTGCAAAGAGGATTGAAGTGGTTTCTGAAAATACAACTTGTAAGAAATCATGGGAGAAATAGGACTGTACAAATAAAATTACATAAGAAATACAATTTCAGGAAATAAACTACTTTTATTGTATAGAATAATGCTTGCACAGTAATATATACAACCTATACATTCATTTAGACATGATTTTTTTAATAAACAATTCATTTGCTTCCATGCATTGTCTATAAATATGACTTAAAAGTTATCTCTAAGACTTATCAGTCTTGTTAATACTTCTCTCACTGCCTTTAACAGTGCCTGGAATATAATAGCAGTTTATTAATATTGCTTAATGAATGAATAAACTTTCATAGTTATTAGCCAGGACTATTCACTTTAAGGGAAAATATATATTTTCAGATTGAAATTGCCTACATAAATGTTTGTATTTGCCAAATGAGTATGCTAATCGTCAGAACAGAGATAAAATATAAGAATTTTTTTCCTTAACTTCCTATTTAAGGGCAAGCCAAACATGTTTTTCCTCTAAGAGAAAATTCTCCGCATTGACCAAAACAGAACTTCTCAAATTTTAGTCTGCATAAAAATTACCTGGAAATTTATTTATTTATCTATATGTATGAGTATGTGTGTGTGTGTGTGCGTGTGTGTGTGTGTGTATATATATATATATACACACACACACATATCTATCTATCTATATACTTTACTTTTAACTGTAAACAATTTTACCAAAATCAAACAAATACCTGTTTATCCATACCCTGCTTAAGATACAGTTCATTACTTTGAAGTCCCTTTGTGGTCCACCATACGGCATCCCCAAGAGATGTAACATTTGGAGTTCTGTATTCATCATCCCATAGCTTTTCTTTATGTTTACCTAATATAAATGCACATAGTAGGCACTCAATTAATACTTTCTGAATAAATGAATAAAAGTGTATATATCCATTATCACTTAAATTTGGGGGGTTTGACCTCTATATCAAACAACCCATTTTTAAAAATATTTTATTTAATTATTTTTGAGAGAGAGAGAATGAGAGCGTGCACAAGCCCCAGGGGAGGGGCAGAGGGAGAGGGAGAGGCAGACTCCCAGCTAAGCAGGGAGTCCAATGTGGGGTTCGATCATAACCCAAGCTGAAGGCAGATGGTTAACCACCTGAGCCAGTCAGGCGCCCCCACCCATATGTGTTTTGATTCAGTAGATGTGGGATGGAGCTCAGGAACACCAAACCCTCAGGTGATTCTGAGGTAGGTGGATTCTGGGTCACTTTAATAAACACAACATCAATCAATTTATTTGTAAAGCTAGAAATAGAAACATGATGATAGGAGTGGCAATGAAAATCACTACAAGGACATCAACGTTCTATCTATTTTAACAAAGACTGCCAATTTGTGAGACTATGTGGTTTACAGTGGTAAAAACACAGGGGCTTTTTTTTTTCCCTTAAGATTTTATTTATTTATTTGAGAGAGAGAGATAATGAGCATGAGTGCATGTGGGGAGAGAGGGAAAAAATACAAATAAAACACAGGTTCTATGCCATACTAGCCTCCTCACATTCCACACTGATAAGGACTATGTACAGGTCAAACCATGTGATTCCCACATGAATTCAAATCTTATTGATTCTTTAAGTCAAGATAGATCAGTATAATTATAAACTCAGAATGGGCAGTCACCTTCAACTTTTGGGTATACTCCTTAATTTAGTCAGCAGTTATTTATTTGTCTCTGTACTATGTTACATATCATGGAAACCTAACAGGCTGAAATCCCTACCGTTATGGAGTGTATATTATCATGGGGAGAGAAAAACTAATACACAAAAATATATATGTAAATTATACAGTGTATTAAAAATGATGATTAGTGTTATTTGGAAAAATTAAGTAGGGAACTGAATATGGAATCCAGAATGGTAGTGATGGAGAATTACTATCTTAAATGCAGCAGTGGATATCTAGAAAATTTCTCACTGAGGAGATGAGATGCTTACAATAAATAGAAAGGAATGAGAATATATGTAATTCTTCTGGTACATGTGCACATATACCTGAATATCTTTTTGAAAGTGACTTGATGGAAGCCACATATTCTACCCTCCTGCCATTAGAAGAAGGAAAGTCAGCGATATTCTTCTTTCCAAATGACATTGATTGCACTATCAGAAATCAGAATGCTTCTGAAACAGCCAAACAAGTTGGATTTGACTCCCAGAGACTCTCAATGCCATAGCAGCTAGGCTAAAACTAAATTTGCATTTGGCATAGTCTAACTTTACATGAGCCACAGTAAACAAATCCGTCAAGATCCCTCAGAAGTACATTTTACAGCTCATGAGCTCAAAATGAGGCAATGCTACTCACAATCATATGTTCTGGAGAAGTCAGTAGAGAGTTCACCTTTTCCAAAAATGATCTCAGCTGGAGCCTTCCCAAGCTCTATGGTGCAGATCTCCTTGAGACTAAATCCTGGTTGGCAGATGAATAGCCTGCTTGCTCCCTTATCCACTGCAAATTTCACTAATAAGTCACAACCATTTTTACCACAGAGTAGAGACGCTACCTCAAAATTCTTCTCAAGTTAGAATACCGGGCAGTCAGTATTAACCTAACTGAGATGGATTTTAAGATAAAATAAAGAAATGTCTTCAGTCAATGGGGATTAAAAGTTTTTTTTTTTTTTTAATTGATTCTATCTGTAGGTACGCTACTGTTCACCTCCATGTGAACAAAAGATGATCCTCCAAGTGGGCAAGAATAGATTCAACTCCTTAATTTCCATAACAGAATGTAAACTTGCTGCCAGACCATCTGGTATCGCTTCAATCATCAACATAGATTGTGTGTGCCAGGTATTAGCCCCAGAGCTCAGTCTTGCAATGGCTATTATTTAGCTCTAGGCAAAACATGGTTGAGGCAAATGCTTCTCATCACTATGGATCTAAGAGACATGGTACCAATTCATTTCTTTAGATGGGTTCAAGTTAGAGCACTAGAAAGCAATGTGCTTGGCTTTATTCTCCTTAGCATTGATTTGTTGCAATTCATTTTCTCAACAGCTTTCCAATTTTATCAATATAGGTAATAGCTGAATGATGACCCTTCCCACATTTTCTGCAGGAATTAAATACCTTGTTATTTGGTATTTTTATGTATGATAAATTATTTCTAAAGCTAAAAACTAGAAAATGTTTGTTTTCCTTGAAAGCTAATTCTTTTCCTTTTAGATGACAAGAAAACATGTTATTTCAGCTTGCCTTGGCAGCCACAAATTTCAAACTTTAAGTTTCACCAAAAACTCCTTCACATTTTTGTGATTTAGCTCTCACCTCTCCTGCTGGCTACACACACACACACACACAGACACACACACACACATTTTTTCTTTAAAGATTTTATTCATTTATGAGAGAGAGAGAGACAAAGAGCATGAGCAGGAGAGCATGAGTGAGGGGAGGGGCAGAGGGAGAAGCAGACTCCCACTGAGTGGAAAGCCCATGCAGGACTCGATTCCAAGATCCTGGATCATGACCTGAACTAAAAGCAGCTGCTTACTTGACTGAGCCACCCAAGTGCCCCTTGTCTATATTGATTATTTTTTTCAGGTATTGTATGAAAAATGTGAGTTTTATTTCAGATATTCATCCAAAAACCCATTTTTTAAAAATAATTTATTTGTTTATTATAGAAATATTTTATTTATGTTATTATTATATATTATATTTATTTATATATTACATATAATATATTATATATAATATTGTATATTTAATATGGAAATATTGTATTTGTTTATTGTAGAAAGAGAGAGAGACAGACAGGGAACACAAGCAGGGGGAGTGGGAGAGGGAGCCTGAGCAGGGAGCCTGATGTGGGGCTCGATCCCAGGATCTTAGGATCATGACCTGAGCCGAAGGCAGAAGCTTCAGGACTGAGCCACCCAGAAGCCCCCAAAAACCCATTTTTATGTTTCTACTCAGGAATGACATCAGAGAGCCCTAGTCACCTAGCATCAGGATCGGCTCAATTTTCTCAACTTTATCATTTCTGTGCTTCTACCTCTCCAGACATCCAGCTTCATGTAACTTGAAACTCCAAGCAGCTTCCGAAAGATATTTCTCTCTCTCTCTCTCTTTCTACTTCTGTCTCTCTTCTTCTAATTTATTTTTCTTTTTTTCCTAGACTCCTTTTATAAGTGGAAGAACCTACACATATCCTAGTTTCAAGCACCAAGTCTTGCTTTGGTCCTCTTATCTAGCATGGGACAATCTCATTTCCTTTACCTCAACATGAACTTGCTCACTACTTGAGATTTATGTTTTGGTATATGCAAATATTTCTCTTCTCTTTGAGTTCAGGGATATCTTTTTAAATTTCTATTTTTACAATTTTCCTATTATTGGTAAGCCTTGGAGTGGGACGTGAAAGAACAGGAAAATCATACATTTATAATACTATCTTGAACTTACATGATTTTGATACCTGTTTCTCAGTTTATAAGTCATAAATACATGTATGTTTTAATGCACCTACAATTATATTAATCTTTAGGTGACTGTAATTGACCTGCATATGAATATACCAGTTTTATTTAAACAATTCACTATTTATCAATATCTATTTCTTTCCACATTTTTGCCAGTATAAAACACTGAAGTGAAGACTTTCTAATATACATCTTTTATACATTTGTTCTATTATTTTTTTAAGACAAATTCTTAAAGGCAGAATTTGTCAATTATAGGGGCATCCCTTTGGGGGCACCTGGGGGTTCAGTCCTCTGAGCATCAGACCCTTGGTTTCAGCTCAGGTCATGATCTCAGGGTCCTAGGATATAGCCCTGTATGGGTTCAGCAGGGAGTCTGCTTGATATTCTCTCTCTCCTTTTCCCTCTGCCCCTCCCTTTACTTGCTCTCTCTCTCTCTGTCTCTGCAAAATGAATAAACAAATCTTTAAAAAAATAAAGGTGCATATCTTTGATATTAGAAAATAAAATGTAGAAAAAATTTTCATAAACATTATTTTATCTTCAAAACTGAGAAATAAAATTTAGAAAAACTCATTTCCGTGTAATTAAATCATTATTTGGAATTCAATCTCAGAAAAAAATTAAACTGCTGTTATCACAATCAATTAAGGAATTAATAGAAAGTTTTTGCTCAACACTACATTATATGTTATGCATAAGAAAATAGTTTTGAGGGGCGCCTGGGTGGCTCAGTGGGTTAAAGCCTCTGCCTTCGGCTCAGGTCATGATCCCAGGCTCCTGGGATTGAGCCCCACATTGGGCTCTCCACTCAGTGGGGAGCCTGCTTCCCTTCCTCTCTCTCTGCCTGCCTCTCTGCCTACTTGTGATCTCTGTCTGTCAAATAAATACATAAAATCTTTAAAAAAAAATAAAGAAAATAGTTTTGAAATTTCTGGTTTTCCTAGGATTTCTTTATGTTCTCAAAAGTAATGAGAGCACCAAAGTACTGTTTTTAATGTAGACAGTATCCACCAATATTTATCATATTCAAAATGAAAACCGAGAGGCTTTAAATTATTTACATATTAATTCATTTCAAAAGAAAATTAACAGTTGCATTGCATGTTAATATAAATAACATTTTCCTAATGTAAAATTTCTATTTTCCAAAACAAAAAATAATTAACATTAAGAGCATCTTTGCTTTACAATTATCTAAAATCTCTAACACCTAAGTTAATAGAAAAACATCTGGATTCTTCTCATAACTGCTTCTGCATTCAGTCTGTTGTGAAATTTTGGTTGAAAAATGTGAAGAAATCCAGGCTTTCATAATATATACCTTAAAAAAGGAAAAATATGTTTCTAGCTCTTACAAATTAAATGTAGGTAAGCTATTGCTATACTAAATTCAATATGTGATAGTTTCCTAAATGTAAGTTGCAGTTTGAAATCTGAAACCATATGAAATAAATAATTTGTCATACTTCGCGTTGTTAAATCTACTGTTTTATCTAAACTTTGAACAGATCTTGGAATATCACACATTGGCCATTTGAGGAAGAGTGTATATCTTGCAAATGTTGACATATTGCATACTATGATAACAACAACAAATCATATTTGTTACTATCACACCAACCTCATCAGAAATAGCTTTAGTATCAGAAAGCTGTCAAATTCACATTCCTAGATACAAGTGCTCCAAAATTATACTTTTTACTCCAAATTTCAAATTTTGGCAAAATTTTGAAAAAAAAATCATTGATGAAAAAAGTACCATCACTTGTTCACTATAGGGTGATGGGTTCATTTTTTTAAAAAATATGTCTGTTAAATATCCAAGTTTGAGTAGCTGTAATTAAGCAGTTCCTTCAAATAAAAATGTTATCCCCCTAAAGGTGGCTAGGTTAGTTTACAACTCCAACAATTGCATGTGTGCTTTTCCTTGAGAAAACGAATGTACTTTGATAATGCGGAAGTCCTTTATATGTACTTTCCCTTTCATCATACAGCTTGAAAGATAATCGGTGAGCAGAGAAGTGCAGAGTGTACTAAGGAAAAGTCTTAAGACCTTCTTGGGAAGACCAGTTAGAAAGCTGTTATTGTGATCTAGGCAGAACATGATAATAGATTTGAGCAGGAGAAAGGGACAGCTTTGAGAGACCTTCAGAAGGTAAACTTGTAAAGACTTGGGTGTTTGGCTGTGCAGTATGGGATAAGGCCATGTCAAGATTGATTTTCTCATTTCTGGCTTTGGCAGCTGGGTGGGTGGTGGTGCTGCTGAGATAAAAAATGCAGGAAAGGGAGTGAGTTTGGGAGGGAAGGAGACAAGGAAGATGTGATGAGTTTCTAAGGAAGAAAAAATTTTCCTCAACCCTCCTATGTTTTCTGGCTGGGTCTGAAAATCAAATAAAGGAAATCTTTATTTCCTCCAGAAGGAAATAAAGACCCAAAGAAACAGAACTATGAACTTTTTAAAAAGATTGACTGATTGACTGATTGAAGTGAGAGAGCCCAAGCAGGGAGAGCAGCAGGCAGAGGGAGGAGCAGACTCCCCACTGTGAGCCCAATGTGGGATTCAATCCCTTAGGATCCTGGGATCATGACCAGAGCCAAAGACAGATGCTGAACCAACTGAGCCACCCAGGAGTCTCAGTGACTACAGCTTGTTAGGCCACATTGGTTTGCAAACACCAGAAACATACCCTGTTTTATTTAGTCTTAAAAAAATAAATTTATTGGAAAGATGTTTGCTAAAATAGCAAAAGGTGAATGTATTATGATGTTTACAAGATATATGTTTCCTCTTAAGTCAAAATTCTGATAATTTGAAATTCTGTTCCTAATACATAATGTAGAAGATTGGGCACAATTTTATTAGTTGTTATCTGATCTGCATCCTTGATGGCAATCTATTCTTGGGGCAGTCTACATTGTTACTTCTTTTCCACAATAACTGCTAGAACACATATTTTTAAAAACAACTGACAAAACAAACAAGCTAATGATTGAGTACGTTGTCATTTCAACTATTGACAGTACTTTGTGATTCTGGCATTATGAAACCATCCCACTATTCATAAGTTAGGCATTATCTCCACACTATAAGTAAAGATGTAGAGTTCAATTTAATAAGCATTAATTGACTATATTCTTTGCCCAAGGTACAGTGCCAGAAACTGAGGGAATACAGTTCCTGGGAAAATGCAGTTCTAAGTTCCGTTAGGGAGACGGGTGTACAAAGCAAACTCTAATGCTATATTTTGTGAAAAACACCATGATATGTAAAAATGTTTGATGGGTGGTCAGAGGAAGGAAGAATTATCTCTGATGGGGAAGAGCAGCTGAATTCTTCATATAATTGCTACACTTTGAGGAAAGACTGTATTTTGACAGTTGAAAATGATGAGGTAAACATTGCAAGCACAAGACAAACCTAAGTAGCTACCAACATCTGCTCACGTGGTCATATTTTGAAAATACACAGCAGCCTGGGGATATTGGAGCATGGGTCATGCAAAGGCATTAGGAAATTGTGTGAAGAAGAACAAAATCAATAACAACAAAAAGGGAGGAGCACATTCAAATAAATTCTAAAGTTTTTTTCTCCATTTCTGTCTTTCTTAGAGTCTCAAGTCGAAGTAAATTGCTCTCTCTCCATAGATCCGAAACAGATTCTGGAGAGAGACATTTTGGTTGGTCCATTGACAGGATCTTTCTCGATGGAGAAGAGTGCAGTAGCTAAAAGAGGGAATGGGGATAACTAACTATCTAGGTTTTTCACTTTTTTTAAGTTTCAAAAAACATTGATTATTTAATATGAGCCAGGCACTGAGTTGAGTGCCCAGGGTACGATGGTAAGGAAAATAGAAATGATTCTTGTCCATGCTGAACACACAGTTCATTTGAAGAAATGGACATTAAATAACCATAGCAATATTTAATTATAAATTGTGATAAATACTCTGAAGAAGAACTTAAGAGTATGACTAATGGCAATTTCAGATATTTCTGATTTATATCAGAAGTCAAGTTTGTATAACATTTGCCTTTCTCTTAAATGTGAATATAAATTTTTATTTTTTTAATTTTTTTTAGATTTTATTTATTTATTTGACAGAAAGAGATCACAAGTAGGCAGAGAAACAGACAGAGAGAGGGGGGGCTCCCTGCTCATCAGAGAGCCCGATGCAGGGTTCAATCCCAGGACCCTGGGATCATGACCTGAGCTGAAGGCAGAGGCTGAGCCCCCCAGGCACCCCATGAATATAAATTTTTAGATTAAGTTATTGTGTGTATATATAATTTATCTCTCCTAATAGCAATGTGATGTTTAAGAAAGAGTGAACTTTGAAATATGTATTTTGTTTAAAATTCTGCCTCAGTTAATTATTACCTAATTATATTTATCTGATTCTGCTTTTCTGTAGAGACAATAATTCTCATGTTATAAGCCTATTTGAAAAATTATAATTAGTATATAAATTTCAATACATGAAATTTCTTATATTAATAATAAAAAAAAACACCACCACCACAACTATGGACTTGGAATGGATTTTTAAAATAATACAGGTTACCTTCTAGAGAATACACCTAAAATTGCTATCAGCTAAAATATTTATGAGCTAATAATGGATTGTTGACCATGTTAAGGTTTAAGGTTGTTATTCAATCAAATACCCTCTCTGCTGCCCTGTCTCCATCCCCTACAATTGATAACTAGTTGAAAAATAAACAGAATAGTGTACCTCTAAATATCAGCTATATTTCTGGAAGTGCTGGAATGGAGAACATGACTAGAATCTAGAGCCAATTGATTCCCAGTTATTACCTGCACCTCAGTCCCCTAGTCTAGACACTGGAGTGATTTATCTGAGGGGATGTTTGGATCTGTAAAGTAGGCAAACACTACCTAAACAGTGATAAGCATCATCATTCTATCTTGTCTTTGAAGTCAGAGAGGAGGGACCTAGTGAAAAATGTCTCCGGTCATTAGAACTACTTGACCAAAGTGTATTTCTCAAGTAGAAATAAACAGCAGTAGGCACCTACCTGTGCAAAGGTGATGCTTCTCTTAAAGATGGACAGGATAAGACTGAGATACACATGTTCAGTTCCCTCTTCCAAGTCAGAAGTGTCACCATGCTAAACATCTCCTAGGCAGCTGATGACAGACAAATAGAGTTGCCCAAAAGGTCCATCATGTGCAATAAGAATGAGGGCAATCTAGACAAAGACGATTAAATTATCTGGACTGAAAGGTGAATAAGAAATAGGACACCAAGGACAGATCTCACCAACTTTACACTCTAACCTAATTCCACCCTTCACTGTGCTATTTTAAAATAAGTATTCTTGGGGCACCTGGTTGGCACAGTCAGTTGAGTGTGGACTATTGATTTCAGCTCAGGTCATGATTTCAGGTTTGTGGGTTTAGGCCCCAATGTTGGGCTCCATGCTCAGCATGGAGTCTGCTTGAAACTTTCTTTCCCTCTCCCTCTTCCTCTCCTCAACCAAATACATAGATAAATCTTTTAAACAGATAAATAAAATAAACAAATACAAAGAAAGTCAGTGTTCTTGCCACTTTGGCTAATAACTTGTTAATCTCCAGTCTGTGCCAAGGGTTGTTTTTTTTTTTTTTTTTCTTATTAAGCACATTTGCACTCTGCTTTGCCTATAAGGTTATGTCTAGTTACAGAACCATTTCCTAAGACTGTGATAGATTTAATTAATTTGAAAAATTGTGAAAATAGTGTTCTTAATACAAAAATTTCAGAAATAAATCATAATTTTGACAACTATTTAGTTATTAGTTTAGTATTTTGATCTCTTGACATCTAAGCATAAATAGTCCTTAATAAGTACAGAAACTTTATTTTATTTGAATATCATGTATTTCAGTACATAGTTATATTTACCCTTATTTAATTGGAAATAAACATACTAATGGCAGATAAATTGAGAAAGAGAGAGAATGTGTGTGTGTGTGTGTGTGTGTGTGTGTGTAAGGAAGATAGACATCGAATAAACACCTTAGTTATGGGCAGAAAAATAGAATGATTGAATAATAGATATTAGAAAAGTAGAAAAGATTGCCTTCAGTTCTTTTTTTTTTTTTTTTTTTTAAGATGAGGCAATTGTGATCCAGAAAAATCAATAGCACTAGATCCCAGACAACTCAACTCCCAATCCTGGGATTTATCCATGTAACCCCACACATCCTTATCTCTCTGGCTCCTGCCATGTCTCCTAAATCTCTTTCACAGAGCTTGAGATTACCTTGCTGAATTCTCCCATTAAAATATGGCATTGAAGCATCTTGTTGAAATTCAAATATTGAATACAAAAAATGCTTCAAAATGATTTTATAAAATTATATATGTATATTCTTTGAAGAATGAATTTAGGAGGAAATGGATCTCAAGTACATCCCAATGATGAGAGAATGATGGAGAGACTTAGATATAGGGATGTTCCAAATAATTTCAGCTTCTGTTCAGCAATGAAAGGTGTAAGAATTACTGAGCTTTACCTGGTTATAGAGAGAATATGAAGGTATTGAAGACATAATTCACATACTTAACAATTTCATTATAAAATCAGATTTCCTCAGACTTAATACTTAGTGTCTGAATCATAAAATTTTGATCCTATAATTTACCATGTAAGTCTCACCCTTCCGATTGGCTTAGCAATTGCACCTAGAATAGGAACTTGATTTCTACGTTTGTAGCTGATATGAATCCAGCTTGCCAACTCAGGAGTACAACCATTCCTGCCTTTCTTTATCTAAATCAGATGTAGAATTGACTCTTCCTATGATCTTACATAATTAGTGAGAAAAACTTTAATCTCAAAAAATTGTAATTATTCTCTTTTCTGTTTTCACACTAAATTCAGGAGTCTAGCAGTGTTTGAAAATAGATGAAATGTCTTTAATCACAAGGCCATTTTGTTCATCTTTCAACTAATCTCTCATCTCAAGGCTTCTAAATCACCACTTCCTCCCAGTCCCTGAACTGTTGCTTTTTAATCTCAGGAACACTGTCTCTTCACTACCTTTTAGCATTCCTTAAAGTCTCTAACTCTTTCTCACTGTGTCTTTTAAAGGTATATCCTTTTACAGATACTTAGTCTCTTCCTTCAAAGACTTTAGAATCTAGGAATGAAATGAAAAGCCTATTGTCTTTAATAACGTCTGATTTCCATTTACCAAAGAATCTCTAAGTCAAGGGCATATCTGCCTGAACTAGGAAGAAATGAAACACCTGTGGAGAGTATGTCTAAAATTTTTACCTCCATCATGCACATTGCAAATTCCATCCCTCTGTTACTTCATGTTTTCAGTGCTACTTAGATATTTAATCTAAGTTTATATGTATAAATATAATAGGTAGGAAAGAAGAACACAGTGTAGGGCACTGTGGTCCTCTAGACTACAAAGCATAAAACTGCCCTGTGTGAAATCTATTTTAGGTTTTGCCATTTATAGAGAAGTTAGCGTGCACTTCTGGTGAGGGTTCTTTGAGGTCTCAAGGATCTCTATCTTTCTTTTAACTAGACTAACTAGTACCATGACACTAGCATTTTCAAACCCATTTTGTATCTGGTGGTAGTGTCTGTGTGTAAGATTGTTAGCTCTAACTCCACTGTTTTTGACACATCAAGTTATAAAGCAACACAAATCTTCACTAGAAACCTCTGGTTCATTTTACCTCAATGACTGTTTTTCCTATGCAGGCATCAATTTCTTTTTTACCTCCCATCTCCCATGAAACCAGCTGATTTAATTAGATTTTCCTGGTCTGTCCAGTCTTCGTGAGACCTACAACCAGTAATAGGAACTAAACATTAATAGGGTAGGTAGGATATAATCTGTAATAGGGGCTCCCTTCGTTCTGGAACATCTCCTATTCAGCATTTATATTAATGCATAATTAAATAGCTGTCTCTTTAAAGCCTTTACTTATATCAAAGCTATATCTCTAGTACACCTCATTTTCCCTGAGAGAGAGAGAGAGAGAGAGAGAGAGTCCCTACAGTATTCACTTTTTAATGTAACTATTAAAAATGCAACACAGGAATTGAAAATGTGCCTAAATCGTTTAGTAACCTCTTTTGACATTTTCATTACGTCTCCTATTACTGGAATCAAAATGAGAATAAGATTATTTCAGAAGTCTAAAGGAAGCCCTCCATGGCAGTTTATGCATTTGTGACATGCAGTGTAGAATTTCATATTGTTGAATATACAGTGGTTTTTAAAAAGCAGGATATAATACAGGCAACTTTGCATTTTTCTTCCCTGTGGATCTGTCTCCTGAATATATTTGGGAATAAGCTTCTCACCAGTGTCTATGGGAATTGAGCACCATTTGCTGAGGATGTTGTTGAGAGGATTCAAACATGAAGTGGGAGGCTAGAGTTAGTATTGTTAAGGCCCTTTTTAATTTTAAAATCTTATAATTGACCAATGGCTACATAAGTAGCAGGTGGCATTTGGGAAGTTTTCCTCTTCCACCTATCTTTATGAAATAGATGAATAACTCACAGAATGAGTGTAAAGCAAGGAGCTCCTGAAATGTTCTGCCTTTCCTACCACCAGCCAAATGATGTTTTTCTCTCAGATATTAGGAGAGGCTCACTGTTGTGGCCATGAGGCTCTACCATTGGTGGCCAACACCCAAAAAGTGACTGTTTACACAACACTTATTATGTAGCAGACATAGCATTTAGTGTTTTGCTTGCATTCTCTAACTTAAATCTCAAAATAATCCTATGATTTGAATGCTATTAGTATATCTTCTGACAAAAGCAAAAGCAAAATCCTTACTTATCCTATTTCTTGCTAATGTCAGTGTAGAACTAGTCCGTGTTGGAGGGGTGCATAACACCTTTTTAACTTGTGGGCAAGTGCATGGGGTAGGCAGTCTGTGGTTAGCTGGTAAGTCATTCAGTCATTTGTACTTTTATTCATTTCTGTATTCATTCATTCGCCAATATTTAATCAATGTCTTCCAAGCGCTAGGCATCGTGCTAATTGATAGAGATAACAAAGAATAAGACAGATGTAGACTGTGCCAGGTGAAGTGTAAAAAGTAAACGAGAAACAGAGATCTCCTCTAAATTAATAACGGAGAGTTGGGCACTAGGAGGGAGTCACTTTGGACAGCCTAGTCAGAGACCATATCATAATAATTATTATTACATTCACTTGTTAGGAACTTCTCGGGGTTATTTAGCAAATAATTGATGCCAGAAACACAGCCCTTTATACTGTGGGGAAAATCTAATCCTTTTATGATGTGACTCCTGGGCCCTGCCCAAATCATCTGGCTAAGGCTCTTCCCTTCCTAGATAGCACGGTTGCTTAGGGAGTGGCTGACAGGATACCTTTAGCCCAGTGGGTTACATCTCTTCTCCATATGTCAGTTTTGTAATGAAGCTGTCAGTTAGGGTGATTTATCTTTGTATCATGTGGTCCTTTAAGAATTTCTTTCTTGGATAATTGAATGTCACTCATCCAGGGAAGCTCCTACTTCCTGCATTAGGATGTCAGGGGATACACGGCAATCAAGAGCAGGATGGCCACATATGGCATTGCACTATACATTACAGGAATGGCTCTGCATGCCTGATTCTCTTGCAGGGAGGAGCGGAGCAGCCGACCAGTTGGAGACCCCAGAGGACTGCGGAACTTCCTGAAAACTTCTGATACTCTACCTCACTAACTATAAACGCAAAATTATAAACCTAAATGTTGAGACATGCCAGAAGAGCTACTTTTACAGTAGCCTTGCTGCTTTGACATGCCTTAGACGCAATGGACTGCAAAAAAAGTAGGACTTTGAAAGGAAAACAGATCTTGCACTGGTGACACTATACTAATCATTAATCCTATTTTGTTTGACATGCTTTGGTGTCTCCCAAGACTCAAAGGACTCTTCTGAAATTAAGTCCATGTGATGCATGTAAATCAGTATTTTATTCAAAAGAAAGCTTCTGGGAAGAGAGTGAGTTAACAGTGATAATCATTGGATGGTGGGATTATGATAGCTTTAATGTTCTTTTTCAGTGTCTCTATAGTTTTAACTCTTTAAAAATATGTATGAGATGGGGTGCTTGGGTGGCTCAGTAGGTTAAGCCTCTGCCTTTGGCTCTGGTCATGATCCCAGGGTCCTGGGATCGAGCCCCACATTAGGCTCTCTGCTCAGTGGGGCATGTTTCCCCCTCTCTCTCTGTCTGCCTCTCTCTCTGCCTACTTGTGATCTCTGTCTGTCAAATAAATAAATAAAATCTTTAAAAAAAAAAAAGTATGAGCTACTTTTGTAACATAAGCAAAATTAGTTTAAATTTTTGAAGATTTACTTTGTCATCCAAAAAAATTGAAAAGAAAGCATGTTATGTAAATGAAATAACTAGTGTCATAAATTTCCTAAAGTTGGTATAAATATTCTAACTATGGAATATGTTATATTAACTAATATTAATTAGTTACATTTTTCATTTATCTTTAGACTACAAATTGGAAAAAAGGCAATGCTATATCAAAAGTAGCATAAACTGATTTTTTAAAAAACCATACAGTTCTAAGTAATACACTTGTTCCCTGTTTTGACATTTCCTCTTATACCTCTGCTTGTTCACATTTTCAAGTTCTTCTTTTTGTGGAATAAATTTGGTATGCAAATTCTGGGGTGTCTATTCATTAACATCCTCCTGCTGTTCACATTTTATTAATGAAACAACCCATCACCCCCCTACCAGCAGACACTTAATTCCTTCCCAGAATCCATCTGCCTTTCATGGGCTTCAGAATCCAAATTTCTTCGTAAAATCAACTCTTACAAAGCTTTAATTCCATGGGTCAATTAAATAACAGAGACTGTTACCTATTTCCCAGTATTGGAAGCTCTGAAAGTATGTTTTCACTGTGATTATTATTCACATGCTTGGGGGATGAGTGATTAAGGAATTCAGGTGCTCCTTGTCAACTTAGCCATTCAGGTTCTAAATCCATAGCAGGCAATCGTGGCTGCTTTCATCTAGCCATTTTACTGTCTTTTCTTCTCTCTTGCCTTCTTTCCTCTTAATGATAATACAAGCATCTTTATTAGCCTATTTATAAGTTAGCTGTATCAACATCAGCCAGCT
The DNA here is from genome assembly GCF_963455335.1 of Martes martes. Taxonomy (NCBI): domain Eukaryota; kingdom Metazoa; phylum Chordata; class Mammalia; order Carnivora; family Mustelidae; genus Martes; species Martes martes. Next base: position 97,358,439 of record NC_137889.1, read on the forward strand.
TTTGTCAATCAAGCTCAAGCCAAGGAAATTTCAAAAAGGACCATTTATAGATATTACATAGAAAGGATTTCAATATTATTAATTTTGAGAATCTAGAATTCTGGGAAAATATAAACCTGTACTCAGATGAAATTTTTTTAAATCTCATGAAGTCTTCTGTGCTATGTAAGATATATATATATCTCTCTCTCTGTGTGTGTGTATATATATAGATACACATACACACATATTATATATGTATATATACATATTATATATATGATGCATATACATACATGTATGTACATTTATAAGTACATCTGTATGTACATGTATATACACATATACATATAATATGCATAACTGTATATATACATATACATAGCATATGTGTGTGCGTGTGTGTGTGAACATTGTCTACATTTGTGAATGTCAAAGGATTATAAAAAGAACAGTTTAGCTTCTGCTTCTTTACGTTTTTCCTACTCTTATGTGTGACACTTAACCTTTATTCTCTAGCAAATGAAAAAATGCTCAACTATCAACTCTTGCTTAATCCTGGAATCCTTCATTTTCTTTCTCCAGTTATTACTTTGGTTATTTCATCTACTCTCATACCTTTAGATACTAATGGTACAGTGATGATCTCAGACTTATAGCTATAGTGTGGCTCTCTTTTCTGAACTCCAAACTCATAAACCCAACCACCAAATTGACTTCTCCATTTAGATGTCAAGCAGGTGCCAAACTTACCTTGTCCAAAGCTATCTCCATCCATATTCCGCTTCTACTCGTCTTGTCTTCTCAATTAACAGCAAATCCATCCTTCTGGTTATTCATGTAAATATCCTTGATGTCATTCTGGTTTCTCTTTGGTCTTTTTGTATTGTTTTATTTTTTTAAACCCTATATCTAATTACCAATAAATTCCATTGATCAGACTCAAAATATTTCAGAATCTGATTATATATGAACTCCATCATTCTCACTGATTCAAGGAACAATGATAATCTTTCACTACTATCATTGTAAAAACTTGACACTGTATTCCCCATTTCCAGCCTTGCTTTTCTATTGTCTATAGTCTATTTTTGCCCTAGCAGCCACAGTGATCCTCTTAAAATAAGACATACATAGCATGTCATTTCTGCTCAAATCTCATTCCTAGTTCCCTATATCCCTCAGAATTAAAGTAAAATGTTTATGTGATCTAAGACCCCACTACCTCTCAGACTTTGCCCCCTATGATCCCTCCTTTGACAGCAAGCTACACCAGCCATCCTGAACTCCTGACTGTTTTTTAAACTTTAGGTCTTTGTTTCTTTTCTATGTCTAAAATGCATTTCCTCCATATACCTATATGGGCCCTCCTCTTCCTTATCTTCTTTGTGTCTTTGTTCAAAGAAGAGAGGCTAAGAGCCATAATGGTGAAGGGCATGGAGTACAGGCAAGCCACCTGCACTTAGGAGATGGCTCTGCTACTTTCCAGCTTTGTGGATCTTGGGCAAGTTATTAATTAACCTTTCCTTTGGCTTCATTTTCTATGGGTTAGGGTTAATAATAGTGCCTATTTTGTAGAATTATCATGGAGATTAAATGAGTTAATATTTGAAAAATACTTAGCCTGTAAGGTAGTGTTATAAAAGTGTTTTTTTGTAAACAATAAAAATATCATCTTCTTAATGAGGCATTCCCTGATCCTCTGTTGAAAATTTTAAACCATCTTTAACTCTATCTTTTGCCATCTCTCCTTTTGTTTTTGTTTACTCTTTTCTATCTACTAATATACCTATACTAATACGCCTTTTACACCTACTAATACTTTTATACTTACTAATAATTGACTCATTTACTTTATTCCTTTAAATAGACTCCAAACTCCATGAAAATGGTGAATTTCATTGTTAATTATCTAAACTAGTGAATGGAATATAGTAGATGCTCAATAGTTATTTGTTGAAAAATATGAAATCAGTGATGTTGTTAACTTTAAATTGACCTAGAAAGTCAGTTGATGCATGAATTCTTCACTTTGGATTTTGAGAGTCCTTTAGGATACATCATGGTGTAATTTGAAATACAGCCAGTTATATTGTTTGGGTTTTTATCCTATCAGAACTGGGTCATTGGTTCTCTCTCCAGAGTGGCATATTGTGTGATGTCACCTTAACTATGAAATCTTGCTAGAGATAAATTGGTAATATAACTTGCAGGCAGAGAAGTTAGATTAATGTTATTTGGCTGCATTCTAAATGTCATTGTTTTTATTTTAAAAGGCCAGGAAATAACATTTAAAATATTTGTATTACCATTATTCAGTCTCAATGCATTTAGCCAAAAAAACAGAATCTGAACTGTCTCTATCAGGCTTTTACCATTTTAGCAATAGAGGCTTTATAGAGATAAAGTATCTTTTGGCACTTAGTAGGTCTTTGTTTAAAATATTTGGTGAAAAAACAACCCTTGAGTAAATCTTGTGACTTATAAAAATCCACTTTTTTCCCGTAGAAAGGAGAATCAACATGATTCCTAAGCACTGTGATGTGATAAATGAATAATACAGATAAGTGAGTAAGATAAATGAATAAGTGATAAATTTATTTATCATAAAGATATTTGAATACCTTTATATATTCAAAATAAATGAATAAATACAAGTGTGAATATAAGTATATAAGTTCTACTGTCTTTGTCTCCCTGAAAAAGGATTAAAATTACTAACCAGTTAGGGATTAATGATTAATTAATAGTATTCATTTTCTTTCCATCAAAAACTCATCGAGTTAGTATGTGTGATTACACACAATGGGGAAATATTTTTTCCTAAATTTAATTTTCACTATTTTATTAATGTTTGTGGTGGGTTGGAAATGAAACATTTTTTTTTAAAGATTTTATTTATTTATTTGTCAGAGAGAGAGAGAGAGAGAACGAGCACAGGCAGAGTGGCAGAGGGAGAAGCAGGCTCCCTGTGGAGCAAGGAGGCCGATGTGGGACTCAATCCCAGAACGCTGGGATCATGACCTGAGCCGAAGGCAGCCGCTTAACCAACTGAGCCACCCAGGCGTCCCAGAAATGAAACATTTTGAGTAGTTCAAGAAATTAGACTAGGAACTGGCAGCATCTTTTGCAGAGAACTCATTCAATAAATATTTATATCTGATATGTTTCAGAGAACTTCTCATGAAGATTATACTTTACATGTTTATTTTAGAAGAAACATTATTTTAGAAGAAACATCCCTGTAAAGGGATGAGGAAGATTTAGATACTTGGATCGTTAGCATAATTGATGAATTATGTACTCAAAACAGAGAGAAGCATTGTAATCATTGTTATTTGGCAAATAATATTTATTGTTAAATTGATGTCATGAGCCTTTTAGTTGTGAATTTTTTAAAAAATTCTGGGCAGACAAAGGAATACTGAAAAAGAAAGCCAAAGTTGGTGGCATCACAATTCTGGACTTCAAGTTCTATTACAAAGCTGTCATCATCAAGACAGTAAGGTACTGGCACAAAAACAGAAACATAGATCAATGGAACAGAATAGAGAGCCCAGAAATAGATCCTCAACTCTATGGTCAACTAATCTTCGACAAAGCGGGAAGGAATGTCCAATGGAAAAAAGACAGCCTCTTCAACAAATGGTGCTGGGAAAATTGGACAGCCACATGCAGAAAAATGAAATTGGACTATTTCCTTACACCACACATGAAAATAGATTCAAAATGGATGAAGGACCTCAATGTGAGAAAGGAATCTATCAAAATCCTTGAGGAGAACGCAGGCAGCAACCTCTTTGACTTCAACCGCAGCAACTTCTTCCTAGGAACATCGCCAAAGACAACAGAAACAAGGGCAAAAATGAACTATTGGGATTTCATCAAGATCAAAAGCTTTTGCACAGCAAAGGAAACAGTTAACAAAACCAAAAGACAACTGACAGAATGGGAGAAGATATTTGCAAACGACATATCAGATAAAGGGCTAGCATCCAAAATCTATAAAGAGCTTAGCAAACTCAACACCCAAAGAACAAATAATCCAATCAAGAAATGGGCAGAGGACATGAACAGACATTTCTGCAAAGAAGACATCCAGATGGCCAAAAGACACATGAAAAAATGCTCCACATCACTCAGCATCAGGGACATACAAATCAAAACCACAATGAGATACCACCTCACACCAGTCAGAAAGGCTAAAATTAACAAGTCAGGAAATGACAGATGCTGGCAAGGATGCGGAGAGAGGGGGGCCCTCCTACACTGTTGGTGGGAATGCAAGCTGGTGCAACCACTCTGGAAAACAGTGTGGAGGTTCCTCAAAAAACTGAAAATAGAGCTACCCTATGACCCAGCAATTGCACTGCTGGGTATATATCCTAAAGATACAAACATGGTGCTCCGAAGGGCCACGTGCACTCAAATGTTTATAGCAACAATGTCCACAATAGCCAAACTATGGAAAGAACCTAGATGTCCATCAACAGATGAATGGATAAAGAAGAGGTGGTATATATACACAATGGAATACTATGCAGCCATCAAAAGACATGAAACCTTGCCATTTGCGACGACGTGGATGGAACTAGAGGGTATTATGCTTAGCGAAATAAGTCAGTTGGAGAAAGACAACTATCATATGATCTCCCTGATATGAGGAAGTGGAGATGTGATGTGAGGGGGGTTGGGGGGGTAGGAAAAGAAAAAATGAAAGAAGATGGGATCGGGAGGGAGACAAACCATAAAAGACTCAATCTCAAAAAATAGACTGAGGGTTGCTGGGGAGAGGGGGGATGGGAGAGGGTGGTGGGGATATGGACACTGGGGAGGGTATGGGCTATGATGAGTGCTGTGAAAAGTGTAAACCTGGTGATTCACAGACCTGTACCCCTGGGGATAAAAATACATTATATGTTTATTAAAATGAATAAATAAATTTAATTTAAAAAACCCACAAAAAAAAATTCTGGGCAGAAATGTATAGTTAAAAGGTTAATACTTCAAGAGAAAGAAAAGACAGCACTAAGAAAATGTTGCAAATCATATATCTGATGAAGAACTTTTATTTAGATATATAAAGGACTTTCAAACAAACAACCCAATGAAAAATTTGGTCATCAATTTAAACACTTTTTGAAAGAGAATACAAAGAGAGAAAATAAGCACATGGAAAAAAGTCTTAATATCATTAATCCTTAGAAAAATGCAAGCTCAAATCCCCAACTAAAAATTGCCTTCAACATATTAGAATGTCTACGATTCAAAGACTGACCATCCCAAGTATTGCAGGTATTTGAATCAACTGGAATGCTCATAAACTTCTGGGTGGTATGTAAAACATACCACTTGGAAAATGGTTTTGCAACATCTTAGAAAGTTAACATATACGTACCACGTGCTTAGTCATTTCACTAAGTATTTAACAAAGATAAATGAAAGCATATTTTCATAAAAAGAATTTTATGTGAATGCTCAGAGCAGCTTTATTTGTATTACCCCCAAGCTGGAAACAACCCAAGTGTTCATCTAGATAAACAAGCTATGTATATCTACACATCAAATTCCTACTCAGAAATAAAAGCGATGAACTACTGATACATCAAACAGCATAGATAAATTTCAAATAACGTTGCTGAATAAAATAAGCTCAAAAACAAAACTGCATATGGCACAGTTCCATTTTTATGAAATCCTATAAATTGGAAACTAATCGCTAGAGACAGAAAGCAAATGAGTTGTTGCTTGGAGGCTGAGAGAGTAGGGAAATGATGGAGTGAAGGGAATAAAAGGCCACAAGGACACTTTGGGGTAGGGATGGATATTTTCTGTCTTGATCATGCTGATCGTCTTACAGGTGTATACAAATGTCAGAACTTATTAAATTGTATACTTTAAACACACTTTGTTAGATGCCAGTTATATTGCTGTATAGCTGTTTAAACACACACACACACACACATTGAGAAGAAAGAATTAAATGGATTGTTCCTATGACCATCATGGACAAATCTATGCCTCGATGAGTCTACATCACCAACTCTGCAATCAAAGCTGTACAAGCTCAGCAAGAGGCAGGAGGCTCAGATCATGCCCTGATCATGCCCTGGAGAAGGGCATCTCTTACAAGATGTGTCCTAAGGTATCAGAAAATCCTATGAGAGATTATTTTTGGGGTATAGGAACACTAAAAAATGTTTCCATATAAATTAATGGTAAGTGTCCCTTTGCTTTACACCATTTTGGATTGTGAAAGTTTTAATAGAAAGCCTCTATTTTTAGAAAGCAGGAGAAACCTGTATTGGTTATCAACTATCTTGGTCTAGGCAGTGGGAAAAGTCATGTTTTCTGTAATACTTTTTCTATATGGGTATAGTGTCCACTAAAACAAACAAACAAACAAACCAAAAAAATAGTAGTTACAATATTTATAGACAATTTTTTTTCTGGTAATCTTAGGAACAAGATAAGAAATAGAGATAATTATAATTTTCTTAGCATCCCCTAGTCCTGAAGGTACAATATTAAATTAAAATATGCTAGATATTATAATATGAATTGTAGTTTAAAAAAGCAAAGCAGACATTCTATAAGCTTTAACTCTATATGAGAATCATATCTAAATATTCTTAGATCTTTATCCAAGCTTTGATTTTTATTTATAAATCTAAACCAAGAAGACAAACATTTTTTTTTTTGATAAGTAGGAGAAAGTGAACATTTTAAATACATATACTTATTCTACTATTACATTTTCACCTTAAATTTACAGAGTGCAAACTAGTAAGAGAGTGTAGAATTCCTAGGGGCTGAAATCTCATAGAACAAAACTACCACAGGTTTTACCTGCTCTACCACAGGTTTTGCCAGGTCTTCACAATGAATACTCAGGAAAGATCCTCTCATGTTTCTAGCAGCAGGTAGTGAAGAGTACTCATTGTGGAAATATACCCACAGAGTTCTCTATAACAAATGTCTATTCTCCAGGGGAACAGGCTGTGCCAGATCCTTCTGCTAGATGAACTAAAGACATTCTCCCCATTCCATATCCCTGTAGCTTTTCTGTCTCACCTAAAGTGTGGTGAAGAAGAAAGTCTATGCCACTAGAGAAAAGCTTGTGGGAATCACAGACGAGAGACACAGGCTCACTACTTAAAGACTGAGACATAATCTTAAGATATTAGAATGCTTCCTATCATCTACACATCACTACCATAGCAACAGAACTCCAGCAAAATAGCAGTGGATTATAGCTGAAAGAGCTGCAAGAAACAGATTCTCCAGAAGTAGTACTTCAAGAAGCCCAAAGTCAGGCAGGGAGGCAACGAACAAACACACAAACAAACAAACCATAAAAACTCACTAGAGGAATGCAAAGTCTCTAGCACTTGCAGTTACAGCAAACATTAATCACAGCCCAACTCTTAGTCAGATTAAAATAAGTCCTCACAATAAAGCCCTGTTTATCTCATTACCTATTAGCTAATACACACACACACACACACACACACACAAATTATAAGGTCAGAAAAAAAAAAATTACAAGGCATTTTGAAAGACAAGATAAAACAGTTTTAAGAGACAAAATAATCATTGGAATCAGACTTATATATGACCCAGACATCAGAATTAGAAGAACCTAGATGCAGACATTATGTCTTTTACAAAAATTATATTCAAATGGATCATAGACTTAAATGTAATGTGCAAAACTATAAAACTTCTAGGAGAAAACAGAAGAAAACTAATGTAATTTTTTTTTTCTAGAGATGAGTTTTTGGATACAATACCAAAAGTACAATCCCTAAAAAAAAAAAAAAGTTGGACTTCAATAAATTTTTATTTATTTTTGTTTTTTAAAGATTTTATTTATTTTTGCAAGGGAGAGAGAGAGAGCACACAAGCAAGCATGAGCAGTGGGTTGGGGGGATGGGAGGTAGGGGCAGAGTGAGAAGTACACTCTCTCCTGAGAAGGGAGCCCAATGTGGAACTCCATCCCAGGAACCTGGGATCATGACCTGAGTCAGAGGCAGATGCATAACCAACGGAGCCACCCAGGCATCCAGACTTTACTAAAATTTTTAATTCTTCTCTAAGAAAGACACTAACAAATTCAGTCAAAATATTTGAAGAAAAACACATACATGATAAAGAATTTGTATCCAGAATATACCAATAATTCTTAAACTCAACAGTAAGAGAAGTTACAACATAATTAAATGATGGACAAAAAAATCTGAATAGACAACTCACCAAAGAAGATATGCAAATGGCAGCCATATAAAAAGATGCTTAATGTCGAATCTCATTAGGGAATTATAAGCCAAAACAAAAATGAAATAACACTTTGCAGCTATTAAAAAGGCTAAACTCCCAGCATCCATTCCTGATTAAAACACTTCAAAGTATAGGGATAGAGGGAACCTTCCTGAACTTCATAAAATCTATCTATGAAAGACCCACACCAAATATCATCCTCAGTGGGGAAAAGCTTGCAGCCTTCCGGTTGAGATCAGGAACACGACAAGGATGCCCACTCTCACCACTGTTGTTCAACACAGTATTAGAAGTCCTAGCAACAGCAATCAGACAACAAAGAGAAATAAAAGGTATCCAAATTGGCAAGGAAGAAGTCAAACTCTCTCTCTTCACAGATGACATGATTCTATATATGGAAAACCCAAAAGACTCCACCCCCAAACTATTAGAACTCATACAACAATTCAGCAATGTGGCAGGATACAAAATCAATGTACAGAAATCAGTGGCTTTCTTATACACTAACAATGAAAATTAGAAAGGGAAATTAGAAAATTGATTCCATTTACTATAGCACCAAGAACCACAAGACACCTGGGAATAAACCTAACCAAAGAGGTAAAGGATCTATACTCGAGGAACTACAGAACACTCATGAAAGAAATTGAAGAAGACACAAAAAGATGGAAGACCATTCCATGCTCTTGGATCAGAATAAACATTGTTAAAATGTCTATACGGCCTAGAGCAATCTATACTTTTAATGCCATTCCGATCAAAATTCCACTGGTATTTTTCAAAGAGCTGGAGCAAATAATCCTAAAATTTACGTGGAATCAGAAGAGACCCCAAATCGCTAAGGAAATGTTGAAAAACAAAAATAAAACTGGCGGCATCATGTTATCTGATTTCAAGCTTTACTACAAAGCTGTGATCACCAAGACAGCACAGTACTGGCATAAAAACAGACACATAGACCAGTGGAACAGAGTAGAGAGCCCAGATATTGACCCTCAACTCTATGGGCAAATCATCTTCAACAAAGCAGGAAAAAATATACAGTGGAAAAAAGATAGTCTCTTCAATAAATGGTGCTGGGAAAATTGGACAGCTATATGTAGAAGAATGAGACTTGACTATTCTTATACACTGTACACAAAGATAAACTCGAAATGGATAAAAAACCTCAACATGAGACAGGAATCCATCAGAATCCTTGAGGAGAACATAGGCAGTAACCTCTTTGATATCAGCCACAGCAACTTCTTTCAAGATATGTCTCCAAAGGCGAAGGAAACAAAAGTGAAATGAACTTTTGGGACTTCATCAAGATCAAAAGCTTCTGCACAGCAAAGGAAACAGTGAACAAAACAAAGAGGCAACCCACGGAATGGGAGAAGATATTTGTAAATGACAGTACAGACAAAAGGTTGATATCCAGGATCTATAAAGAACTTCTCAAACTCAACACACACAAAACAGATAATCATGCCAAAAAATGGGCAGAAGATATGAACAGACACTTCTCCAATGAAGACATACAAATGGCTACCAGACACATGAAAAAATGTTCATCATCACTAGCCATCAGGGAGATTCAAATTAAAACCACATTGAGATACCACCTTACACCAGTTAGAATGGCCAAAATTAGCAAGATAGGAAACAACGTGTGTTGGAGAGGATGTGGAGAAAGGGGAACCCTCTTACACTGTTGGTGGGAATGCAAGTTGGTGCAGCCACTTAAGAGAACAGTGTGGAGATTCCTCAAGAAATTAAAAATAGAGCTTCCCTATGACCCTGCAATTGCACTACTGGGTATTTACCCCAAAGATACAGATGTAGTGAAAAGAAGGACCATCTGTACCCCAATGTTTATAGCAGCAATGCCACAGTCACCAAACTGTGGAAAGAACCAAGATGCCCTTCAACGGACAAATGGATAAGGAAGATGTAGTCCATATACACTATGGAGTATTATGCCTCCATCAGAAAGGATTAATACCCAACTTTTGTAGGAACATGGACAGGACTGGAAGAGATTATGCTGAGTGAAATAAGTCAAGCAGAGAGAGTCAATTATCATATGGTTTCACTTATTTGTGGAGCATAACAAATAACATGGAGGACATGGGGAGAAGGAGAGGAGAAGAGAGTTGAGGGAAATTGGAAGGGGAGGTGAACCATGAGAGACTATGGACTCTGAAAAACAACCTGAGGGTTTTGAAGGGGCGGGGGGTGAGAGGTTGGGAGAGCCAGGTGGTGGGTATTAAGGAGGGCACGTATTGCATGGAGCACTGGGTGTGGTGCAAAAACAATGAGTACTGTTATGCTGAAAATATATAAAATAAATAAATCAATTAATTTTTTTAAAAAAGGCTAAATTCTGAAAATATAACAATACCATTTCATGCCAAGGATGCAGAGAAACAAGAATTCTCAAATCTTTGCTTTTGAGAATGCAAAAAATGGGCAACCATTTTGAGGACAATTTGACAGTGTCTTGCAAAGCTAAACCCTTCCTTACCACACCATCTTGCTCCTTCTCAATTGTTCCTCTATCTTACTGTCAGTCTAACTCACATATATTTAACAAACTGAAAGAAAATATTATGTCCTACATGTGGAAGTTTAGAGAAGCTTCATTCATAATTTCCAAAGACCAGAAGCCACCACAATGTCCTTCAAAAGGTGAATGGATAAATAAACTGTGCATCCACAATGCAATATTGTTCAGTAATAAAAAACAATGAATCTCAAGCCATAGAAAGGCATGGATGAGTCTTAAATACAAACTTCCAAGTGAAGAAAAAAAAAGCCAATATAAAAAGACTACATGATCCAATACCAACTATATGAAATTCTGTCAATGTCGTAACTATAGAGATAGTAAAAAGAGCAGTCATTGTCAGAAGCTTGGAGGTGGGTTGGGGAAAGATTGAATAGGTGAAGCACAAAGGAAGTTTTAGGGCATGAAAATATTATGCTATTATAATCGTAGGTACAGGACATTATGCATTTGTCCAAGCCCGTAGAAACTGGCAGCACAATGAGTGCATGCTTGTATATGTGATTTTAAAATAAAATCCTTCAGGAAGTCACTGGATCCTAGGATGGAATATAAAATACAACAAAAAATCTAACAATATTATACATGTTTGATGCAACCTCACTAAAGTGAATGGAAGGAGGAAAGTGCTGACCTCTATAATTTTGGGAATGATTGGTGTCTTTAAGACTAAAAGCAAAAGAAACTGTATATAAGAATTGTATTCTATTTGGTAAAGTTGTTTCCCACAGAGTAAGGGCTAACAATTCTGATACTGCTACTCATGTACACTGGAATTGAGAAATTAAACAAATGAATTGTGGATAAATAAAACACGTTTCTCATTGTTGGAGTAGGAGGTTACGGATATTCAAGGGTAGGAGGATTGAATTATCCATGTGCTAATGGCTTAGAGTTAGGCATACAAATATAAACTCATTTTTAGCTTAATATAAATAAAGATGGTTACATATAAAGTATTTATAGACATGTGCATACACACAGATTATTATATGTACATATATTTCCTTGTTCTGTGGCTAGGTGGACCTAAGAATAAAGACACCCCAGCAGTGGCTGGACATAAATATCTTTTTAAAAAGATTTTATTTATTTATTTGAGAGAGAGAGAGCCCGAGAGAGAGCATGAGCTAGGGGAAGGGGAGGAGCAGAGGGAGAAGCAGACTCTCTCACTGAGCAGGGAACTGGGCACAGGGCTTGGGGTTCAATTTCAAGACCCTGGAAACATGACCTGAGCTGAAAGCAGAGGCTTAACTCACTAAGTCACAGAGGCACCCCTGGACTTCAATTTCTAATGACATTCGCCTGTAAAGAAATCAAGCCTCCTTGAAAAACAGAGGATTCTATGACTAGGACAGAAAATACACAAGATGAGTCTGCAAAATCTTGCAGTGCCAGAAAGGAAGGAATTGTTAAAAAGAAAAAGATGGAATAATGGGGGTGTGTCAAAGAGATCCAGGTGCCAACTGAAAGAGCTCCCAATGGTCAAAGCTGGAAAAAGGTGAGTAACAAAATAAATGAATATTGGATTATAACTCAATGTATAAAACATATATTCATGAGTTCACACTGATATAAATAAACAAATAAATAAATGAACAAACAAAGAAATAAATAGGAGAGACTAGACAAACTTCTTATGTGGAAGAATTCCAAATAATTTATATAGGTACTCTACCCTCAGTTAGGTAAAGTGTAACTCCTTATTTCTCAAGTGTAGATTTCAAATACTAACTTCCTTCCAAAAAGTATAATGTGGAATGGAAGAAAAGAAACAGGAGAGTGGATAAACCTGACACATACCACCTCAGCCAAGTGATCAAACTCAGCATCAACAGTGATAAATTGTGTTGAGAGCATTGTATCATGAAAATGGCATATGATCTATAAGGCTTTCCTTCAAAAAAATATATATATAACCCCAATCCAATCAAAAAAGAAACATCACACAAATCCCCAAATAGGGTTATTCTACAAAATCCCCAAATAAGGCTATTCTACAAAAACCTGACCAGTACTCTTCAATTTTTTCAAGGTCATTAAAAGCGAGTCATGTTTGAGAAACAGTCACAACCAAGGGGAATCTAAGGAACACATGACTGGGATACATGGTCCTGGATGGGATGCTGGAACAGAAAAATGACATTAGGCAAAAACTAAGAATATCTGAATATAATTAAAACTCCAATTAACAACAACGGATCAATAATTGATCATTATCTGTAACAAATATATCATATTAAGTAAGATGTTAATAGTAAGAGAAAACTGGGTATATGGGAATTGTCTGGAATACTTCACAGTGATACTGTAAATCTAAAATTGTTCTAATATAAAAATCTTATTAAAAAGCATGTATGATAGAAATATATAGTTTACACATCACCTCTCTCATTTTTATTGAGACATAATTAACATATATTATATTTGTCTCAGGTATACAACATAATGATTTATTCTATACCTTTATATATTGTGAAATGATCACCATAGTAATTTTAGTTAACATCCATAACTGTACATAGCTACAATTGTGTTCCTGTGATAAGAACTTGAAGGTGTACTTTCTTTGTGATTTTCAAGTATATAATACAGTATTATTAACTATAGTCACTACACTGTACCTTACAATCCATGACTTATCTATTTTATAACTGTAAATTTGTACATTTTGACCACCTTTACCCATTTTTCCCACTTGCACCCTCCACCTCTGGCCACCACCAATCTGTTCACTGTATGAGTTCATTTTGTTTCTTTGTTTACTGTTTTTATTTTTAGATTCTACATGTAAGTAGGAGCATACAGTATTTGTCATTGTCTGACTTATGTTAGTTAGCATAACACCTTCTAGGTCCATCTATGTTGTCTCAAGAGCAAGAGTTCCTTCAATTTATGAATGAATAATATTCCATTGTGTGTGTATATGAGTGAGTGTTTTATATGTATACTTAAATATAAAATACATCACATTTTTATTGGAGAGAATGCATTTTCTTTTTAATTTTTTTTTATTTTTTCAGTGTTCCAAGATCCATTGTTTTTGTTCCACACCCAGTGCTTCATGCAATACATGCCCTCCTTAATACCCACCACCAGGCTTACCCATCACCCTCTCCCTCCCCTCTGAAACCCTCAGTTTGTTTCTAAAAGTCCACAGTCTTTCATAGTTCTATGTTTCATAGCTCCTATTTCTCCCAATTCACTTTTCCTTTCCTTCTCCTAATGTCCTCTATATTATTCCTTATGTTCCACAAGTAAGTGAAGCCATACAATAATTGACATTCTCTGCCTGACTTATTTCACTTAGCATAATCTCCTCCAGTCCCATCCATGTTGATTCAAAAGTTAGGTATTCATCCTTTCTGATGGCTGAGTAATATTCCATTGTATATATGGGCCATATCTTCTTTGTCCATTTGTCTGTTGAAAGGCACCTTAGCTCTTTCCACAGTCTGGCAATTGTGACCACTCTTGCTATGAACATTGGGGTACATATGGCCCGTCTTTTCACTACATCAGTATCTTTGGGATAAATACCCAATAGTACAATTGCAGGGTCATAGGGAGCTCTATTTTTAATTTCTTAAGGAATCGCCACCATCTTTGCCATTCTAACTGGTGTAAGGTGGTATATCAATGTGGTTTTGATTTGAATTTCCCTGATGGCTAATGATGATGAACATTTTTTCATGTGTCTGCTAGCCATTTGTATGTCTCCATTGGAGAAGTGTCTGTTCATGTCTTCTGCCCATTTTCTGATACTGTTATCTGTTTTTTTGGGTGTTGAGTTTGAGGAGTTCTTTATAGATCTTGGATATAAGGCCTTTGTCTGTAGTGTCATTTGCGAATATCTTCTCCCTTCCTGTGGGTTGTGTCTTTGTTTTGTTGACTGTTTCTTTTGCTGTGCAGAAGCTTTTGATATTGAAGAGGTCCCAAAAGTTCATTTTCACTTTTGATTCCTTTGCCTTTGGAGATGTGTCTTAAAAGAAGTTGCCATGGCCGATGTCGAAGAGGTTACTGCCTATGTTCTCCTCTGGAATTTTGATGGATTCCTGTCTCATGTTGAGGTCTTTCATCCATTTTGAGTTTATCTTTCTGCATTGTGTAAAAGAATGGTCAACTTTCATTCTTCCACACATAGCTGTCCAATTTTTCCTAGCACCGTTTATTGAAGAGGCTGTCATTTTTCCACACCATATTTTTTCCAGCTTTTTCAAAGATTATTTGACCATATGGTTGAAGGTCCATATCTGGGCACTCTACTCTGTTCCACTGGTCTGTGTGACTGTTTTTGTGCCAGTACCATTCTGTCTTGATGATCACAGCTTTGTAATAAAGCTTGAAATCAGACAACCTGATGCCCCTAACTTTTTCTTTTTCTATTCATCAATTACTAGACACTTAAGTTGTTTCCATATCTTGGAATTTTCAGTTCTTGTAAATAATGCAGGGATGAAATGGAGATCCATCTTTTTGAGTTAGTGTTTTCATTTTCTTTTGGGGGGGGCAGAGGGCAAGAGAGAGAAAATCCTAAGCTGTCTCCAAGCCCAGGGGATCCCAAATTGGGGATCATCTCACAACCCTGAGCCAAAATCAAGAATCAGACACATAACTAACTGAGCCACCAGGTGCTCCTATTTTCTTTTGATAAATGCCCAGAAGTGAAATCACTGTATAATATGGTAATTTTATTTTTAACTTTTTGAGGAACCTTCATACTGTTTGTGATTCTATGAAACTATAACCAGAAAATTATTCTACTCTATGCTAGTCAACACTATGTCTCCTTTTAATGGTAATTTTCTACCCCTTTTCACCACTGAGATTAAGGAAAATGTTTAATTCCTAATAAAAATTAGAAATAAGTTCTTTGTTTCCTTCTGATTAGGAATAAACACAGAAATCTTGTGACCTCATTATATGACTTAAGATAATTATTGACAGTAGAAAACTATAGTGACCGATTACGATACCTTTGAGAGCCTGATTGAGTTTATCTCAGTAGTGGTAGGTCCCAGTGAAGGATTTTGAAGTATCAGAAATTATCTGTCTTTACCCAAATTAGCTTCTTAAATTTGTTTCTATGTTTCCTACCTAATGTCTCAGATGCACTCCAGTTTTGGGGTTCATCCCACCGAAATCAAAAAGTGTGTCAATGCCTTATTCCTCTCTCTATGATTTAGAGTTAAATCATCATCCTAGACCCAATGCCTTGCAGGTTTAACACTGAATTCTTATGGAACCCAAGTCATATTTCTGTCCTTCTTCAAACCTCTAATATTAACTCTGTTCATGTGAGAGGTTTCTATCTTAGTTTATTTTCTCATAACTTAAATTCATAATTTAATAATGATATACTCATAATTAATTTAATTTAATGTTTTATAATTTGATTTAATTGGTACACTTCTCAGGACAAATAACCCCACTCTAGAAAGGTATCCTGCTCTCAAAGTTAGATCACCATCTTAGAATCTTTCTTTGCCTGTCTATTATTAGTGTTTTCCACAGTACAGAAAGCTGATGCAGGCATATAGTAAAGACATATCTGTGAATAAGTCTAGATTCTGTTTCCTTTATTTGGGATCATCTCAACTTCAAAATTGTGTTATAAAGTATCCATTTTTTAATTTTTACTATATCCCAGAAATTCTTTTCCACAATTTAATCTAAGAAAATTATATTTATATGCAATACACATGTATTTTAAAATAGTCATGTTTTATATATCTATAAATCTATAAATAAAATAAAAAACTTATTTATATATAAATTTATGTATTTTAATGTTTTAATTTGACAGAACCAATAGTATAAACTTATAATAGGATGACATGGCATTTAGTATATGTTGGCACTGTTGGGTATTTTTGGCAGTAAGAAAAGAAAAAAATTAGAAAAGGCAGCAAGGAAAAGGAGATGGTGCATCATAATTACAATTTTTTTTTTTTTTACAAAATATGTTTAAGGAATAAGTGTTGTATTCACCCTCTGGAAAATTTTGAAAATATTTTATCTCTTTAGGAATAGATATCTTTCATACACCATCTTCATTTTTCAAAATATCTTTTCATAGAACTTGTTAAAGATCTTGTGTCAGCTTAAATACTATCACACTATTCAAGAAAAATAAGTCAATTTTTTTTAATTTATTTGACAAAGAGAGATCACAAGTAGGCAGAGAGGCAGGCAGAGAGAGAGGGGGAAGCAGGCTCCCTGCTGAGCAGAGATCCCGATGCAGGGCTCTATCCCAGGACCCTGAGATCATGACCTGAGCTGAAGGCAGAGGCTTTAACCCACTGAGCCACCCAGGCACCCCAAATAAGTCAATTTTTATCTTGATTATTTTTCATGCTTTTAGATTTGCTAACAATTCAATAGTATTTGGGTAATACAACTTTTTTACTAGCTTTTCTCTCCAAATCTCAATATAGACCCAGGATAATACATTTAGTTCAAAGCTGAAAGCAAACTAAACTACTTGAATAGGTAACATTTAAAATAATTCACTAAAATCTTGCCTTATTTGGTTTTCAGTCCTGGACCAATAGGCCATATTATAAATAGTATGGCCTATTGAATTTTTTCAGACTCACATCACTTCATCATATATTTGATGTCTCTGCAGATCCAGAAGTGGTATATCTAGTTTCAAATGTTGATAAGTTGATGATATGATATGTTATTATTTGGGAAATTAATCGAGTCTTCATTTCTTGAGTTATGAATATGAATTTAATGTTTTTATCATTTAGCTAGTGATATAGCTACCACATAGCTAAAGAACAATAAACCAACAATATTGGCCATTAATATTATTGCCCAAAAGCAGCCATTGAAATATCTATATCAACACATGTGAAGGGAAGAAAAATGATACAAAACTGCTTATATTGAAAGATCTCAAATATAAGAAAAATGTACAGAAAAAGGCTAGAGATTTCCTAGTTGTATAATTTTTTTAAATATTAGAAGTATAGATGGCAATTTTCTTCTTTGTATTTGTTTATACTTTCTTTTATCTTTCCTCTTAGTAAGAAAGATACATTGTTTTTGTGAGCAGAAATTAGTTGAAAAATAAAACTCCATTAAATAAAAATAAATTAAATATAAAATGTCATTGCAAATACCATTCTGCAAAGGGATATGCAAATCCCAGCCTTTCTGTCTGGTGCCCATCCACCTGTTATCCTTTTCTGTATATTTACATACATTATCTCAGGTTAACCATCATAACAAACTTGATTAGTTAAACAGAGATTATTCTCCCAATTTATAATAAGGAGTACAGAGATCAGTAAAGTAAGAAGACTCACCCAAGTTGTCACAATTAGAAAATGGTAAAATAGAGGAAATTCCAGTCTTTCAGACTTCTACTCAGTTTCTTGCCATTGTACCATATTACCCTGTTTCAGCTCTTGAAACTTATTTTTTGTTAAATACTTTATTTATTTGTTTGTTTGTTTGTTTGTTGTCAGAGAGAGAGAGAGTGAGTGAGATACAGTGCACAAGCAGAGGGAGCGGCAGTCTCCCTACTGATCAAAGAGCCTGATGGGGAACTCAATCCCAGGACACTGGGATCATGACCTGAGCCGATGTTTAACTGACTGAGTCATCCAGGTGCCCGACACTTGAACATTATTACATAAGAAGAGCAATGTCTGAGCACAACATTTTTAGAAGAAGGGCTTCTAAATGTTTAAGTGTTCTTCAGACACTGGATGTAATTACTGGTTTCTGAACTAACAAGGCACTTTATCTGGACCTTCCCTTTGTTCTTAGTCTACTAAACAATAAGCTCTATATGAATAGATTATCTGTCATTCTTTCTTTTCATTCATCCATCAAATACATATTGAACATCTAATATTGTTACATGCATTTTTAGGAGATGGAGGGTAGTGCTGAATGAGACAGAAAAGCTCACTGCTTTTGTTTTATGCACCAAAGAAGTTAATTTTAGAGAGCAAAAATTTCTGGAATAAAGAGTGTTGTATGAAAAAAAAAAGCAGCTTGAGTAAATAAAGTAATTTATTTGTGTAGCAACGGAAGGTGAAGAAGTGACATTAGGATTGAGAGCTGAAAGGTAAGAGGAGCGTGCTACACAAAGAGCAAAGTAAAAAACAGAATGCTGAGATAGAGCAGAGCTTGGCAACTGAATGAAAAGATAGGAAGCAAATGTTTCTGGAGTACACTGAGAATGGAAGGAGCAGTTCAAGAAATATGTAAGATTGTACCATCAGTGCTGACAATGAGTTTGCAAAATCATTGTACCATTTTATGCAGAGAAATAGCATGAACAGAAACATGCTTTATAATGGTAACTGTGTGAAGACTAGGTCTTAGGATATAAGAATAGAAACAGGGGAACCAATTAAGAAATTATGAAAATCATCTTAAAACAAGGTGATGGTGGGGGCACCTGGGTGGCTCAGTTGGTTAAGCATCTACTTTGACTCAGGTAATGACTCAGGGTCCTGGGATCGAGCCCCATGTCCAGATCTCCATTCAGCCAGAAGTCTGCTTCTCCCTTTCTCTCTTCTTCTGTGTTCCCCCTCTCTGTCTCTCAAATAAATAAATAAATCTTGAAAAAAGGGGGGTGATGGTGTCTTGAATTAGAGTTATAAAGTAGAGAAAAGGAAAGGAACACATAAAAATACTTATCAAAGGACTTGCTGATAAATTCAACAACACAAGAAATAAGTGTTGGAGAGGATGTGGGGAAAGGGGAACCCTCCTGCATTGTTGGTGGGAATGCAAACTGGTGCAGCCACACTGGAAAACATTCCGGAGTTTCCTCAAAAAGTTAAAAATAAAACTATACTAGAATCCAGCAATCACACTACTAGGTATTTACACAAAGAATACAAAAATACTAATTCAAAGGGATACATGAACCCCAATGTTTATGGCATCATTATCTACAATAGCCAAATTATGGAAAATGCCCAAGTGTCCATCAACTGATGAATGATGAATTATACATATCATATTGTTCAGTTGCAAAAAAAGAATGAAATCTTGCCTTTTGCAATGACATGGATGGAGCCAGAGAATGTAATGCTAAGTGAAGTAAATCAGTCAGAGAAAGACATCTACCATATGATTTCACTCATGTGAAACTTAAGAAACAAAACAAATGAGAAAGGGTAAAAAAGAGAATGAAACAAACCAAGAAACAGATCTGAACTATGGAGGACAAACTGATGGTTACCAGAGGGGAGTTGGTTGGGTGGATGGGTGAGATGATGAGGATTAAGGAGGGAGGACACTTGTGATGAGCACTGGGTTATGTATGGAAGTGTTGAATTACTATCTAGTATACCTAAACAAATATAACATTATATGGTATCTAATCAGAATTAAAATTAAAACTTTAAGAAAAAGGACTTGTTGATAACCTGAAATGTTGGGAATAAAGGAAAGGAAGAAATCAAGAAAAACTTTGGGGATTTTATTTGAATAATTGGGTATATGATCTGCTATTCTCTGAGGTGGAGAAGATTAATGAAGAGATAGTTTGGGAAAAGAGTGAGGAATCAAGACTTTATTTCTAGATATATTCTGTTTTAGAAGACTAGTACCTCTACCAGTGTAAAGATATAAATTTTGTAGTTGAATAAAAAGTTTGGGGTTTAAAAAAGCATTAAAATGTTTATAGAAATTCCTGTCTTGAGGACATGGGTCATATTTAAAGCCACAGCCTTGGATGGATCAGCCATGGAGTGGGTGGAAAGACAGAGGACAAAAGCCCTGAGTTCAGCTATATTTAGCAATTGAAGAATACTGAAACCTGGCCCATATACTATGAGAAAAGTCAGAAGAAGGAAGGAGAAGACAACTGTGTAAAATATTTTTGAGAATCTGAATGAGATGAAGATAGAGGAGTATGGACAGAAACAACATTGGGGTGATTTAAATAGTGGATGGAAGACTTTTTGATTAAAATTGGCACATTGAGTAAAAGATATCATACATGTATTTCCTGAGGTGATATTATATAAAAATAATTTTAATGATATAAAACCATAGTAATCATGAGGGAATGAAAAGAGCATCAGTGGAGGGGAAATTCAATGAATTTTTGGATGCTTATTAGCTAAAGAAGATGTTTGCTAATTATGCAGAACATAGTCTTCCAAGCTGGATGAAATGAGAAACCAGTAGCAGGAGTTGACCTGCCTGACAAGATCAGCGGAGAGAATTTGTGTATGGACAGCACAGATATAATGAAGGGAAGGACAGAGAGGAAAGGCAACCACCAAATTACTAGTTACCAAATTACAACTAATTACTGACATATAGAAGAACAGAATTCTCTATCTCCCCCTCTGATATACAATTTGTTGATCCAATTTTACTTCTACTTTTTTTCCTAATAGAAACGAAGAATTGTAGGTATAAAAGGGAAGTGAATTTATACACAAGAACAGTGCTTCTCAAACTTCAAATGGAGGAAAATCACACAGGGGTCTTGCAAAAATGCACATTCTGATTCACTAGGTCTATAATGTAGCTGGAAATTCTGCATTTCTAGTAGGATTCCAGGTTTTGCTGATGCTGTGGTCCAAGCCATACACTTGGAGTACCAAGGCACAAGGTAGTGACTAAAAGAGAAATCTGAACCACATGCTGTTAAAGCCGCAATACTAAAGAGAGTGAAAAAAAGAAGGCATTTCAATGTTGAGCCATAGCAGAGCTCTGAACAGTGGGTGAGCACTTCGAATTGCTTGATAAACTGTTGAAATTATCAATGAGAATGTCAAAAGTGAGGTGAGCCAATCAAAGCAACAATTGATGACATCATTTGTAGCCATTGGGAGAATGTGGGGAAATGGTGCTCAGCAGAAGAAGAGTTCCAATGTCAATGAAACTCTTACGTCATTAAATAAAGGTGTTTTCTGATATCACTTGTTAATGTTCTCAAGTATTTACCTGAAGTAACCAACATTCTAATTACTGTCTTCCAACTGGGTTGTGGAAATAAATGCACTTGTAATATATAGAAAATATGCTAAAATGTCTCTGGCTAGTTGAATAGGTCACATTTTTCTATGTTGGCAAAAAAAAAAATACAGGGTCAAAACAATAAACCTGGGATCACAAATTAGCAGAAATCTTTGAGCCCCTGACCTATTTCCTACAGGTAATTGTAAAGTTAGAATGAAATATT
Source organism: Martes martes (assembly GCF_963455335.1). Classification (NCBI taxonomy): domain Eukaryota; kingdom Metazoa; phylum Chordata; class Mammalia; order Carnivora; family Mustelidae; genus Martes; species Martes martes. The sequence continues at coordinate 97,380,425 of NC_137889.1, forward strand.
GTATTTACATTTGATGCATTTGAAGGTTTCTAAGAATTTTACAGTATTTTCTTATTTAATGTGAACAGAAAGAAAAACCAGCTATTCCTCTAATATGCAAATTTTAATGGAGTATTCTCTGTTAGAGTCTTAAGATTTACGATTCTTTCGTAATTGTTTTTAAAACTTACTTTTAAATCTAATTTAATATAGGATATCAGATAGCCAGTACCGAAGAAAAAGGCAACACAGTATGAGCAAAGTTATACCATTAGCCAAAGTGAATATGCACTTTGTTGTCTATACTTTTCTTTTCATAGTGGAAATGGGAAGATAATACCCACAGTTAAAGGAAATAGCTAACTACTATTTTTTTCATAAATAAATGGAGACAAGGGTATTTTTCTGTTTCTTGTGAAATTCAGAGCAATGGAAGCATTAAAGAATGACTTAAGATCTTTACTTTACATTTTATTTATCTAATTTCCATTGAGAAGTTAACACCTACAAACTTGTTTGCTCTTTTTAACCTGTAATTTTTTTATTTAATTGTGAATTACATATTGTGGATCTGGGTGAAAGTTCAAAAAGATTTTCTCTTTCCTAGAATTAGATTGCTTATATTAGTGTATAAGCAAAATAATGCCCATGCTTGGACAAGACTATTCTGAATTATAGTTTGGTCTTATCACCAGATTTATATAAAATTGTCAAATGGGAATAATGAGGTACCTCACAAAGATTTTCTCAAACAACTGAACCAAACTAAAATTTTTCTTCATAAATGGGCCCTGATGACCCACATTTAGATATTTCCAGTATCTGTGGTTGTTTAATTTCTTTTTTCTGTTCTTGGATCATATTCACTAAGGTGGGCAAGGCCAAGTGGTTATGAGAAGATTGGCAGCTGGAAACAGAATGAAGCTCTATAAGCCTGAATTGAGAAAAAGTTAAGGAAAGCTCAGTTGAATTTGTGTATTTATCCTCCAAAGCCCTGAAACAGCTCAATTTCAAATATCAAATAAATACCCTTACATTATATTTCCCATGTGCTTGAAGGTTGAAAATAGTGCTCCACATCAGGAGTCTGATTTCCATGTCACCCTGTCAAATAGTTGTTGCCTTCAGCTATAAAAGTGCTTGCAGTCCTGGGAGTGCCATGCCTAAGTTTAATTGACTTCAAAGGACATCCATTGAATGAAATGAAACCCTGTGTTGGAAGGAGATTCTCCCAGGGCTAATCAATAAGGTCATTTTGGGGGCTCTACATTTGAGAAGGAGTTTCTTCTAGTACATTCTGTCATATGCACCCAAAAGCTTTTCACTATCTGTGAAGTCTAAGTCCATATTCATGGCTTTCTTTCTTTGTGTAGGTATAATTGAGGTGGACTATTCAAGGATATTGTTGGCTCAAGTTAACTGAGATCTACCAAAATCTGCTTTAAGTAGGAATTTCTTTTAAATGATTGATTTCCATAACGTTTATATGGTGATAACAGCGATGTGAGTTCTTAATAAGGTTGGAGTAAGTCATTATAAAATGCTGATTTGCTTTTCCCCCATATTAGGCTATATTTTCTAATGAAAAACATCTCATATTAATATATTTTCAATTTACATCATGGCAAAATCTGTTATGCTTGATTTCTCATTCTGATGGAGCTTTAAATATTTAAATAGTTGTATATAAATCAATGGTTCAAACTATTTGGATGCAAAAAAGACATAAATTCTTAGGTGTAAAGTTAGATATGAAGTGATGTGGAGAATACAAAGTTTAGCAGTTGGTATAAACTCATTAAGAACTATACAGTGCTAGTGGTGATTGCTCTCTAAATACAACCTGTATCCTTATTCAGGAGATATTTATTGACATGTACTGTTTCAACAAGAGCCCTTATCATATGGTCATCATATCTATTTATAAGATATTTGAAGAAAGAAAACCTTCAAGTCATTCTCAAATGTCCTTGAAGTTCCTCAAAGACAAATTATTCCTCTAAGATAGTGAGACTTCTTTAAAGGAATGTTACAATGAAATGTTCCTTGCAGTGAAAATGGTACTTTCTGCTTCAGATAGAGTGTTTTGTCCTTGAAGCTTGGGTCTTAGTTGTAAAATAATGACAAGCTTGGCAGTGAGGATATGTTTCTGGTACCACTTGAGTTTTCCCCTGCTTTTGTTTCATGCTCAATTTCTTTAAACAAATGAATTACTGCAAGATCACTATATTAAACATATGAGAGTTGTTGTGGCCCCTGGTGAGTTACAATTCTCATGGTTCTTTTTTTATTTATTATTTTTATTTTTATTTTAGAGAGACAGAGAGAGAACACAAGTTGGGTAGAACAGAGGGACAAGCTGAGCTGATTCCCTCCTGAACAGGGAGCCTAGCTCAGGGGTGGATCCCGGGACCCTGAGATCATGACCTGAACTGAAGTCAGACAATTAACTGACTGAGCCACCCAGATGCCCCCAAATCTCATGGGTTTTTAAATATTTGATTGTTGGCTTTGTGAAGAAGTCTTTGTCATTGCCTACATGATTAGATATAAGAAATTGTTTCTTTTAGCAATCGTATCAGATTTGGGTTTGTCTTCTAAAAATAACAACTCAGGGATGCCTGGATGGCTTGGTCAGTTAAGTTTCTGCCTTCAGCTCAGATCATGATCCTGGAGTCCAGGGATTGAATCCCTTGTGAGGTTCATTGCTCAGTGGGGAGCCATCTTCTCCCTCAGCCTGCTGCTTGCTCTCTCTCTCTGACAAATAAATATTTTTTTTAAAAAGAGAAAAATATATAAATAACAATTTAGATTATCATTGGGTTTTAATGCTTTGTTTAAAATTGTATCAAACTTAAAGAGGAAAGGCCACCTCTGTCCCTCCTCATAAAATGCCCATTGTCATCAAGGTGGGATGAGTCTTTTCTTACAAAGGAAGTTGTGATCTTTGTTCCATCCATTTGATTCCCACACAGTTCACTAAATCTCTCATTTCCCCAACATTGTGAGCTAATACATGCCTGTGTCTATTCAGTCCAGTTCTGTCTCCCCTAATCAGGTCAATGGCTCTCTTGTGCACAAGGCATAGAGAGGGTGCTTGTTTCCTAGAGTTGCCATAACAAAGTACCACAAACTAGGTAGCTTAAAAACAACAGAAACTTAGTGTCTCATAGTTCTGGGGGCTAGAAGTCTAAAATCAAGGTGTTGGCAGGACTCCCTCTGAAACTCTGGGTAAAATCCTTCCTTGCCTCTTCCTGGCTTCTAGTGGTGCTTGACAATCATTGGTGTTCCTTGGCTCACAGCTACATTAGTCCAATCTCTACTTGTCCTTACATGGTCATCTTCACACTATCTGCCCTCTGTAGTGTGTCTGTCTAATTTCCCATTTGTTTGTTTGTTTTATAAGGATACCACCTGTATTAGATTAGGGTTCACCCTAATTACCTCATCTTAACTTGATTAAATCTGCAAAGACTATATTTCCATGTAAGGTCACATTTTGACTTACTGGGGAGTAGGACTAAAATATATCTTCTTGTGCAAGATGCAGTTCAACCCATAACAGAGAATATCATTTTAGTTATTTGAAAAACATTTTCAGAGGTGACAAATATATTCCCAGTCATAAATAGCTGACAGAAGAATTTTCAGTTTGTCGGTTTGTTTACTTGTTTTGTTTGGTAGTGACACTGTGGTACACTATTTACATTCTTTTAACTCCACATTATTTATTTAGTATATGGCCTGGCAAATAATGAGAATTCTAGTCATTGTCTTAAGATACACTGTGGATTATCGAATTTCAAGTACAACATATCTCATGAAATCAACAAAACACCTGCTAGTTTCTCCATCTCTGGGGACATTTAAACAGGACTGCTAATCAAAAACAGTCGGGCTTTGAGATTTCGTTCCACATCTTTTTTTTGTATATACCTCAAACACTCCGCCTTTAGAGTATGTTTCTTCCTTAGCCATTTCACCTCTGCCTTCTGTGCTTCCTTTTACCCAGTCCCAGAGCTTTGAATTGTGTTGATTCCTTCCTGGAAACAACAAAAAGCATTTTACTGTACAACAGCATTTCTCAAAAAACGGCTGTGTTGTTTTTCCTTCCATTGGTCCATCCCTGCTTCGCTGATAATCTGAACATATTTTGCTGTTATCAAATAGTACCCTGTGCACAGAGGAATGTTTTCACGTGCCATAAAAGTCGTTTTACCAGAAAGTGTCATTGATTTACTTGTGGCAATATAGGATTCCTTGATTAAGAGTTTGACAAATCCCCATTGAAGCTGCATAATAAATCAATCTTTTACTGGAAAAGCCGGGGGGGGGGCGGTAAGTGAAGATGCTATACATTAATACCTGGAGGAGAGTTACTAACCTCTATTCTCTGGTGATCAATCACTTTGGCTGGGTTGCGCTGACAATGTCTGGAGGTCATCTGGTTAATGAGACAGCACTAGGAGAGTCCTTCCCAGGATTACATTTTATCAGTCAATCATTAGCACCCATATTGGACACGAAGATCCATTTGCTACTTTTAAGAGAAAATCTTGTGAAATATATCCAGAGCAGATTAATGATTATAAATGGATAGCATAAAAATGGTTAAGAAAAATATGCCGTTGCTCTTAGAGTGTCTCCATTAAGAAGAATTAACACAAATTAGCACTAAATTGTTTTTTTAATCCAAGAATTTTTCTTGAATACACATTTTTATTGTGCCATAGCACAAGAAAATGACAATTAAGAATTTATATCACTTAAAAAAATGGATCAATGGTGGAGATATCAACATTTTATTGAGATTGTACACATCCTTGCTCAAGTGTTGGTATCTGAAACATGGATGTTTGAAAATTACCATCACAGGAACATGTGCACTAAAGAAACATGAAAAATGAACTTAAAAATTATTCATGTTTCAAGAACCATAATTTTGGTTATTAGCTACAGTGATGAATCAAAATGTGTGTGTGTGTGTGTGTGTGTGTGTGTTTGTTTTTCTTTTGAGGAAACAAAGGAAAGGAGAACTTGGGCCCAAGGCTCATTTAGATTTTGTTTTTAACCTCGATAAACATAGCAAATTACTTCTTTTAATTTCTGTTATATAAACAGCAGACATCTTTCATTTTTATATCCTCAGCAACTAGTAAGTAGACACTCAAAAACGTTTTTTTTCTTTTTAATAGTTTGGTTTTTATCACAATTTCAATCTCATACAAAGTTGATTTTCAGTACAGGCCTTTCTGAAGAAGAAAAAAACAATCTTTTCCCAATATCATCCATTTTTGTTTGATACTGAAATATAAGTACATATTCTATATAAATGCACACTTTATATATATCTGACTTAGGCTAATGAAAAGCATTGAGCTACCACAGACTTCTTTAACTATTAATATGTGAGCTTTTGTCATACTTGTCTGCTAATTTTAATTTTTTTTTTCTTCTCAAAGTACTTAGATGGTATTTCTAATTAAAGAAATTCTTGTTCTGTATCATGTTTATTTGTTTATAAATCTACTCCCCACCCCAACGTTATTTAAATTTCCAGAGAGTATTAATACTATCACATTCATTTAAACAAAAGTGATTTGGAAAAACAATTCATAATATATGGTAATACTTATTGTGTATCAAAATGGTTTATATAATTTTGGCAAACTTTACTATACTTAAAAATATTTTTAGATATGCTTTTGTTTTAGTAATATTATTTACTTATAATTAATGCCATGAATAAAACTTAAACTGCCTAACTCTGAGATCTTAAGAGAAGCCTTTTTAAAGATTTTATTTATTTATTTATTTATTTGAGAGAGAGAGAAAGAGAAAGAAAGAGAGAGCAAGAGAGAGCAGGAGCAGGGAGAGGGGGAGAGACAGACAGAGAGGGAGAAGCAGACACCCTCACAGAGCAGGAACCCCTACCTGGGGGCAAGATCCCAGGACCCTGGGATCATGACCTGAGCAGAGGCAGATGCTTAATTGACTGAGCCACCCAGGCACATGGAGAAGTCTTTTAAAAATATTTTCTACTTGTAGATGAAGAGTGAATCCTTTTACATTTATTATGCTTGTTATTTTTAATGCTTATTTTAAATTTCTGTAGACAGAAGCTTATAATTCTATATGTCATACGATCCTGTAGAAGGTTCTATTTGTTCAAAGATGGCTGCACCAATATCAACAATCACACAGATTCTTCTGCCATCTGACTTTGGCAGTCCCCCATCAACTAGTAGATTTAAATGAACTTTGTCTTGCATCTGGTTTGGCCTTCCTAACTTACTTGTTATCAGTAGAATGTGGAGAAAATTATAGTGTATGCTTTCCAAGGCTAGGTCAGGGAAACCCTTGCAGCTCCCCCCTCAATCTATCGGACCCCTAATTTCCCACATATTTTGTCTTGGAATGCTCCATGTCAGAATCCACTTGGCATGCTTTGAGAACCCTCAGTCACATGGAAGGGTATAGATATTACTGTCAACATTCTTAGATGAGCCAATCTCCATGTCATCCCAGCTAAGGCATCAGACATGTGGGTGAAGAAGCCTCCCAATGACACTGGTCCCATTATCTGAGACACTCCCAGGTGTTTTGTGTTTTGGTCTGCAGCTAAGGTCCCAAAAACTGTAGATCAGAGATGGACCAACTAACTGAGACTTTTCTGAACTCTTGACCCACAGAATCCATTTTTGTGTGACACCACTAATTTTGGGTGGTTCTTTATACATTACTAGAGAATTGGAATATTCTCTCAATAAATATATAACTGAAATTCTCAGATATCTACTTCTGTAAAACATTAAACAACTTAACAGACTATTTCTATAGACACGTTTGAAATTTCTTAATGTATTAAAAACAAAATGTTGGCGACAAACTATTGTTTGTATTAGAAACATATTTAAAAAAAGCTTAAAATGGAAAATATAGTGCCATATCATTTATGACCATACCAAATAAAATAAATTGTAATTAGATGAACTAATTCTCTAGTCAGAATATATAACTTTGTTCTTTATGAAAAATTATACTAAATATGCAATCTAAAGTCATTTAAAACCTTAAACCCTCCTATCTAACCAAATGAGTAGCACATTGTTTTATTGAAAGTAACAGCATTATATTTATTTACACATTGTCTTTTGATTTTTCTATAGTTTATCCACTTAGGTACCTAAAGACTGATGTACTTAATGCGTTATTGAGGCTTTCTCAAATAAGTGAAAGCTTCTCTGCCAACTGCATTTCAGTGGTGTTTCCTTTAATTTAGAGAAACACTTCAGCAGTGCAGATTATTGGCCAGGCATCTTTCCAAGCATTTCACAATCTTTACAAGGTATCTATAAAAAGGGAGATACTATAATTTTATCCTCATTTTTACAGAGGAGGAAACTGAGGCATACTTTGCTTCAGTTCACTCAGCCAGTAAGCGTTGGAGCTGGGATTTAAAAAAAAAAAGCCAGGTGGCTCTAGAGACTGTGCTTTTACTCCAATGACTCCATTGAAGTAGAAAAACAAAGAATGAGTAGGTTAGAATTTAATGATTATCCCAGCTAAAATGCATTTAGAATGTTTGTACATTCTCTCTTGCAATCATTTTAGCTGTTAGATTATGCCATGCCTTAAAAATTCATCCATTTAATAGATTTAAGGTAAAAAAACAAAAACAAAAACAAAACAACCAAAACAAAAGCAAAAACAAACTGAAGCCAGTGGGCATTTTATTTATATAAAAGAAAACACAGAAATTCCCTTTTGTATTTCTGACTTTATATAAACCTTATTTAATATAGTAAAGAACAGAATTAATGTTACATTACAAGGGACAAAGCAGCTCAGGAGAAAGAGGCATCCATGTCAGTATGTACCCAAATGAGGGGCAGCTGTGCTTTGAAAACCTGTGCATGTAGCGCCATGACCTGCTTGATAGGCACCAATTCAATGTCTGAGAGTGTGCGCACCTGAACTTCTTTCTAACTGGTCCCACTCCATGTGCACTTCACCTTGTACACATAGCTTCAATAATTTCTGCTTTGTCAACATGTAAAATCTCCATGAAAAGGCTTAAAATAATTGCAATCTGTTAATAGAATTTCTCTACATCTTTTCATTGCCTATGCCAATAGCATTTCTTTATAGTTACTCCTGCATCTTTAATGGGCAGTATAAAATGCTATATTCAGAAAAATGACCATTTTTACTCTTCATTTTTTTAAACCCTGAATTTGCAGCTAATTCCCGCAACTTCAGAAAAAAGGAAATGACTAATGCCATTAAATCAAAGCCCTATCTTTAAAGCTAATTACGTGAAGCCAAGGTATGAATATCATTATTAATATCATCACTCCATCAATCTGGTCGAAGATTTTAAAAAATTTATTTGATGATCACAGATTTCTGTCTCTACATCTCTCAGCCCTCCCCCAATTTCTGCAATTTCTTCTAGCATCCTCCCATATCGCCAGCTCCTAATTTCCTGAAAATCTCTCTTTGTAGGAAATAACATTCAGTAAGATTCGATTAGGTCATTTCAGTAATGTTTTGATTTCCAGAAGTCAGAATTGACTCCTGAATTTATTAAAGACATCAAACCTCCAAAAGTGGACATCATGTCCAGCAGTGTAGTATTTGCTTGAAGCTTAAGTACATGTTCCCTCCTTACTCCTCTCCCTCTCCTCTTTCACTAAGAGTACCGATGGGGCATAAAATAAGTTAGCTTAACTTCTTTTGCCTCTTCCAGAATCTGATGTGCTATTCTTGGAGTGTCACATGCACAAACTTTAATCAATTATAAGAAACTTAAATATCTTACTTTTTTCTTAAATTTTCATGTCTTTTTGTTGTTGTTGTTGTTGTTTTACCATTGTTATTTTAGCCCAGTCTGCATTGAAACAGAAAAGGCACTTGATAGATAGTCGAGGAAGATGATGACTCTATATCATTGCCAATGCTGGAGAGACTTATTCGTTAGCAGAGATGCTGTGGGAGGAGGTTATGTTAAATAAAGTCATCTAAGGCTTGGCCCCCTGGAACACTCAATCTGGAGACACATCCAGAGCACAAGACTAATAGGAGAGCAGAAATAGGGCAGAATAGGAGTGTTTGGAGAGAATGATGAGCACTGGAGTTGGAGCTCTCACTGTACTTTTTGGTTATTTAAGGTGGGAAATTTTATAAATTAGATACATAGTTGGGAATTGCATATTATTCTCAATTTCCTACAGCAATAAATACTGTCTTTGAAGGAAAAAGCACTCAGTGCTTAGCGCTAAAAGGAAGAGAGAAATAGGTAATTACATCTTATTGGTAGAACTATAAAATATACCTGTGATGCATATTTCAACAATGATTTACTAATTTAGTTTCAACTTACTCTAGAAAGAATCTGAATAAATTAAAGCTCAAAATGCATATAATTAGAAAGCTAAAAAATAAATATTTGAAGAATAACATATATAGTATAATAATAAAGGCAAGATAAAAGATAAACACACTAAAATTAATAGACTTAGGACCTCCTACTTGGCAACAAAATTTGGCTCTAAATTCTCAAAATGTCAAGGCAAAGCAAGAAAGAGATTCAATTTACATTCTTAGATTTCTGGATAAATACCTTTGTTCCTGATAATATATGGGCAATTTCTCCCCTTGATTAAAAGCACTTTGAGGACATCTATGACACCATGAATAATGTCCCCAAGATAGACACAATGTCAAAGTTCAAGGCACAACCTAGGAAACAGATGTAGGAAACGGCTATGCGTAACTTCTGTACTGGATTTTTAGATCTGTCTATGCTCCCTAACAGCCCTAAGCCATTTGCTAGAGTTTTCACAATGTGATCATCATTACTTCTTCAAACATTTACAGAAATTTACAATATTGTCTTAAACCGAAAAGAGTTCTACAGATTTTGGCTTGAGTGCTGATCTTGTGTTGGGTAACAAATATAAGGGGAACGATTCAGGCATGACTTCTGCCCAGACCCTACTTTTGTTTATTTACCTGTTTTCTGTCTCACTTACATTTCCTGACCTGTGTTATCTGACCTACAGTCACTTAAGTATTTGTTGATCCCCATTTCTACTTTAGGCCCCTGTCTCGTATATATATGATCTTTTTTGGTCCCAGGTTCATAGCTTACATCTGCACTTTGCTGCATCTGTGCAGAATCCTGGCATTTCCTAACCTCTCTGACATTTGATGATTGCTAAAGTGTGGAAGCAGAAATAAGGAATAAAGGAATAGAAACAGGAAATAAACAAAGGAAGTCTGAGGTAAAGCGGGTACAGGGGCAAAGTGGAAGAGCCCTTTTGTCATTCAATTAGTTCACCCCATCTTAGCTAACCTGGGAACCTAAAAGAAGGAGGTTTAGATTGTCATGCTCAATTCATATCAGTTACTTTAGAAGCTGAATTAACCTTGTTCATCTCTGAAAATCTATCATAAATGCATATTAGTTTTCATTAAGCTCATATGCTTTCCAGAATTAATTTTACTACTTTTCTTTTTTTTAAGATTTTATTTATTTATTTGACAGCTAGAGATCACAAGTAGGCAGAGAGGCAGGCAGAGAGAGAGGGGGGGAAGCAGGTTCCCTGCTGAGCAGAGAGCCCAATTGTGGTAGGGGGGAGCTGGATCCCAGGACCTTGGGATCATGACCTGAGCTGAAGGCAGAGGCTTTAACCCACTGAGCCACCCTGGTGTCCCCCTACTTTTATTTCTTAATAAATTTCGGTTAAATTCTGTAAATTATTCCAACTAAGCAATTAAGTTTAATGATAAAATTCTATTCATAAGAATTTGCTTAAAGGGAAAAACAGTGACAAAAATAAAACAAATAGACTACCACTATAACAACAAAAATGATGGACTGAGGAGGAGATACTAAAAATATCCAACAATTTCAAATTATTTTGAAGGAAATAATAAGGTAGATTGACCTGATGGGATTTTCATAAAGCGGCCAGAAATAACTTTTTCTCAATGTGCTGATCAGACTGTGCATTCCCTCTGGATCTGCATCTTTGATGATTCTCTTTCATTAACTTCCCAAATCAAATGCATCAGGAAATTCTCTCAGTTATACCCTCAGAATGCATCCTGACTATGACCTCTTCTTACATATCCTCCTTGATTTCCTGAGTTCAAACCACCATTTTCTCTTGCCTAAAATATGGCAGTAATCTCTGAAATGAGCTCCCTCCTTCTGTTTTTGACTCCAGATAGTCTATTCTCCACACAACAGTCTGGGAGATTATTTTAAAATACAGTGTTATCAAGCATCTCCTCTATTCTACAGCTCCTATAACATCTGTCCCCCTCCCCCATCCATATCCCTCCGAATTCACTTTCTACAACCCCTTCTGTTGATCACATAACTCCAGCCATGCTGACCTACTTGGTGTTTCTTGAAGACACCAAACATGTCTCAACTCAGGACAATTTCAGCTGTTCTTCCTTTGGCTAGATTATCACTTTCCCCAGAGAGCCACAGTCTTCCCCCAAATTCCCTAAGATACATGCTTAATGTCACCTTATCAGGGAGGACTTTGTCGCCCCTTCTAATCCCATCGCTGTCCTTCCTCCTTACTGTATTTCTTTCTGTTCTGTTTTTTCTATATTTTTTTAAGTGCGAACACTCAACGTATAAAAGAATATAAAGGTATATAGGTAGAGTTTAAAGAGGCAAATAAGATAAATACCATGTACCCACTGCCCAACAGAAGAGATAGAAGCTTATCAACACCTGTGAAGCCCTGATGTACCCTTCACAGATTGCATCTACTCCATACCACATACTCTACTTCTATTGAGGTCATAAAAATTCATATTGATGATTTTATTGTTTTGGTTTCTTTCCTCTTCTACTTAGGATAAATTAAGTTCTGGAATCTGAGAATCTGTGCCTTTTCTTCTAGTAAAAATCTGGGTCATTATTACTTTGATTACTGCTTCTCTCTCATCCTTTCTACTTCTTTATTTAGGTACTCGGCAACTATTAACTGAATACTTATTTTATTCCAATCTCAAGTAGATGCTAACTCTTCTTTTTCCCCTCAGAACTTAAGCTTGTTTTGGTATTTGTCATCTCTATTTGAGTTGCATTCGAGTTAATTTATTCAGTTCTACCCATTCACTAATTTTCTCTTCGTGTTCATGTAATTTGCCTCCTACATTGTCCATTGAGTCCTCAATGAACTTTTTATTTAAGATTTAAATGTTTGATTTGAATCTTTTTATTTAACATTATTTCTCATTTTTATTTATTTAAGCATTTTAACAGTGGATAGTTTTACCCAAATCTTAGTTCAAAACATTTGATTTCATTGTTTAGTGAACTTCATTCTGTAATTTACTGACTTTTTAGGTTTTTTTCTTTTCTTTTCTTTCTTTTTTTCTCTTTGTCTTGTAGTTGTAGTGTGAGCTCTTTCCTACTGCACTTTATCTGCAGGAACTATTTGTCATCTGTCTGCCAAGTGTCTTTTCCTTGGATTTCTATGCTTCTACACAACACCTGGGAGAAAAAAAAATCCTCAAGGGCTGCATGGGGAAGTCAAAGCCTGGTGTAGGCAGAAAGACAGAAACTGATTTTATTAGGATCCATGGGTAGAGTGATTTGGGGTTCCTGGGTGAAGACCAGATATGTCAATTCAAACCAAGAAGACCAGGGTTTTGCTAATAAGCACAAGGGGCTTACCTAAAGGGTTTATAAGGAGAAAGCTCTGGGAGGTGGGAAAAGTTGTTGATCTTAAGAGTCACTGGGGAAGTCATATAAGGAACTTATATTTGCCTAAGATGATGGGACTGTTATTTAGGGGATGAACTTAAATGAGCAGCTAGTGTCAATTTAAGGTCCACCCAGGTCCCTTGACCAGAGGAAATGGATGCTGAGGCAGCAAACCATGGAGTACCTTAGCTAAACTTTTGGTAATCCTTCCTATGATGCCCAGAATCAGGAATAGCATTCATTTGGGTAGCAGGTTTGTTAAAGGACATAGGTATTGTTTTTTGAAGCCATTAGAGAGAACATTCAACCAAGGGAATAATGACAAAGTTGATGATGAATAGAGTCACTCTATGTTTGAAATTTGGTTCTTAGCCCTTTTCCCCTCTGGATATCGAGAACCATGAGTATAACTCAATAACCTCAGGAATTGTGAGAATTTGTTGAAATATTTTAGTTAAATCATGCATGATCTGTGTATCTTGAAATAACTTCTGGAAGTCAGCTTGTACCTGCCTTGAGTTATTATTGTAAATGCAGTAAGAGGTGCCCTGTAAAGAACAGATATCACCCCATTCAGCCAATAGGAAATATGATGCCAATTGATTATCCATCACCATCTGTGCTAGTGAATCATACTGTTGCTGCATCAAACAGAGCATGGTACAGTATCTGCATGTGGTTGGTTGTGATGGCTGAAAATTTCTGTGTGGTTTTTAATAATTCATCTTGTTGGCCTAGAGGGTAGCACCTGTGCTTATGCATGCCAGACCAGTGGTAATAGGAAGTCCCAAGAGGATAAGGATAAGAACGGCTCTTTTGGTAGGTGAACAGTACATCTTGCCACAGAGGTGACAGGAGGATAAATGGTGGCTGTATTAAAGGTAATGATGTTGCAATAATGGGGGTTATCTCTGTGGATGGCTTACAGACTGGGCAGGGTCAAGCAGATGTGTTCTTAGCCCCTCGAGTCAGGCCCACAGTGGAATCTGAATGAGATTTTATTTATCAATTAAGTGAGCATACAGGGTGAGGTCCACCCTTTGTGTTCAAGTGTAATTGGTAGCAGGGTAATAGAAACATAGGGCTGTAGGTCTGGCCCTGTGTGGCGACAGATTACATTGTCTTACCTGAAAAACCTGGGCTGCTATTTTGAAGGTTCATATGAATATTTTTGTCATGTTGGTCTGGCCCACTCGGTTGTGGTATGGAGCAGGACTAGAGCATACAATGGGGAAGGTTTATGGGTAAGACCTGGAGAGAAGTGGAAGAGGCAGTGTTGGGTACACAGGAGGTGCTGGCAATGGTGGTGGAAATAACAAGTGTAATAGTCTGTTTTGGATATGATGGGTGGAGAGCAAAGGCTATAATCTAGTACACTGAGCAATGAACACAACAGCTAGAGGTCTATAACCGTGGGGGTTAAAAATTAGGGGTGTTTTGAGGAAGTGTCTTATTGTGGCTAGATGTGGTTTAGAATTCATTGTTTGGCTTGCCATAAGGGTAAAATATGTCTAGTAGTGCCAGGCAGTTAACAGGAGACTTACTCAGAGTTTTATAAGTGTTTCGATAGAAGCAAGTCTTACAAGCAAACAATAATATTTTATAGGGTCATTAGGGCCTATCACTAGGGGCAAACTTCTTTCCTAGAATGTAGAAGACTCTAGGGATAGTTACAATGTCCAAGAAGGTTGGAGTATATTTTCTCCTTTGTTGCTCTCTTGTGTTGGGGCTGTCATGTCCCGTGATGTCTTCCTGGGCTGAAGTGATATTGTTTGAGGACTTGGTATGTTTGAGGTTGTAGAGACCAGCCCGGGGGTGGTGGTCTTCCTTGGAGAAAACCTATGAAGGGTAGGACTGGCTGGCTGGTGTTAAATTCTGAGTATAAATGCTAGAAGCCTGGCTTAGGATGGAATTATAAGTATGGGAACTACTTATAGTTGAACAGATCTCAGTGAGCTCCATGGGAACATCAGGGGTATACCTTGCAAAGGAAGTCACAATGTCCATGACCAAGTTATTTTTTAAGGACTCCATCCACAATGTATATCAATTTTAGGAACATTGATAGACTAATTATAGGTCATTTATGGATGGCATCTTTATAATCCAGAGATTGTGATACTAAAACTATAGTAACATCATTAGAGCACAAACCTGCTAGCTAGATGAGTCTGATCTGGTTTTATGGGAAGGAACCATTCTGTCGGGGATACAGTTTAAGGCATGGTATAAAGAGGGAGTTTAAACATCACTTCCGTTAGTACCATGAGGGAGGTGAGCTCTGGGTCAGAATTCACATCCAAAGGCATCTGGCTGAGACACTTCTTCAAGGCCTGCCAGCATCAGACACTCAACTATCCTATGGTGAAATTGTGCATCTGGCTGATTTTGTTCCAGCACGTCTCCTGAAACAAGGTTAGTCCTGAGGGGACTAGCAACCCCATCATCCAGGGTACTTAGTAAGAGTCATAGCTACAAGAAAGGAGAGATTACATTTGACAGGCCTGGTAAGCAATCTGGAATACTGACCAAGGATAAAATGAAGATGCTTTGGAGTAAGAGGTAATTTACCTTTTCATCTACGGTGAGGTGGGAAACAGGCCCATTCTTGCCTTTGTGTTTGTGATCCCATCCATGCCTTTCTCTCTAAAAGGGCCCGTAGGCTGCCAAGATTTGGCCCCCAGGTGGCATGTATCAGAATGCTGTCTAGGGTAGGCATTGCTCCAGAACCCTATGGGCAGCCAGGTAGAGTTATGCTTAGTTGGTAGAGTCCATGAGACAGAATCAGGCATCTCCAGTATTTTCAGTGGGAAGTCTGAGTCCAGAAAGGCAGCCCCCTCTCTCCCGTATGGCTTGCTGAGCCAGCCTCAGGTTGGTGAGGTACTTGGTGAGGTACTCCCCAATGGAAAGAAACCTACTGGCCTGCAATGACATTAATAGATCTAAGTAGAATGGATACATGTGCACTGTGTTGCCTGTAAAAAGTGAAGTAACCTAATATGTGCTTGTTGGAATCTTGATTGCGAGGAGGTGAATAGTGAGAGAAATTTTGCAGTTCTCTGCTGACCATACTATGCCAGGTACCTTGACAGAAGTACTGGTCTCTGGATCTTATACAGGACAGTGGCCCATTCTCTCTGCTGAAAATGGTGTGTGGTTAAGCGTCAGTCTTTCCAGATGGCATTCTCAGAGGGTTTCCATAGCAGAAGTTCATCTATCTCATGCCAAAGGCAGCAGTGGCTTAGCTGGCATGAATTCAGATCTTGTCAGCGTAGGGTATGTGCAATAGCATGGGCAGCCTAGCAAAGACAGACTGGATGCCCTTGAAATTGAAAATAAATTGAGGATTTGAGGCTTCAGTTACTGGAAATGAGTAAAAGAAATTGCCTAAATCTAGGACAGCAAAGTAGGGGCCCTGGCCTTTGGGTATCATCTGTCATCTGTAATACTGGGAATGGGAACCTTAATGGTGGGAAACTGTGTGTGCGTTTTCATTTTGATAGTCAATTGTTAATCTCCATTCATTGGTGGCTAGTTTTAACACTGGTTAAATAAGGTCTGATGACCCTAATGTCAAACATGTCTCTAAAGATGGGCTGAAAGCTCTCTGTACCTTGCTTCAGCAGATACCGTGGTATTATTCCTCTTTTTAATAAACAGAGCAGTTGAACAGGTTCCCATTTGGCATCTGCCCTGAGAAAATCCAGGAATTTGGATTTATGTTACCAGACACATAACAAGTAAGGGAGAGAACCAGGAGAGTTACCAACACTGGCAACTGTGCTAGAAATATGGCACCAATAGATACATCTAACTTAATTTGTACTTCCTTTACAGTTTTACCTGCTATGTCTTGTAGACTGTAAACTATTTGATGTTTCCTTACAGATTTAGAGGGGTTCCCTGGGATTACCATTACTTGGACTCCTATGTCTAATAGAGTCAGGAATGTTGTCTTTGTTGCAGTGGACCCCTAGAGTTGTAAATGGGTGATTATCCCTGGAAGGTAGGACAAGCTCTGGGGAGCTGCCATGTCCCTAGAGTAATCCTCTGGAGGCTACCTAGCTGTGTAGGTCATTAAAACATTTTTTCTTTGAAGCTTTTTAAGTTGTGGGGTACCTGGGTGGCTCAGTAGGTTGAGCATCTGACTTTTGATTTTGGCTCAGGTCATGGTCTCAGCGTACTGAGATGGAGTAGGGCTCCCAGATCAGCAGGAGTCCACTGCTCTCCCTCCCTCTCTCCTTCTCTCACTGTCCCTCTGCCCCTGACCCATGCTTGAGCAAGCTCTCTCTCTCTTTCTCTGTCTCTCTCTTTCTAAAATAAATAAATACCTCTTTAAAAGAAGAGTTGTTTAAGTTTTCCTGAACTGAGAGGAACTTCTATGAATATTGAATGGAAGCTCTTAATTTTTTCTCTGTAACATGGATGTGACCTGACATTGTATTTGCTTATGTTTTATACTACTGGACCATATTATAAGTTTTATAAGAGCATATTTGTATTGATCTGTGTCCATATGTATGTTTCTGAGAACAATTTCTGTCACGTGATAGTTGTTCAGTCAGTATTTGTTTAGTTGATGAACGCATCTTTCCTTCTCCACCAATCTTTTAATTTTCAGCAGCCTTCAACAGAGATTTGACCTGCTAAAATTTATCGTCCACACAATTTTCAGAGCGATCTTCTGAAAATATACATGTATTTATGTCTTACCATTAATACAACTTTTCACGCGTCTATTACCCACAGAATAACTTCCAAATTCCTGAGCTTATTATAGAATGTCTCTTAAGACTTAGTCCGTACTATCCGTTTAATTGTCAGACTCTCCTTTGCCCTCAATTTATCCACTATCCAATAGAAATAGCTATGCTTCACAATGAGATTTCACCTCACACCTGTTAGAATGCATAAAATAAAAAACAGAGGAAATACACACACACGTGCGTGCACGCGCACACAGACACACAGGAAACAGCAAGTTTGGGCTTGGATGTGGAGAAAAAGGAACCCCATTTCACTTGGAAGGAATGCAAATTAGTGCAGCCTTTGTGGAAAACAATATGGAGGTGCCCCCCCCAAATTAAAAATAGACCTACCCTACAATCCAGAAGTCCAGGAATCCCACCACTGGATATTTATATTTACTATATACATTTATAATATAGAATAGAATGTTATTCAGCCATAAAATAACCAAAATACTATCATTTGCAACAACATGGATAGAGCTCAATAGTATAATGTTAAGCAAAATAAATCCACCAGAGAAAGACAAATACCATATGATCTCACTCACATGTGGTATTTAAGATACAAAACAAATGAACAAAAGACAAAAAAAAAAAAGAGAGAGAGAGAGAGAGAGACAAACCAAGAAACAGACTCTTTATAGAGAACAAACTGATGGTTACTAGAGTGGAGGTGGGGAAAGGAGTGGGGGAAATAGGAGAAGGGGATTAAGGAGTGCACTTGTCATGATGAAATAAAATAAAATAAGAAGGGTAGTTCTATCACATGATGCTGTCCACCTGTCCCATTTGTTCTCCACTTTATTTTAGTCCCTCCTCCCTATTTACCAAACTCCTCATTTTTCTTCATTTTCATCTTCATAAGTGAACTCACTATATGTATTTTTTTCAGACAGCTTTTTCCTTTTAAGTACTTTTGTTCTTCTTGCTGCTATTACTTAGCCTTATAATACTGTTTTTAAGTCTATCATCCTAAACGGTATTTAACATCTTTATTATCAGAAATATCTTTGTCTTTACATCCCTCTAGTATTTAATAGTGGTGTTCTCTTTAATTCTTTTTTTTTTTTTTTTTTTTTTTTTTAGCTTATACACCTGTCTCGTCTCATGTCTCATCATTTGCCCTTCTTTTCAAACTACCTGCAGAGTATACACTATGTTGTGGTTAAATAATCAATAGATATGTTGTTCCTGCTTTGACAGCCTGAGTTTTGCCTTTTCTCCTCACCTAAAGGACTGTAGAAATTGTCCTTTTTGAGGATAATACAGTATTACCTGACTTGCAAATCCACTGGAGAGTCTGCATCTCCTTAATCTCCCCTAGTGCTTGTCACTGAGCACCAACCCCCTGCATTAATCATGTGTTTCTGATATTTTGACATCTCAAGCCTGGCTGACCCTGGAGGGACTTTCCTTGGAGGAGAGTGCCTTTCATATGCAAACTACTCAATCAGGAGCCCTTATTCCCTAATAGCTTCCTTTTTTAGGTTAGTTTTGTAGGTCAGCCTCTTTTTCTGGCGACTAATCATCCCAGGGCTAGATACCAGTCAGCGAGAAGCCTCAAGCACTAGAGCTGAAATTACTAAAACTAGGAAATTCTAAACCTGCCTCTTGGCCTCACCCATTCCTTCCCACAGGAAGCACAATAGGGTTGTAACACTGTGTCCCCCTCACTCCCTCCTCCTCCAGACCAAGCCTGATGCCCCCTTGTGGCCCTGCCTGGTGTGGCATGGCCCCTTGGGAACAGAGAGCTAAATACAACCTTTTTTCTTTTCCTTTTTTTTTTTTTTCTCCTGCCAATTTTTTTTTAATTTTTTAATTTTTTTCCAGTGTTCCAAAATTCATCGTTTATGCATCACACCCAGTGCTCTATGCAATATGTGCCTTCCTTAACACCCACCACCAGGCTCACCCAACCCCCTACTCCCTTCCCCTCCAAAACCCTCAAGTCTGTTTCTCAGAGTCCACAGTCTCTCATGGCTTGTCTCCCTCTCAGATTTCCCCCAGCTCACTTCTCTCCATCTCCCAATGTCCTCCATTAAACACAGCCTTTTCAATGGCAATTGTCTATTGATCTGTTGGCCTCACTTCATCTGAATAATATTAAACCTACATTTTTGGCTTCTGTGGCATAGGTGCCTCCTGATTTTTTCCTTTTTACTGAACTTGAGACTAGTTATCTAATATACAGGGCCCCTTACAAAATGAAAATGCATGGCCCCTGTTTCAGAGAGGAAAATGTATCATTAAAGGTACGACAATGTAAAGGTTTTTCTCTTAAAATAGTTTACTGCTAATCAAACATATCAGGAGTAATAATGATGCATAAGTAACAATGCAAACATAAAAACTACAAAAATATCTTATTTTCATGACTATACACAATAAATAACAATGCTTTGTTAATATAATGCCTTAGATTTAATAACTTTTTACTGACTCACACTTTTTTGCAAATTCATTTATTAGGTCATCAAAATGTATACTTTAAGCGAGTTCTTTCTTAACTGATATAACTAGAAATGATGTGAGTTTTTCCTGGCAAAGGTAAGGTCTTAATGTTTCAATATTAAATATCAAGATATTAAAGAATGTTTAATACTTTCTAATTTGGAGAAAGATCTCTTCTGTTATTGGGGCTATTAAATCTATTTTGTGGGCCATTGTAACAGGGATAATTTCTGATAAGTTATTTCAAAATACAAATTTTGGTATATCTAGGTTGATAATTCAAATGGAACAATTTTTCTATAAGAAATTTAACTCCATATAAATCTGTTTTGTTTAAGTATGAATTTAATTTTACATGAAATTAATAAAGTGGGTTATGTTTCTTCTATTTCCTGTCATTTGTGGAGGTTATATAAAGAGCCAAAAGTGGCTTGAAGATTTGTATATAATTCAAGACACCTATTTATTCATTCTATCACTGCATTTTCCCATTATGAGAAAAAAATTACAATTGGCATCCTTTATAATAATTTGCTCATTTGAAGCTTCATATTCAAACAGTTTTCTTTTCCTTTAAAATAAAACATTTCTATTAAAATGTGGCAAATCTTTAAATTTAATTTCTATTTCTAAGCCTGTGGATATTTGCTTTGCAATGTTGCTGCAGTTTTCAGAATCACAGTCTCTAAACAATTTAAGAAATTGTAATATCACCCTAATATGCCTTACCACAATGACAATGTATGCACTTTCTTTTAAAACAATGTACTGACAAAGTGTGCGGCCTGAGCATCACCATTTCCTGTTCTAGGGCTCAGGACAGCAAGTTGAAAGTTGTGCGAATACCAAGGGATGGAGTCCCAGACTGACAGACAAGCCAGCCTCCCAGGGCCACTAGAGCCTTCCATGTCTTCAGGGAGGGCCTCCGGTGCTGTCCCTGTTGTTGCTCTCTCTCTGGGTGCATGTCCCTGACTTGCAGCTTTGGCCTTAAAAGGGTTTTTGGTTTGTGTTTGTTTTTTTTTTTTTTTTTTGCAGTCTGCCAGACAATTGCTCAGCACCCCTCAACCATCCATGTTTGCTGGCCCTGAGCTCACCCTTGTGTGCACCAGAGTTAGACGCATCTCCCCTGTTCGTGCACATGCTGTTTTCTTATCAGATTTGTTACAAAACACACGTTCAAAGACGGGGGGAAAAAAGAAGAAGAATTTCAAAATCAGGGTATCAGAGCATTAAAATCATCACAGATTCCTTCTGCAAGTGGGCTTCTTTATTCCCACATAGATCTCTCTGTCTCTGTTTCTCTCTCTCTCTCTCTCTCTCTCTCACACACACACACACACACACACCAGTCCTGACTGCATGATCTCTATGTCATTTAACTGATGCTTGTTTACTTGCCTCCCATTTTGTGTGAACATTTCTAAGAATGTAGTTGTTTACCCTCAGCTCTTACTCCCCAGCAGAAATCAGTCATCCTAGAAAGAAATTTTAATAATTACTTATAATTTTTAACTTCGAACTTTAGTCTCTCTCTCAATATCTCCATGGCCTCTGTGGCTGATAGTATACTTCAACTCAGATGGCTCACTCCAGAAACTTCCATGGCTCTGTATGCTTTTAAAAAGTCATTATCTTCCCAGAAAAATTGGCTCCTTTTTCTGTCTCTCTAAATCCTATAAATAATGTTGCTATTCTCTAAGTGATCCAAGCTCCAAACTGAGTGTCAACTCTTACTTTCTCTTTATATACCATCACTTCCTTCTGTATCATTCCTTACTATGTTTGGCATTCATCGTCTCCCCTCTATATTATAATAGCTTTCCAAGTGATCTCCCTGCTCTGGGAGTCCTTCCTTCAATCCATTCCACATAGGAGCAACTGAACAAGCTGCCTAAAATGTTCTTTTGATGGTGTTACTTTTCTTACTACCACCTCAAACCTACATTTAAAGTCCATAATCCAAAATGAAATATAAGCTTCCCTATCACAGTGCTCACCATGATCTAGGTGGTTAAGCTATCATTTAAACTTCACAACAAAAACTATTATTCTTAGATAGAATAATTTATTATTCTCATTATCTGTACTTTTGCATCACCTCTCCTCAGTTACCTACGCTTGCACACACACAACTATGAGGCAATATTTTCTATTTTACGTTAACTTTATCTATTGTGCCTGTTGCTCGGCAACAAAGAAAACTTAGACTACTGACACCAACCACCATCTCCTCCTTTCCTTTTTTTGGTATGTCTTGTCTTTCCGGCTAGATAAGAACTAAAATTAAGGACATTTGGTGGAGTTTAGTAGCACTTTTCCTTAGAGATTCTCCTTGTTGCAAATGTTATAGAATGATCAGGTATAATTAAAACAAGAATGTAAAAATATGGTCTATAAGCTCAGTTGAAAGGAGGCTGCTAATGATCTGCTGTTGGGGATCAGGAAGAGACAGATAGCTCTAAAAACCTAGGCACCTGTAACAGAAAGCTGGAGTTAAAGGGAAGAAGCCCAGGACTCTAGAGCGCCAGTATGGTAAAAGCCTGACACAGACCAGAGCAAGAGGGGAGGGGAGGGGAGGGGAGGGACGGGGGGCGGGGCTAGATTGCTGGGTCACTGTGAAACTACCACGGTAACCCTCCTCACACCAACCCTTTGCACCTGTGCTCTGTCCACACTCTCCTGGAATAATTGTACACCGGGAAAAAGAGGATGATTGGAAAAAAAAAAAAAAAAATATCCGGGCAGCTCCTGGCACCGCTTTTCACAGAACGGCACAGAGGAATAGGGTTGTGGTTTTAGTTAAAAAACAAAAGAGGAAACAAAACAGGACTCCAGGTTAAATTTAAATTTCCGGTAAACAGTGAATGCTTATTTTAGGGTATGTTCCAAATATTGTGTATGTATATATAACCATATGCATACATAATATAGATATGTATTATGCACATATGTGTATGCAACATGTGTTACAGTGTGTCTGTATGTATGTATAATATGTATATAATATTTTGTTTCTGCTGTGATTACTCTGAACAGTTAGATAAACAAAGCCACAGGTCTGTGTGTAACTGTATTTCGAATGTAGCATGAGTTGTATCTATAGTAAAAACAATTTATTGTTTATTTGACGTTCGGATTGAACCAGCTTCTGGTGTTTTAGTTGTCCTCATGGCCTGGAAGCAGGGGTGTTTCCCTGCTGGTGGAAGAGAGAGGATGACAGCTGGTTGTGGTGCAGGGGGTCATCCGCTGCAAGCCACCCAGCAGAGCCACCAGAGAGACAGGCAACAGAGCAGGGAGATCACAGAACTTCAGAAGAAGCTGTAATTACATGTGAGTAACATCTCTTGGTACCTACTCAGATTCCATACATGGTGAAGGCAGAGGGATTAAAAAAACAGCCAAGGGCTTCTGATACCTGCCTCCTTCCCCGCCACTGATATTCTTCTGGAAGTCAAAAATGAAACCACAAGGTTAATTTCTCCTTTGAGTAAATGGTTACCTTCTTGTCAAAGAAAAGCACCCAAATTAGAGCAAATAGTAGTGCTTTAATCACAACTTGCAAAAGAAAGGGAGTTAGCCACAATCACTTGCCTTTGGGAGAGCAAAAACCAGTGCAGAGTTGGGAGGGCTTTATTTAAAAAAATGTAAGGCTTCAGAGCTGCTCTGATGGGAAGCTTTCACATGTGGGAGCTGGAGGCAAACTAACTAGAAGCAGGGTATTTATGTGATTACTATGGGGAGATTGTATCATTTTCTCTGATTGGTCCTGAGTTGGAAACAGTGCCTAAAAACAGAAAGCTTGAAGTCATGGACCAAGTCCTTATTGTTCTAAGCCAATTGCTACAGGAATTGTGTGGCCTTCTAGACTGGTGGCAGCTGAGTTTATGGGTCAGAGTTCTTTTGGACAGGGGGTCTGATCATTGTCTCATTGTTGATTTAGTCTCTTCAACGTGTATGTCTTATAAATAAAATTAGACAATTTATTTCAAGTTCTTGGGCAGTGTCTAGCATAGCACAGCACTCTGTAAAGCATTACTATAATCAGTACTGATAATAGTAGCTACTATATTAGGTTTATACTCTCTCTTTTTTTAAGATTTTATTTATTTATTTATTTGAGAAAAGAGAAGCATGAGTGGGAGTGGGAGGGTCAGAGGAAGAGGGAGAAGCAGGCTCCCCACTGAACAGGGAGCCCCACATGGGGTTTGATCCCAGGACCTTGATCCCAGGACCCTGGGTCAAGACCTGAGCTGAAGGCAGATGTTTAACCTGCTGAGCCAACCAGGTGTCCCTGTTAGGTTTATATTCTGAACATACTGAGAAAGAACACTATGAAACCTAGAAATAGCAAGTCTGGAAAATTTTCTTTCCCTCATCTTGATGAGAGAGTATGTCAAATAAGGCTTGTATTGAATCATAGGAAATAGTCTTTTTTATAAGTCAACAGTGTTTAAATATTTACAATTTTGATGGATCCACTACCAAATATTAAACATTATTTAGCTGATTGTATATATATATATACACATATATATGTGTGTGTATATATATGTGTGTATGTGTGTGTATGTGTATATATATTTGTGTGTGTGTGTGTGTGGTGTGTGTATGTATATAAACTTATATGATAGCCCATACATTTACCTTAGAATCTTTATCACTAATATTCCTCCTTTTATATAGCCAAAGCTCATTATTACATTCAATGAAATTGTCAAAGTTTTAAAAGCAAGATATGTATAATTACAGAGGGGGTAATAATGACATGGAATGATTATCACAGAACAATTGTTTTAAAAGGGAGTAAGTCAATAAATATAAGTAAAGGATATTTATATCACCTTAATGCTCCCAAAACTTAGAACATTTGTAAAGAACAAAATGTTTGAAATCAATCACTTGACTGCAGTGGTATTTTGCAGAGTATATTTAGAGAGAAGTGTTGCATGAAAGAATTAAGTATGTGGAACTTTAGGAGTGTGCGTTCATATGCTTCCTAAGCTCAAGACTTGCTCACAGAACTCCCCCTTCCATATTTAGCCTGCTTGCTTTCTCTAACATCCTAATATGAAGTGAGCTCAGTGATAGCCTACTTAATGATTTGCATATAATCGCTCATTTTTGGTAATGTTCCTTTTAAATCTATTTTTATGCAAATGAGGAATATGGCAAAACCATTCTACAATGAGCCTAATGGCATTGTTCAGGTTGTATGTCTAATGGTTTTATTTTTTTCCACTACCCCTTCACATAATGGGTAAATTGGATGAGGTGTAGAGCTGCACATTTCATTTTAAAAAGTTATGTCTATGTTAGTTGAAAGATGATATGGAACCATTAACAAGTCATGGTTTCTATCACACTGTCCAGGTGAATGAAACATGAAAACTGAGTTTATTGGCTCTGAAGTGAAAGAAGCATTATAGGTTCCTCTTGCCAGACATCATTACATCATCATTCAATATATTAATGATGAGAATTGCCAGAAGGGATCAATTCAATGCATCGTCTTTTTTTTTTTTTTTAAGATTTTATTTATTTATTTGACAGACAGAGATCACAAGTAGGCAGAGAGGCAGGCAGAGAGAGAGGAAGGGAAGCAGGCTCCCTGCTGAGCAGAGAGCCTAATGCAGGGCTCCATCCCAGGACCCTGAGATCATGACCTGAGCCGAAGGCAGAGTTTTCAACCCACTGAGCCACCCAGGCGCCCCTCAATCCATCATCTTAACACACAGGTAACATACAGTGAACACTCGAACTGTTTTGTCATTCATCTTTGTAAGAAAACTTTTCCTTTCTACCAGCTTTAAACAGGTACATTAATAGTGACTAAACCTGAATTAAAGTGGTGCTTTATTTTAAAACTATAAAAGAAAATATCATGAGATAATGCATTTCCATGTGTGCAAATACTTCAGAAATTTCTTTTCTATAATTAAGCTTTGTTATTTTAAAAATGAGGGCATATTTTGCATCTGGTAAGGCCACTCTTAGTCTCTGTGTTTCCATATGTAAAGAGAATTATAAAGTTCCCCACACCAATTCCTCAAAGATGTTTCTTTAAAGACTACCGGCTTAAGAGAATTATTTGGCATGAGTACAAATATTATTGAGCTTTTATTAAAGTGTCTTTTACACTGCAGGATTTTTATGTTATCAGGAAAGAAGCCAACACATATAGACTAATAAATAACTTAATGTCTTACAATGGATATCTGCTGTGGTTGCACATAATCAGAATTATTGTCTGGCCAGCAGATGGGTGCTTAGCCAGTTGGATAAAACCTCTATTTGGACAGCCTTTGGAAAAAAAAATTGCCTGAATATCAGAGAAGATTTTTTTTTCTTTCATCATCTATTTCCCATGAAATAACTGAAATAACTTGGTATGTACTTGCAAAGATTCAAATTCACTTAAGGCATACTAATTAAGTAGTAGTTATAATACCTTTTATCTCTTTCCATTTACTCTTCCTCAATTTTATAATTACAAAAATAACATTGAATGCAGTGAATATAAAACTAACTGCAGAACTTCTCAGGATAATCTTCTAGGCATTTAGCAGCCTTTAGCCATATGGGTTTTACATGTGCAGATCCAAAACGGCTCTTATCCATATACATTTATGGAGAATTTTTTTAAAAAGAAAATATATTTGGGTGATATTGAGGACAAGTGTTAGCAACTATGAAACTGAGTTTGCCATAGGCCAGATATCATCTGTGTGTAAACCATTTAGCATAGGCTGGCCTTTTTTGTGATCAGCTTGTATTAGTTCTTGTTTATCAGCAGCAGTTCTAAATACCAACAAAACTGAGTTTTTAATTTTTGGGTTTGTGTCTTAAATTCCAACACACTATAAAACCATTTAAGGACAATCACGGTCTCTTGTTAGAATCATTTAGTTGATAGCACAGTGGCCCTGCCAGAGCTACTGGGATCCTCCTTTTAGCAGCTGGACCTGTGAACCCATTCCCAGGGTCTGAGTGCCCCGTGGCCTTTAGAAGAGGGCCTACACGCTGGAAGTTGCCATGCATGCTCGGAGGGAGGTACGTACCTGGGAGTTCACTTTCCACCAATGCAAGTGGGCGAGAAAGCAATGACAGATTGACCCTTGTACAATGAATGTGCAATGAATTCTTACTAATTTAAGTACAGTGAATAAAAAAGAAATCCTTGACTCAGAGATTTAAGTAAATTTGGTCATTTTTGACTCTTTTCTTTCTTTCTTGAGAGAATGAGTTGTTACTATTCATGACACTAATTTCTTAGAAACCATAAAACCTACCAGTTGATGCTCAGAGATGAGTTTTAAACGGGGAGGAGCATGAGGTACATAGAGAGATTTTATCACATTAGGCAAATCTTTGTTTCTATCATTCTACTGTTGCACAGTAGTTGCTCATGTTCTCTCTAACTGAATGTAATAATCATAGAAAAATCTCTTGGGATAGATGATAATATAAAAACTAACTTGAGTAGCTCAGTGACAAAAGGGAGGAGAATGACAAAAAGATGGTCTACAAGACCTCAAATAATGGCAATGCAGATAACGAAAATAAAAATATTAAAATCACGTATTTTCAATTTTAAAGTTTTAATTTCAACTTCAGGTGATACATATTTGTACTGAAGCTATTTCATCTGCCATTATGATGAGCCCTGACTCTTTTATACTGCATAATTATATTCAGGTTCGTATGAGGATCTAAGAATATATAATAAAACACAACGAAGCACAGACATAACTGTAGTACTAAGAACTTGGCAATCCTGTGCTATATGGTTATTCATTTGTGCATGAGAAGTAGAATATTTGACATTTCTTTCTAAGAATGTATTTCATTTTAAAAGAAAACAACATGTCCAAATAACTATGCATGAGGTTCTCAACGATTAAATGGTCTGTCATAATTCTCGACTCTAGTCAGTAAGATACAATAATTAATGAATAAGTTAGTTGCTCTAATGCTCCACAGTTTAGTGATATACAACTTACAGTGTCTCAGAATCTTTTAGAGTTGTGCCTAGATGAGCAGGCGTCTGATATATTGCTTCTTTGGTAAGAGTATAATAGCCAAAGAACAATTACTAGCTTTGTGAGGATGGCATTTTATCAATGGAACTTCCATTAAGTTAGCCTTCCATCTTGTTAATGTCATGCTCTTTTTTCAGGACCTTGACATCATTATAATGTGTCACTATACAGGGAAAAATGTACTTTTTAAGTGCTGTAGATATAAATGTGTATTCCTGTCTCTGGTAAATTAGCATTCAAAGCTTTCTTGTGACAGTCATTTTAAGGACTACACGGGAATAATACAGATATAAAAAGTGTACCACCTCTATAAGAAAAAAATACAAGTTGCCCAACTGCTTGTTAACATTCACTCTTTACATATGGTATCACCCAAAAGGTCATTTATAAAGGGGTTTTCATGATATAGTTAGCATTCTGCTTCACTTGCTTTAATGGGAAAGCTTAAGTTGAATTAAGTTGAATATTCATAAAAGTGGCATTTAAATATCTCTTCCATATATACAGAATCATCTTACTGGTTAGAAATTAAATGCTTGAGGGGTGCCTGGGTGGCACAGTGGGTTAAGGCCTCTGCCTTGGGCTCAGGTCATGAACCCAGGGTCCTGGGATCGAGCCCCACATCGGGCTCTCTGGTCAGCAGGGAGTCTGCTTCCTCCCCTCTCTCTCTGCCTGCCTCTCTGCCTATTTGTGATCTCTGTCAAATAAATAAATAAAAAACCTTTAAAAAAATAAAAATAAAATTTAAAAAAAGAAATTAAATGCTTGAAAATGATGAAATGCTCAGTCCTGTTAGGTGATTTGATTGCTATTGTATCTTGTGGGGAAAGAGCATATCAGGAAGTGCGAATATAATAAAATTAACTGTTATCTTGAATACATATGAAATATTATTGAAAGTGGTTATACTTGCATAATGCCCAAAGGGAACATTAAAAATAGAAAAATTCAGGCAAATAGCCAGAATTTTGATTGATTAGACTACAAGTAACTTATCTGATTGATTACTTTTTCTTCCTAGTAAATGCACAGTTGTTAGATGAACCTGAATAAATCTGTCACCTCTGTAGGTGGCATCTTATTGAATTAGGACAATATCAATGCCTTCTAAATAAATCTGAATACAAAACTCTTTACTGACTAATCTCATATACTGTAACTTTGATCCTAAGGTGACTACTTCTTGATGTATTCAAAACAGTTGAAAATATTCTTCTACCCATTTGGAGATAAAAATTACAGAAAAAAATGTATTTGCCACTTAAAAACCAAAACTTGTCATCTTGTATTCAACATATTCCTTTTAAGTTTTTTTACTAGTGACTTCTTGAGTTGTCAATAAATATATTAGATCTTCCTACACTCATAGTTGTTCTCAGATATTCTATTAACTTTTAATGTACCAGATCAAATCCAGGCATTCCAAAGCAATGAAGAAAGGATTTTTTCACACGGAGGAGAGCTATATAGACTTCAAAGTCCCAGCTATTGTTCCTAAGCTTCCTCTCCCTTTGAGGGCTCTCTTAGATATTAACCACTGCTGGGCAGGCCTGTTGGAGGAAAGGGGACCAGGAGGTTAATCTCTGGGATGCTGGACACACTAAACCAGTGGAGTAATGATGCTCTGATGTTTTAACTCAAACAAAACACAGAGCCTTCTCTTAATTGCCTGTTGCACAGCTAAGATCAAATTAGAAGATGCAAGCACAAATTTAGTACCAATTCATATATTACTAAAGAGAAATATAAAGGTAAAGGGTTTACTTTTCAGATTTAATAATTCTAAGGACTCCAACTACAATGGCCACTCTTTACCACCTCTTCTACTCGGTTCACTGTATCACCCAGCACCACTATCAAGCATACCTAGATTTTGAATGTCTGAATGCAAAGATTGAATTGAATTGAATTGAATTGAATTGAATTGAATTGAATTGAACAGCAACAACAACAACAATAGTATTTCCCACCTATTTCTTCCAAAGGTTGGCTTTGTTGGTATTCCTTTAATTTTAAAAAAAGACTAACATTTGAATACAAAGGAAAATATGTAACATCTTCACAAGAGATAGGCACATATACCCGTAGGGAAGTTTTGTTTTAAAGCTCTTCTAATCCTTTGAGTGCATTTTCTTTTCTCCTTTCCTATTGTGATTGACTTCTCCAAAGAAGAGTTTTCATTGCTAATTCCTCTTCCTTATACATCGGGACTGTTTGCAACCAGTTGTCTACTACTGCATAACCTGAAAATGACCGTCGAATCACAAAATCAAGTGACTCTTTCCCTCTCCAATACTTTATTGATCGATCTGTGACTACCCACACAGCTGACTGTCTTCTCAAAACTGTGCCATGCCTGGAGTCCAATGAGCACACACGGTTCTTCACGCACAGCCTGCTCTTCTCTTTCATTCTTCATTGACTCTCCCTGCTCCTCCACTGCCCAAGCAGAGTTGTTACCAGAGTCAGGGCCATGCTGCTTCCATCTCTACTCTTCTCTCTTCTTTGGCCATCCCACAGTTACAGCCTTCCGACCTTTTGAGTATTTCTGAAATCTGAACCTTGGTATCTCTTGACTGATCTTGCCTACAGCCTTTACTGTCCATTTTGCTATCTAACGGGACATCTTAAGAGACTCCTCATACACGGCATGGTTTCAAAAACATTCACTTTATTCTTCAAAACAATTTTTTTCTAATTTTTTCTTTTATTTGGCTTATGATAATCCTATTTTTCCCAATTGTCTCATCTCCACATGCCTCAATAACATTTTACTTCCTCGACTCTTCACTTTCTATATTTAATCATTTTCCAAAGCAGTTTTGTCTCTTAATTGTATTTTGATATTGTCCTTTTCTATCAATTCCCTTATTCTCTATTCAAGTTGCTTTTCTTTTCATATCTGGCCCTCACTTACTCTTTTTTTAGGCTATCAAAAAATTTTTATTCATAGTAAAAAAAATAAACTGCAATGAAATTTGAAATTCTCTTCCAATTCAAATATGCCATTCCCTCTTTACCACAATTTTATGTGTGTCATTACAAAGTCATCATTTATGGATGAAATTGTGTTTCCAAATTATCTCAAGCAGTTGAAACAACATACTCTCTAGCAATGCATGAAGCTATGATTTTACCACATTCTCCTAAGGCTTGTGTATTCCTTAATATTTGCCAATCTGTTCTCTTATTGTTGTTTTATTTTACATTTTATTATTTACGAATAAGATTGAGCATCTATTCATATGCTTATAAGTAATTTGTATTTCTTTTTCTGTGAAATGTTTGTAACATACTGCCTTTTATTTTTTTCCTTCTTGTCTCACTGCTTCAAGTCTCTCTTGGTTTCTAGGATGATTACAAATTGTTTCTAGATTAATTTTACTAATTCACATCTCTAGAATAACTTCCAACTAGAATACTTTAAATTATTGTTTATTTTCAACTGTGTAGAATTTAAATCTCTTAGTCTAGTGTGCTAGTCAAGGTTTTTAGGTACAAGTATTACAAACCAGAAATTTAAATGATTTTTGCAGAAATGCATTTTATTAGAAGGATACTGAGAAACTCACAATCTATGACAGGACTTGAGAACATAACTAGAGGTCATGAATTTCAGAAAAGAAAATACTTAAAATTATGCTACCGAACTGTTTCATCAAAGATACCAGTAATATCTGACATTGCTCTGATATCACCAATACTGAAAAATAGATATAGTCAATGGAGCTATGCTCATGGCCAATATTGGAAAATAAGTGAAGTTGACCCCAATGTTACCATATCTAGGTGGCCATCTACTTTAGTTTAAGAAACTGGGATGTGCACATCTGATTTCCCTACATCCTGTGCTAAACCCTAAGTGCAAGAGAGATGTAGAAAGCAACTATCTGGCACTTTCTGCTTCTATAGTTGAATATGTGATTCGCTTCACAAGTAAGTGGATTTCCTAAGCATAGGGAAGAGTTCAAAAGCTGAACACAATGAAGACTATCAGATGTCTACTGAAGTAGGTATTATTTTCCTTTCTGATTTTCCCTCAGCTTTTAAAAACTTTTTTAATTTTTTTTTTTATTTTTATTAAGTACACTCCATGCCTGGTATGGAACCCAACATGGGACTTGAACTCATGACCCTGAAATCAAGACCTGCGCCAAGATCAAGGGTTAGCGCTTAGCCAAGCAAATCACTCACGCACCTCTCCCTCAGTTTTAAAAACCTATTTGTTTTATTCTTAACCTAGCCTGTGATCAGGTCATCTAGACATATCATTGCTAACATATACTCTGAATTTCTTACATTTCTCCTTTTTGCTTATTCTACTCTTCCCACCTGATGTTTTACCCTTTTAAAAAATTTCTACTTCAAACATCTTTTTTTTTTTTTCAGCTCCCCTACTAATTGCTCTTCTTCTGAACTGTCATACAATTTGGTTTCTCTAAGCAATAAGATACATTGCATTCTGTCTTTTCTGGAGAGTATTCAGTATATGCCGTCTTATCCATCCCTATATAAGCACCAATCTTTATAGAGACAATGTCTTTTCATTTTTCAATGCATTAAACTATTCCGTAGATTTAAATATCAACTTAAAAAATTCACCCAAGTAAATTTCTAATTGCCTACTATTCATTCATCCATTCAGCAAACCTGTATTGGATACCTATTGTCTATGCCAACCTTTTTCTCAGAGCTACAGATATAATGATGAATTACACTGACTCAATGTTTTATAGATTTTAAAAACCAAAAACCAGACTACAACAACAAAGCAAACAAAATACAAGTACACAAAACTTCAATAAAACAATTTTAATGTTTGAAATATGTTATGAAATCAAAATCAATTCGTATGTAAAGAGCAATTTAGAGGAACACAACAAGGGAAGTAGTTGAATCAGTTAGAAGGCTTAATCAGCATGTAAATCAAAGTTGATAACTGCATGGATAAAGATCTTAGCAGTGGAGTTGGAAAGAATTAAAAAGGATTCGAAATAGATGCTGAGAAAGAATTCACAGGACCTGATAGGGATTTGGGGAGAAAAAAAGAAAAAAGCCAAGGACTAAAGCCTTCTATATTTTGCAGGAACTATTTTTTCCAGCAACACTTCCATCATCCTGACCTTCCATAGCATCTACCTGACTCAAATTTCTCCATGTTGCACAATCTTTTGTCTCCCTAGTTACCGTATATTACAAGAGATCATGGTACTGGGAACACTACAAATCCGTAATTTTCAATTTCACTTGATCCTCTAACAGTAGAGATATATCAGGAGAAGGAAACCATGATTTGGGCAGGGAGAGTTAAATATAAAGAATCATCAACTATGACTAGGAAGCAAATATAAAGAGTAAGAAGCACTCTAGAGACTCTCGTAAGACTGAAGCAGCACAATCAAGGTAAGAACATATTTGGGAATCCCCACCACAGGCTGGAGATTTGGACCTCACTGGAGAAGGTGTGGATGCAGCATGCTGGATGGTAGAGAATTGTGCTGGATTGCCCCAGGTCTGCATGCTTCCACAGTCACTGCGCACGAAGGAAATATCTTTTATGGTATGGAGACTGAAGGTGGTTCATCTCTCCAGATTACAAGTAGGCCGAGAATGGGACAGTTGTGAGGGATACGGTTGTGCAGGACAGGCAAGCAGGAGCCAACTTTCCACAGTGCAGATGGGATGAGACTGGCAGACTAATGTGCAGAGGGATTCTCCACCCTGGCAGCCCTTACACTGGCCGGATGGCTCAAGTTTGGGCTGGTTCACTGTCTGCACAAGTGGCCCACTGTGAGTTGGTCACTAGGCTACTCACTGGAGTGAGGACTCAAGCTTCCTGACACACTGCACACTCTGGCACAGCCAGGAGTCAACATCACTGGAGGTTCCTCTCCCATGCTAACATAACCATGCAAGAGAACAGATGGAAGAAAAAGAAAGAAAACCATAACCAGAAAGAAAAACTCTTTCTTCTTGTAGTGTCTCTGGAGTGACCCCCACAATCAACTTTTAAAGTTGTACTTGCAGCAAAAAATAAATGTGTACGAGCACAAGCTCCATCATCACTATGCAGGTAATGCGGGTGGATTAGGAGCTGAAAAGAAGGACATCGATAACTGCAAGGGTCGACTTCTTTGATTACTTGATTTCCATATACATCTGCTATATACATTTGAACTTCTGCGTGACAATAAAACAATCCTGTCTTACCACTTGGCAAGAGAGAGTTGTCCTTCTTATGGATGAAATTTTCACCATTTCCCCAAATACTACACTCCCTAGTCATTGGCACTATCACATTTCATCACAGAAGCTCTGAAAAATTTCCATTACCTGAAGAGTAGACGTAAAAGTTATTCTCCTACAACTTGTATGTAAAATAAAACAAAAAGGGAAGAAGCAAAGAGAAAAAGAACATGGTTACTATATACAATTAAACAGACATACATTACAAGCAAAGAAAAAAATGTACAAACTATAGTCTCTCTTTCTGTAATTGATCATAAGGCTGTAATAGTTCTGGTTTCCTTCTTCTAGCCCCAATTTCCCTTTGGCTCCCAGCCAAAACTTCAGCTGTTGATGCAGAATGCAGGAATAGCCCCCACCCTCAGAAAATCTGTTGGGTTTCAGATGCAGTTTTCTTTGTCCCTGTTGCATAACAGCAACCCAATTTCCTCTTGATAATTGAAAACAGTTACTCCAACTGGGGAGTATTTTCCCGTGTGCATGTCCAGTGGTTGAGTGGTAAAGTGTGCTTGGAATGGTCAGGGGCAGTGCATTCTTCCAGTCGAATATGTCTATTACTTTCAATTTTCCTGGAAGTGGTATAAGCAGCCACTACCATTTTGGCTACAGATGCAGTAGATCCCATGGCATCTGAGTATCTGTGTAGAAAAACATCTTGTGTTGAGTCTGTGATAAGTCACCATAGAAGACTCACAGTAAAGACCTTTAGGATTCTAGAGCAAGTCCACTCCATGTGTAGCAGAGACTGTTGTTTGAAAAAAAAAAAGCTCTTGGTAAGTTATTGGATCTTAGTAGGAACCAGGCAGATGACAACAGGAATCAATAGGGACTCTAGTATAACTGCCCATCATGGGCTGCCCTGTGTAAAACTCACCAAATTGGAAAGTCGGGTGGATCCAGCAGGAATACGTTATAAAATGGAAGTGATACATCCAAGATCAGCCTTGTAGGCGCAAACAGCACAGAGATTTTCCAAATCTTAATGACACCCCCCCCTTCCCAGTGCATTAATGCCACCCCTAACTCGTATCTATGGTTTCAAAGTAAAGCAGAGTAGAACAAGTCATTGACGTACAAGGTTTGGAAATGAAGAAACTGAAAAAACATAGGATGGCTGGAATGAAAAGTGTGAGCAAGTAGTTAACAAGATATGAGGCTGGAAAGAGAAATGTCAATCATGAGGGGTCTTGTAAGTTATGTTAAAATATTTTAAACTTAATCCTAAGGAACACTATTAGAGAATTTTAGTCAGATTCATTGGTGAACAATACCATGTTTTAGGACTCATTATGGTTTTAGCAGAATCAATGGTGAGAGTGTGGGAAGCAAGAGAGAGAAGAGATACCTTCTGAGAGGTTATTGCACAGATTAAGCATGTGCTGAGGATAGTCTTCATAACATCTCATCATGCTTTTTTTTTTTTTTTAAAGATTTATTTATTTTTTTTTGACAGAGAGAGAGAGAGAGAGAGAGACAGCGAGAGAGGGAACACAAGCTGGGGGAGTGGGAGAGGGAGAAGCAGGCTTCCTGCCCAGCAGGGAGCCCAATGTGGGGATCTATCCCAGGACTCTGGAATCATGACCTGAGCCAAAGGCAGATGCTTAACGACTGAACCACCCAGGCGCCCCTCATCATGCTTTTGCTGAAAGCCTTCTACCAAAACATCTACGTATGCATTATAAGTATTATAATACACCAACACTTATAAAAGTCAGCACTTCAGAGAAATAGGTTTCTTAGCTCAAGAACTTATCATCCACATGTAAAAAACTAATAGGTCACAAAACTGAGATTTAAACCTTGTATGACTTCAAGCCAGATTGCTTTCAAAAACATCCATGGGGAAAGTAGATAGGTACATTAATAAATTAAAATGCAGCATAGATGAGAACTCCTAACAATGGCTGAACAAAATGTCATGGAATCATCATAGATAGCACTTAATCCACAGACAGAGATTACAGTATCATAAAATCTTGAGAAATAGAATTTTGTTAAAACTAATTTGGACATTTTTCACTACCACATATTGCTATTTATATGGAACCCAGGATTTGGAAGACTGCCAATTTAAAAAAAAATCATTGTTTTGTCTGTGCTCTGCTGCTTAAGTGAAAAATAATACATATGTTTATCTACTTTTGTCCTAAGGATAAGATTTTGCTGCATACTCTTCATTCCTGAATTTGTCAAAGAATATTTGCTCATTATGTGAAAAATTGGCTTTTAAAAATAGGTGAATTCATTACTGTCTTTCGTCTATATTTTTGTCTTGACTTTTGTTATTTAAAAAGCAGTGCAAATTCATTTAATAAAAATTATAGACTATACAGAATTATAGTCTGTATATAGTCAAAGAATTTTTAAGTTTTGTATGTATCTCTTCAAATAATTTCTTTGCCAAATATGTGAGTTTCCATCATAATCACTATATTTGTGAATTGTTTAAATCTTGTAAGATGAAGATAATTACATATTTCACACACTACTAAAGGCAACATATAATATGACAACTAATTTGGAGAATTGGTAGAAGTTATCTAGTTAAGCATATGCATACTCTATACCTCTATACTATACTCAACTCTTAGCATATATCCTGTGGAAATTTTTATAAGCATTTATCAGGCAACATCAATCTATCTACCTAGTTTATTCCGTAAGCATAGTTTAATTAGAAAATAAAATCAAACTGTTGTCTACAAAAATTAAAAGACAAGCTACAGAGTGGGAGAAAATATTTATAAATCCTATATATTACAATGACTTCCATCCTGAATATATAAAGAATTCTCAAAGTGATATTAGGAAAATAAAATATCAATTAAAAATAGGCAAAAATAATTGAGCAGACACTTCACCAAAGAGTATATATGTATGGTAAATAAGATAGTGAGAATATGTTCAGTATCATTAGTCACTAGAGAAATACAGATTAAATCTATGATAAAAAACCACTATACAGGGGCACCTGAGTGGCTCAGTCAGTTGGGCATCTGCTTTTGGCTCAGTTCATGATCCCAGGTTCTGGAATCTAGTCCCATGGGGCTCTCCGCTCAGTGGGGAGTCTGGTTCTCCTCCTGATGCTCCCCTCTCCCATGTTCTCTCTCTCTCACTCACTTTCTCAAAGAAATAAATAAAATCTTTTTTTAAAAATCACTATATACCCATAAGGAGATTGAAGTTAAAGTTATAATGACGCTGACACTACAAAGTGCTGGTGAGGATGTAGAACACCTGGAATTCTCATGTGTTGGTGAAAGGCGAAATTTGAGAAGTTTGGCAGTTTCTTCTGTAGTCAAGCAAATACCTGCTTTATGACTCTACAGACCTACTCCAGGTATCACCCTAGAGAAATTAACTTTTTTTTTTTAACACAAAATCTTGCACATCAATATTTATAGCAGCTCTTTTTTTAAAAAAGATTTTATTTATTTATTTATTTGAGAGACAGTGAGAGAAAGCATGAGGGGAGAAGTTCAGAGGGAGAAGCAGACTCCCCATGGAGCTGGAACCCTGATGCGGGACTCAATTCCACGACTTCAGGACCATGACCTGAGCCAAAGGCAGTTGCTTAACCAACTGAGCCATCCAGGTGCCCCAATATAGCAGCACTTTTTATAATCCCTAAAAACTGGCAACAAACCAACTGTCTTTTAACAGATAAATGGATAAACAAAATGTAATACATCATCAAATAAAATAGTACTTGGTAATAAAAAGAAACAATGTTTGCCAGGTTTAGGAAGAGGGTGTGATTACAAAGGTATAGCATGAAGATTTTGGGAGGTAATGAAGTTGTTCTAGATCCTGATTTTTGAAGTGGGTATCTGAATGGATAAAGGTATTAAAATTCATAAAACTTTATACCACCTGTCAGTTTTACTGTATAATAATATGAAAATTTTAGACATAAAATATTTTCATGGACTAATTCCCTGAACCCTACTCATTTCTTCCCCTACTCAACTTCTCAACAAAAATGCTATTATTGACAAATCCATTTTTATACCTTCTATTCCCTTGGATTACAATAGCACATTGTTGGGGTTTTCCTCTCATTTCTTCTTGAAATATAGTTGGTAGATTCATGCTCCACTTCTCCAACATGAAATGCCAGAGTTTCTCAGAGTTCAATATTGTGTTTATTTTCCTGTCATATTCTTCCATGCCTTTGCATAATATCAAAAATAGCAGTGATATTTGGTTTTGTTTTTGGAGTGCAGACTTGATCCTCCATACTCTACAGACCCATTCAACGACTGGGTTGTTTCACAGGCAACATCTGTCATCATATGGTCACTCCCATATGGTCATGGGAATTATTCAAATTCCCCTACCCCTTCTTCAAAAGTCCTGTTCTTTCAGTCTATGATGTCCTAGCTCAATGAATCATCCCTCCCATTCTGTTGTATAAGCCACAACTGAGGAGTAGCCCTTGAAATCTTTTTATTTTACCACCTATATCTAGGGAACCAGTGCTATCGAGTATCACCTAGACAACTTCAGTGCGCTGCTGCTCCTCCTCCTGCTTTCTTTTCCTTCTCCTATTCCTTCTTCTCCTCCTCCTCCTTCTTCTTAGGGAGCCACCACAACTATTTTATTTTATTTTATGTTACATTGTTTTATTTTATTGCTGAGTATTATTTATACTATAGTTTCTTTATCCATTCCCCTGTCGGTGGACACTTAGGTTATTTCCAGTTTGGAGCTATTACAGATAAAGTTGTTTATGAACATTCATTCTTTGTATAGACATATGCTTTCATCTATTCTAGGTAAAGAGCAAGAATGAAATGGCTGTTTTATTTGACAGATTTACATTTTTAAGAAACAAAATAGCAGTTTTTCAGGATATTTTCATGATTTTACATTCCCACCAGCAGTGTTCGTGAATTCCAGATCTTCTAGAACTTGGTCAACTCTTCGTGTCCAGTCAGATTTCTATTTTTACCATTCCAAAGGTGTGACTTCTCATTGTGTTACCCTTCCTCCTTTTTTTTTTCCCCCCCTTACTGGGGTAGGTTTTTCTATTTTGGTAAAAATTATCATTGGGATTTTTATGGCGATCTCATTGAATCTGTAAATCACGTTTGGTATTAGTGACACCTTAACGATATTAAGTCTTCCAATATATGAACACAAAGTTATTGAGTGTTTTCCATCATCTAGGGGTATTGAAGATTTTCAAATCCCTTTGTGCATTAAGTATGATCATCACAGGTTTTTTTTTCCCCCCTCATTCTATTAATGTGTTATATGACATTAATCAATTTTGATGCTTTGAACCACCCTTGCATTCCAAGAATAAGCCCACTTGGTCATGTTAGATAATCATTTTAATATGTTGTAGTGTTTGGTTTCTTAGTATTCTTGTATCTTTTTTCATCTTTCACCTTTCCTTGAATACGTATGGTCACTTTCTAATTTTTCCAATATATACACTCATATTTCATGTCTGGTTCTCAAAAGAAAAAAGGAGAGAGAGAGGGAGAGAGGGAGAGAAAGTGAAGTGTGGATGAAGGTACTATCCCTTTTAATCTCCTGGAAATCACATTAGTGGAAGGGGGGGGCTTATAATAATGGAGGGAGGCACAAAAAGATTGGCTTCCCACCTCTTGGTATGCACCACTGTGATCAGAAGCAGCAATCAACACTGAGAACAAAGTCTCTGAATATTTGTAGGGCAGGATCCTTTTTACCCACCTTGACTTCCAAAAGTTGTGCATAGGTTCATCCAGGAACAGGTGCATAGGTGCTTGCTACAGCATTGGAATTGGGGATGGGTAGCTGCTGCTATGCTAAGAGCTGAAAATGACCAAACTTAACTACAATGTACTGTTCCAGTTTTGCCCTGTAATGCCTCCTCTTTAAAATCTTTACTGGCTAACAAATTTGTATCAGGTTAATGATAAAATTCCTTAAATTCTTCCTTTAAGAAGTGCCCATTTTGTTAACTTCATCTCATACTGCTTTTCTGATTTCTTTTGCTTTTCCTGCCAAATCACCTTCTTTTTGTACCCAAATATACCAGTGCTATTTCCCATGTAACTTCACATATGTTTCAAACCTTTTTCTAAAATTCTCTTCTCCAGGCTCTTTTACTTAATTAAAATCTACTTATTCTTTTTTTTTTTTAACATTAAGAATTTTTATTGTGGCAAAATAAACATAACATAAAATTTACTATTTAAAAAAATTTCAAATGTACATATCAGCCTTAATAAGTCTATTCACATTGTTGTACAATCCTCACCACCATCCATCTCCAGAACTTTTTCTTCTTCCCCAACTGAAATTTTGTACTCCTTAAACAATAACTCCTCATTACTTCCTCCCTCAGTTGCTGGAACCACTGTTCTACTTTTTGTCTCTATAAAGTTGACTATTCTAGGTATCTATAATGGAATCATACAATATTTGTCTTTTTGTGCCTGGCTTATTTAAATATATCTATTCATTCTAAAGCTTAACCAAACTGTCCATTTGTTTTTTCCAGGGAATTTTTCCTGACACATCACTCTCTTACAGACATGAAACATGGACAAATGCTAGCAGGGCTGCCTCTTATTCTCTTCATATGGTTAATCTTTCTTTCCATGACACATTCATGTGATTAATTATTATATTTTCCCCTTTTGGATCATAAATTTCAGAAGAACAAAAGCCACAACGGTATTTGTTTTTTTGTTTTTTTTGTTTGTTTGTTTGTTTTTGCAATAATTTCAGAGTCTAGAATAGTATAAGGCACATAATAGTCATTGAGCCAACTTACTCAAATATCCCATTTTTTCCAGTCATGAGACAACTACTGTGTGGAAGGACTGATTTCCCCATTTCTATTTCAATCTGAAGTTAGTTGTGTAAGAGACTCCTATCTTTATCCCTCCTAACTTCCTCATTTGGAGGTCACTGCAACATCTTAACACTGCTCCCTTTTTACTAATCTCTGACTTGGCAGGTCTTCTTTGTTGTGTGTTGGGGTCTGCTGCATTTAGGGGGTTTTCACTACTGACTCAATACTTGTATGCCTTAGGTTCAAGTCCAACATCTCTGAGTCTGGCCTACTGTTTGGTTGAGCTGGAATGGACTTCTCCTTCATGTGTGGACCTCTCGATGTGATTGGCCCTTCTCTAATTCACTTCTCATTTGTATTTTTTTTTTTTCTTATGAAGAGTTCTCCAGGTTTTTGGCATGTATGTGGAGGATACCACCACTCATTTTAAGTATCAGTGTATCTTTGTTCCTGTTTTCATATTTCTAGGATAAGGGAGTTAAAGCATCACCTCTTCTTGCCATCTGGAACCAGGAGTTCAGTCTTACGCATGTGTGTTTACGAAGAGTGTGAGTGTATATAGGGGATGGGGTGTTATTGTGTCACATCTCAGTTTCCACTTGTTAGAAGTTAAATGCCAAGGAATTGGAGTATGAAAATATCCTCAGCTTAGTAGTTCTTAAATATTTTTGCTCTTGTACGTACTTGAGTATCTTGTAAGTCACAAGAGCTTCTGGTGGTAGTGAAGGACAAAGTAGGAAGGAGTGTCCTTTCCACTCCACAGCCCTTCAGGATTGAAACCTGAGTGTGTCGGGTGCTTTTAAAAATCCCTAATACCAGGAACATGGCCCCTCCTCCTTCAAAATCTGTTCTCTAATTCAGAGGCATCCTTCTTGTCATTCCAACAGTCCAAACGCATAGTGATATCTTATTAATCTTCAGTAAACATGTTACTTTCTTGCTTGGATACTATGTCTCTGAATCAGTGACTCCCCATTGACTAGAAAATAATTTCTAGAGTCTTGATATGTTGGTATGTAACCTCTCCTCGCTTGCCAAAACCTAACATTCATTAGCCACAAAATACTACAATTGATTTGGGCTCTGATTCAGATTTCCTCTTACCACACCCTCTCTGGGGCTGACCATTGCTGCCTACTGATAACTGTTATGTGCTCTTAGAACCAATGTCCTAAATTTTCTCAAGATCCCAGTATAAACTAATGTTTCTATCTTCTTGAATGCCTACCGTGTTCACCATATTTTTGCAATTAATCACTTATTTTTGGTTGTTTCCTCTCCTAATGGTGCCTTCACTCTCATTTTAATCTGTGACTGATATTTAAGTTTTGTACTTACGTCTTGAGTTTCCAAATGAATGGATCTTCAGAATTTTAAGAACAGGAATTGCTTCTGTTTCTTTGTATCCTCAAATTTATCCACTACAGTGCCTTTTCTATTATGTGTGCTCATAAATATTTTTATTTGATTTGATTTTTACTGAAATTGTTCCAAGCTAAGCAACTGTGTGCTGCACAATAATTGCTGCTTTTTCAAAAAAAAGCCATGTCATCTTTTGAGCACAGTATGAAAAGCAATAGCTGAATTGAGGCATTAGACAATTATGGCAGAAAGATAAGACAAGTAATAGCTGGGTGGGGGGGCAGGATGAGTGAATATAGAACAAAAAGAAAAAAAAATAAGACAGAAAACCAAAATAGACCATTTATTTTATCATGATTTTTTGTCAATCAAAGTAAATACTGTTCTGGCTTGAAGAAGCCATAAGTGATGATAGAAGGGAGTCAAATTTTCTGATGTTAAGGGAAGAAATAAAAGAAAAGAATATGGAGGCATGGTTTTTGTTATTAAGGTTTGATTCTGAATTTTCATCATTAATGATATCATGGGTTTCTTGGACCAATTCTAAATTGAAGCTAGTAGTGAGGCTGTCATCAATCTATCTGTTACTAGCAAATTCAACACAAATGAGAAATAAGAGAGACATCCTCTCAAAAGTTAAAGTGAATGATAAAACTCAGAACTTTGTAGAATAAGACTCAAGGAAAAAAACTGAGTTTTCTATTAATATGTTCTCTCTATTTTTTGACATGTAATGCATTTCTACATCTCTTATGCCTTTGTCCTATAGCTAATGAAAGAAACATTATGCAATTTCATTCAAAAATTATATGAGTTTTCATTCTCAAAGCAACAAAATGCTATATTTTAAAGTCACTCCTTCCAATAGCCTACTGCTCTAAAAAAACAAAAACAAAACAAACAACAATGGGGCCAATACAAGGAGTAGCCAGCACACATTATATAGAGTATAATGTATAGGGTTAAAAACAACATGTTTCAGTATGACAAATTTAAAATATTCCAATCTATTCCTTGAAATTTTCAGTCAAAATGTTCTTTTTCAGTTACAATAATTTAATCTTTTTAAACATGTTTTTTTTCCTTTCCTTTGATTCATTCTAGCTGAATGAATTGAGATTAGTTTCAATTGTAGGATAGAATATTAAATGGATATGTTAGCAGCTGATTAAAAATAGTAGATTTCTTCAATCAAAGTAAAACAGAATAGCTGAAAAATTTCAAGTTGTGATCATTTTGAATTATGAAGATTGTACTATTTTAATGATGAACATCACAAAGAATGTTCCTATCTGAAAGCAAAGGGAAGCCAAAAGACCTTATGTTTTCTTCCTTTGATGTTTTGCATTACTTCTGTTTTGTGTACTTTTCTCAGTTTTCTATGAACAACCCCTTCAAGACACACACACACACACACACACACACACACACACACACACTCCCACCGCCTAATCCTTACCATTTACTTTCTCAGTTTGAAAACGGTATCTGAAGCAAACCCCTTTCTTTAGGGTCTATGGGTGGCTATGAGGCACGACAAAGAACATGTGTTAATCCACGTGCACTACTCCCTTCAGCCTCAGAGCCAATGGTATGTTTCTAATTTTCTGAAAAGGAACAGCGTGTCCAGTGTGCATTGATGCTTCATAGCCACATTTCTGCAGCAGACCCTTGACCACTGTCCTGGTTCTCTATGAAGAGCAGACATCTGGGTAAGATGGATTGTGCCTACATACGGCCTGAAGACAGCCGCTGGAAATAAATGCAGAGAAGGCAGCAAAGAGATGCTAAGGGGCCCATCAACCCCATCAGCACTGAGAACCATTATTTTGCCCTAGGGTTTCCCAGGATATCATTATAGAGTAAGTATGACCCATAAAGTCTTATTGATCATCACATTGCTTTCTTGTGAGCACAGATTATCTCTGATGAAAGTGCAGTCGGCAGTCAAACTCCCCAGAGACATTGGGTGGTATTTTTGAATCTAAAACTTCAAGGACACTTATCTGAAATTTTTATTTTCCTAGTTTCTATTTGTTCAGCTATCACTACCTATGTCACATAAATGGAACATGACCAATCTTATTAAGTCACTAGGTTTTTATTTTCTTGACTCTTTTCCTTGTCTCTCATACCTCCTATGGTTTTTTTTTCTTTTAAAAGTCTACATTATACAGAACTGACAACAACATTCCCTACAACCTTTCCCGCCTCTCTAATGCAGAATGATAAAACTGCAGATGAAAATATAAACAATATAGGATTGTGGTCTTTCCATTATTCTGGAAGTGAAATGTTAATTTGAGCATTTCTGAAGTCTGGAAACACTCAATATTAATCCAGGTATGAGACACATAGTATCAAAGTAGGAAAAAGAAATATTCTCTCTGCTTCAAATAAAATTTAGATATTATTAAACTATAAAATCTCCAAACTCTGGAATGATGACTGGTGAAAAAAATTATTTTGTAGTTAAAAATCATTTGAATTTATAATAGCCTGTATAGAATTTTATATATTCTTAAAGAAAGAAGGTGTATTTCAGGTCCTGATCGTGAGAGC
Source organism: Martes martes (assembly GCF_963455335.1). Classification (NCBI taxonomy): domain Eukaryota; kingdom Metazoa; phylum Chordata; class Mammalia; order Carnivora; family Mustelidae; genus Martes; species Martes martes. The sequence continues at coordinate 97,425,353 of NC_137889.1, forward strand.
CGTACCTACAAGTCAAGTCCCAGAAAAAAGAATCATCTTCAGCTAATGTTAGACAACCACTGACCTTCTTTTAAACTAACCTTTCTCTAGGTAACACTTGTCAGGCCACTTGAGCTCGCACTTGACTCTCCATCCTCTTCCTATTGATTATATCTGGGATATTCTTTATTCTCCATTCTTGCTTGTTATCTGTATAGCGCTGATCATTTTTAAAAAATTTGTGTATGGAAACACAAAGAGGGCACTCAAATCAATGGATACTTTTTGGAGTGTCCCATTGGTAAAAATTTGGGGATGCAAATGATAACTATACATAGTCCTCTCCCTTGAGAAACTCATAGTCTGATGGAAGAGTTGGGGAAAAAAAAAAAAAGCTTTTTCAGTGCTTTATGAATTAATAGAGACATGCACAGGATTCTGTGAAAGCTCAGAAGAAAGGCCTCTAACTCAGCCTGAAGGAGGTAAAACAAAAAGGTTCTTCTGGGGTCTGTTTTGAATAACAATTCAGAATTAAACATGGGAAAGACAAAATGGTGTTTGTTGTGGCCATAGAAAATGATTTAAGCAACAATGATCAGAGAGGCAAGAAAGCACTACAGCTTGTAGGAAACCACAAGTAGCTACAGCAATTCTTAGAGAGCAGTCCCTGGACCTAGACCATCAGCATCCTGAGGAATTGCTAGAAATGTAGATTCTTTGGCTGCCTCTCACTCCCATGACTGGGCCCTACCCATCTGTGTTTGAACGAGCCCTTTGGGGACTTTGACATGCACTAAAGTTGAACATCTGAGATAGAAATCAAGCAATATCCAAAATGTGGCTTGATTCTGTTTGTCATCAGGGGCCATCAAGGTGACATTTTGTGACATCAATGGGAGTCACCTAACTAGATTTGAGGTTTCAGGAGACAAATGTGGCAATGCAAAAAATGTTATCATTTGCAGATTATTTTTAGTGTGACCTTATAATAAAGGTCCATTCCTTTGAATATGAATTTGCCATTCACCTGGCTCAAATGAATATCCAGCTTGAGCCCCAAGACAAAAAGCTATTGCTTAAATATAACACAATATTTCTGGTACTGCTTAGCATGTTATGAGAAAAAATTCAAAGAGCAAATGAGAATAAAATAAAACTTTTTCCAAAATATTTATGTATTAACAATATAATTTAAAGAATTTATCTGCCATTAAAAATATGTAGGCTTTACCTGAACTAGTGAGACAGAACATGAGGCACTGTTTTATAAAGTTAATATAATATATTGTCACCGAGGTGATTTTGAAGAATACAATTCCTGAAATGATTTTCTACATGGCATAGTGTTGTTGTTTTGTAACAGTTTATAATATTCAAATGTGGTCAGTATCAATTTCTGGGAGTTCACAGAGAAAAACAATAACTCATAGTATAAGGCAAAAATGGGAGGAAAAAAACATTTTGTGTTATATCCAAATTAAAGAAGTAATTTTTGTCATTTTCTTTACAAATAAAATGAAGCATATTTAGTATGGAAGCGTTATTTATTAAGTCAATTTTAGTCCTTTGTTAGCATTCAATGAAAATTTCTTAACTTTCCCTTCAAAGTTTATTTTTAAGAATATTCTTCCTGTTTATCCTAAATACTAATACATCTTTGACTTATATAAATAAGATTTTGGTTTCTATTAATCTGTGTTTCAATGCCAGTAATTACTAAGTCAGCTCTTTCTGTCACCTAAATTTTTGCTGCTGTGTTAAAAATCAGCCACACTGGAAAATACAAATGAGTAAAAACTGGAATCAAGCTAGCTCTGACAGTTTTTGATAATTTTATTTGTTTTTCCAAGTCATTTTCAGATACTTGTTTGTTATAAGTAACAAAATGATTCCCATTCTGGTGCCTGTTCTGAACCTATCCTTAGTCTTTAGTCTCACTCGTCGAGGTACCTGGTGTGCCATTCTTAATTCAGCTTCAACCATTCAACAGCAAATGATTTATAAATTGACTTCTTAGTACAACTGAATTTTCTGTTTTAGTCTTTGGTTATTTAATATATATAATAAGTCAAATAATATTTATTAGACATTCCTATCATTAAAGTATCAGTGAGTTTTCACAAAAGTTGTAACTATGTAGCCAGTATTTCTCTGAAAAACAATTATTTGTATTTATTTTTTCAACTACTCAACTTTCTTCACTATGATTCACAATAAGAAGTTATATTAAAGATCTGTCCATAGAACGGAATCATAGCAATAGAAAATTACAGTGCAATATTGTCTTATTTTTTAAACAGCACAATGATAATAAGTTATAGCGGAAGGCTAGTAGAGTGGGTAGAAACATGATTTCTTTTAATCCTCACAATCATGCTGAGAATGAAATATTGCACTATTTTGTAAAAAAAATCACTGTGACTGATAATCTAGTCAGCTTGCTCCAAGTCAGACTTAAGCCTCAGTTGTCACTTTTCTAGGCCAGTAGCCACTTCATCCTGCCAGGACTGAGTGTGGTACAGTGCAAATGTTGTACCTTTCTACTGTAAAGTCAAATTTAGCAACACTTTCAACCAGAAGTTTCCAATACAACAGCATGTTTGTAAGGTTTTTCCACAGAGGTATCAGCATGGTATTGTAGTGATGGAATGCCATTTATTAGAGAGCTCCACATTTACAAGAGCAATTCTGGACATGAAAGCCATTACTTAGAGATCTTCTAGTCTCACACTTGCATCTAATTGCTAAAAGATGGATATATATCGTGAGGACATATTCCTTAATTCTCAGGGTATAGAAACTCCTACAGCTGGTTCAAATACAATATGCATAGAAGTCAATACAATCCTGTAGAAAAAATAATCCGTGACCTCTCACTGTAATCTATAATTTTCTATCACTATTAAACAATTTCCCAACCTCATCTCATCTTCAGATAATGACAATTTATTCTCTCTCTCTCCCTCTCTTTCTTTCTCTAAATATCTATCTATCTATCTATGTACATATATATACACACATACATAATACATACATACACATCTCTCTGTATACATATATACACACATAATAATATATAATACATACATACATATACATACACGTGTATAATACATTTCTCTGTAGACTGTTGTGATAGCACGAAATTCACTGCACACCTGTAAATAAAATTTATTCACTTAGCCCTAGAACATTTTTGTTTATTTCCACTTAGGAAAAAGCAACAAAAGTTTTATAGTCAGAGAACCCTGGGATAAATCCCAAGCTCTTATAATTATACTGATAATATAATTTTGGGGGCACGGCAGGATGATCCTCAGTTTATTCACTTAGAAAGCCAAGGCATTAATCCCCATGTGCGGTATTGTGAAAGTTGGAAAAATATGCATGCACATAATATGTGAAGTGAACAGAGTGCCTATTAAGCGGTAGGTGAGCAATCGGTGTCGGTCATAAGAAAGCAGCTACTATTAGTTTATTGTCGTAAGCAGATCATTATTTGACATCACTTTCGAGGATTAATTTCTCTTTTCCATGGAGCCGTCTAATGTGACTTTGTGTTGCCCTTGTCACATACTGTGCACCTGTTCTTCCTCTGGTCATGCCCTGTGAAAGGCTGTGTTCATGTTCCAGTTTTCTAAACAAGCTCATTTACAAAGTGGGCTGCAGCAGGAGGAGCAGAGCAACGGGGAGGAGACAAAGCACAGATTTATACCTGCAGTGCCAGCACCTTAGGGGAATCCTAAGGAGCATTTCTACTGATTCGAGAATGTGCAGCTGGTGTGGTAATATGAGAAGTCAGTGCGTGAGATTTGTCAGAGAGGGAAAGAGGCCCAAAATTAGCAGGTCAAGGTTTCTCAGCATAATTTCAAAGAAAGGTAGAGAAGAGAGGAGATGTCTATGCCTACTTGCCTCGTCCAAATAGGGACTTAACTCTTACGTGGTATGGCTGGTATAACAGAATAGCAGATAACAACAGCAACAACAATAACAACAATAACAATAAATGGTGTTGTTTAACAGAGGGTGCTACATCGCAGCAATTAAAGTTGAAGCAAAAAGCCCCCATAGCAGAAGAGCTCTTATCAATTACTGACTCATAAGTCAGGCACAGGGTCAGGCATAGCCTGAAGTGTGAGGAGGGAGACACAGAAACAGTGATTTGCAATAAGGTGGACAGTAGCAAAGTTCAAAAATAACACTAAAAATGATGGAGCTATGGAGAGGTTCTTTTTTGGGGAAAGGCTCTGATGCGCTAACGATGGACTTGCCGTAAACAACCACAACATTCCCTGGACTCTAGTCCTGGTCATCTCGGGGCAGAGCCCTTGGGCGGCTCAGGAGTTTTATGACCAGTCTCTTCAACTTCACGGGAAGGAAAATTGGTAAATTCCCAGAGGATTCCTATATGATTCCCAAAGGATTCTCTTTTTCAGTAGCCACAGGCATACAAGGGGCCATTCAGGACAGACACTGACTTACTTCTTTGGTTTTAGGTGGGAAAAAAGGGAGCAATATAAGTTGCACAGAATACAAAGACAATAGAAATTGTCCATAGACTATACAGTATCTTAGAAAGCATTTGCTATATTTCTGGTTTACATCTTTAACACTCCTTCTAATACCTCATTCTGTTTCCCCCTCAGTAACAAAGTAATCTTATCTGCTGGCTAGCTCAGAACACGTTACAAAACCATCAGAATAGGGTATTCCATTGGGATTATACTGCAGTCCACTCGTCTATATCGTGAGAGAAATTGGTACCCGGGCAGTTTCTTACAGTCTCAGGATTATAAGCAAACTTATTCACTCGTACATCTCTTGTTCCTGGGGAACAAAGAAAACATTGTTTTTCTCTGCCCTCCAAACTGCCAGTGCCCTTCGGCACATTTGATGTAACTGTGATTCTTTTCTGTACTGTTATGACCGCACGGCATTCTCTGTGCACCTATGTCCTGCTTCCCTGCTCCAGGTGGGTTTCTGGAAAAGCCATAACAGTAGGACACCATTTCTTCACTATTAATAACACTTCCTCATGCATCATCTCATTTGATCTATAAAGTAAATGTGTGATGTGGGCAGGGCAGCTATCTCTCTCTCCATTTGGAGCATGAGAAAATACAATTTTATGGAGCAAAACTAATTTGCTCAAGATTACACAGCCTGGAAGTGATGGAATTAGAGCTAGAACTTTTCTGCTTCTATCCCAGCTTCCTCTTTTGTGTTTTATTGCCATCCCCAACTGTGCTACTTTCACACAACATACAAAGTAAAAGTAGAATATTTTACTTAAAGTCCTAACTAGTTTCAAAGTCACAGTAAAACCATAGAAAATAAGTATGTAAATTTGCAGTGATAATTGTGTAATTTAGTTAGCACAGGCACAAAGAGCTAGGGAAAAGAGAAATTTAAGTGTTGTATTTCAATAAATGTGTGCTGTAGAATCATTAAGATGCGGTTATATTTGGGATGCCTGGGTGGCTCAGTTGGTTAAGTGTTTGCCTTCAGCTCAGGTCATGATCCTGGGGTTCTGGTATGGAGTTACCTATTGGGGGGGGCGGTCCTTGCTCAGCGGGGAGTCTGTTTCTCCTTCTGCCTGCTGCCCCCCTGCTTGTGCTCGCTCTCTCTCATAAATCAACTACATATATATGTATATATATGAGGTTATATATAAAATATATATGAGGTTATATTTTATATATACATATACATATGATGTTATATTTTACAAAGTCTTATAAAATAAGGAAGAAAATTGAAACAAAAGGAAGCAAAGGAAGAAGGAAATAAAGGACATGAAATAATAAAGGAGGAGAGAGAAAGAAAGAAAGGAAAAAAAGAGAGAGAAAGAAAGAAAACTAAGAATTGCCAAGTATTTACTATGACATGTACTCTCACATACTGCATCACATCTATAGGTAGGGTTATCTTAGAAAAGGACTGGTTTAAGTCAAGAGGTAAGGGGGCATCCCAGCCAAGTCAGTTACTTTTGTCCTGGCATAGGTTGCTGTGAATGTGAAATGTGCGGAGTTCATTAAGGCGCTTCACTGCAACAGGAGATTCAGGATAGTAATTATTAGGACACAAGGTTGCATTAATTAGTAAAAAGTTATACTTGTGGGTAAGTTCCTCAAAATTTAGAAAAAAAAAAAAGGTGTTTTGCATCAAAGAGGGATATATTCCTCCTTTCTTCTTCTACCAGTATCTTATTTAAAGAGAGGGCAACATCCCCGTTCTCACACTCTCACCATGTGTTAGAATAAAGTTGACAATATTCCCCATTCTGACCCAACGTCTGGACGTGTTACCTGTATATGGCCAGTGAGAATATTCCATGGTCCAGAATTTTTTAAAATTATTTTTATTTTATTTTTTAAAAGATTTTATTTCTTTATTTGACAGAGAGCACAAGCAGGGGGAGCAGCAGGCAGAGGGAGAAGCAGGCTCCCTGATGAGCAGGGAGCCTGATGTGGGGCTTGATCCCAGGACCCTGAGTTCATGACCTGAGTCAAAGGCAGCCGCTTAACCAACTGAGCCACCGAGGTGCCCCAAGGTCCAGACTTTTTTTAAGGATGATTTCATGTTGCAAGCTATGTAAATCAAACTCAATTTTGAGACTTTTCCTTAATAAACTGTTAAAAAGAGTGAGTCCTTCTCATAAGGGCTATTAAATTCATAGAATGTTAGTTAGGGATTAATTCTGAATATATTTATCATCTCATGGTGAAATCTTTCCTTAGAAAGAAGCTGGAACAGAAGAAAGCCAAAACCAGACGTGAGAAGCCATAGTTTCCTGATGACATGTTTTGAGCATGTGGGCCATGCTACACTTAAGACATGTACCAGCCTCCTTAGTTCTATGAATTAATGAATCTTCAATTTTCACTTTAAAGAAAAAGCAAAGAAACTTAGTTTGAATGTGTAACCAAAGGTTTTAGAATAATATAAATTCAAACTGTATATTCTAGGTGCATGAAGAAAGGCAAGTTTTTATGGGCTGGAGAAACTGATGAAAATGTTGTAGTGTGTCTTTTTATCAGAAGCAGATAAAAAAAAATTTACTATTTTTGAAATGCTTTATACTTGACCTGATGAAGACTTAGATATCTGGAATAAAACTGAAGTAGTAAGTTTGAATTTGAGCAATGTTTGAAGATGAACTGCCTATAAAGCTAAAGAGAGAAAGAGAGCGTGAAGATTTCTATACAAGAAATTTGGAAGAACTGGGGTGACTGGGTGGCTCAATCAGTTAAGCATCCAGACTGTTGATTTCAGCTCAGGTCATGATCTGAGTGTCATGAGATTGAACCCCGAATTGGGTTCTGTACTGGGCATAGAGCCTGCTTGGGATTCTTCTCTCTAAAAAAATGAAAACTGAAAAAACACATATGAAGAAAGAAATTTGGAAGAATAAGTTTATACTGAAAAACAGGGGACAATTATGAAATAAAATGAAATAATTTCGATAAATTATTGCTTTAAGTTCATTTAAATTGCTTTAAATCCCTCCAAGTTTTGTAAATTCCCCTTAGAAACTGATATTTCACCCACTACTTATAAATTTTCACATCTAGGTTTTAAAATATTTCATGCATTGCTTAACTCTTTGTATTGTTCAGTTTTATGCTGCTTATAAAACAAAATAGGTCAGATGACTCAATTATCATACTGTCTTCTTTTCTTTTTTTATTTTGTAAAAGTGTGTATAGCATTTTCCATGAGATGATATACAAGTTACAGGTAATTTTTGAATCACAACAAAAAACAACCATTGAACTTGATAAACAGACCCTTCCCGGTCTCCTAGCATCACCTTGCATTTCCCTCCCTGGTCCTCTTCCTTTTTAATCCCTTTTCCTCCACCCACATAACCACTATCTGCAGCTTCACCATACATTCTGGACCTCTGATATGCCTGCTGGGTCATTCATTACTTCTTGGAGTACATCATTTAGAAGTTATTTTAGGAAGCATAGTAAATTATCTCAGTTTTTGTTTATCTGAAAATTTCATATTTAATCCTTGTACTTGAAATATCTTTGGGTGTTTGATTCCTACCTGACAATTAATCTTGTTCCAGAAATTTAAACATATTTTGCTGTGCCTGTCTAGTTTACTTTGCTTTTAATATAGAGCTTACAGTCAATCTAAATTTCCTTCACTTATTTGTAGGGACTCTTTTTTACCCCGACTGCATTATAAAATCCTATATTCTCTCAATTTTAGTTTTACCCAGCTTTTAATTCTGTTTGTAATTTTATTTGATTTTTTAATAAATTACCTCACTGATTTTTCTATAAATAGCTAAGTTAATAAAGCTAATTTTTAATCTTTCTCTGGAAGATGTTCACCTTCTCCTGTCCTATTTCCCACTCTCCAAAATGTTAATAGTCTAATTTTGATTACCTAAATATATACATATGTATGTGTGTACACATGTAATTTATTTGCTTTATTCATTAAATTCTTATACTATGGTATATTTAATCAGCACATATTTAAATTTACTCCATTATTCATTCAATATTAAAATGTTTCCATTTCTATATTTTACATTATTTTAATTCATATGTCCATTAGTGGAAGTTTTTCTTAGAGGGCTACTTTCAAGAAAGATAGGCATATTTTCCTGTGCTTTCACCCATTAGTTTCAACTTACTTGAGTACCGGGATTTTTGTCAAGAATTTTCTTTCCTGAAGATGCCAATAGTGTTCAATTACTTTCTGAATTTCTGAAGCAGAGTAGAAGTTTGAGCCTGTGGTTTATGGATAAACTTTTATTTCTGCACGGATGAATATGAACTTTTATTCTTGAAATTGGGATAAAAAATGTAAGATTGTCAAACACTTAGGGAAAGAAACTAGGTAGAGGTTAGATCAGGGAGAATCTTGACATGATGAAGGTATGGGAGTTTATCCTTTAGTGATGGGGTGTTATTATTTTAAGCCTTGTTAGTACCATCAGTAGGATTGTTATTATTATCAGAATACCAGGTTTATGGGGGAAATTCTTTAATTTAGCATCCTATCTGCATCAGTTAGCCATATAACAAACCGCATTAGAGACTTTAAAACACACACGCATTTCTTTAGCTCATGAATCTGCAGTTCAGAAATTTGTGTGTTGTTGTTTTGGTTTGCTCTGATCTGGAGTTGACTAACCTCACCTTTACTCATTCCTCTATCTGTGGTCAGCAGGTAGGTCTGCAAAGGCTGGATAATTTATAATGGCCTCAGATGCGACCACAGGGAAAACAGGGCCTTCTCTCCAGGTGGACTGTTACTGTTCGGGCTAGCCGGAGCTTGTCCACATAGTGACAGGGTTCCAAGAGAAGCAACAGGGCAAGATCCAATTTACAAGCACTTTCTATCTGTTGGCAACATTTTTACTACTGTTCTTATATCAAAGGAAATCACAGGACTGAGCCCAGAGTCAGAGTGCAAAAAGCATGTTTAGAGAATCTAGTTACAGGGAATCATGAATGAACTGGGGATGTTACTGCATCGATCCACTACATTTGCCTACACGGGCTCTGAAATGCTGGGAGGACACCTGCACACCTCACTGAAGAATTCCTCCAGCCGATGTTCATTGAAGCTATTCTGGTGCTCTGCTTCCACCTTTGGCCTCGGGAAGTCCCCCTTTCAAAACAACAACAACAACAACAACAACAAAACTATGTTTTTTTCTTTTAAATTTATTCATTTTTTGGAGAGAGAGAGAGAGAAAGAGAGAGAGTGGGGTAAGGGGCAGAAGGGGAGAATTTTCTCTCCTGGCTGAGCACAGAGCCCTAAGCAGGGCTCAATTTCACAACCCTGAGATCAAGACCGGAGCCAAAACAGAGAGTCAGATGCTCAACCCACTGAGTCGTCCAGGCGTTACTGTTTTGAAACTTCCATTATATATATAGAATTGTTAACACTGAGGCACTGAAAGGAGAAATCTCAATGGGAAATGATAATAAAAGTAATAATCATTTCAGTCTGACTCCTATATATCCCACATGCTGCTGAGCTTCCCACAACCCTCCTCCTTCATCAGGAAACTAAATGAGGCATCAGCTTGCACAATTTAAGATGCCAAGTTTTGCAGTACAAGTAAATATTTATGGAAACATATTATTTAATTAAATATTAACACTTAATTGACAGTAATGCATATTTAATTATAATCTTAAAGTTTCTATTGTTTGCATTAGTCTGATGTGTCTGTTGTTCAATATTAGGGCACAAAGCATTCCTTCTCTTTTAAAAAAATATTTATTATTTATTTATTTGAGAGACAGCACGCAGGGAGAGGGGCAGAGGGAGAGAGAGTCTTAAGCAGATACCAGACTGAGTGCAGAACTGGATGTGGGGCTTGATCTCAGGACCCTGAGATCATGACCTGAGCCGAAATCAGGAGTCTGACACTTAATCAGCTGTGCCACCCAGGTGGCCCCAAACATTATTTTTCTTAAATAAATTTAGATGGGAAAGATCTAATTTAACCTTCAGAAAAGACGATATCATTCCTTAATTACATGTGTTACATCTTATTTTTAAAGTGCATTTGGTGACCTTAAGAATAGTTTATTTGTATCCCTTTCCCCCCACACACCCCTGCCCCACTGGTGAGTGTTTCTCAATCTTGATTTAAAAGTTAGTCTTTTATTAAATTTAAAAAAAAAAAGTCGTTTATAACTGAATGATTTCTGTTGAAATGACTTACTTTCAAAAAGATCTGTGCAAAATTGAAATTCATTCTCCAGTTGTCTTAAATGAAACGAAAATTAGCCGAATGAGTAACAGTTAGTATGAGAAGTTTCAGAACATTTGTAGTACTCTGTAGCAACGGGCCCTGCTTGGCACCAGCTCCTCCGGCGGTTGCTCGGGGGCAGAGGACTGTTCTCTCTTTATTATCTTTTGCATGGATTACCTCAGGGGTTTTTAGCATTCAGCCTTTCTCCTTTCTTTTCCCTGGTGTTCCGAATAATTTGCTGTGGATATTTTCGGCACGACACACAGCTGCTGCTGTTGATAATGAGAACCATTCAGCTACTTTCTCCCTGCCATGCACCGCGAATGAACTGTCTAGAGTTGGGTACGCGGCGGAAAACCTGACCAGGAGGCTGTGAGTGGAAGAATGATGACGTAGGAAAAAGCCTGGGTAAGCGAGGCACGAGCAAAAAGGTGATTAGCGCAGCGTGTTATGGGTCCCACCTCAGGGAAGATGTTTCTTCACTCTCTGCTCGCGCTGCTGCCTTGGACCAGGTGGCTGCTGTTTCTGCCCCACCTCCAGCACGCGCCCAGGGCTCCCAGAAGCACACCTTCATTAGTTATAGCTGACTGACTCAAAGGGGCTGGAAGGTTAGATCAGGCCTCCTCCTTCCTATTTTGTGTTTTATATTGGAGACAGAATGGATTATAATCTTCAAATGGAATTTCCCAGGGCCCTTGTGAACACCAAGAGTCTCTTGTATTTGCTCTTCTCAACCAAATTGGAAATTAATTAACTTAATTAGCAACAAGAGTTTAAGAAATGTCTGCATTTAAAGATTATGGGATGACTTTGTTCCATAGTATGTGTCAAACACTTCCTGTGACCAGAGCAACAAAGCACTGTGAGGAGATTTCCAGGCAAATAGAAGACCAATTCCTTCTCTTCAAGGTATGCTGGTCCATGTCAGACAGTCCTCAAGGAACATTTTCTGTGGTACAAGGTACAGGCTTGACATTACGAGGCAAGACTTTTGTAACTGCAAAAATAGTGAGATCAAAACACAGCAAAACATCACAACTTCTTGAGGCTACACTCATCTAGGTCTTTGAGTTAGATTATACTTTACAAATAAGTCACTTTCTAGTTCACGACTGAGCAGTTTTGATCAGAATAGCGAACATAAGATTCATGAAGATGATACTTGTAATAGAAGTAATTTCTTTCATAAGTTTATCCCTAACAAGTATTTAAAAACTTATTTTTTCCCTATTGATCTACTTGCTTCTCATTTTACTGATTTTCTTTAATAATATCCCTGATAATAGGTTGTCTAAACCAGGAACCCTACAATTATATTTGATCTCTCCTTTTCCCTTCTACCCTATGTCAGTCAGAAACAATGTTAGCATTCCAGCCACGTCTGTACCTTCAAACTTCCCTGGCAACCACCTCCTCCCCTCCATTCCCATTGTCTTATTTTCAGCCTCTTCATTGGGTACGTGGACAATCAGTATGGCCTTGCTGGATCTGACCTCTTGCTGTTGCAGTCCATATTCTACTCTGTTGTGATGATGATCTTTAAAAAAAAAAAAAAATTCTGATAAATTTCCATTGCTTATAGAAAGAGGCCTATGCTTTAGTCATGGCGAATGAGGGCCTTCAGCAACTTAACTTTTATAGTGGCTCTGTATTAGGACAATAGTCTGAGAGAGACGTTGTTAAATGATTTATTCAAGATTAGAAAAACTACCTTGCCAAAAGACACACTGTAAATAAGAGAAGAGTTGATGTTTGTGTAGTTCCATCTACCAGACTGCAAAGCAAGGCTCCGGCCTGCCTTCACTGCCTCACCCCTCTTGTCCTCCACTGGTATCACATTGGAATCTTACTGCCTCTCCTGGATGGTGGATGCTTCCTGATACTCTGTCCCATCCCTTCCTATCTCTCAAAATTGAAATTGAGTGCATCTTCAGTTCTTCAAGTTTCTCCTGAAACTCTCCCCTGACAGAAGACTATTTAATTAGGTATTTACATTCTCATAGCATTTCATATATCCCTCTCTTGAGCAATTTTCAGATTCTATCAGTTATTTGCTTATTTACTCACCTCAACCATTAGACTACATGTCCTTTGAGATCTGAAACCATATGTTGCTCTTTTCTAATACCCATGGTTGCTACCATAATTTATATTTTGTTGTAAGATTTCCATAAATACATGTTGAATTAAAGTGATATTGCAAAGAATTATAGAATGATCACACTGATAATGTTTGATATAAGGAGCTTAACAAAGACATTTCCTGTGAGTTGCATGTAGTGATTTTGTTTTTTTATTTGCAGAATCTTTAGTACATAGCAAATGCAGATCTAAATATATTTATTATCTATGCAAAGATACATAAATATTCCTACTTATGTGTACTCATGGATATGTTAAAATACATTATAAAATATACAATATAGTTGTGCATATAATGCATATCTATTTTGTTAAAGATTTATTTATTTATTTTAGAGGGAGAAAGCATGGGCGCAAGCAGCGGGGAGGGGCAGAGGGAGAGAGAAAGAGAGAGAGAGAGAGAGAAAGAGAGGATGTATACTACCCTCTGAGCACAAGCTCAATGCAGGCCTAGATCCCAGGACCCCGAGATCACAACCTGAGCTGAAAGCAGGAATCAGACACTCAACCAACGGAGACACCCTGGCATCCCAATGCATATCTATTTTTATTCCAGATAACTTATCAAGTAGACTATAGTTAACGTAAACAATTGCATTCCTATTTTGCATCCTTTCGTTAATCTGGGATATTAACTTTAAGAGCTTCTCCAAAGAAAATTGTAATAATTCACTTTGTCAAAAGAAAGAAAATCCAAGGCTTGGAAAAAAGTTAAAAAAAATCCTATGTGCATGATAAAGCTTGACTTACTTATATAGCTTTGTTTGACCTACTTACTGTTGACCAGAGTCTACATTCTACAAAGTCATATATTTATAAATATTGATATATAGCAAATAATTTCCATTTATTAAAAATTCAAATAAATTTCATCCAGTAGAAGAGATAAATCTAGATCGTACAATTTTATTCCCTATAATACATTAACCTGTTTTACATCTTATTTGTGGAAATTTTTTCCAGCATTTTTTTTCCCATAGATTTTGTAGGAGTCTCCCTATTTCATTCTGAATTGTGGTATTTGACTTATTAAAGAGTGAAAAGGTGCTCAATATCACTACTCATGAGGGAGGTGAACATCAAATCCACAATGAGATATCATCTCACACCTGTTAGAGTGGCTATTAACAAAAAGACAAGAAATAGGTGTTGGCGATGATGTGGAAAAAATGGAACATTTTGTGCACCCTTAGTGGGAATGTAAATTGGTGCAGCCACTATGGAAGAGTATGGAGGTTTCTCAAAACACTTAAAAATACAACTACCATATAATCCAGTGACTTCACTTCTGGGTATTCATGTGAAGAAAACGAAAACACTAACTTGAAAAGATATTTACATCCCTATGTTAATCATAGCATTAGCCTTATTTACAATAGCCAAGATATGGAAACACCTTAAGTCAAATGGACAACTTAAGTGTTCGTTGATGGATGAATATATAAAGAAAATGTGATATAGATAGATAGATAAATATATTCACAAAGTTGTATATGCACAGACACACACTCAACATACTGAAATATTTTTATTTTAAATATTTTATGTATTTATTTTAACAGACTAAGATCACAAGTAGGCAGAGAGGCAGTCAGAGAGAGAGGAGGAAGCAGGTTCCCCACTGAGCAGAGAGCCCGATGCGGGGCTTGATCCCAGGACCCTGAGATCATGACCTGAGCTAAAGGCAGAGGCTTAACTACTGAGCCATCAAGGTGTTCCAACACACTGGAATATTATTCTGCCATAAAAAGAATGAAATCTTGCCATTTGCAACAACATGGATAGAAATTAAGGGTATTATGCTAAGTGAAATAAGTCAAACAGAGAAAGACAAATACCTTATGATCTCACTTATATATGAAATCTAAAAAAAGAAAAGGAAAACAAAAAGAAATAAGCTCATAAATACAGAGAACAGATTCCTGGTTGTCAGAAGTGTGGGATGGTTCATATTAATCCCTGTAATTTGTGAATATGTTACCTTACATGACAAAAGAGAGTTTGTTGCTGCTTTTAAAATTACGGAATTTGAGAAGGGAGGATTATCCTGGATTATCTAGGTGGTCCCAATCATGTGACTCCTAAAATAGAGACCTCTTCCTGGCTGTGGTCAGATAGATTCGACAACAGAATGTGCAGAGAAATATCGCAGTCCAAGTCCTCAATGCCTATCGCTGGTTCTGAGATAAAGGGTTATAAGCAATCAAAAAGAGAAACCTCTTGGTGTTAAGAGTGGTCCCCAGCTGATAGGCAGCAACAGGAACTCAAATAGGAACCTCGGTCCTGTAACCACAAGAAACTCTGAATTCTGCCAGCAATCTAAATAAGCAGGAAATTAATTCTCCTGTAGAGCCTTCAAAAAGGAGCACGGCCCTGCTTGCTTCTTCCATTTCACCCAGCGAGAGCCATGCTGGACTTCTGTCCTAACAGAAATATAAGATCATTAATTTGCATTGCTTTAAACCATGAAACTTATGGTAATTTTTTACAGCAGCAAGAGAAAACTTGTACAATCATTTAAAAAATTTTTGCTATCCAGTCTATACTAGTGTGAGAGTTATATTTTTAACTTTTTGAAAATTATATTTTGACAATTTTATTAGGTCTCCTTGAGTGTTCATGCCTACTTTGAAACTGGCTTAAGCAAGGCGCTGAATTATGAATTAAGAAATATTATTTCTTCTTCTTTATCTGACTTAGAACGTAATGATCTCTTCAGAAATGATCCTTTGACTAAAGGCCTTTCTTTGAGTGTCTTCCAGAAAGGAACTTATTCCTGAGAACTGGCTGGTTAGAAGTGTGGAGTCTCCTTAGAACCTGCCAAATATTTTTTAAGCATCACCATTTTGTATGCATTGAGAAAAAGAGAGGGGATCCCCTTGTTAGAGCCTTTAGTCTGATAAGACAATATATGCATTAAATAAAAAAATGAAAAAAAATTTTCTAAGCTGAGAGAAATTAAGTAAATTGCTGAAGATTCATTTATAAAAAAGATTGAAGAATGCCATTTCAGAGATAGAAGGATGATGACAGCATTGGGAAATGATAGAAGTTTTGAGACAATTCTAAAAAAGAGTGGGAATGATCTTATCTGACTTCCTCCTCCAATCTATGGGGAAACATTTTAGTATTTTACATAAGTACCTGGATATAAGTTACAGAGGATAAGAATTCCTTGTGTCTTAAACCATAAGAGACTCTTCATCTTACAAAACAAACTGAGGGTTGCTGGAGGGGAGAGGATAGGGAGAGGGTGGTTGGGATATGGGCATTGGGGAGTGTATGTGCTATGGTGAGTGCTGTGAAGTGTGTAAACCTGGCGATTCACAGACCTGTACCCCTGGGGCTAATAATACATTGTATGTTAATAAAAAATAAAAAAAATAAAGACTTCCTTTTGTCTTATTTTAATAGGCTGATAAAAGAATCATGAATATTAGCCAATGTTTTTTAAAAACTTTATTGATTAAAACTGTATAATTTCAAGCATATCTTGATCTTTAGGATGGAGAATACTTTTAGAATATTTGTAAAATTCAACAAAAGTTAGGTAACTATTTCTACCGTATTACTCAATTTACTCTCTTTCAAAAAAATGTGCTGAAACTTCAGTAAGAAATTCATTTTGCCTAAAAGAGTTGTCAAGAGTAAGTTATAAATATTTATCCTTTTTTCTTTTATATACTTGGGGGAAAATCCTTTTATCTGAAATCTATTTTCCAAAAATGTCTTTTATCAAGTGTTTACATTTTCCTAGGGAGAGACAATACACACATGAACACACACATGTGTGTACACACCTTAATCTACATTACCTAGTGCCAGAAACAATGCAGTTTGCATTAATAAAGAAAATACACTCTATTTATACATGTGGGCTACTACATATCAGGCTTCATAATGAAGAAATGTATAAGAACATGATTATATAAATGTATATCATAGTTTCACAACTAATTGAACTTGTGAAATGTTTGAGCATTACTTTACACGTTACCTAGGATATTCTTTTATTTTAAGCCATTTGGAAAAAGGAATTCATCATTGCTGGAGAAGAAAGAGAAAAAAGAAAAAGAAAATTATTTTACTTTAACAAAGTATGAAAATTTTTACAAAGAGATCCTAACCTCATGACTTGTACTTCCTAGAGATGTACCAGGATCTATCTTGGCAAGTATAAATTAGTTATTGATATAATACCGACAAAGGCAGATTTTAGTTCCACTTTCCATCATTCTGACAATATCCACATGCAATGCTTATCTTTGTATTCATTTTGCCAAAGTAAAACATGATCCTATTCTAAGGGGAGAAATTAAAAAGTATAAATTGACTATATACTTCAATTAATTGAAGTTTCCCTTTAGGAAATCCATTAATTGGAAAAAAGAAAAACTTCAAAATTTTTGTCCTTAGTTAATGTATGTTTGTTTAAATGGAAACACTAGCTTGCCTGTGATTTGGTGCTTCATTTTACAACTTGGTGGTGATGAAGTTTCATAGATCAGTATAATAAGAGGAAGGCCCTGATTTAATATTATTGTACGTTCAGGCAATTGTATCCTCTCTTCTCCACTTCCTGCCAATCATATTTTCCCTAACACGGAAGAATCTCTCTTTCCTCTGCCTCAGAGTGTACTGATGATTTAGAGGCATTAATGAGAGCTACCAAGAGAGTAAGAGCTGTGTGAGAATGAGAGAGGGAGAGTGTGGGAGAGAAAGGGAAAGGGAGAGGAAAGTGTAGGGAGGGAGAGGGAGAGAGGATGCTTGAGAGAGCACAACTATGTTTGGCCTTCAAAATTTCCCTCTTGGATTTGAAGACAGAAAGAATAACTTCTATTGTCTATTGATTAGTTCTAAAGTAATAATTGTGAATCTGAAATTCACATGAATGTGATTGAAAATTAGCACTAGAAGAAAATTTGTCTACTCTGTAGGACATAGGATAGAAGAAAGAAATTATTTTTAAATTAATAAGAAGACTTAAAAAATAAAATGCTCCCTGGAAATACTTTTTTTCCATACAGAAGCCTTTAAATTATATATAGCAGAGAGACAGGCATTATATGAAATTCAACTGATCCTAGCAAATGATTAGACATCATTTACTTTTTTTAATAACATAATCCTAAGAAAGGACAGATTCATGTTCTCTTCTGTTTAATAATTGGTTTGGTCTGAGTTCATTTGTAGCATCATTTACTAAACACACATACATAAAAAATAGTTATTAGTCCTCAAGAAAATACTTCAATAGATTGTGTATTGTGCCACTAATGGAAGGTGTATTTCTCCAGACATATGAAGATGCTTTCATGCAATTCAGTCAGGCACAAATCTATCTAGTGATATGAATGAGGGAACAGGATTGGTGTGTCAGCATTTTGGATATAATTGAAAAGCTTCAGATTGCCATTACCTCTATGCTAAATAACACACTTACATTCCTCCTAGATTACAGACAACCATACACCTAATTATTTTATTTTTGGCATGCATTGTAGAAGAACTCTTACTTGAATAATAGAATGAGAGAGAATGTTTTTCTGTGTTTTATCACCCTTTCCTGACCTGCTTGAAAATCATTAATAATGATAATAATAATAATAATAATTCTCCTGAAAAACATGAATGAGATTGACCATGGGATGATATCTTGAAGGTCTTTGAATGTCCTATGAGGGGATTTGGATTTCATCACTGCCTTTGAAAGAGATTCATCAAACAGCTCATATATTCTTTCAAGTTCTGATCTCAAAAATCAGTCTGTAATGTAACCTAAAATGATGGGGAAATTTATTCAATTTTTATATGAGAGCTGTGGTGTTGAAAACCACAAGAGATCTGTAACATTAAGTGAGACCGTCTATTCCTTGTCAGAGATCCATAGATGTTCAGACTGCAGTAATGCAGTGGCATTTCGTCTCAAAAGACAAACTCCAGCCATCAAAAAGAAATATTTCCTTTTGTTGAAAAGCTAAATTATTATGTTTACTTGTGTAAATACCCATTGTAGAGATAGTTACAAGCGTCTCTCAAACCAGCCTGTTTTCTCCCTTACATGTGGTTCACTTAAATAAGTGCTATGAGGAATAGGAAATAAAATGAGATTTTTTGCCAATTATTCTATAGCTTGAAATGCCAATAATTAGTGACTGTGATAGACTATACGAAAACTTTTAAAAAATAAGCTTTATGCTAAGTATTCTCTATGTGATGAAACAATGTTTACTTTATAAATGATGTTTATAAGGAAAAGATAAACATGTTTATAATATATTTAGTGAAAAGGTTACAGAAGTGTGCTGATAGCATACTCTATAAAATATAAAGAAAATAAAAAGGAAAGAAAACTCTTGAAGGACTTCTGGTAATATATTAATATTCTGTCTGAATTATTGGGTTTTACTCCTATTTCTATGTTCAATGTTACTTTCCTAATTTTAAGACATCAATCCAACCGATTCCAAAAAAGCTTTTAGTATATTCTCCATAAAAATACATTTCCATGTTTTGAAGACATTCATCAAGGTGTCCTTTACTCCATCAAATCATCCCTCTCTATCCCAAAAGTCTCTAAAAAACAGATTATATGCAGGTATTATATATTTAAGACTTTGTCCCTTTTCCTTCTACCATTTAAGAAATGTGAGATGTTCTCTTATATTAAACTTAAATAGTCCTCTATATCCCTCATCACCCAGATAAGACCTGGATGCACATAGCACTACCTACTACCTTGATGTGATGTAAATGTAATATAGGGTTTATTGAGGGAAAACTTACAAGCAGAGAACTATCAGACCACAATATCTATAAGATCTAGGGCCAGAGGAGATTGAGATCAGCTATGGCAGGACTGGGTGCATCACAGAAAAATCTCCAGGTGAGGGCACTTCCTAATAAAACAAAACAAAACAAACAGACAAGCAGAAAACCAGCAGGCAGAGAACATCACAACTAGGGTGCATAGGAACTTTCTCGGTAAGAGAAAAAAGGTTCTGATGAAAAGGCTGCACCCCGAGAGTAATCTGTTATCAGCCAGTTCTTCAGTGAGATGCCTGAGACTTACGGAAGAGCTTCTTGCCTTCTATAGTTCATTATCAAAAGTGGAGGAATGGGGCCTCTAAGGTTATTGAATTCCTGGCTTGTCATTTGTTTAATGTAGTTTGGTCGAATCCCATTCTACATAGCTGGATAGCTAAGTAATTAGTACAGTTAAGTGATGTAACATCTGATAGTTCAAATAGGAAAAACAGCTCAATGATGATTTAGTAGTAAGACAGAAACTGGGATGGGGTTGAGAGTGGGTAGCATATAAATAGTATTACCTATTATTTTTGGCTTAAATGAGCTTATAGTTTCACTGTCATTTGATAGGTGAAATAAACACATGTGAAAACATTTCAATAATCACGATGCTCCAAAATCCAACATGAGTTGTAGAAATAATAATTATTATGCCTTTGTTCCTTTAGCAATTTTACAATGCAGTTGTATGACAAAATACATATTGGACTCTCTAGTCCAATAAAATGATAAAGCTTGACTTTTTATGATTTTAGCAAGGTTCATACGAAGTCTGTTGAATGTCACTTGAAATTTGTTTTTTTAATTTTTCCTCTTTTTCTTTGTTCAATATCAAATTTAAAACAAAGAAGATAAAATTAATATCTAGGAGTGTGAGAGATGGACTTTTCTTTTTCAACACGTGATCAGAGTTTTTACAGTTTTATTCAGAAATTAGCTTTCTATTTACTATTTCTATTTTTATTTTTCATAAGGCAACATATACTCACCTTACAAGCGATAGGTGATGATTAGACTAAGATTTTTTTGGTACATTACTGAGTAATTAGTCATTCCTGTAGATATTCCCCTTTTACTTTTAGGTTCCAACCCTTGACATGATGTTATAAATGTAGAATAAAAAGAGCTATTTGGAAAAATCCCAAATGACCATAATAATTCAACAAGCTAATATTTAATTTGTCTTGGAATTGTCAATTGTCTACATAATCATTAATATCTTAAACCTCTACATTCATATTAAGAAAGGTATATCCCATGCTCAAGAGTGCAACGATTTTTTTTGAATCTCAACAGGTAAATTTTTGACATTCTTCATGAAAAATCAAACAATATTATATGTGCTTCAAACACAGCATACATTCAATAAAAATTATTTCTTAAAATTTTGAGCTATTAATTTAATATTAAATAGATAAACAGATGGAAATTTTGGCAGACCATTTCTGAAGCATTTTTAAGTGTTTGGATAATTATATATCTACATTATTTCCTTTAATTTCATGAAACTAGATTATTTTCTTCATTTTATTCCTGTATTTTTTCCTTACAGACATTTAACATTTATCGCATATTGATAATCTTTCAAATACTTAAATATTATTTTAATTGATAATAATAAAATCAAGCATGATCTGTTGTTCTTACCCCAAATTGTAGACACAGAAACTAGTCAAGAAGTTTCAGTAACTTCTCCAGAGTCACACAGCAGTAGTTAGGAGTCCATGACCATTCTTTCCTTTTTTAGGAGCCCATTCTTAAGTTCCCATTCCACTTACCTTAGGAGAAAATGTGATATTGAGTGAGGGTTGAAATTATATTACTATTGACATTTTCTTTTAATTGACTTGCATGGTTTTAATTAAGTCTAGACTTTTTTTTAAGCCCCTTTTTTTTTTTTTTTTGACAGAAGCTTTAGGTTCACTGCAAAACTGAGAGAAAGTTACAGAGATATTTCATATACACTTGCATAAACTTCCCAATTATCAACATCTGCCCTCAGAGTGGTATATTATTTACAACTGATGGACCTATGTTCACATATCATTACCATCTAAATGGTAAATTGTTTGTTTGGTTGGTTATTTATTGTTTTGTACAGCAATCTTTTTTTATTATTTTTTAGAAGCAACTGATTTTATTTTTTTATTATTAGTATGTTGAATTAACCAGTGTATAGTATCCAGACTTTTGTTTAAGAAAAAAATGCATAATCCTAGCCTTTCGACCATGAGTTGTCCTTTACAGTTATATAACAACTTTAATAACTCAGTTTCCCTTATAGGCAATTTTCACATCATTTAAATAAATAATAGAAACTTTATTATCTTTTCAATGTATCATTTCCCCCAGGTGCTAGAAACTTTCAAGCCATAGAGAGAAGCATTTGAAGTTGTTTATTTTCAGACAAAGTCCATCTGATTATTTGCAGTTAGTCACACAGTACGTGGGATACCAAAGGAAAAAACAAAACAAAAAAGAAGACTACTGAATTTCATAAACGAGTAACTTTGAATTTTATCAATTAATAAGCAACGATTTTAAAACTAGAGCTCTTTATTGTTTGGTTGTATGTTAATTGGAGCTCCATTGACTCCATACATGGAGTATGTTAATTACTCCATTGGAGTAATAAGAAGAATGAATCTGCGGAAGAGTAAACAAACCTAGATTTACAAAACCCACACTCATTGTATGAGCATGCTTTGCATGCTCCCGCAGGAGGGGTAAGGGTAGAGATGAAGAAGAAAAATAAAAGATATTGGCCAGCGTTTATTAAAGCTTAACTTGCCCTGTCTAATTTAGTCTTCCAACAACTCTTATTAGTAATGCACTCAAGAAATGAAAGATTGGAAGCTAATAGAAGTTAAGTAAATAACTCAAGGTCAGTTACATGAATGTGAGCAGAGAAATTTAAATTGACAGAATAAAAAAAGCAGTAATAATAAGGTGAGATAGATTGCAGATTGGTTGATTGCTTTTGCTTTGATTTGTTCTATTTTCTCTGATATTTTAAAGCTTAGCAATTCTTTATTAGATTTATTGATGCTCGAGTAAAGAGTAAATATCTGTTGTAAACATTTCTGAAATAATCAGCTCATTCATTTCCATTTCAACCTCCTTGATTCCACACTTTGCAAATTAGGATAGAAATTCTAATAAGTGAGGATTTACAAATATGTTGGTAACTGGGAGGTTAAACTGTTACAAATGTAAATCCATAAAGTGAGATCCATTGTATTTACATAATTTGTAAATTTAACAAAACGTGAAATAGGAGTCTTGAAAGCTAAGAGTAGGTGGTGATAGGAAAACATTCAATATATCCAATTTTTAAAAATTTCGTGAAGAAGGTAGTAGTTCATAAATTATTCATTAAAAGGAGCGCTTAATCCACAGGAGGGTTTTCCGGACTTTCGTATTTCTGTGAATGAAGGCTTATGGTTGGGTAAGAAGGCAATGAGTTGGCAATTAAGTGTTAGATGATAATTATTAAAAGATGAGTAAGGATGAGTATGATTTTTCTTTTTTAATATATGAATGAATAACAAGCTGATTTTTGTCCATTTGGCTCTCTGGGGATTATTGTTTTGGGAACAGATATTCAGTTTCAGTATATCGTTTCTGGGAATTAGTCCCAGAATGATATATGATCAGAGCTGGCATCTTTATCTTTCTATTTTTTCCTTAGATAAATATAAACTTCTTTCTGAAATATAAGGTATATAAACAAACAACAAAGAAAGTCATGTACTGAAACGTGCATGTAGATTTGAGGAGGGCTCAGCTTCTATTTGCGGGCTACACACGGTTTGCTGGCACTGCCGACCAACCACATGGACAGAATCCCGGGGCCCCTGTGGGATAAACTTGCGAGTAGCAGAGGTTGTTGATAATCTTGCCTGACATGTGCTTCCAGGTATTTGGCAACTGAAAGTATTATGTGCATTTGTCAGCTAGCCAGTCACACTAGGATTCAATGTGGATGTGGAAGGAAGAAACTAAGATTAGGAAAAGTTTTAAACTTCAAGAAATTACCTGATATTTACATCTTTAGCAAAGTCAGATCTTTCTTTAAATTATTCACCACCCCATCCCTTTTATTGGTTTTGTTTTATTTCATTTCTAAGGAAACTAAAGCATTTGTACTCTTTATCTGCTGCCAAGATCTGTACTCTGAAGATTAGGTAGCAATTCTGAGTGACAGGTTGTAAGTTTTTGATCCTGTAATTGAGGTTTTTTTTTTTTTTTTTAAGATTTTTATTTATTTATTTGACATAGAGAGAGAGATCACAAGTAGGCAGAAGGGCAGGCAGAGAGAGAGGGGGAAACAGGTCCCCGCTGAGCAGAGAGCCTGATGCCGGGCTGGATTCCAGGACCTTGAGATCATGACCTGAGCCTGAGGCAGAGGCTTAACCCACTGAGCCACCCAGGTGCCCCAAGTTGTTGTTGTTTTTATTTTTGTTTTTGTTTTTTCAACTGGCAAGAGTTTGCCAGGGCTAAGTAAATGAATGAATGAAGAGATGAATGAATGAATAAAGGAAATAACAAGTGAAGCAAATAACAGATCATGTGAACTAGCACTTTCTGAGGTGCATGCTGGGAAGTTTTATTATTTCACATATATTAATCATAAATGGATTTCTTCTCCTTTTTGTGTTTCAAGGTAAAATCATTTATTTTAATGACATTCTCTATCATTAACTTTCAAGCAAGCTACAATTTTCTTCTCTATAAACAACTAATGTGAAGTACACTTTTGACTGCATGAAGTATTAATTGCCTTTTCAAAGTATTCTAGCAATGTTATGTATGTATGCTTGGGTTCTTAGTACTAGACACACCACAAAATTTTTCCATAAGCAATAAAACTATTTCTTGTAAAACAATATTCTCTTACAGTATTGAAAAGAATATATGAAAAATTCAGGAGTTAATCATCAAAGATGTATGTCTGTAAGTTTAAAAAAGAGTAGTTCAAGTATTCTTGAAAATCATTGCTCATTCTGCCATTAAAAAAAGGGTATCTTATTGAGCACTGTAGGCTACATAATAGGGGTTGTTTTTATTAGTCTCAGCTAAAGGCTTTATCAGGTTTGTGCTTTTCTAGATTGCTGAATGTAATGTTCAAGGGGTATTTTTATTGCTTCAAGACGTATAGTTGGTCAATAATTTTTCATTATCATCTTAGGCTAATAATGTGTACAATATCTCCTAGAGAGTTTTACATTTATTACATTTAAAAACTGAAGACTTCTGTGAAAAGCTTTGCTCTCACGCAGAAGTAACACAAATTTTGCTGGATGTACCTCATTTATATATAAAAAAGTCCTATTTAGAAGTTCAACTTTACGAGATCACTTTGTAGGGTAGAAACTTGTGTCCTATACAATTTGTAGGAGTTTTTAAACTTTACAATTAATTTTTTTCTTAAAAACAAAACAAAACAAAACAAAAACATCTAGAGAGCAATATGATAAAATGAAAAGGATAAAATTATCCATACAGCTACATTCTGAAATATCCAATCTTTTTCTTTAAGATTTTATTTATTTATTTGAGAGAGAGAAAGGGAGAGAGAGAGAGAGCTAGCTCGCATTAGTGAGAGCAGGGGAAAGGGGCATAGGGAGGGGGAGAAATGGACTCCCTGCTGAGCAGGGAGCCCAACATGGGGCTTGATCCCAGGACCCTGGGATCATGACCTGAGCCGAAGCATGAGCTGAAGGCAGATGCTTAACCAACTGAACCACCCAGGCACCCACTGTGGTATCCAATCTCAACATTATGTTTGCACCACCAGAATTTTTAGGATATCTGTATGAATTTATTTTAAAATTTAATAAAATAATAGTTCATATACTGTCTTTAGCTAATTGATCTCATGTAAAACCACTATATTTCATATAAATAAATGCATTTCTATTATGTCATTTTACATGGCTATATGAAGTTCCATCTTAAAGATCTAGCTTAATCATTCAAACCCCAATCTTATTATGTGAGAATTATTAATATTTTCCCTCTCTATCAAATATTGTTAGACTAAATATCCTTGCAGCAAAATGTTTGTGTACGTCCTTTATCATTTTCTGGGTTTCTTACTAAAAGTGGAGTTGCTGAATATTAATAGTTAATACCCATATGTCCAAGGTACTCTTTTAAGCATTTTCCATGTATTATCTCCAATTTTATTATTATCATTATTATTTAATTTAATTTTTATTTTATTTATTTTCTTTGTTTTATTTTATTAATATTATTTTTATATATAAAATATGAGGTCACTAAGGCATATTGAGTTTTAGTAACTTGATCAAGTCTACAAATGGCTCCAGACTGTGGTCTGCAGCATATCAAAGAATGTATATATACTTTTACTCAAATAGTTGATATTATGAAATTGTGCCCCAGTTACAACAGGACAGTTTATCTTAATTACCAATGGATGAATATTAACTTTTAATGAAGTTTTCATTGATTCATTAAGAATTCACAAAATACAATATGCTATTATTCTAATATGGTCCTATTAACTGAATAGGACTGAATTTGACTATTTGATAACCTACCATTTTAAAGTTTGTTAGACATAACTGTCCATCAGCATCTGGGTCGCCTGCATGGCTCAGTCAGTTAAGTGACTGACTCTTGATTTTGGCTCTGGTCATGATCTCAGCATTGTAAGATTGAGCCCCGCATCCACTTCAGTGCTGGGCATGGAGCCTGCTTAAATTCTCTCTCTTTCAAATAAAAACAAACAAAAATAATTCATCAGCACCCGTTGCCATTTCCATTTCAATTAGGAACTGAAGTCAAAGTTTAGATGGATGAGTGCTTTCTTGGTGTTACTGAAAGGCTGTAAAGACTATAGCATATTTAGGCTCATATGATTCTGCCAGAAATTTTCCTTCTAAACTGCTCTCGTAATTTCACGTTGACTGAGCACAAGGATGTGCACACATGCATCACACCGTGTACTTTCACCTTCCTAATATATTCAATTACTTAACTAAAGTGAAATGAATGCCCAAAAGAAGGGTATTATAATGAGCTTCCTCCATTAACCTTGAGTTTCTGGTCTAATTTTTTGGAATTTTTGGAAAGAAAGTGGAAAGAAACATATCAGTCTAACTTCATATGACTTGTAATCAATATTAGAGATTCCTGGGTAGAATAAATACCAAGGTGCCAAGGAAAAACTGGATTGATATTAATATATACACTTGTTGTCTGCTTGGAGAAGGATCTAAAAGCACAAACTCATTCACTAGCCTGTTGTGATTTGAAATAACTCCAGAATCTATCATTTATAATAGCCAGTAATTTCATATTCTGGTATCATCAGGTCAGGGTACTTGACACCACTAACATTTTCCAATACTATAGGCAAAAACCCTATTCTAGTAATTTGAGAAGTAGAACAAAGAAAATTCCAAATATTTTATAAGTAGAGAGAAAAGAAAATTTTTAAAAACTCAATATTTTGAGTTAAAAACTCATATTTTAAAAAATGATATGGGGTTAGTTTTAAGAAAACAAAACAAAACAAAAAAGCCTCTCCCTGAAGCAAAATAATACTTCTTAATATATATGTATTTGAAACACTATCTCTGGATTACTTTAAAAGGAGTTCTCTACCTTTCTTTTAGAATTAATTCGATTTTATTCTGAGGATTTTGTATGTGGGTAAATCCAGATTCATGTACCATTAAAGGATTGTGATATTTTAGAATGGTAGTTCTAACTTACGAAAGCTATGAAACTCATTGTTTCATAAATAATTTGGTAGATTCTTTTAAATGTAATTAAATTTCAGTTACTGTCATACTTTATTCCTTTTTGAGCCATTAGACTATTTTTTAAGTTTTTTTAATCTCCTGAATGAAAATGAAAAAATGAAAAAGTAGATCATTTTGCATTTTCTTTTCCTGTATAAAAATTAAACAGTGTTGCAATGCATTTTATGAGAGTTCTTTAGAAAAACAAAAAATAACAACAGGAACAAAATGATCACATTTTATATTTTCAGTCTATTGAGTATTCAAATTACAAAACAAAACAGTTGAAACAGGTGTAAAAATGTTGATTCAATTAGTGCAGAAAGCCCTTTGATTTTTATCCATAAATTGTAAAACAAATGTTTTTCTATCTTTCTTTTTTGCTGGTCAATTTCTATGATAAACCATAATTCAAATCATCCCTCACTTTGGTAAGCCAGCTGTACATCAGTTACACAGATCCCCATTTTAATTGGAATGGGTGCTATGTTTAATCTTTGCCAATATGCATTGGAGGTAGGCAGATCTGAAGGGTGAATCTCAATTGACCTGTGTGGCTAGCACTGCTGTTGGCCTTCTTGGATCTCCTTTGGGAGCTGATGCACCCAATTTCTGTCTCCCTGAGTACTGGCTGCTAGTAACTCAGAGCTGCCCCTTCCCCTGAATTTTGCCCTCCACTAATGGGAACTGCTTGGCACGGAAATAGGAAATTATGTTCCCCTACTACCACCCAGGCAGCCTGTGACCAATGACTTACTCATAAGGGTCAAAAACTGGCTGAGACTTTGTTTCAAGGTGTAACAACTGAGTGATACAATTCCCACTCCAGGATTCCATGTGAAGTGAACCTGAGACCAGACCTCACCTGCACTGACATCTGCACCTAGGTTTTCCCTGACCTGGACTACTTTCCTCACTTGCTACAGGTGTCATCAAAATACTTGTCCAATGCTGACTTACACAAGATTCTCTTTCTCAAATTCTGCTTGTAGTGAATTTGATATAAGACAATCTGGTATCCTTACTGGGGAAAAAAAAAAAATCAGTGTCAGTTGACTTTGAAATGATGCTTTGTAAGTTTACATTGAGAAGGTTCCAGATGATTCTAATTTGTGCTTTCATTTAAAATGAGATTTTTTTAAAAACTGGATTCAGAGTATTGGTTTATTTCTTAGTCCTAGTCTTTGCATTTAAAATCAAGGTTGTTGCCAATTGAAAGTAAAATGAAATTGCTTTCATAATATACTTTCACAGAAGTTGTATTATTTTTACCTTTAAAACAAGGTTTATTCTTTTCCCACCATAAGAGTGAGGGAATTTAATAATACCAAAAAAAAATTGTCAACTTTTTGTAGAACGTGTATAGTTTAGCAGATAGAATCAACAATGAACATGAAGAAAACCCAAATCTTTCCATAAGCATGCTGGGTTTCGCAGCATTTTTCTCCACTTAAATGATATTGACGGTTGTCCTTATTGAAGAGGAAATAAGTATGTGCTTGGAGCCTCGCAGACAACCATTCATCATTCTCTCATGCAAAAGATAGAACCCCTGTGCCAGCACACAGAATCCAATGGCAGCTACAGTAGCAGAAAATCAATAGACTTTATTAGAAAACTCAGAGGCTAATCAGAGCTCAATCTCCAGGCGTGATGTACTCCAAGAGAAGCATTGCTTTAGGACATAACTCAATTCTCTGAACATCGCAGACTGTAGCTTAATTCAAGCATTTAGGGGGAAAATGAGGGTCTTTAAAATATACATTTTGTTCTTTATTGCCTCCCAGAGAAGCTTCAGTGTAGTACTGTAATGAATAATGATAACATACATTCTTAAAAACTGATGTTAGCTCAGTCATTATGCCCAAATAGAATGAGAGCCCATGCTGTGTGAAGCAATGAGATGTCATTAGTAAGCAGCATTTCTGCTAAAAGGAGGATGCATATTGTTACTTGTTAAACACACTATTAATATCTGTAAAGGTAAGTGACAATTGGTTCTTTACTTTCCTAAGCAGTTGCATATTTTAACTGATGCTGAACTCTAAGTGAAGCTACATACCCAAATCAAAATTTATTGTGTGACAAATTTCAAGTAAGTTGAAACTGACACTGTAAAATAAAAATACATGTAGGTTAAATTATTCAAAAATACCAGGCTCTCAACAATATCTGAATATTTTGTACTGGTACAGTCTTTTCCTCCTTGGGAACTCAAAGCACTTTGGAATAATACATTGTATGGCAATTTTGCTAAATTTTCTCTAGAATAAGTAGAATATATTATTAATTTGGGGTATTTTTAATTTTTTGCCATCATGGAACTATAGATTTATGCAAGATTGTACCATTGATAAAGTTTCATTATATAATATATAGGTAGTTTTATATTCTTAAGTCATCAAATGTCTCCATAAGAATAGATTTGCTTTTTTTGATATATTTATCATATCTCCACATGATTCTGAATTGTATAGAACAGATTCCTGTTTCAGTATGAAAGGGACACTTATGTTTTTAATGAGCCCCTGGTTTTATCTTAGTTAGGCTAACAGCTTGAATTAAATATTGTATAAATATATGCATTTATTGTAATAGATGAAATGTCAATGTCAATTTAAATCTAATAATCCCAGCAAGAGGAAATAAGTTCATGAAAAATTAAGTCCTGCTTGGAAACAAAAGCTAATAAAGAGTTTTTTAATGCCCCAGAGAGAGAAGTGTATAGAGAGTAGTCATAGTTGGTTTAAGATTGGCAACTCTGTCTGATGTGACAGCACATTCAGCTTGTCCCATGCAGACAGAATCAGGCATCTGGGATGATAATTATTTGACTTCAAAACACTTCTTGGAAACTATCCATGTATAAGAATGTTTACAAAAACAGGCTTTCTGGAATTACCATAGTTTTATTAATAAAGTAATAAATATTTTCTCAATATTTATTTATTACTTTACTTCTGAGTTATAGCTATTTTTGACATGCAAAAGAAGAGTTCTACTGGTTTAAAGAAATACTTTTACAAAATATAAATCCTTTTCCCTTCCTTTTAGAAACAACTCTTATCATTTACAATGTCAGTATTTAAAATTCCAAATATACTATTTCTGTTGAATAATACTTGTGAATAAGCTATCATAAATAAAATGAATGAAAGAATCTAATTTTAGTACAAGCTTAAAGTATTTTACCTTTTTTTACTAGTTAGCAATTTTGAGATGACTTATTTTTAAAGGATTTTAAATAAATGTTCATACATTTATTTATATATATAGTATATATACAGACATGTATATTTTATATATATGTATATATGTATACATATATATATATACATATATATATATATATATGATCCTTGTACAATATTCACTTAAAAAGGTTATTTAGTAAGTATTTTTTAAGGTGAACAAGAAAAGAATTATTTTGAAGTTTCAATGGAGAGTCTCTGGATAGACTGAATATATACTGAAAATGGTTGAGTCTGTATTCTTTTCTGAGAGTTAATGTGATTTATTTATTGACCCATAGAACAGGTCCTGCCATCCTGTAACCTTGGGTAAGTCACCTCAGTGTGTTCATGTAAAATCTTAAGACATTTTATTGACTAAACAATTTACCTGACATAAGCCTGACAGAATAAAACACAGCTTTACAAACACATTTATATGCTACAATATGAAGATATTTTCTCAAACTTTCATCCAACACTATTCTCCCAAATCCCATAAAATCCTTGTCCCATTGGGGTGCCTGGGTGGCTCAGCTGGTTAAGTGTCTGCCTTCAGCTCGATTGAGCTCCACATCGAGCCCCACATTGGGCTCCCTGCTCACTGGGGAGCCTGCTTCTCCCTTTGCTGCTTCCCCAAGTTTGTGCTCTCTCTCTGTCAAATAAATAAATAAAGTCTTAAAAAAAAAAAAATCCTTGTCCCATAGTTTTTAACAAAGACACAGTCTTATTTTAGTCTCTCTGTTGTTTTAAGTTCTAGAAGTCTTCAAATATAACCAATATATTTTTGAAAAATCTTTTAGATATAAGTAATGGAAACCAAATTTAAACATAACAAAAAATTGGCTCGTTTGTCTAACTGGGAAATCTGTAGGCTATAGCTTTGGGCACAACTGGATTCATAAAATTGATGATGTCAAAGCCATCTTTCTTTCATGCTCAAATACCCCACTCATATTGTTGATGAAAAGCCTGATGGCAGAACTAGACTCACATCCTAATTACTTAGTAGTGTCAGTGTGAATGGGACATTCCATTGCAATGAGACAACGTCCCTGGAAAAACTCCAGTCTAATTTTGTCACAAATATTTGTTGAGTAAATGAAACGTCTTTCCTTCCCTGCATCAGTTATGATAGCATAGGGTTACTACGCTCTGATTTTTCCCACACTGGCATTGTGGCCCCAAAGGCATGAATGGGGAGTGACAGGGTCAGTTCATTTGAAGACAAGGAAAAATGCCAAGAAGATGAATGGTTCTGCCATCTCTCCTTGTTTCTAGATCTATAATTAGAATAGACTATCCTAGACTGTGCCTATAACTACACTCAATCATTAGAAGGCCCCAAAGGGTAAGGTGCAAAGTGTGACCTATGGAAAGAACTGCATGATTATTTTGAATATATACCTACGGAAATCCGGGGAATATTTATGAACTTAAAGATGTAGGGTAATGGTGGAAAGAACATAAAGTTGGATCAGGCCACATGTATTGATACTGTCCCACTAAGCAGAGATCCTAGGTTAAGTGTTTGAAGATGTTAGAGAAGATTCTAACAATTGTTTTGCTTCATTGTCTGAAACATGGATTCTAATGTGCTTATCCTACATAAAGATGAAGTTTCAGAATTTTCTTAGTATACTACAGAGGAGGGTGCCCAAAGGCTTAGAGAGATTATAAGGTCAGACTGTATTTAACAGGATAAGACCTGCTCAGTTATGATAGAAAGGTCCATAGGACATACCTTTCATGATAAATATGATAAATAAATTTGTGAGAGGACCCCCAGCATCCCTAAAGAGTTTGATGGTCATTTTTCTATGCAGGTCAGAAATTACAGTGTGGAATGCTGCCATCAAACTGGGGTCCCTAAATGCACAAGGGTCATGGAATACCAGGAAGATAGGGGCCAAGTGGTAACACTTAGTTACAAAGAAAATGTAATTATGGTTAGAAAAAAAATTCTCCATGAATAACTGATTTTTCTGCATATTGCTAATTTTCTTAGCAAAGTCATTTACAACAAAGTTAAGAATATTTCTAGAAAAAAATAGTTCATGGTAGTAAACTTAGAGACCTCTGTCTCTCCAGAGATATTTCAAGGTAATAAAAATAAAAATCCTTCCTCTCCTCACTAGAGACATTTGTTTACATTCCAAAATAAGAATAATGTCGTTCTCTCTCTGGAAGGTAGGACAGTCAGGTCATGAACAGACCTAGTAAGTTCAGAGTTCCCTAATTGTTATGTTTCTCTTCTATGATCTAGGCTGCTGTATGGGCAGGTAATGTATTCTCCACGTTTGTGTCACCCTGTGAAGACAGAGATTTGAGTAATCAGGGTTAAAATACTGTTTTAAGTATTTACAGACATTCTTTTACTCTTTACCTCTGATCCATGGATCTTATGACTTCTTATTTCGTCTCCTGGGGTGTGTGTGTGTGTGTGTGTGTGTGTGTGTGTGAGAAATCAGGCTGGCTGACTTGTTAGCTTATAAGTAGAGTAAAAGCTCAGATCCTTCACAGGGTCTGACTTATCATTTGATACAGGTAATACATTTTAATGAGGAAAACTATTTTTATAAATATAAAATAGAAAAGGGAAAAAAACTTGATGAAATATTTTTGTTAGTGAAAATGATTTTTTTTTATTTTTAAATTATTATTTTTATTAACAAATAATGTATTGTTTGCCCCAGGGGTACAGATGTGTGAGTCGCCAGGCTTACACATTTTTAAGGGAATTGTGGGTAACCTTCTTAGATAAGTAAATCAGAATCCCTGAGAAATAGGATGTGATGCTTATATTCATCAGAATAAGGTATTGGTTTACAAAATTTGGCAAAATGGTTTGCTATGTGTTGGTTACTCAATTTGCATGAATTAATTAATAATAATTTCTTGTGCATACATTGTGTGCTTAAAGACATGGTGTGACAATATGATATTTATCTCCAAGGAATCTTTAGTAGTTGTACAGAGCTAAAACTATCTCCTAGGAACAATGGCAGCTAATACGTCTAAACTGCAAGTTTTGGTGCATGTATGCAGATTTTGGAATTTCAGAAAAATAGTGATTAGTGTGGGATGGAGTAGGAGAGAAAAAACTTCATAAAGCAAAGAGATTTACTGATATTTAAAGATTTTAAGATTCAGTCTTAACTGAATTAAATTTTTAACTTCTCTGTAGCTAAATATTTTACAATTACTTTTATAAGCAAGTTAACATCTCTCTGTTTGCATTATCTCACTTCACAGTTATTTTTGTTTTTACTTTTGAGATTTTATTTATTTACTTTTTATATTTATTTACTTGAAAGAGAGTGAGAGAGAAGCATGGGGAGAAGGGAGAGGCAGAGGGAGAAGCAGGCTCCCTGCGAGCAGGGAGCCTGACATGGGGCTTGATCCCAGGACCTCAGGATCATGACCTGGGAACAATGGAAAACAGATGCTTAACCAACTGAGTCACCTAGGCACCCCTTCACATAGTTATTTCTAACTTGACCCTACAGAAATATGCTATGGAGTAGCAGGTAGATTTTATGTGCATTTTCACATCATGTATGAGACTTCAAACAAATTTGGTCTTGAGCAAGGCTGATTTAGACCCTGGAAGATAAAGGCTTTTTTTTTTTTTTTTTTTAAAGATTTTATTTATTTATTTGTCAGAGAGAGAGTACACACAAGCAGGCAGAGAGCCAGGCAGAGGCAGCGAGAGAAGCAGGCTCCCTGCTGAGCAAGGAGCCCGATGTGGGACTCGATCCCAGGACCCCGGGATCATGACCTGAGCCGAAGGCAGCGGCCCAACCAACTGAGCCACCCAGGCGTCCCGAAGATACAGGTTTTTTGAGATGAGGTAGTCCTTGCTAAAAATTTTCAATATATTTAATATTAAATCCAAGCACCTTAACAAAATCTGCACGGCATCTGTTTGATTTGTCCCCTGCCTATTTTTCCAATCTCATCTAATGCAATTTTCATACTGCTCATTAAGTTTCAGCCAAACTAGGCTTTGGACTATTCCAAGACAATATTAAACTCTCTCACTTCAACGTATCTGCATTTGCTGTTCTTTTTGGCTAGGAAGCTCTTTCTCCAGCTTCCATAAGGATAGATTTCCTTCATTCATTAGTCTTCAACTACACTTTCGCTGATCCCTCAAACTGTAGACATTATTTTCATCAATTTTGGAACATTTTCAGAGATATTATCTTAAATATCGTGTCTTTCATATTTTTTCTTTAATTATTTTCTGCTGCTACTATGGAAGATAATTTTGTCTTATCCATACTATATTTTCCATTTATGTCTCCGGGAATTTGGGGTAATTTTCCCTGTTCCTTCTTTGATAAGTTATATCTAAACTGTTTCTTTATGTTTCCATTGACTTTTTAAAATTTTAATAATTATTTGAATTTCTCTTTCTTTCCAAATATCTATGTTTGTGGTAGTCTATTCTGTCATTATAATTTTTAGTTTTCTTTTACTTTTTAAATAACTATATACATATTTTATGATTCATTTCTGTGTAGTCTATTATCTAAACTAGTTTAGAGGGAATCCCTTTTTTTTGTATCTGCTGACTCACTCATGTTTTATATTGTTTCGAAGCTTTGGTTTCAGTGTTTGGACTGTGAGTTTATTAACAACTTGCATCTTGTTTAAGCCCCACATTGGGAGCACTGGGCACTGTTAGCTATAGAAATATCCTACAGAGAAGCTTTGTATTTACTTCTTCAGATTCAGCATATGACAGAGTGCAAATTTGCTTTCTACTTGAAATCAGAGCTTAGGATCTGTGTCTGAATTTTTCACAGGAAATCTCTTTTATCCATATGCAGAGCCACAAACAGGCAAGTTTTCTTGTTATTTCCTTGAGTCAATGGATAGATTTTTCTAGTCTCCTTTCTGCAGAAAGGGCTGATTTAGTAGAGTCCCAGCATAAAGTATAAAACCCAAGTTTCTCTTCTGGTTCACCACTTCACATGAGCCCATAACCATGTTGCTTGTCATCTTTTGGACATTAGCACTGCTTTGCCAGCAAGTTCTATTTCCAGCCCTTAGTTCTCTGGGCAGCCAAATTATTGGCTCATGAGTCTAATATCCTGGCTATAGTTCCCACTATTGCTTGCTGGATTTATTAGTGGAAAGGTCCCATATTAGCATATTCACCCAAGTTCTAGAGTCAGGAGTTGCCACCCTCTCAATATTCCCTATTTTCTTTTCTTTATTTTAATATGTTATTTATTTATTTATTTGAGAGAGAGTGTGTGTGTGAGTGGTGGGCATGGTGAGATGGAGAGGGGAGAGAGAGAATCCCAAGCAGACTCCCTGCTGAGTGCAGCAAAGGGCGATCTGAGAACCCTGAGATCATGACCTGGGCTAATATCAAGTCAGATGCTGAACGAACTGAGCTACCCACATGCCGCACTATTTTCTCTCTTAACATCACATATTCTTTCTCTAGAACATAGCATTTTCTACAGTTTATAATTACAGTTTTTATTTCTTTCTTATATATCTTGAATAGAGAGAAAAATATATATATATTATACACTGTTGGGAGCTTGGTGTCTAGAGTATAGCTTAAACACAAAGCAAAGGCTTACTAAATATATAATCATAATTACCAGACATACATAACAAAGAATAGCACATAACTCCAAAGTAAGACAAAATCCTACAACAGAAGTACTCCCTCTGGGATGG
The DNA here is from genome assembly GCF_963455335.1 of Martes martes. Classification (NCBI taxonomy): domain Eukaryota; kingdom Metazoa; phylum Chordata; class Mammalia; order Carnivora; family Mustelidae; genus Martes; species Martes martes. The sequence continues at coordinate 97,461,739 of NC_137889.1, forward strand.
CCAGGTAAGCACTTAACAGGCTGATCATCCCACAAATAAAAACTATAAGCTTTGGACAATAATCTCTGGTACAGTTTTAAAAAAATTCATACTACAGAGGGAATTTTGATATGGAAGAACAGAACAGTGTCAGATGAGTTTCCAGCACTTAGAGCCCTTAGCCTGAGAGTGGACCACAGTCAACATCGCTTAGGGCATCTAAAACTCCACTAGAAAATATCTATAACCTTCCAGGTCTGAATAGCCATTGAACAGAGCATATGGCAACCACAGACACTAAAAATTGGTTGTGGGGTCCTAGAAAAGAAAGATCCATAGTGGAACCTCATATTCTATGTATAAATTCTTCACAGATCTCTAGCTGCTCCCGAAGCATGCATACCTGTCCATTACAGACTTAAAGAAGTCCTGCTAAGGGGCAATTAAGGGTGTGAACTGAGTTTTGAGTTGCTGACTAAGAGAAAGAGTTTTACTTTGAGTCCAGTCATGTTAGTTGTCTGCTAAAATAAGAACATCAAAATTCTTCATAGGAATATAATAGAATGCATAACCTCTTTAACATAACATTCATCACATCTAGTCCAAAATAAAAATTAGTTGATATATGAAGAATGAAAAAAAATGATATATTCTTTAGAAGGGGGGAAAAAAGGATAATCAATAAGTCTAATCCCAAGATATTAAAAATAACAATAATGATCAGCAGATAATCTAATTAAAATAAATTAGGTTAAAAAATGTGAATTTGATGAAATGAACAATGAAAACTTCACCAGTGAATTAAAACTATGAAAAGAACTACATAGCGATGAAGGAACTGAAAAATATGATATCTGGGGGTGGCCTGGATGGCTCAGTCATTAAGCGTCTGCCTTTAGCTCAAGTCATGATCCTGGGTCCTGGGATTGAGTCCCACATTGGGCTCCTTGCTCAGCGGGGAGCTGCTTCTCCCCTTGCCTCTCCCCCTGCTCGTGTTCTGTCTCTCTCTTTCTCCAATAAATAAATAAAAATCTTTAAACTATATATATATATATATAAAATATCTGAAAAAAATCAATCAAATGGACTTTGAGATGAATAAGAAAAGAGTTCATGATCTTGAAAATAGATTAATAAAAATTATCTGATTTGAGGACTATAGAGAATAAAAAGACTGGGGCAAAATTAGAAAGCTTAAGATTGAATAATGTAAAGAAACACTAACATATATATGATTGGAAACTAAAAAAGAGAAAGAAGAAATATAATGAAGCAGGAAAAACATTTGAAGACATAATGGATGAAATTTTTCACATCTGGGTGAAAGTTACCTATTTGAAAAGATAAAAAGACTAAAAATCCCAAACTAGATAAAGACTAACAAGCCTAGATACATCATAGTGAAACTATTTAACACCAACAATAAATAAAAAATCTTGATGGCATCCAGAGATAAATCATGCATTACATCCAGGGGAAAAATGATTACAACGGTAGTTGCCTTCTCAAGAGAAACCACAGAAGCCAAGAGAGAAATCCATAACAATTTTAAATGCCAAATAGAAACAAAAAAAAATACTAACCCAGAATTCTAAATCCATTGATAATATCCTTCAAGAATAATGGCTGATGATATTTTTAGATAAAAGTAACTAAAAGAAATAATTATCAGCATATGGCACTACTAAAATGTTAAATGAAGCCATAAAACTTAACACAATTAACAAAGGATGAAAGAGGTCTATAACTACTAAATAAATAGATTTTATTTTCAAAAATCAACCCACAAAGAAAAACCCATGCCCAGAAGATTCTGTTGTGAATTATTTTTTAAAAATCAATTTTGTATTTAAAAAAACTTTCATAAAATAGAGGAAGAAAGAACAGTTCCTAGTTAGTTTATAAAACCAGCATAACTTTCATACCAACTCCTGTTAATTATATCATGCAAAATGAAAATACAGACAATATCACTTATGAACATAAAAGCAAACTTTTCTATAAAACATTAGCAAATTGGATCCATTACTATCTACAAAAAATAGTACACTATGACCAAATAGGGTTTATCTGTGGAATGCCAGATTGCTTTAACATACAAGCACCAAACGATGCAATTCAACATAACAGAATAAAGAGGAAAAACTCTACAGTCATTTTAATAGAAGCAGAATAAATTTTGACAAAATGCAATTCCTACTCATAAACAAAACACTCAGCAAAACTAAAAATAGATGGTAACTCTTTAATTCAATAAAGGGCATCAGTGAAAAATCTACCATTAACATCATACTTAATTGAATATATTTCCTTTAAGATTGGAAACAAGGTAAGGAATGCTATTCCATTATTTTCTATTGTTCTATTTCTTGATGTTGAATAACTTGTACTTTGAATAGGAGCATTATGCATAGTAGCCAAAAACTTGAGAGAACCCATGTGTCATTCAAAAGGTGAATGGATAAACAAACTAAGGAGTATTCTTACAAACAAATATTACGAGCAATAAAAATTAATGAATTAATGATGCACACAATGACATGAATGATTCTCAAAACCATAATACTGAATGAAAGGGGCCTTACACAAAGAGTAGATACTGTATAATTCTATTTATAAGTTCTTAGAAGAGTCAAATCTTAGCTATAATATATAAAATCAAAACAGTGAAGTCCTCAGAAGAGAGTAAATAGAAATTGTGAAGTGATATAAAAGAATTTTCTATAATGATCAGAACATTCTACATTAGAAAATTTTGAATTATATACATTTGTCAAAATTCTGCTAATATGTAAGAGAGATGTGTGTATTTCACTGTATGTAAGTTTTATGTGCAATGAAAATATCTGTAAAAATATTTAACTAGTCAGTGATATTCAAGCTAAACTGTTTAGGGAGAGCTGTACAGATGTCTACAATTTATTTTAAAGTACATCCAAAAAAAAAAAAAGATTCTATTTTGCATGAATAGAGCCAGAAATACATGAACAAACACCTGATAAAATAAGAATAGTGAATGTTATTGAAGTCAGAATCTAGGTGATGGGAATACCGGTATTCACTGTAAATTTTTTTAAACTTTTATATATATTTGAATTTTTTATAATCTAATGTTAGGGGAAAAAAAAACCTATTCAGAACACCTCATTCCTTACCCATATATTACAAAACAAACAAGCAAAAAAACCCACAAGAAAACAGAAACAAAGATAAAATCCATGGCCTATAAACTTCATGAAGTGTTTTTTACACTGATACCGTGCAAGTGGTACTCACAAAAACATAAAGAGTATTTGTTCACTGAATAAATACATAAATTCACTTCCCCTACCATTAACTTAATTTCTTATTAATGTTTTATACATACTCTGTAACAAATAAAAAAGTAATATACATACCAGTCTGTAGGAATCCCTGATTCACAGACCATTTGATAAATGCCTAAAATGTGTAATTGTGTTCAGGAAAAAAAAAAAAAAAAAACATTTCTCACAATTAAGTATTGTATATTTTAGACTGAATATCCTGGCATTCATTTGAGGAATTTAGAACCTATACCAAAAAGTTCAGCAGAAATTAGAGTCCATGAAGTTTGGGACTAATTGCCTAAATAAAAGGGAACTGAAGGAGCACACAGATTAGGGAGGGGTAAAGCAGAAGTATTATGAACTAAGAAAAGCCCTCTTTACTCTTAAGGCTGATGGGATAAAAGACAGAGGTGGAGGGAAAAAAAAAAAAAAACAAAACCCAAAAGACAGAGGTGATAGTACATCCAGTACATCCAGGACCCTACTTAGAATCTTAGAGAAGTGTTCACTCAGTAGGATAGGGAGCCATCCACGCAGCTTCCTATCAGAAGCAGGGACCAAAGAGGGGTCTCCCCCCAAGGGAAATGGAACCACGAAGAAGGATCAGCCACCACCATATTGCACTATACTCCACTCAAGCCAAAAGCAGAATAAATACCAAAGATCTTCTCTTCTCTTATTCTCCCGTGTCCTGTGAGTGCTGCCTATAGGCCTGTTTCAAGGTAGCTTCAAAAATGTAATCTCTTCCCGTTAGTTTTCTGTGATACAAGAAAGGCAGAAAAGATGCATTTGAGAAGAAACAGGCAAATGATTGGTTCACCTATTATAACATATTTGAGTATTTCTCAACTGTAATAACAGTTGCCAAAATATATAACACCACCTGATAGACATCAGAAAAATATAAATTGATGACTCAAATACCTAGCATATTGTAAGCCTAGGAGAAAATGCTTATTCTTCTGTTTCCTCATTTCTGCCTTGGCCAAAAAGAGAAGAAGCTACTTCCGTATCTATCTATCTTTCTTTCTTTCTTTCTTTCTTTCTTTCTTTTTCTTTCTTTCTTTCTTTCTTTCTTTCTTTTTCTTTCTTTCTTTCTTTCTTTCTTTCTTTCTTTCTTTCTCTCTTTCTTTCTCTCTCTTTTTTTTTTTAAGATTTTATTTATTTATTTGACAGAGAGAGAGAGATCACAAGTAGGCAGAGCAGCAGGTGGAGGTGGGGGGAGGCTCCCCGCTGAGCAGAGAGCCTGATGTGGGGCTCGATCCCAGGACCCTGAGATCATGACCTGAGCTGAAGGCAGAGGCTTAACCCACTGAACCACCCAGGCGCCCCTTCCATATCTTTCTTGAAGTATACTTATTTGTTCATCCCTGAGGCAGCAGATGTACTACTCTGAGTCTGAATTTGATATTCTTTGGACTGAATGTTACATCTAAGTGAACTGTTCTGTCTCAAACATCTTCATTTTTTTATTGCTTAAATAAAAAATATGATAAACTGATGTTACAGAAGGGGGGAGGGGAAGATGGGATAACCAGGTGAAATTATATGAAATTAGACTTAAGGTATTAAGGAAGTATTAAGGAAGTATTAAGGTATTAAGGAAGTATTAAGGAAGGCATGTATTGGGACGAGCACTAGGCGTTATATGCAACTTATGAATTGTTGAACACTGGCTATACTGGCTTACTGAACATAATAATAATAAAAAAAGCATCCTGGAATTCTTCCTCCCCTATTATATACATACCTGAATGGGGTTCAGTCTTGCAATTCTCTCCCTTATTGCAACGTGGTCCTCTTTAGACCCAGCTCTCCCTGAGGCCCACCCGAGGAAAGAAGATTCAAAGGTGAAGGTTGGCTTTTGACGGAGGAGATGCCATTTCAGACCCTGATTTAAGATCTCTTGTTTCTCAATACTGCATGTGAAAGAAAGCCTTACATTTGGCATTTTAGGTTACTTGCACAAATTAATAAAATCACTACTTGATTTTCATTTGGCTAGAAATCTTCATGTGTATATTCCTTTAGCCAGAACCCTGGTGTGGAAGAGAAAAGAATGCTTGGCCTTGAATCCCAAATAGTAAGCTCTAATTAAATAGTAGCTGTTTTTGTTGTTGGAGCAACATATTATAACAGGTTTTGAACAGGGAGAGTAAAATGAAGATAATGCATGTAAATTCTTGTATTTTTTCCAAATTTCCAAATTTTATAGATTCATTTAAACCGTGTATGCAAAGGGAATATCTGCAACATTGTCATTAAACAAATTAACTTAGGAGTAATGACACCTATTCAATGTTTAAGACTAAAATCTTCTGATATTATCTTGGATTAGGAATTTTGTTTGCTCTGTGATACTTCTTGGAGAGAAGGAGTTGAGTTTATTTTGAGAAACAAAATTAATGGCAGAGGATACCATAGAAACTGCACATAGCAACAAGGGAAAATGGTGACTGAACAATGCTGAGAAATATAGAGATGAAAGCAAAGATCATGCATAAAGAACACTTACACAATGCCATTGTCAGAGTGAGGTTCTGAACATGAGAAACTAACATGAAGTGATTAAAAGACAAATTTAATTTAATTCAGAGTAAAAGATATAGGCAGTGGAAAAACTGCTAACTTCCACCCCAATACCAGTGAGTATTTTTGTCCCTCACAAGGTGGGAGGAATTGCTGGTAAAATTGTTTAGAGATCGAAGCCAACCACCAAGTCAGATTTTCCTACTAAGAAGCTAATGTACCCTCTTCAATTCCTTCCATGTGACCAGGGCTCCCAAGAAGTTGACTTTGCCAAGCATTATTTTATCTTTCTATTTCTTCTCTGCATGCAGCATGGGTGAATCAGTCGAGCCAGAATCTATTACAACCAAGTTCTCCTGTTAGTCTCTAAATATTAAACAATAATTTAGGCAGACCCCCAACTCCCTGAAATTATTTTGATTTCTTTTGGTACACACATTTCGGATACTCTGATGCTTTCATTTTTGCTGCTTTCTGGCAATGTTTCAGTCATGTGTGTGTAAACATTCTTCTGAGTTGGATTTAAATCAATCTTTTTAATCCCGTAAATCTCTGCATCTGATATGAAGGTTTAACTAATAATGTATTTGTGTCACATCAAAATTACTTTTAATTGTGGAAAAGTAATTTGAAATTAATTCTGTACCACAGTTAGTGGATCTACTCAAAGCACACAGAAAAAACTCAAAAGGAAATTAAATATATATTTTAAATATTTTTTCTAGATATATGTTTTTAAAAAGCCTAAATTCAGAACTCGTTTATCTAAGTTGAATGTGTGAGAGACTGTCAAACTGGCTACTCAGAAACCAGTTTCTCTTCTATATGCAGAACTAGACTACATTTCCCGGCTTCTTTTACAGTTCGAGGTACCATGTGCCCATATGGTAGACAAGAGAACATGGTAAAATGATGTGTGCCACTTATAATTCTGCCCTTAAAGCCCTCCCACGTATGAGCTATATGAGATTGTTCCCTTTTAAGATGGCTAGAAGACCACTCCCATGGCAAACTTGGGTGCGTTGTGTTAAAATATTAGAGCCATAATGTGGAATAAGCTAGAATTCTTGTGCTCTTACATGATGAAGAGTTACTCATTTATCAGGAGCTACCATTTTAAACTTTGTCATACCCACAGATATATTTTATGTAACTGCCATGATAGACTACTGGATTTGGAAGCTTATTTGTCATCACAGCATTACTTTAATGAAGGTAATATAATAAAAGTAAAATAAATCAAAAAGTGTTTGAACAAGTTCCCTGTAATGTTAAAGTCCTCATGTATCTTAAGGGAAAGAGCTCAACTAGTTGTCATTCCAATTGATGTCCTCTTTGGGAGGCCATTCTCCTTGGTGTTTGTGCATATGTAGTATCAGATTCTGTTATGCACTCCTTTTTTCAAGAATATTTACATATTAAGCCGCCTTAGAAGATATAGGATCTTTCTCTAGGGCTGAGGGTAAATTGGTTTGCTGTCCAGGATCATAAAAATAATGTCTCTATCTGAGGCAAAGAGTTGGCAGTTCCTTTGTAAGATTAGGGATGGCCTAATTCTGGATTTCCCAGGTGGGAAACAAGCTCCTTATGTGTAATACCCAAAAGTGCCCACATCCTTCTTTCTTGTGTGGGGCTTGGAGAACAAGGGGAACCAATAAGGGCATGAAGCCCCTGCTGTCTGCTGTACCATAAGATTCTTCATCTCTGACCCGGGAGTCTGCAGGCACCTAGGAAACATGACATGCTAACTCATTAGCTTGCAAGTGCAATAAAAATCTCACAGCCTTACCAGTTGGAGATGGCTGGAACACCATCTTGACATCCCTTTCTAGATGTGTGTGTGGTGTGTGTTGAAGTACATTTAGGTGCTGTTTCTGTATTTATCTAGACTAAATCATACTTTTTGCTTTCTTGCTCCTTCCTGTTTACTCCACTAACTGCTATTTCTTGCTCCTGCCACAAGTACATACAGATTTATTGAGTTTCTTTTCAAGAAGTGTGGTAGAAACAAATATTAGGAACAATAATCACATGTACTTGATCAGATTGGAAAAAAATGATGATGATAGCTTTGATAAGTATAAATTAGAAGACTTTGCACATGACAGCCATTTTAAATACTTTTCATATTTTAACTCATTAAGTATTTATAACATCACTACAGGTAGGTACTATTATTATCCCCTTGTAAGTTGCCTGTAAACTGTTATTTTTGGGTTTTTATGAAATTGTGTACAATAGTTGTGTTACAATGCAGTGTCTTAATCCATTTAGGCTGCTATAACAAAACACCACTGAGTGGCTTATAAATGACAGAAATTTATTTCTTACAGTTTCGTAGGTTGGAAGTTCGATATCGAGATACCAGCATGGTTTGTATTCTGGTGAGAGCCCTCTCCCTGGTTCATAGATAGCACCTTCTTTCTGTGTTGTCCCATGGTTGGAAGGGTGAGGAATCTCTGTGGAGCCTCTTTTATAAGAGCACTAACCCCATTCATGAGGGCAGAGCCTCCCAAAGACCTATCTCTTATTATCATCACCTTTCAGGGTTAGGACTGAATCCATGAATTTTAGGGGCACACATTCAGACCATGTCAATCAGCTTAGTTGCATTGAGCAGCACCAAACACTGCCACAGGCCAGGCATTCAGATGCCATGACATACCACAGCTGCTAAACAACTTCAGAACTTAGATATCATCCCAAATAAAGAACGGGATAAGAAAAGGCAATTTACATTGATGTGCTTTTAGAATGTAGTCATCTGAAGTGACTGGGAAATCATAGAATTAGAAGGAAAATAGGGAGTTCTAAAACTTATTTTTTTTTTTTTAAGAAATGAGAGCTTGTGATAATGTGCAGTTATCAAGACCTATAATGGTTATTACTAGAAATAGAATAAGGACTGAAACTGCAATACGGTTCCTAAATACAAGATCTTACAAGAGACAGGATGATCAAGAGTATTGATTATAGAGTCAAAAAGGAAGCCTACTTTCTATGTGGCTCAATATAGGTAAGACAAGAGAGGTAATCATTTTAATCAATTTGTTAAATCTTCTCCATATTTTATTTGAAAAGACACAGATATTGAGTGCTACAGAATTTTGTTTTACCAGTTATAATTTCATAGCTTAGCAAATTCCAGAAGACATACAGGTTAGTATTTTTCCCTCTGTATCCAACAGCCTTTTAACTCATGTCTTAGGATTCCTAGAAAGTGGCAGGCCTGCATATTTCCTCTGAGGTTGTTTTCTGTCTCTCAGCCACCCACAGTAGGATCAATCATGTAGTGATGATTTCGATCAGAAGGCTCCTGGGGCTTTCTCTTCAATATTGTGTCTTTCTAAATAAAATATGGAGAAGACAAATTGCTTAAAATAATTGCCTCCCTACCCCTACCTAGAGTGAGCCACTAGAAAGTAAGTTTCTTCTTTACTGATTATCTATACTTCTGGTCCTCCTGTCTTTTATAGACCTGCTATTCAAAAAGTTTACAATAGTGTCTATTTTTACTATGATTCTCATAAAAATGATGACAATCAAATTATTGAGAGTTAAGTTATCACTAATTTTCAGACAAATGATTTCAGCTTGATTTATAAAATTTCTTACTAATTAGATTTCAAATTACAGAGCCTGCATGATTCAGATTCCCAAAATGTGGTTCAATCTAAAAGTTTAAATTTTTTTAGGTTCAGATTTCTGATTTCCATTTAATCTGAATGAATCATGAAACACTGAGATCCACCAGAACTGTTACAGTGAAGATAATGGTACATTGTCTTGAGTTCATACTTTCTAAGGGATGAAGGCGAGGAGGATACTCTCCTTTTCATTGAATTGTTATGTTAAACAATTAACCATTTAGGAATATTCAAGCTCTGAGAAAAGAATACTATCAAAGATAATCACAGCATTAATCAGAATACTACCTTTTAAAGGAGAAGAATTACCATGCAAATTACATTATAAATACTTGAGAATGTTGCATGGTTGATCAGATTCTTACTTTGCTATTGAGAAAGAATGGAGATCCATGGACATAAAAGTTCTGTGGCTGTGAACATGTGTGTTTGAGTGTGTGTAGTATATATCTGTATTTTAACTTAAATAGGTTATTGAAATGATTTCTTAGAATACCACCTGTTCTATTTGAGCAGCTGCTGGGGTAAAGGAAAGGAATCAGGAGATGGGGCTTCACCTGTCCCCTTAATGTAGATTCATCTAGATTATGAAAACAGTCTAAAATTTGTTTTTAAAAAAATATGCCCTGAATCCTAGAAATAGACCCACATAAATATAGTCAACTGATCTTTTTCATAGCAGCTAAGTCAGCACAGTGGAGTAAAGACAGCTCTTCAACAAATGGGACTGGAACATTTGGACATTCACATGTAAAAAAATAATAAATCTAGACATAGACCTTACACTCTTCACAAAAATTACCCCCAAATGGAGCACAGACCTAAATATAAAATGCAAAACTATAAAACTCCTAGAAAATAACAAAATAGAAAAATCTAGATGACTTAAGGATTTTTAGAGCAGTGAAAATATTCTGAATTATGCTATAATGGTAGACACATATCATTATACATTTGTCAAAATACATAGAATGCACAACATTAAGGGTAAACTCCAATGTAGACTACATACCTGGGTGATAATGGTGTGTTAATGTATTTTCATGAATTATAACAAATATACCACACTGGTGAGGGATGTTGATAATGGGAGAGGTTGTATATGTATATGTTTAATTTTTCTGTGGAACCTGGAAGTAATCTAAAATATAAAGTCTGTTAAAAATATATGTACCTTGGGGGCACCTGGATGGCTCAATCAGTAAAGTATCTGCCTTCAGCTCAGGTCATGATCTCAGTGTCTTGGGATTGAGCCCCATATTGGGCTCCTTGCTCAGTGGGGAGGCTGCTTCTCTCTCTCCACCTGGCTGGCACTCCCTGTGCTTGTGCTCTCTCTCTCTCTGTCTGTCAAATGAATAAATAAGAAAATCTTAAAAAAAAAAAAAAAGTAAAAAGAAAAAGTAAAAAAAAAAGTATATGCCATATAGAAGGGAAGTCTGGGGAAAGTAGTTTTTGTAGTTAAACCTCTGCAACAAGGATCATGCAAATCTAATTGTGTATGCTATGTTCCATCAAAGGTTTGTTCACTTCAAACCTAATTCTTAAGGCTACAAAGCCCTTCACACCACAGAGACTATGTTTGTCAATTTGCTAGAATGCCTTTTGATTTAGAGCTTACAAATCAAAGTTACAGAATGCAACAAATTTCTTGAATAATGTCATAGGATCTTCAGTAATCTAAAGAGCTGCCAAAGAAAAAAATAGCAACAAAATTCTGTCACATTCTAGCCCTCACATTAGTGATTTTGTGGGATGAGTCAGACAATGCCTCAAGAAAAAGGGAGAGTATTCAAAGGAAAATGTTACAGTCAATTCCTGCGCAAAAAAAACCCCAAAAAACAAAAAACAAAAAACAAATTTGTTGGGGGGGGCATCTGATGGAAGTAACTATCCACAGTAAAATAAACAGAGACAAAAAGATACAGTTTCTACAAAAATTGAACAGTAGATAAATACCTTGTAGGTAGCTACAGAAGTGATGGAAAGGAGAGAAAAAAAGGAATAAAGGTAGAACATACAAACACAGTATGCAAAAAAGTTGAAAAATATTCCAGTCTGGAAGAAGACATATCTTAAAAGATAGAAGAAAATATCCAGAAAGTAATAATTTATTATCTCTTGCAAATTAAAGATAACATGCAATTGAAAAAATAAGTGATAAAAAGTCAAGTATTAAGAGCACAGAATGATGGGGCACCTGGGTGGCTCAGTGGGTTAAGCCTCTGCCTTCGGCTCAGGTCATGATCCCAGGGTCCTGGGATCGAGCCCCACATCAGGCTCTCTGCTCAGCGGGATGCCTCCTTCCCCCTCTCTTTCTACCTGCCTCTCTGCCTACTTGTGATCTCTGTCTGTCAAATAAGTAAATAAAATCTTAAAAAAAAAAAAAAAGCACAGAATGAACTGACAAAATGTTTGATCAAAGAAAAAAATGAACTGACAAAACATTTGATTAAAGGAAAAAAACTTGCATAGAAGATATACAGCTACTGAAGAAGAAGAGGAGGAGGAGGAGGAGGAAGGAAAGGAAAGAAAAAAGAAATATACAGCTACTGAAAAATCAAAAGTTAAAACGGTGATGTTGTATACAACAGTGATGTGGCCTGTAGGAAATGTGGCCCAGTTTACAGAGAGAAGAGGATATTTTAGTGCAAGAAGTTAGTGGCGTAATGTTTAAAGAGTATGATGGAAAATACCGTGAATTCTAAATTGCATATCCAGGATGCTATGCTTCATATATAAAGACATCAGGACTATCTATTCAGTATGCAATAATTCAGAAAATGCAGTTCTCATTAATATTATAGATATTCACAAGATGAATCAAAAGAAGTAGCTCATCTATGCAAAGAACAGTACTTAGGGGGTTTTTGATACAGTTCTCAACATTTAAAAACCCAGAAAATCAATCCAAGCTAAAATGCTCATTCCAGTTTTCCTCCCAGTAAAATTTCAAAAGTGGGAACACTGGAGGGAATGCATGTTAATGGACTCTATGAAAAGTTTCTCTGTACCTAAGAGAGAATCAAGAGAGAAACTTCCTCTTCTTCACTTAGCTATTTTCTTCTCTTTTTCAGCTCATTGTCTTAGATGTAACTGAGGTATCTGTAACTTCTCCAGCTACTTGCCCTTAGCCCGAGGTTAAAGGTAACACTAGTTTTTGATAACATTACTGAGACTGATGTCCATTGCAATATTCTTGGATCCTATGGCATCTGTAGGCTTCTAATTATGGAAGGCATATTTCCTAAATTTGTAAGGCAATGTAAGTGGGATTTTTAAAAATTTCACTTCCAAAATCATCTTACCTGATATCATATGGTGTGAAAGGACTGATAGAGATAAAGAATACTCTACAGTGTATAGCCTATATTATAGTGAATACTATAATATACTATTATACTATACTATAATATAATATAGTATTCACTGTAATATAGGCTTAACTAAGTTGTGATGATTATCCTGAGAAATGGATAATATGGTTTATTTTCTAAAAAGACAAGTTAATTAATGTAAAAGATAATAAGTGCTATTAGCTATCTTTAATGATTGTGAGGAAAATCCCTGAATATTTTAGTTGCATTAAGTATGAGGGAAGAGGGGTGGAAGAAAGTATTCATTAATTTATCAATTTTAGCATCTCCTACACCAGAGAATTAGTAGATGTCTTTTTTCCTCCTGAAATTAATAAAATAGGAAAGACAGGTATGTTATGATTTCAGTCAGAACAAAAATTACTTCTGAGAGAATAAAAGCAGTTTCTAACTTCTACGGGGCAACAGACCATATAGCAAAAAACAAAAACAAACAAAACAAAACAAACAGGAAAAAAGGGGAAATAAAATAAGGAAGTATCAACAAAATATTTGCTAAAGTGACAGAAATAAGACTGAACAGATCCTCTGTAGAAGGCAGCTGTCTCTGACCTGCTTGCTCCTTACATGGCCTTGAGCAAAGCATTTAACCTTACTCAGCCTCAGTTTACCATTTGTAAAATGGAAATAATAGCAAAAGTAGCTATCTTATATTGTGCTGGGGGCTAAATGTGTTAAGGCATATTCCATTGACAATGGCACATGGCACACAGTAAGCTTTAGACAAAAGTTAGTTTTATTGTTGTGGTGGTTCTTTACAAAAAGCAAATAATGATTATGATTTGTCTTGGACGACAAGCCTCAATATTATAAAGCTGCCCATTTTCACTAAACCCTTAATTCAATACAATTACGATCGAAGTTTTGACACACTTTATTTTTTGTATTTGGTAAGTCATAGATCTATTTCTGGTTTCTGTACATAGGTCTGTGTCAAACTATTTTAGTTATTATAGTAATTCTACCTTGTGAAAGGAAAGAAAGCATTAACTATCAATAGAATAAATGTGGATTTTTTTTTTTTTCCCCAACAAAAGCAGTTGGTCACTGGTTAGCCATTTGAAAAAATGATTCTCTTACCTGGATTGTAACAATACCTCCTAACTGGTCTCCCTATTTCCACCCCACTGGCCTTTGGCTTATTCTTAACAGAGGCAGATCACATCTCTCTTTGCCAAAACTCTCCATTGTCACCCTGTCTCATTCAGAGTGTACATCCTATAGAAATCTATGTTTCAGTCCCTCTTTCTTCTGTGCATTATCCTGCCCTTGTTAATCAGCTCCTGCTCACTGATTTCCTGGCTGTACTTCAAACACCTTAGGTCCACCATCAGGGCCCTTACACTCACTCTGTCTGCTTGAAAAAGCTTCTCTCAAAATCCAAAGCAGCTATTCCCACACCTCTTTCTGGTCCTGCACACTCTTCCTGAGTGTGCTAAAGGAAAAACTCACCTCAATAATTGCTGCTGTCTCAGCAATCCAAATTAATTTAAAAACTAAAATAAATGTAAGAAATTGATTTTAGCTTAGTCTTTGGTAATTTATTTATTTATTTATTTTTAAGATCTTATTTATTTGACAGAGAGAGAGAGAGAGAGAGAGAGGAACACAAGCAGGCGGAGTGGGAGAGGGAGAAGCAGGCTTCCTGCTGAGCAGGGAGCCCTATGCAGAGCTTGATCCCCGGATCCTGGGATCATGACCTGAGCCTAAGGCAGATGCTTAAGGACTGAACCACCCAGGTGCCCCATGGTAGAATGTTTATTTGATATAGGAAGTTGGTTTTGACTATCTGAAGGGCATTGATGTGGCAGCCTAGTTAACTCAGGAGAGTATTTTTTCTTATTTTCTGGAGGTTCTCTTTGAAGCACTACTTGTAGTAAACTTGATGTTTGCATATAAAACTGACATCTCAGTTTTTCAGTGGCCTTGATATACAGAGATAAGAAAGTCAACTAAAACAAAAGCATAACTTAATAATGATGATATTTACATTTAGAAATAGATGACATATTTTTCTCCTCAAAGGACATTCTACAATTTAAATATGTATAAACAAATATATTTATGCTTCCATATGTAATATATATATGTAAAATTTCAAAACACAATATCAAAGCAAAAACTGAGCATGTGAGAATATAATTAATGAAGATAATTAATATTTGGGGTTTTATGAGGTATAGGTGATATACAGCCTTACATTAGTGTCAGGTGTACAACATAATGATTTGTAAATATTGCAAAATGATCACCACACTAACTCTAGTTACCATCTGCTACCATACAAAGGTACAAAAAATTATTTCTTGTTGTGATGAGAACAGTTAAGATTTAATTTCTTAGCAACTTCCAAATTTGCAATCAAATATTATTGACTATAGTCACCATGCTGTACATTATATACCTATTACTTCCTTATTTTATAACTGGAAGTTTGTACCTCTTGATCCCCTTCACCCATTTTGCCCAGCCTCCATACTAGCTGAGCAAGGGGCCCAATGCTGTGCTTGATCCCAGGACCCTGAGATCATGACCTGAGCTGAAGGCAGACACTTAACCAACTGAGCCACCCAGGCACCACCCTCCCAGAGTTGTTTCTATATTTTAGCTATTATAAATAATGCTGCAGTGAACACAAGGATGCATAGTATTTCTATTTTCTTCAGAAAAATACCTGGGCTGGAATTGCTGGTAATTCTGTTTTTAATTTTTTGAAGAATCTCCATACTATATTTTAAAAATGTTGTTTGTTTGTTTGTTTGTTTGTTTATCATTGATGTTATTGGGCTGTATGAGTTCTTTTCTATTTTTTGATATTTTATTTATTTATTTGACAGAGAGAGGGAAAGTAGAAGAGGGAGGAGGGAGAAGAAGACTCCCCACTGAATAGAGAGCTTCATGTGGGACTCAGTCCCCGGACCCCAGGGTCATGACCTGAGCCAAAAGCAAGACATTTAACTGACCAGGCCACCCAGGTGCTCCTGAGTTCTTTATGCATTTTGGATATTCGCCTCTAAGCAGATTTATGATTTGTAAATCATAAATCCTTTTCCTTTTTACTTTGTTGTCAGTTTCCTCCACTGTGCAAAAGATTTTAGTTTAATGGAGTCCCATTTGATTATTTTTGTGTTTGTATCTGTTGACTTGGGAGTAAGATCTAAAAAGATGCTTTAATAGCAATGATTTTAAAATTTAAGTAGCAATACAATTATCTGATAATTTTGCTACTACTTACAATTTTGGTATGATAAAAGACTAGATTCTCCATTAATTTTGTTTTGTGAGTGTTTGACCTTTGCTCATTTCTGACAATGATTTTTTTTAGTGCTTCAGACCCAGTGTTTAACATATTTTCAAAATACAGAGAAAGATGCAAAGAATTACATGGATAGGTGTATAAGGAAAGTCAAAATTGTAAAATTAGTATATTTCTTTTCTCAGCTGCTTTCCGGTAAGTTTACGTATAGAAGGGAATGCATACAGTTCACTACTATATATGAAATTCCTTAGGATCCCTTCAGTGCTTTCAGGGGAAATTTTAATGGAAAGAGTAGTTTGAAGCTAAAATGTTAACACATTCTAAAATACAAAATTATTTATAAAATATGTTGGAAATGGAAGAGGTTTTGTTAACAGATTCACTACGCTTTTAGCACCATCTTTGCTTTAACTTTCTGTGTAATGAGCCACCTCCATGCCGTGTTCACGGGGGCCTGATTAGACAACGGATGCTTCCATCCATGTGCGACTCATATCACAGTGTAGATAAAACACCATTGACTGTAAACCCAGTTCTCTCCAGACAGCCTTCACAAAGGTTTCGTTTTGCTGGCTTAGTTGAGATCTTTGCATTTTTCTGATGTTTCGACCTCACCAAAACCTGATAACTTGTACATGTCCAAAGCAAAAACTCAGAAGCCAAACAGGGATTCTTGGTTGTATATGGTCTTAAGCCGTGCAGTTCAGTAGGAACGTGGGCCAGTTAAAGCATGATCATTTCCTGTAGGATCTGAAAAGTTGGCTTGCATTAAGTTCGGTGAATTCATCAATTTATTTGTTTGTGTTGTTGTTGTTGTTGTTTTATTGTTTTGTTTTGTTTTTTGAGCACCTACTAGTTGCCATGAAGATGTAGAGGTTAACAAAACTAAGAAGGCCCTGCCCTCTAGTGGAAAGACATACTATACGCAAGAAATAAGATAAATGCAAATTATGTTAAGTACTGACTTTTTGATGAAGGTTCCAGGCTAGAATTTTTCAAGATTACATTCTAGAAAAACAAGGCTTCCTCTCTTGTTTATTTTCTTAAAGAGGCTTGAGTATTAATAAATGTTCTTTAAATGCTTAATCTAGAACACATCATTGGCTATTCAGTGTCCCACACAGCTATCAATTAAAAAAAAAAATAAACAAATAGGTTGAGAGTCAAATATAGAATAACTAGATATTTTATTTCTTTCAAAACACGAAGAAGTTTTTGAAGCTGACCCTCGCATGTAAAGTGGTACTAAATAAATTAAATTTAATTTAGTTAATTAAAAATTAAATTAAATCAATGAATTAATTTAGAAAACACTTAATAGATAATGTTTGTTCCCAGCTCTGAAAGAATAAATCAACCAATGCCAATTGGGCTTTAAATTTTACATGATGAAGAAAGTTTTCTTATCCAGAATGAATACTTGAAGAAGCCCCATATTTTACTGAAACTAGCAGTTGTATTCATATTCATCATCATCATCATTCATCATCCTCATAACACATTTAAAAGAAACAGTATTTGAACACTTTAAGTTCAAAACGTTTATGATTTGTGATATTTAGTTTTACTTGAGGGATATACTTATATACAATGTAATAAATTATACTAATCCAATTTTCCTCAGGTGTAAATACCAATGAATGCACATACTCTCTTTTAACAAATTGAAAACTCTCCCTATAATCACACTGTCCAACTTTGAATTTCCACAAAAAAATCATGTGTTTCATTAAGGCTATATAAGAAAATATGTGACGCATAAATAATGGATGTGACCACTAATGGCATTCTCCCATTATTTGGTATGAATTTATATTCCCACTAAATAATTTATAAGGCTTATATTTTTATTTTGAAAAGTCAAAAGAATGTTATAAAGCAAGAAATGTCATAGAGTGGGATTCATAATAACAGAAAATTTAAAGAGGTATGTTTCTAACTTGCCACTTACATGAAAATGTGAGTGATTTTCCTTTCAAGGAAACAGTACATTTTAGAGGTATATATATTTTTTTGCTTCAGATGTCCTTTATCAGTTAGAGTCTGTATCCATGTTTTGGAAGAACTGTATAGCTTGATTTGGGCAATAAGTGGCAAGTAGAAATCTGCCAGATTTAATTATTCATTGTTTGGACCTTCTTGGAGAGCTCAATTGCTTAAACAACCTAATAGGAGAAATAGACATGAAACAGTAGAATAATTTTTATCCTTTTTCCTCATCCAGAAAAGGGGGAAAAGGATACACTTTCAATCCACTGCTCATATGTCTTAAGGCTTGGAGCTGGGGGAGAGGATTGAGAGAGACTCCAACAAAACGAAATTCATTTGAGCTTTGGGGTAGAAGTGGTCACTTTGGAATGAAGAAAAAAATGAGATTCTCCTAGACATTCTTCCTGATGTAACCATGTAGTACAACTTGCAGTTCCTAGGCTAACACCCAAGTCATACTGTTCACTTCCACTTTCTGAAGCCAGGGATTTATTAATTCATCTGCTTCCCTTTCAGCTGCCATCACCTCCAGCTTGCTTTCTTCTTTCCTTTTCCTTCCTTCCCCTTCCTTCCTTCCTTCCGTCCATCCATCTGTCCTTTCCTTTTTTTCTTTCTTCCTTTTAAAGGTTTTATTTTTAAGTAATCTCTACATTCCACGTGGGGCTTGAACTTACACCCCAAGATCAAGAATCACAAGCATTACTGACTGAGTCAGCCAGGTGCCCTCATCTGCAGCTATACTTGTGATTCTCTTGCTCTGGCCTGCTGGGGAAGAAAACAAAATCCTTAATTTGAATCAAGTCTCCTACTACAAAGCCCACAGCTTTTGTTGAGGTCACCATATGCAGTAAACTCTCTCTTACATGGTCTAAACTTACACATGCATGCACTCACAATAAAAACAAACATACAAACAAAAAGCTATATTGTTCAGAAATGTTCACAATTATTAAATCTTGCTTTTTATTACAGAGGAGGTAGCTCTGCAGACAAGGACAAAGAAGGGCATAGAAATGGGAGAGGATGAATGGAAAGTCAATGGGTTTGCAGACCACTGCCTCAGAGCTTCGTCTGAGAATGTGAGAGAACTGGATTTAAAGATATCCAAAAACCACGAGTTGCAAACTACTTGTAAAATTGTCTCAATGCCTGGTAGGGTTAATAATTTCCATACATTTAAGGATTAAGATTGATTGAGACACATTTTTGCTATGATAGAGCAATAAACAGTATTTACAATAAAATTCAGCAAACTTTAGATGGCTTCTTTTATTTATTTATTTTTTAAGATTTTATTTATTTATTTGACACAGAGAGAGAGATCACAAGTAGGCAGAGAAGCAGGCAGAGAGAGGTGGGGGAAGCAGGCTCCCTGCTGAGCAGAGAGCCCGATGTGGGGCTCCATCCCAGGACCCTGAGATCATGACCTGAGCTGAAGGCAGAGGCTTAACCCTCTGAGCCACCCAGGCGCCCCATAGAAGGCTTCTTCAGATAGAATCTTAAGTAGAGTTATTAGGTCAGAGGGTTTCATTTGTTTATGTCACTTGATGGGCATGTGCTACCAAAATATTTTCCAAAAAATTTATCATATATTATGTAAGCAAGCTCTGAACTTACTCAATTTACAGCATTCTCAGCATAGTGATTATTTTAAAGTAGAAGCATTTCCATTAACTTGGTAAACAAAATTAGCTAACAGTCCTCCACTCTTTACACATACACACTCAACATCCTAGAATGGTTCCAGAGAAATGTGTGGAGTTTTATTTCATAGTTTTAAAGCAAAATTTTAAAACATAATAGTAACTTTGCTTTCCTAAATAAAACATTGTCTAAGTTTAATGAAAGGATTTGGGTAGAGTAGCTATCCATACTTGGTTTCCTTAGTTTCTGGTGTTAAACAGTAGGTTCTTTAACAGAAAAGCTTGCCATTTATGCTGTAGTACCCATTAAATAACTCCTTAATAGATTCCTAATTCTCAACTATATAAACAGTGTCCAGAAAACAAAACAAAACAAAACACTGTAATCCTTTTGCTTAGTTATGTTGATAGTTCTGTTTATGGGTGTGTGTATGTGTGTGTGTGATTTTTTTTTTTTTTCCTTTAACAAGCTAGCCCGAACCCTGTCATCATGTTTTTCCCTGGATAAAAATGCTTCCTTGGTGAAGGTGAACATTTTAAACCCTTTTCACTGCTTGTATTAGTCTTTTTGTTGCCTAACATATTGCCAAAAATTTAGCAGCTGAAAACGTATATCCATTATCTTGGTTTTCAAGTCAGGGGTTCAGATCCTCTGCTCATGGTCTCACAAGATGGCAATCTAGGTGTCAGCCAGGCTGATTTCCTTTCTGGAACTTGGCATCCTTTTCCAGACACACATGGCTATTGACAGAATTGCTGTTAGGTTGACTGAGGTCTCCACTTTCTTGCTGGCTGTTAACTAGGAGCTGTTCTTAGCTCCTACAGGCCCACTTACTCTGAGGTCCATCCATTCAACTTAGTTGGGGTCTTATATAATCTACCTGAACAAGGGGAAATATCTCAATGTTTTTGGTCATATTCTATTGGCTAAAAACAAATGTCAGCTTTTATCAGACTGAAAAGAGAGCAGAGTATAAAAGAGCGTGCATGTTTGATTGAAGGTCATTTCAGCATTGTGCCTGCCACACTAGACAATAATATGACTACATTTAACTGCCTTGTGGTCTATCAAGCTAACTGTTGAGTACTCTTCCATGCCCGAGTCATGAGCTGATTCTCTTACCACTCTCCTACAACTGTCTTACCAGAACTAAGGATCTGGTCAGCATATATAGACTGACTTTCTAAATATCATTTTTTAAAAATAAACTAGTTTTCTTAATTAAAAATAATTATCCAAACTATACATAGTATTTTCTAATTTATTAAGCATTTCTATATAATTATTTTAGTTCATCTAAGAATTGAGTAAAGTTTTAGTGGTATCAATTCATAAATAAGGATACTTTTGCTAAGTATCCTTAGCAGTCTATCTGCTTGATTTAGTGTAGCTTTGACTGAAGTCTTGTGATTTTGACCTGATGATTTTTGGACTACTCTCAAATTAGAATGACCTAAATCTAATTTGGCCTCCCTAATTTCTTTTGTTGGCTCAGGTCATCAGTTTGGTTATTTCTTATTTTGATTCTTTTTGTCAAGTGCAAAAGATAAAATTGGACTTGTGAGAACTGTGAGAGTTTACAGGCATCCATCTGACTTAAACCAAAAAAAAAAAAAAAAGGAATATTTGAGGATATGTATAAAATAGAGATTATATGATTTACAAGAAAAAAGTAGCAGGTGAGCAAAAACCAGAAGTCAGGATATAAAAGTTAAATAGGTAAGAAAACTACACTAGAAACAAATGTCAGCAAGAAAAGAGGGAGAAGGAAAAAAGTTTTACTTAAATTTGGAAAAAAAAATTGCTGACTTCATTTCAAGATTATATCAACTTGAAATTTGCTGGTTGTGAGTTATAAATACTGGAAGCCACATTTTTAAAGTTATAAATTATGTGAAGAAATGCTCCCTTCCTTGCCTGAAGGTCTGAGACTATTGTTAGCTCACATTTACCCTTCACCACTACATTTTTAAAAACCTTCATTTAAAAAGAAAAGCATTTAATTATAAGGGCTGAGTTATATTATTTTATACTGAAATATATCATTTAGACTGAATTATTCTCTTTCATATCAAGGAAAACATCTTAATAATGTTATAATTATTGCAATGGAAAAATGTATAATCTACCTTATTCTTTACATGGGACATATAAGACTATTCACAGGAAAAGGGTTGAGAAATTAGAGGTAAGTAGAAATGAATAGAGCTAATTTAATAAATTATAATTATGAAACACAACTCTATTCATTCCTGCACTTATTTATTAAAGTTGTCATTAGAATAAAGAAAACTATACACTTAACTAAAGTGCTCAGCACTGAACAGGATTTCAACATTAAATGTCCCACCATATAATAATATCCTTTTTTGAATTTCACAAAGCAAAGACTTAATTTTGCTCATTAACTAAATGACTGAAATAAGAAATTGCTCAAGATGCCAACCATTATAACTTTAAATCAAAGAAATCATAAGTGAATATCATCTAAGATTCTATTTAGTTATCTACGATTCCTTTTTCTACCATGCACAGCTTATAGATATAGCTGATAGTTTAACAAACGAATTGTGCTATGTTCTATTTTGCTGGAATAGGCAGATATCCATCCCTGTGATAAGGATGGGATGAGTAACATCTTTGTCTTACAGCTGTTAACAATTTCCCAAATATTTTCTCAATATCTGAATAGTCCACCCACTTGAGAAAAGTTTTACCAGCCCATCTCCAAAGATTAGAATGTGGAAAAAGCCAAGATGCCCTTCAACAGACAAATGGATAAGGAAGATATGGTCCATATTTACAATGGAATATTATGCCTCCATCAGAAAGGATGAATACCCAATTTTTGTATTAACGTGGACAGGACTGGAGGAGATTATGCTGAGTGAAATAAGTCAAGCAGAGAGACTCAATTATCATATGGTTTCACTTACTTGTGGAGCATAAGGAATAACACAGAGGACATTAGGAGAAGGAAAGGAAAAGTGAATTGGGGGAAATCGAAGGGGTAGATGAAGCATGAGAGACTATGGACTCAGAAACAAACTGAGGGTTTTGGAGGGGAGGGGAGGTGAGCCTGGTGGTAGATATTAAGGAGGGCACGTATTGCATGGAGCACTGGGTATGTTGCATAAACAATGAATCTTGGAACACTGAAAAAATAAAATTAAATAAAAAAAGAAATTATCAAAACTAACTGCTAACAGTAAGGTCTAAATGATAAGCTTAGGGGACAGTTGAGCCTCTTACCCTTTAAAAACTTTTCCAAAAGCCCACCCAGTTGACATCTACATTCTTTCTACTGCCAAGAAGTGTATTGCATTATGCTCCTGTCTGAAAGGAAAGTAATCATAGTAAGTATTTTAACAAGGGTGCACTGACAATCGCCCCCACCACCCCACCTAAAAAACGTGGTTTCTATTTGCAAGGTAGAAAAAAATGAATATTGGATGAGTGAGAAACAATGTCTGCCACTCCTAGGGATGTGCACATATGTTTCTTAGGACTGTATGACTGGAGATAAATGGGCAAAGAAATACAGCAATCTGCTAAGATCGATTACACCACAGGGGTGGGAATGGAGGTTAGAAGAGATTGTTAACTTTTTACACCATTTGTATCCTGTTCCACTTATTACAATAAGAACACATGCTCTTTTTATTTCAAACAAAATGAGAAATAAATGAAAAAAAAAAACTGGTCAAAAATATGTCACCAAAAAATTGAAAAACAATAACTAATTTACTTTAAGTTGCATTGAACCCTACAGTAGAATAATCTATTCAACTTAAAATTCTATTAAAAATGTTACACAGGTCGTAATCACCAGACTAAAAATAAATATAGTAAACTGGGGAATGGATAAGGAGCAGAAAGGGAGAAATGAGAAATATTAATTCCATTTAATATTCTTGCAAACATTTCAAATATCATATATGTATGATTTTCATATCGTGTATATATATATATATATATATGAGATCAATTTATATAAATTTACTATACAAATAATGAAGATGAAACTTGGTAACATTCAGGAGAATGAGTATGAAGGAAGAAACAGAGTATGAGCAGCTCCAAAAGGGTAAGCCATATTTGGAGATGGTGAGTAGTTCAGACTGACAGCCTTGCAGGGAACATACAGTGAAGATTTGGGAGATTAGCTGCGGGAAAGTAATTGGCAACTCATTATGGAGGAATGTCAGATGACACAGGTACAAGAGTTTCAGTTGATCTTGTAGTTGGCAGAGATTTATGTTGAAATTGAGATAGGAGAGATAGGGCTGGAATAATAAAAGTTCAATTTTGGGGAAAACAACTGGAGAAAAGGTGCAAGAAGCAGAAGCAGATGGTGAGGTGATAATTTAATCATATTGTGGTAGAAATAATGGCCAGATGTTTAGGGTGATGCCACTGTATTTATTGACATGCTGTCCTTGAAAGTGATATTTATATTTATTTTGTTTTGTTTTGTTTTGTTTTTTGAAAGTGATGTTTTTAACATAAGCGATGTGGTAAACAAAGTTTCAGAAGACTAAAAAATCTTGGGTATCCATCTTTTTTGATAGTTGAATAATATTCCACTGTGTATATGGACCACATCTTTTTTATCCATTCATCTGTTGAAGGTCATCTCGGCTTTTTCCATATACACAATGGAATATTACTCAACCATGAGAAAGGATAAATACCCAACTTCTGCATCAACATGGATGGGACTGGAAGAGATTATGCTAAATGAAATAAGTCCAGCAGAGAAAGTTAATTATCATATGGTTTCACTTATTTGTGGAACATAAGGAATATCATGGAGGACATTAGGAGAAGGAAAAATGAAGGAGGGAAAATGGAGGGAGAGGAACCATGAGAGACTATGGACTCTGAGAAACAAACTGAGGGTTTTAGAAGGGAAGGGGGTGAGGGGATGGGTTAGTCCAGTGATGGGTATTAAGGAGGGCATGGATTGCATGGAGCACTGGGTGTTATACGCAAGCAATGAATCATGGAACACTAAATCAAAAACTAATGATGTATTGTATGGTGACTAAAATGATAAAAAAATAAAAAATAAATAAAAACAAAAAATCTTGGCTTCCTATGACAGCTGCAACTATCTCAGTATGGTTGGATGTACAATGTAGGAAGGAGGAAGGCCACACTCGGGTAGAACACACCTACTATGGTCGTGGTAGCAAGATCACGTAGTTGTGCAGAAGATGGTGGATTCCATTCTAGTGGCAAAAAGAAGACACTGAAATTCTTTAAGAGGAGCTTTTATTTAACAAAATTTGCTCTAAAAACATGTAAAGATTAGGTTAGAAGTAATGCAATAAACCAATGCAGCAAATCTCCTAAGAGTCCCAGAGGAAGATGGTCAGAACCTGGACTAAACAGGTGACTGTAGTACTAGAGAGAAAGGAGATATGATTTGCGTAAAGGAAACACAATCAAGAGACTCTCCTTGTTATCTAGCTTGATGTTGACCATTTCATCTGACAGAGAAAATAATGTGTATTAATAGTGAGTTTTTACTTTATTTAAAATAGCCACTTTTTTTTCCAGTTTTATAAACTATATTTAGGTGTCATGAAACAAATGTGTGAAGAAATCTGTATTATAAGCAATGAACATATTGAATAACACATTTCACCATAAACACATTGTACTTAAAAACATCATTTTACACCATAAAACTGATCAATATGCTTATTCAAGATAAAGCTTTAACTCAAAAGTACCTCTAAACTTTCTGAATAGTGCATCATCATGTGACTCTATTGTACGGACATGTATAGGGAGTGCATATGTTGGTGTTGAATGCTTTATTTGACCTCTTGTTAAACTGTTAAGTATAATATCAGTTCTTCAGGCTTTTCAAAACACCATAAGTCATTGTGTTAGCCAGATACAGTCTAGGATATCCTGTAGTGACACCAACCATGAATTCCAATTGTTTAAAACATGGGAAAAAAAAAAGTAAAAGTATATTCCTAAGGCTCTAAATTCATCTCAGGTTTTCCTCACAATGAGACCCAGGTTAACGGAACTTCCTCTATCTAGAATATGGATGGTCACCATTGCAGAAGGAAGGTTGTATACTATACATTGTCTCTTAATGGCCTCTACCTGAAAGTTACATATGTTCTTTGCAGCATATTTCACTTGTAAAAGCAAAAAGTGAGGACTTTTAACATACATATAGGGATATATAATCCTGCCATGTTCTCAGGGAAAAAAATTGGAGTTAAAGGTCAACCAAACTAATATATACCACTGTAATTCATTAATTTGCCTTTCAATGAGAAGAGATTTTGATAAGTAAAAGAAGAAAAGAAAGTCCTGGTGGAGCAAAGTTTCCATCTATGTACTTAACATTAGCACATTTAGGATAAGTACACTCAGTAGCTGAGATTTGAATGAACATTACATGTAATGTCACATTGGCTTTATACAAATTTTAATTAAGGTAGAAATATGGAAGAGAATAGAACTTATATCTCATCTCAAAAGTCTTTTAAAACACACTTGAGTCCTACTGGCTAAAAAAATTTATTTAGACATTAAAAAAAAATGTCTGAGAACCAGAAAATCTAGTGTATGTACCTTCCCTAATTATGCTCTAACAAGACCACCCAAAGTTTTCCTGTGTTCCTTCTGTACAAGTTACTTGGCTTCCAGTTTTTGATGTTAGGTCTAATCTTAATGACTTCGGGCCTCTCAAACAGGCCATTTGTATGTTTTATGTAATGGGCAAGCATATATCACATTTTAATATCTTTATAAGTTGTAAAGAGAAAACTTTTCCCCAAAAGATTACATTTAAAATAGAATCTGAACAAGGATCTTTATATATTATTATCTTAAATAGTTATTTTTGAAGTTTTAGTTACTATGCTCTCAAGAATCTCTGGAAGTAGAATGATTGGTGAGAAACAAAACTTTACATAATGTGCTGTAGCATACCAATAGGCATCTGCCTAATTTTATTTTATTCAGGCCATACCATAAGTAAAGAAATTCACAAAGAAAATAAAAATAGGCACTGTCTTCTCCTTTCAGCTACTGTGCATCTTCTTCCAAAAGACAGATGCATTTGTTAGTGTCAAGACATTTAAAACCCTCAAATATTATTTATGTAATGATATTGATAATTCCAACCATATACTGAGTATTTTCTGACTACCAGTTATGATAGGTATTTTACATATGTATGTTATTTAAAATGTGTATGAACATCCCAGGGTTAAATGTTACATTTTAGGTTTCTATAACTGCTTCTATACATATATAAACACACAGACATATATAGCCATCCTTCAAAATGTGCAGTTCAGAGTTTTTTAGTGTTTTGAAAAAGTTGTGCAACCATCATCACTACTTTTCAAGCATTATCATCACTCCCCAAAGAAACTTCATACCCATTACGTGAATAATATACTCTATTTTGTGGCTATAATATTAATTTATGCATTCATCAATGATGGACATTTGGACTGGTTCCAATTTTCACTTATCTTTGATGATGCTGTTATGAACATTTGTGTTTAAATTTTTGTGTCAACATATGTTCCTGATTGTCTTCATATACACCTATGAATGGAATTTCTAGATGGTTTGGTAACACTGTATTTAATTTTTTGAGGAATGGCTAAATTGTTTTCCATGTTGGCAACACCAATTTATATACCCATCAGTAATGTATGAGTGTTGTCATGTCTCCACAACCCCCTCAGTACTTGTTAATGTCTGTCCTATTGATTATCCTAATAGAAATGAATCAGTATCTCATTGTCATTGAATTACATTTCAAAAATTAATGTATTTTCATGCGCTTATTGGCCATTTACATATTTTTTTGGATAAAGGTCTATTCAATTTCTTTAGCTATTATTCAAATAGAGTTCTTTTTATTGCGTTATAAATGTTCTTTACATATTTTGGATACAAGTTCTTTATATTTGTAATTTGCAAAAAAAATCCTTCTCTATTTGTGGGCTGTATTTTTTATTTATTGATGGTATTCTTTGAAACCCCAATTTTTCATTTTAATAGAGTTCAATTTATTTATTTCCTTTTTTTGTTTATGCTTTTGCTGCCATATCTAAGAAACCATTGTCTAATTCAAAGCAAAGAAGATTCACTCCTATGTTTCTTCTAAGAGTATAATAGTTTTTTTTTTTTTTTTTTTTAAAGATTTTATTTATTTATTTGACAGAGAGAGATCACAAGTAGGCAGAGAGGTAGGCAGAGAGAGAGAGAGGGAAGCAGGCTCCCTGCTGAGCAGAGAGCCTGATGCGGGACTCGATCCCAGGACCCTGAGATCATGACCTGAGCCGAAGGCAGTGGCTTAACCCACTGAGCCACCCAGGCGCCCCAAGAGTATAATAGTTTTAGCTTTTACATTTAAATCTATGAACACTTTGAATTGATTTTTATATATGGTCATGAGTTAGGGGTTCAATACATTTCCCTTGCATGTGTATGTACAGTTTTCCCGGCACCATTTATAGAAAATACTATTCTTCCAGGGTGCCTGGCTGGCTCAGGTAGTAGGTAGAGTATGAGACTCTTGATCTCAGGGTCAGGAATTCAAGTCCCACATTGGGGGCAGAATTCAATTAAAAAAAAAAAAAGACATTCTTTCCCCATTTAATTGTCATGGCACTCTTCCAAGATCACCTTCCACTTTTACATATGAGCAAATGGAGACTAAGAGAATTAAATATAATGTCAAGAATGTCTTGTGGGGGTGCCTGGGTGGCTCAGTCAGCTAAGCATCTGTGTTTGGCTAAGGTCATGATCTCAGGATCCTGGGATTGAGTCCCACATGGGGACTCTTTGCTTAGTGAGTCTGCTTCTCCCTCTCCCTCTGTGATCTCTCTTGCATTCAGTCTCTCTCAAATACATAAAATTAAAAAAAAAATGTCTTCTAATTGATAGAGACATATTTTCAACCCTGAACTCTGGCTCCAAAGTCTTTCCATTAGAAGCTCCTGGGCTCTGGATGCTGGGGCTAGTGGTGGCCACAGTACGCTCTGAGTTATTAGACATCTCTGAATCTACCTACCATTTGAGATCTGTATCCTGAGTGTTTTCTAGAGTTCAACTACCATAATATAAGGAATTCATGATTGTTTTTGACATTCAAGGGGTAACTATACATATATGTATATTCATGTATTCATATATGGATACATATATAGTTTATATTTCGTAGCTTAAAGTATACATATGAGATATACATGTACACATGCATAGCTTATGTGTGTGAAAAATACTTTTATATAGTGCTATACTATATATTTTTTTATTTTTAAGCAAAATTTAGGGATTTCAGGAAATTGAATTTTATAGAAAGACACATTTGCCATTTACCATATATATTCCTGACATCATTACTATAGTTCACAGTACTCCCAACAGAGGAGAGCATGATGGGAGACCTTACATAATCATGTGTTTTAATAAAGTATTGTAAATGCTCTCATACTTGAGTGCATAAATAAATGGATATTTAATGGAATTTGAAAGAACAATAACTGACATTTTCATTATAAACTTTTTTTTTTTTTGCTTGAGAGATTACTAATTCCTTCAAAATATCCCAAAGTCATTTAATTCAGGAACTTATTGGTATATATTTGAGTAATTGATGTAAGGTACATGATTCAGGGAATCCTTAAACTCAAACTTTGAGAATAAGAGCATTACAAATTATCATGCTTTCTGGTAGAAAGTCAAACTCTTGGGATAAAACTCTGAGAAAATGTGTTAAAAATAAAAGTATCAATATATTTTAGTGAGGTTTGAAAAAATATTTAATTGAAAATTAACACAAATAATGGTTTCTGTATTGTGGTATGAAGTGCAAGGAATAGAAGAAAAAATTACTGATATATATATATATAGATAGATAGATAGATATAGATGAGATTAGTTTTTTCCTGTTATAAATATTTCTTCTCCATTTATATGGAGCATGAGAAAAGTGGCGTTTAGAAAGCAAGCTCCCCCCCCCCCCGCCCCCCGCCGCTATGGTCCAATTGATTTTTCCATTCTCTGGTTAAGTTTTGTGTGTTTCTTTGTTTTGTTTTTATATTTAAGTTTAAAGTGGTGCTTTCCCACCCCTACCCTGCCCCCCTTCTCTCTCACTGTTCTCTTTCTCTCCCTCTGTCTTAAGTCAACTCTCTATACCCCCTTTGAACCTCACACTCCCAGGTGTAAATTTACAATAATATTCCTAACTCAGCATTGTGAATATCAACATGATTAATATAAAAGAAAATGATTAAAAAATATGCATAGCTATCCAAATGGAATTTTTATAGCAACTATGACTATCTGAAAGTGTCTGGTCCACATGTTTCTGAATTACATTTTTCTTCACCTTGTTTGTCGGGTTCACTGCTATCCAATTGCTTTTAACAATGACTTGCACTGAGTATGTATTTGACAAATGAGAGAAATCTATGGGTAATATTTCTATTGTTGTTACTGGAGTTCTTAGTATTACTAGATAAAAACATGCAAATGATCAGTTATGCATATACTTTTGAGTCACTTGTGTTATCTTATATTTCAATGTCAGCATATTGACATTTTATACTTTACAAAAATGAAAAATAAATGTAGGAAAAAGTAAGATTTTTGTGGATTATCTTAATGAAGTAGCTCTTCATGAACCCAAGTACCAAACACTATACTCATAATAGATCCGTTCAGAATTTGAATGTTTGGTTATATTTGTTAAATCATCTGGTGGAAAGCTCCATTACCACTTTGTTTTCATCATTGATTTCAGGAGCAATAAATCAACTTAACAATACTCATTTTTACCTACTTGGAGATCTATGCTAGCTCCTGAATCAGCAAGTGACCCATTAATTTAAGAGTCTCATTAGACATAATCAATAAAACTTCAGAGCCTTTACTAGCTCAAGAGTCTCAATATTCAATGCCTCTGAAAGAATCTAGATTATTAATTTCATGTAAACTATATTTACTGGTAGATTATACCTTTTACCTTAATGTAAAAACAGATTTTATTCCGGGCATTTAAATCATATTAGAGGTATCATTCTTAACTGATTTCACAACTTATTTAGCTATTTATATTATGCAAATGGATATACAATATGGAAAATGAGAGCTATTAATTTTATAATTTAAAGATATCTTCTAATATGAAATTCCATAAACCACAAACAAAAATAATAAATGGTGAATAATAACGCTTAACCAACTGGGCTACCCAGGCGCACCTCTAAATGGTGAATAATGAAAGTAATTTCTCCTAACTCTTCTAAATATTAAAATGTGTCAAAACAACTAAAGAAAACTCTGGTTTTGAGCATTAACATCAACTAAATACATTAAATGAAATAAAACGCATATACAAAA
Organism: Martes martes; assembly: GCF_963455335.1. Taxonomy (NCBI): domain Eukaryota; kingdom Metazoa; phylum Chordata; class Mammalia; order Carnivora; family Mustelidae; genus Martes; species Martes martes. The sequence continues at coordinate 97,492,871 of NC_137889.1, forward strand.
GCTAAAATAAAATATTAATGTAAAAAAAAGAGAGCCCTAAGAAAAACTCAGAACAATGGTTGATCTAACAGTTTATATGAACTGACAGAAAAAGCCAAAGGCATTGGCTTCATTAAACTTGTACTTTGGAAATATTTAACTCACGTTAGATTCTATAGGATATTATGATAAAATTTCTGAGTAAGAGTAAGGAGCCCTTTAAGCTACCAATTAAAAAATAATTACCACAAATGAATAATAATCAGGTGGCTCCAGTGTTAAAACTATCCCTGTCTAGCAGGGCAGAATGAAAAACTTAACATCTGATAGAGAACTACTTCTGTCCTGGTCCTTCTGCAGTTTCAAATTGTGTCACCTTAGTTTTTTATCATATGCTTATTTTTGTCTGAGACTCATTCTTTTTTTTTTTTTTTTTTTTTTTAATTTATTTGACAGAGATCACAAGTAGGCAGAGAGGCAGGTAGAGAGAGAGGAGGAAGCAGGTTCCCTGCTGAGCAGAGAGCCTGATGCGGGGCTCGATCCCAGGACCCTGAGATCATGACCTGAGCTGAAGGCAGAGGCTTAACCCACTGAGCCACCCAGGTGCCCCTGAGACTCATTCTTTATCAAATTTAGCAGTCACTTTTCTCATACAAGGAAATTTGTGCACATTTTTTACATAAAATTTGACATGAAATCCCTACTGCCTGAGTTTGCAAATGCATCAGACATTAAGAGTTCTCATCAGCTAGGGAATAATAATAAGAAAGGAGGAAAACCTTTTTCTGTTATTTGAAATAATCCCTTTGTGTAGAAGTAATTGATGCTGTATATTTAGTCTGTAGCTCCAGTAAATAGGGTTGCCATTGAAATTTATGTTAGAGTGCTAAAACTGTGGCACTCTGTGAAGACATCATAGCACACAATATTGGTACTTTTTCGTATTGGTTTACTCTTTTCAATGTATTTTTCCTCAGAGAATCTTTGAAAGCTAATTATAAAATATGCTATTCTAATGTTTACACACATTATTTTAATATTTACTGTATATTGTCAGTAGTTTTTCCTGCTGTGTTAGGTGATAGTATTTAAATTTTAAGATGCATTAGAAGTTTTCATAATTTTATGTTTGGGGCTGATTTAAATAACAACTGAATTCTCACTTTGTTAAAGGTTAATTAGAGCTGAATTCTAAAACTACCTGAAATTCTTGCAATTTTAAAGCCTAATTTTATTTTTAATCCTTTTACAGTTTTTGATGTGTTCTACTTCTTTATGGGTCAATTTTGATAGAATAGTTTTATAAAACGTTACAGATTTCCTTGGAATTTTGAAGTTTATTGTAATAATATTTTTATAATCACCTTCAATTTTGGTTCTATTTTCTGTCCCATCACCAATTATACTTTTATTTTGTCTTTTGATTTTAGTCAAGGCAGCTGAGAGTTGTTTCTTTTATTGCACTTCTCAAATAAACAGTATTTTATATATATTTTTCATTTTTTATCTTTTATTAATTTTCTTTTGATTAATTGCAATGGGACAACTGTTGAACAAATTGTGTCATAATCATTTAGAATGTGCTGTTTTTAAAGATATTGAGTTAAATTTATAATTGTTGATATGTATATATGCATATGTATATGTCTATATTTATTATTATTTCAATAAAGATTTTATATTACTTTATTTTTTAAAGATTTTATTTATTTATTTGACAGACAGAGATCACAAGTAGGCAGAGAGGCAGGCAGAGAGAAAAGAGGAAGCAGGTTCCCTGCTGAGCAGAGAGCCTGATGCAGGGCTTGCTCCCAGGACCCTGGGATCATGACCTGAGCTGAAGGCAGAGACCTCAACTCACTGAGGCACCCAGGTGCCCCTTTATTTATTTATTCATGAGAGACAGAGGGAGAGAGAGGTAGAGGGAGAAGCAGGCTCCCCATTGAGCAAGGAGCATAATGCAGGACTTTGATCCCAGGACTCTGGGTTCATGACCTGAACCAAAGGCAGGCACCTAACCTACTGAGACACTCAGGCATCCTCCATCATGTATTGTTAAATGATAAAAGTAAGAGAAGAATGCTGAGTAAAAAGAAGGCTGTTGATGAATGACTTTTGGATAACTTTGAAAATCTTGATTACCTTTTGAATATATATATATGAAGATTATTAACTTTGTCCACTTACTTTCATGTCTTATAATAGTCCCATAACACTTTTACCACAAAACAAATGTGAGAAACTTTTGCCAATACGTAAAGTTTTGTTGTTCTCAACAATCTCAATCTCAAATAAAACTAGAAGGGATGAAAAAAAAAAAAAAAAGAACAATATCAAGGACTCTTTGGCTTTTGAAGCAGTAGATAGATAATCCTCAGCTGAATGGGTACCAGATTCTGGGAGATAAGGAAACTCTCACCTCCACCTCTCCGAGCTATATGGTCCTTCTACAGCCACATCTTTTTGCATGCTCTTTCCCTTGACAGACATGCTCTTAACTTTAATGTGCTCTCATGTCCCAGATCTCACTTTCATAATATGATTTTGAGGGACTGGTTTATTCATCAAATAGCATGGTTTTTTAGTTTTTTAGATTTGAATCAAATTGGTCTGCATGTCATAAATCACAAAACAGCTTTTGGATTGTTTCTTCTATGTTCCACAGTCAACTGCTTGTCAGGTCATCTGTGTTGAGGGTATTAATTTCTTGTTCATTTCAAAGAAGCAGTGGGCAAAGATTTCCCCAGAATTGTGCTTCCCAGATAGCTGGTATGAATTTGTAGCTCCAATAAATGACTTATTATAAACACTCTGCAAATAACTGAGTGACAAAATGAAGTTAAAGCAGTGTTTAAGGACTTAAAACCAATTTTGGTCATGAAATTGGAGAGGGTATGCATTTGGGAAGAGAATTATGTTAGGAGCCATTGCTGTAAATTAATGTTCTAAGTTACCCCAAATTCTCAAGAAGCAAGAGAAAATAAGACTTCTTTTTCAAAACATACAAAGTTCAACAGCATTCTATATGATTTAGGTCTCCTTTCAGGAGAGGAAAAAAAAAAAAAGTGCTGTCCTTTCCAAGACTTAACCAGTCGTAAGACCAAAGCCTCTATATTTGAGCTGTGACATGACTTGAGTCATTGGATACATGTTTTGTGAATTATTTTAATTAGTCTTAAGATTTTAGGTCATTAATGACTTTGGGTATGATCCTTGGCTTTAGTTTACCCTAAGTTTGCAAAAATATTTGATTATTTTTGCTGCAAAAATACCTACTCAACATCCACAATACCCAAAAACTTACCCGTCAAAGCAAACAAATTATTCAAGCCATGACTTTATAGCAAAGAAAAAAAATGATGCATGCTCCCTACCCACTCTTTCCTATGCTTGTTTCCAGAATTTGAAACTCGCAAGTTCTTCTCATCATAATTTGGGAAGAATGAGCAGTATAAATAAAGTTGTTAAGGCTCTGGATACAAGTCTCTAGAATTGCCTCCTGATTCTTTTAAGTAACTATGTGAGCTTGAGCAAATCTCTGTGGCCTTCATTGCCTCAGTTTTCTCAACCATACAAAGAAATAATAGTACCTAACCCTAGGGTTGCAATACATTTTAAATGAATTCTTTAAAGTAAAATTTATAGACTGTTTTGAAATCAATAAAAAGCTCTTTAAAAATCCAGTGCTTTATGATAGCAGAAACCTTTTTAAATTTGATTTGCTTTTCTCTGACCTATGCCTGAAATTTTGAGGTTCCTTTTCTTTTTTAGTTTTATTTTAATTCCAATGTAGTTAACATACAGTGTCATATTAGTTTCAGGTGTACAATAGAATGATTCAACACTTCCATACATAATTCGGTGCTCATCATAAGTGTACTCTTAATACCCTTCACCTACCTATTTCACCCATCCCCCTACTCACCTCCTGTCCAGTGATCATCAGTTTGTTCACTATAGCTAAAACTCTTTCTCTTTTCTTTCTTTCCTTTTTTGTTTTTTGTTTTTTTTTTTTTTTTTGTCTTTTTTTTTTTTTTTAATTCATTTGTTTCTTCTTAAATTCCATGTATGAGGGGGCCTGGGTGGCTCAGTCAGTTGGGTGTCTGCCTTCGGCTCAAGTTGTGGTCCCAAGGTCCTGGGATCAAGCCCTGCATCAGGTTCCTGACTTTGCAGGGAGCTTACTTCTTCCTCTCTCCCTCTTCTTGAGTCCTCTCTCTTGCTCTCTTTCTCAGATAAATAAAATCTTAAAAAAAATCCGTGTGTGAATGAAATTATATGATAATGACAATAAAGGATAATTTTTATTGGTATACTTGCTATGTATAAGCTTAAAAATGTAAATTGTTCATCACATCACTTGGTCCTATTCTATTATAGTTTCTGGATTTCATGTTCTTTCCCTTTAGCTTATTAAACCATCTAAGATTCAATTGTGTTTATGATGTCAGAAATTTGATCTAAATTTAAATTTTCCCAAGTGGATGACAAATTGCTGAGGTTCTTGCTCTAAAGAAATTTGAAGTGCAGAGTCATATCTCAAGAAGTCATTAAAAACACACACAACCACACACATAAACCCCCCTGCACACACACACACACACTTATGGATACATGTGCAAAAGCAGAACTTAATACACCAAACTCAAAGACAATCCATGAACATGAATCATGTTTTTATAATTGTTTCTATTTAAATGTGATAACTAAATTGTATAATTTCTCTTAAAGAAGAAAAAGAGTCATATTTTAGAAGGAGAAATACATATTCCAATCAAAAAGATTATCCACTTTCTTCATTAAAAGTTAGATTTCTAATTTAAGTATTGTTAATAATAAAATGGGTTTTGGGGCACCTGGGTGGCTCAGTGGGTTAAAGCCTCTGCCTTCAGCTCAGATCATGATCTCAGGGTCCTGGGATTGAGACCCGCATTGGGAATCTCTGCTCAGCAGGGAGCCTGCTTCCCCCTCTCTCTCTGGCTGCCTCTCTGCCTACTTGTAATCTCCATCTGTCAAATAAATAAATAAACATCTTTTATAAAATAAAATAAAATAGGTTTCAATCCTTTTTTTCCCAAGGAGGAAAATGTCATAACAATAGTCTTTAAAACTTCTGCTTATAAATACACGTGAGGAAATTAAATCATGAACTATTTGACAGTTATAACCACCAGTAAGGTTTGAGTCCCCTGCGTTAAACAATAATAAATGATCTTGACCAAGAGAAGGAACCAGATGAAGGTACCTAGCCACAAGCAGACACCCATAAATCAAAGTTATAAAGTAGGTAGATAAATGAGAGAAAACTGGATAAGGGACAAGAAAGAACACTACAACAGCAGACCTCAGTATTGCTCAGAGACTGCAAACTTAGAAGGCAGTTGTCCTCATGGTTTTTCTAAATGTGAGAATCCCCTGGTATTGCTGTGAAGGTGGTTGACTCACTACCTTCTCTTTATGCATGTGGGCCTTTACTTTGGCTTTTCTTTCTAAAAAGAAAGCCCTCTCCCTTAACAACCTCAAATTCTTCCCATCATCCAAGGCCAATGCCTCTGTTAAAATTTTCATAATAATTAATACTTTCTTATTCTAAATTCCAATAATAGATTACCTATGCCAATTATGGAATATCCTTATCTATCTTCGTTTCTTTTATCTATGATTTATCCCCCTTATAGACACTGCAAAATTAAGAACAGAATATTATTTTTGTATGTTCAAATGCACAGTGCTTTATATGTAATTGTTATAGAGAGAGGGAATAAAAGCAAAAGAGATGAATATGGATTGTCTATCATTAATACTTAACATATATTATCATTACCACAGGAAGTATATAAGATTATGCACAACTATAAAAATTATTCTGTGGAATTGGGTCCAAAGAGGTTAAATATGTTGATTAAATATATTAGCAAAATAAAAATTTAAACTTAGGCCTATTTGGTGAAACTTCCTGCTCAGTTGAGTAGATACATGATAGCTAAATAAATTTACACAAAAAGGGCAGATTAATGAGTTAATGTCAATTTAGATAGGCTTCCCTAGTAAAATAATGTAGTTTCTACTCCCCTCCTTTCGATGTTCCATTTCTCTTTATTGGAGAGGTAAAATACAGTTGAGAAAGCATGCTCATAAAATTTTTACATGGTACGGTATTGCTGTTTCTTGCCTCTTCGCCTCTGTGCATGCTATTAATTCTGTCTAGAATGTCATTCTTTCCCTTGTACAGCTGATAAATACCCACTCATTATTCAATATCTGCCTCTGAATCCAGTTCTTCTGAACTACAATCCCCATTGGCTTTGCGTTCACTAATAATCAAAAGAAAAAAATCTCACTTTCCCTTTTGAGTTACTACTGCACCTGTGATTAACCTGGTCTCCAAGGCCCCTAAACTCTAATGGCTTCCCAGTCTCATGCATTCCCACCTGCCCACAAGACCTAGCCTAGATGGTCTTCTATAGTTCCACAAAGTGCTGAGCCTATTCCCAGCTTAGTGCTCTACTTTGACCTATTCTGTTTACCTGGAATACTCCTCAGGATCCTTGTCTTCCCTTCTCTAATGAGTTCTTCATACTTTGTTTTCCACTTGAATGCTACTTTCTAAGAGAACCATTTCAAACCAGCCAGTTGAGTCCCTTCCTGTCATTCACTTCTGCGTGTTTTTTCGTCAGAGCACTTTCGGATATCTGTAATTATTTTCGTGTGTGTCTATTTGTTTAAAATTTATCTCTTCTATGGATGGTAAGATCCAAAAGAGAAGGATTACATCTATGCTGTTTGTTAAACTATGAACAAGAAATATTTATCATACACTCTTCTTTGGTCACTGTAACAATTTATTATTGGTGTTACGGCACTCACTGTAATTTCAAGTGGGAAGCTGAATTCAATTGATTATCATAATTTTTGAAATGCATCTAGTACTTATATGGGCATTTGATATTTACTCAGAAGTTGGTTATTATCTGGATTAAACAAGTGATTATTCCTCTTCACCACCATCTACCACATTCCAGCAATGAGCCACATCCTTGGAAATAAGGACCAACCTGGAAGATGTTTGAGTTGACTACACCTCCTCTAACATTGATTTGGACAGTTTACCAAACCCTGAACGGGCTAATATTTCAATCTGGTTATCTCCCAACCTGCTCTCAGAGTCCTCCCTTGTCCCAGCAGATTGCTATAGAAGCCTAGAGTGCCTCATGGCCAAAGTGTTCAAATTTCTTTTCTCGTACTCACTGGTCTTGTGCAGCTATCTTTTTTTCTTTCACAATTGTAGTAGTCTTACAGATGTGTGCATTTGGACAAAAATATGAAAAATGAAACAAAATAAAATAGACACAGCCTGCTCCTCAATACTACCTGGAAAACCATTTGCATTATTTTCAGTAAATATCAAGTACTGATAAACAAACAAACAAATAATCAAACAAATAAATGACCTTTAATAAAGAATTGTATTAGACAGAATAATTGCACCTGGAAGATAACCATGTCTTAATATCTTAATCTCTGGAGCCTGTGAATATGTTATGTTACATGAGGAAAGGGCAATGTTTAAAGACATTAAGGTCAAGGAGATTATTTGGATTATCTTGGTGTATTTATTCTAGTCACCTGAGTTCTTAACAACAGAAACCCTTTCCTGGCTGTGGTCAGAGTGTTGAGACACCAGAAGAATCGAAAGATGTACCATTCTGGCTTTCAAAATGGAAGGAGGTGTTAAAAGATAAACTGAGGCATATTAAAATTTTCAAGAGTTTATTTAAGTATACATTGATTTAAACTGGGCAGTGCCAACTGCAAAGTGGCTAGGCATGCTCCAACAGCAGGAGCTAGGGTACAAGTTTTTAAAGAGAAGACACAGAAACAAAGCAAGAAAATTATTTGATTGCCTATAACTTAGGTGGTCACTCTATCTTAGAAAGCTTAGTTGACTGTGATTTATTATTTCTAAATTTCCTTTCCTACTTGAATTCAAGTATATTGACTCTGGCTTGGATTTTGGGTTTCTTACACAGGCTACCAGGCTATTAGAGACACCACAGTCTAATGGCCTCTCTATTTAATTGCTTTAATAGGAGTCATGAGCAAAATAATGCGAGTAACATGTGGAAACTGGATAATGCAAGGAAATGTATTATCCTCTAGAGTCTCCAGAAAAGAACACAGTCCCGAAAGCATTTTTTTTTTTTAAAGATTTTGTTTATTTATTTGACAGAGAGAGAGATCACAAGTAGGCAGAGAGTCAGGCAGAGAGAGAGGGGGAAGCAGGCTCCCTGCTGAGCAGAGAGCCCGACGTGGGGCTCCATCCCAGGACCCTGAGATCATGACCCGAGCCGAAGGCAGAGGCTTAACCCACTGAGCCACCCAGGTGCCCCCCTGAAAGCATTTTGATTTTACCTTAGTGAGACCCATGTCCAACTTCTGAAATACGTAAGTATAAGATAATTTTTTTGTGGTTTTGAGGCATTAAAATGTGGTAAATTTTCATAGCAGCAGCAGAAAATGATTACAAAATACATAATGCATAAGTAGGACAACAGAAGTCAGATAGAGAAAATTTTCAATTGTTCAGAAAAATGGGCTGAAATGAATAGAGGTTATTTAACCATAAATCAATACAAAACCTTACATTTAACCAAAATTTAACAGGATCAGAGGTATCTAATTTAGCAGTGGTTCATGTACAAAAGATTTTGGATTTCTGACTTTACCGTGATCATACTGGGAGTAAGAATTGTGAAAATGCTCCCAAAGCAGCTAATGGATTCTAGATTACACCAGTTAAAATCTGGTAAGATTAGAGGTAATTGGGCTTCTCTTTTCCACAGTCCTCACATGACATCACATCTGTTGTACTTTGCACCATGGTGATAAGTCTTATTTATTTGTTTAGTTATTGGAGAGAGAGAAAGAGTGAGAGAGCATGAGCAAGGGGGAGGAGCAGACTCCCTGCTGACCAGGGTTCTTGATGTGGGGCTCGATCCCAGGACCCTGAGATCGTGACCTGAGCCTAAGACAACTGACTGAGCCTCCTGGTCATCCCCATGGCAATATGTCATACTGAAAAAAAGCTACACAGGCTGGAGAAAACTTGTGAATTATTATCATACAAAAATATATTTAAGGAAATGAGTTAAAACATGCAAGATTCAAGTGATTATAAATATAATTATCTACAAATATTTATCTGCTTGTCTTTCAAGGAGGTGGAAAATTATATTTAATATATGTAAGAAAAGAAGTAGGAGGAAGGTCAGTGAATGACAGTGAGTGACACTGAAATGGATTCTATATTCTGTTTATGTAGGGATAGGGTCTATGTCAAAGAGGAGGTGCTAATTTTCCATGCAAAATTTTCCCAGTTTTGTAATTATTTGAAAGTCTACCAATGAATTATTATCAATATATATTTTTTCTTGCCACCAATATATGGATTTTTTTTTCCTGAGTGAAAATCCACTATTCTTTTTATTTACTTTTTAGATTTAATTTATTTGAGAGAGAGAGCAGAGCAAGAGAGAGCATGAGCAGAGGTGAGAGACAGAGGGAGAGGGATGAGCAGGCTCCTCACCGAGCAGGGAGCCTGAGGGGGGCTTCATCTCAGATCCCTGGGATCATGACCCAAGCAAAATGCAGACACTTAACTGGCTGAAGTATCCAGGTGCCCCCACACTATTCTCTCTTTAATAATAAGTGCACATAGCTACACAGATTTTTTTGTTTATAGTCTAACTTGAGACTTCTACCATTCAGTGAAATGCACATACTCATTGAATAAATAAACAAAGAGTTAAAAGTTTACATAAACAATATTCTTTAAGAATAAATTGTGATAAGAAACACCTTACAATAAATATGAAATGTATTTAATATCATGACTAAGAAAAACATACTAACAGTTTCTCATCATCCCACTCAGTTACATTTGTGTGCAATAAAAGAAGAAAAAAAGATTGGAACAAAAAATAATAAAGAAGGTAAGATATTTAGTTTACATTATTGACAGGCTAGATTATTTTGATAAATGTTCTTACTAAAAACAAAACAAAATCCTAGTTGATTAAAAAAAAAAAAACATTTATAGTATAGAGTTCCACGACCAACTTTGCGATGAAAGCCTATAACTAAAGATTAAATTGTGATACAGAAACACCAAATCAGCTGCTCCTTGAAAACTTTTGATACCACATGCCCTGGGCTGTGGTTCTGAGACTTTAATAGTGTTAGAGCAGAAGTTTACACTTGGGCTTATTTGAGGTTTAGTTTCAGTTAGTTCTCCTTCCCAACACTAAAGTATGATTTATCCCAAAGTGTGATGTATTTAATATAAATAGGAAGATTTACATATGAACCTCTGCTTTCCCAGCACCACAACATTAAAGGCAAACAAACCTCATTGTCTCTGTTCAAATAAAGGGGAAAAAACAAAAAAGGGAAAAGGAAGAAAACAATCCATGAGAGGTAACAGCCATAATCTAAAACCTGATAGAGTTTGTATCCAGTGTTTTTCTGAGCTTGGATGGACTAAGGACTCTATAATTGGGCACTTTGATTGAAATGGTTCTGAATGATAGAACTCTGAGCGATCTGCCGAACAGAATGCATCACTTCCCTAGAAGGGGCCATATCAGTTCTAGCTTTGGAACCCCTATTTTCTGTCAGAATTTTTAGTGGGAATACCCAGAAAGCAGTCAAAGATAATTAGAAAGAAAAGGAGACAACTTGAATAAAATCCAATAGAAACAAAAGAAACAGATGGATACCTAGGGTATAACCATTCTTAAAATGTTTAACAAAATAAATTAAATATTGGAAACAGCTGTAAGGATTAGAATTTTTTAGATTGATTTAATTAATTTAAAAACGGACCAAGTAAACTTGTAAGGAAGCAAAATAAATAGTTAAAATTAAAAGCACGCTGTACACACTTGGCAACAGGTAAGCCATAACAAAAAGTTATTGAACTGAAAAATGCATCAGAAGAAATTATCTAAAATATACCCCATATAGAGAACAAGAAGGAAAATAGAGATACGAGCATAATAGTTATAGAGAATATAGTTAGAGATCCAATGTATATTTGAACAGAGTCCCAGGGAGATGAGATGAGAGAGGCATATGATGTATGTGAAGATATAATTGCTAAGATTTTCTAGAACTAACAAAGATATCAATCCTCAGATTCAAAATGCTCAGTTAATCCCAAGCAAGATAAATTAAAATGCATCTTCTCCTAGACACAATATAAAAAAAAAAAAAAAAAAAAAGCAAAGATAATAGGGGATTTAAAAAATGATCCAAAAGACAAAATATAGCAACAGTTGACTTATGGAACTTATAGTTGACACACACATGACTTAGAAGACTTTCAAAATCAACAATAGAAATAATAAAATGTTAAGATATTTGCAATATACTAAGAAATAATAATAATAATAATAATAGCCAGCCTAGCTATTCTTCTAAACTGGTGAAGTTTTTTTTTTTTCCCAAAATTAAAGGTGTGGGGTGCCTGGGTGGCTCAGTCATTTAAGCAGCTGCCTTTGGCTCAGGTTGTGATCCTGGAGTCCTGGGATCAAGTCTAACATTGGATTCCCTGCTCAGCAGGGTGTCTGTTTCTCCCTCTGTTCCTCCTCCCTGCTCATGCTCTCTCTCTCTCTCTCTCTCAAATAAATAAATAAAAGTTAAAAAAAAAAAAAAACTTAAAGGTGAAATAAAAATACTTACATACACTCAGAAACTTAGAGAATTTATCAACAGGAGATCCAGATGAAAGGAAACTATAAAAGGTGTACTTTAGTCAGAGGGATTTGCAAGGAGATGAAATTTCTGAGAGGAAAAAGAAGAAAAAAGCAAAAAAAAATTGATTAATAGAAGGGCAAATGTAAATAAAACATTATGTTGATGGTATAAAACAGGTGGAGGTGGAGAAATAAAATGTTATTTTTTTAAGATTTTATTCATTTATTTGAGAGAGTGAGAGAGAGAGAGAGAGAGAACATGAGTGGGAAGGAGGAGCAGAGGGAGAGGGAGAAACAGACATTCTGATGAGCAGGGAGCCCTACTCAGGGCTGGATCCCAGGACCACAGGATCATGAACTGAGCCAAATCTAGGCACTCAACTGACTAAGCCACCCAGGCACCTCTAAAATAATATTATTTAAAGTACTTTCCAAGAGTACTATAGAAGTCATGAAGAAAGTAAATGAGGTTAAAGTTTTCTAAATCCACCTGTTACCTTAGAAAAGAGTAAAAGTGCAAAATCAAGGTGTCAGTAGGCCATAATCCATCCAAAACTTGTAGGGGAAACTTTCCTTAACTTTTCCTGGCTTCTGGTATTTTGTGGACAATCTTTCACGTTCCTCAGTTTAGAGCTGCATCAGTTCAATCTCTGCATTCAGCATCACTTGTGTTCTCCCTGTGCATCTCCATCTTCATAGGGCCATCTTCTTATAAAAACACAAACATATTAGAGTAGGAATCCACCTCCTCCAGCATTTCCTCATCTTAGCTAATTGCATATGCAACAAGCCTATTTCCAAATAAGGCCACATTCTGAGTTTCTGAGGGTTAGCACTTCAATATATCTTTTTTGTGGAGGGGGGGCATAATTCATTACAGAATACTCATCATGAGAATATAAACAAGGTATGTAACTTCCAAAGGAGTGAAGAGAATAAATATTTCTTTCCTTTAAAGACTTTATTTACTTGAGAGAGAGTGAGAAGGAAAGAGAAAGAAAGAGAGAGAACACAAGTGGGGTGAAGGACAGAGGGAGAAGTAGGTTCTCCACTGAGCAGGGACCCTGATATGGGGCTTGATCCCAAGACTCAGAGATCAAGACCTGAACTGAAAGCAGATGCTTAGCCAACTGAGCCATCCAGGTGCCCCAAGAGAATAAATATTTCTTAAATAATATCCCTAGAAACCAAAAAAAGAAGAATGAGAAATAAAAAGCAGCTCAGAAAAATTAAAAGCTTAAAACAAAATAGTAGAAATAAACTGAAAAATAATTACATGGAATGCAAAATTAATAAATTTTATTAAAGCTACAGTTAAAAAGCAAAGATTGTCAGACTAGAGGAAGTAACAAATTCAATTGTATGCAATTATGAGAGATTCACCTAAAATGTAAAATTATAGAAATGTTGAAAGTATAAGAATGAGAAGAGGTGTACCATAAAAATAAAAAGGAAAACTTACTAGGTAGTATAGTATAACATTAGCAGACCTTTATTTTACCTTTATTTTAAGGTAAAATATCAATAAATCACTTTAACATGATAAATGCTTAAATTCATCTACAGTTTGTAACATTTTATAAGTTCTATGATCTGTTAGCATAGCACAAAAATATATCAACCACAATTTTTCAAGTACAAAGTGAAATAAACAAATCAGAAATGGGAGTTTTAAATGCAACATTCTAAATAATAAAATAAGCAGAGAAGTATTAGTAAGTCCATTGGAGATTTGAAAAATGTGTTGAAAAATACTTGACATAAAGTATTTACATAAAACAATGCTCTTGATCAAAGGAAGCTAGTGGAGGAGTAGGGGACCCTACTTTCATCTGGTCCCTTGAATTCAGCTAGCTAGCTATCAAATCATCCTGAACACCTGTGAACTCAACTAAAGATCATAAAAAAAAAAAAAAAAAAAAGAATTGCTGCAATTCTGCAAATAGAAAAGCGACTACTTTTTGCAAAGGAGGAGGCACAAAGAAGTGGATCTGAGGCAATATATTGGAAGATAAACTGTGGGTGGTGATCCTCCATAAGCTGGCTACCAGAACACAAAATCCTAACTTTTAGAAGTCAGTTCTGGTGAGGAACGTCCCTGCCTGAAAGGCACTCAAATAGCAAAATGGGGACAGAATCACAAGTGGGACAGTGTGGTCCCAGGATCCCCAAGGTTAGTGAAAGAACAGGTGTGCCTGAGTACAGCAGTACCCAGGCACTGGAGTGGGGAAACTGGCTGCAATCAGCAAACCCAGGAGTGTGCTTTCAGCTTGGTTTTGCCATAAACTGCGAACTGGGGAAAGATAGGGCAACTACTGTCCAAGCATGGGCCCAGCAAGTGGCATAATCACAGGGTGACTCTCCTCCTTCCCCTGAGAGGATCAGCACAGGTGTGCACCATGGGAATCTGCAGGGTTTGGAGAGTCAGGTGGCAGGGGATCTGCTGCAGGATTCTGTAGGTTGGAGACTTGAAAAGGAGTTGGGTGTCTGAAATAAAAATGCTTGGTCATAGGCCGGATGAACAGAATTTGTAAGGAGACCAGGGAGACAAAAGTGATTGACAGCTTTTCCTGAAGGCCCATTGAAAAGTGGAAGGCTCAATTTTTCAGCTCTGGGGCTGGAGATTGGGGCACTGTTATTTTTATTTTTATCCTCTAAAGGGGTACAGAAAGCTTTCAGGTAACAAAAGCCACATAGAGCAATCCAGAGCCACTTACAGGGAGCCCAGCCCCCTGGCAAGGGGGTTGCAACTCTGCCAGGGCAAAGACACCTGAGAATCAGATGAACTGGCTCCTCCCCCAGAAGACTAGCAGGAACATCTGGCTAAGAGTGAGTTTGCCTACCACACAGAACTGCCAAACCCAAGTGCTAGGGGAAAATAGTATATAGAATTCAAGGGGTTTTTCTCATAATTTTTTAGTCTTTCAGTTTAAAATTTCCTTTTTCTTTTTTTTCCTTTCAACTGGATTTTATTTTATGAACTCTTTATTTTTTAAATTTTCATGTTTACATTTATATTTTATATCTATCTATATATTTACATTCTTCATTTTTGGCTGCCTTCCACTCTATTCAATTTTATTTTTGTATGTATATAAGTTTTCCTTTCTTTACAATTTTAGGATGTAGAGTCTTCTAACAAACAGATCAAAATATACCCTGGATCTAATGTATCACCCTGTTCTGTCCACCTGTTTGATTATATTCTCTTTTCCTTTATTTTCTTTTTCGGTTTCTTATTTCTTCCGATTTGTCTAGTGTATATATCACTGGGATAGTGCTTGATATTTTTGTATTTGTTCTCTTATTCATCTATTCTTCTCTGGACAAAATGACAAGACAGAAAAATTTATCCCAATAAAAAGAATAAGAGGTAATACTAACTGCCAGAGACTTAATAAATATTGATATTAGTAAAATGTCAGAGCTAGAATTCCAAATAATGACTATAAAGATACTAGCTGGGCTTGAAAAAAGCATAGAAGACACTAGAGAATTCCTTTCTGGAGAAATAAAAGAACTAAAGTATAATCAATTTGAATCCAAAAGGTATTGTTGAGATGCAATCAATAAGAACACATAAACTTCTAGGATAAATGAGGCAAAAGAGAGAATCAGTGACAAAAATGATAAAATGATGAAGAATAAAGAAACTGAGGAAAATAGAGATAAAGGACTACTGGATCACCAGGGAAGGATTGAAGAGATGAGTAATACCATAAAATGAAACACTATTAGAATAATTGGGGTTCCAGAAGAAGAGGAAAGAGAGGGGCATAAAGTATATTTGAGCAAATTTTAACTGAGAACTTCCCTAATCTGGGGAAGGAACAGGCATTCAAGTCCAGGAGGCACAGAGAATGCCCCTCAAAATCAATGAACATAGATCAACACCGTGATGTAATAAGGAAGCTTGCAAATTTCAGAGACAAAGAGAAATTCTTGAAAGTGGCTCAGGACAAGAAGTCCTTAACCTATACAGGTAGAAACATAAGGCTGGCCGCAGACCTATCTACAGAGACCTGGTAGGCCAGAAAGATTGGCATGATATATTCAGGGTGCTAAAGGAGAAAAATATGCAGCCAAGAGTACTTTATCCAGCAAAGCTTTCATTCGGAATAGAAGAGGAGATAATGAGCTTCTAGGCCAAACGGAAACAAAACAGAAAAGAATTTGTGATCACTAAACCAGCCCTGCAATAAATACTAAAGGGATCCTTTAAGCAAAGAGAAAGCTCAAAAGTAACATAGATCAGAAAGGAACGGAGACAATATACAGAAACATTGACTTTGCAGGTAATACAATTGCACTTAATTTATATCTTTAATAGTTACTCTGAACATAAATGGGCTAAATGCTCCAATCAAAAGACACAGGGTATCAGATTGAATTAAAAACAAAAAACAAAAAACAAAAAAACAAGATCCATTGATAATGCTGTCTACAGGAGACTCATTTTAGACCCAAAGGCACCTCCAGTTTGAAAGTGAGGGGTTGGAAAACAATTTATCATGCTAGTGAACCTCAAAAGAAAGCTAGGGTAGCAATCCTTATATCAGACAAATTAGATTCTAAACCAAAGACTGTAATAAGAGATGAAAAGGGACACTATGTAATACTTAAAGGGTCTACCAAAAAGAAGAAAGTTTATATAATTGGCTGCTCCCAAGTTAGAAGTATAAATATTTACAATTGTTAGGTCTTCTCATTTTTTAAGAACATAAGGATCATATATAAAAGTTGTCCATATCATATGGTGTAAAGCAACTCTAAATCTTTTGAAATATTGAAACCATAGAGAATGTACTCTCTGTCCACACTGCAATTTAGATTTGGATGCATTTTAATGAATGAATGAATGAATGAGTAAATTCAAGCCATTCAAGTCCGGAAGTAAGGGATATACTTCTAATTAACCTATGGGGAAGAAAAATCATAGTATGTATTTAAAATTATTTTTACTAATAATAAACATAAGTCAGAACTATAGGATGTAGAGAAAACTGACAGATAAATGTCTGTGTTAGAAATGAATAAAATCAAAATTAATTCATCTCAATAAATTAAAGAAAACAATGATAGAAAGGGATAAGAGATTAAGAAATTAGAAGGAAATAATTGGGGCACCTGTGTGGCTCAGTCAGTTAAGCATCTACCTTTAGCTCAGGTCAGTATCCCGGGGTCCTGGGATCAAGCCCCATGTCAGACTCCCAAGTCTGCTTCTCCCTTTGCCCTCCTACTGCTCTTGCTCCCTCTCAAATAAATAAATAAAATCTTAGAAAAAAAGAAATTAGAAGGAAATAATAAAAATAATAAAATTAATGGAACAGAGAAAAGTAACGTAACTGAGAAGAGCAAGAAAGACTAAAGTTGGCGCATTATGAAAACAAATAAAATAAAAATGTATGATAGTGACAAATTAAAAGGGAGTGAAGTTATAAATATCCTATGTCAAGAATGAAAAAGAACTATCACTTTAAAAAGAAAATAATATAATTATGAAAACATTGGCCTAAACATTTGACTATTAAGGACAAATGAAGCAATACCTCAAAAAAATATAAATTTTATAGCCCAAAGAAAAGATTAGGTAGCTTAACTGGAGAGCTTAACTGGTGAGACTTAACCAATAAAGAAGACAAAATCCAAAACTAATCCAATTCCTCCAAACTAGCTTTTTGAATCTAGAGAAATCCTAATATTCAAACCTTATAAGAACAGTACAAAAATGAAAATTACAAATAATCTGATTCATAAACATGGTCATGAATATTTTAAACACTAATACACTAATACACTGAATTAGCAATACATAAGGAATATTCATGGAGTTTAGTTTAACATATTACACATCCCATTTACATATAATGTATTATATTTACAAATTAAAGGAGAAATATAGCACATTCAAAGGGCCTTTTAATGAGCAACTCAATAGATTCACAAAAAAGCCTTTAATGAATTTCGGAATGCATTCATTTCAATATTTATGTAAAATTTTAGTCAAGTAGGAATATAGGGGAATTTCCTCTGGTTGATAATCTATAGCTACATAATTCCTATAGTAAACAATTTATTTGTGCTGAAATGCTTAAATCTTTCCATTTAGAAGCTGTAAAAGACCAAAATAAATAAATAAATAACCCTACAACAACAACACTCTACTAACTGCACAAATATTCAAGATTGTTAATGAACAATCTGATGTCTATTTCATAAAACAGGACAGCAAAATGACTAACAAACATATGAAATGTCATTCTGGTTCATAAATTATCAGACAGATGTAAATTAAAACCACAATTGTGTTTCAAAACAAATCCACTGGTTGGGAAAATGAAAAGTGTGGTAATGAGAAGTATTGCCAAGAATGTGGAGCATTGTACATTTTCATATACTCCTGTTAATTGTACAACTATTTTATTTTATTTTATTTTTAAAGATTTTACTTATTTATTTGACAGGCAGAGATCACAAGTAGGCGGAGAGACAGTCAGAGAGAGGAGGAAGCAGGCTCCATGCTGAGCAGAGAACCTGATGCGGGGCTCAGTCCCAGGACCCCGGGATCATGACCTGAGCCGAAGGCAGAGGCTTTAACCCACTGAGCCACCCAGGCGCCCCTGTACAACTATTTTAGAAAACATCAGGCATTATCTTATACATTTGAAATATACATAACTAAGCAATTCAAACCCTAGATATATATTCAATATATATAAATGGTTATGTGTTCATGGATCACTGGTATGTGTGCAATAATGTACTTAGAAATACCTCCAGATCCACATAATAGAATGGATATATTCATGCTAGGGATTACTACACTGCAATGAAACAAAACAAAACAAAGTGGAGCTACACACAACAATAAAGGTGAATTTTACCTACATAATGTTGGATTAATTATAAAAAACATAAAAGAAAACATGCAGTTTGATTCCATATATACAAATTTAAAGCAGACAAAACTAAACAATAATGTTAAAGATTCCTACATGGGTGGCAAATAAAAATAAAAGGAAGGAGTAAACTTCAGTTTCAGAAGAGGCTTTGGAATTAGGAGGGGCTGAAGTGGACTCCTGGGTTACTGATGAATGGTGATTTTTGACCTGTCTAGTAGTGAAAGACCTACATATGTATATGACATTTTCACACACATTTGTGAATATATATCATGCAATAAAATGTCAAAAAATCTTTAAAATTTTTATAAAGATAAGGAAAAACACAAGTTTTTACATAAGAAACAATTTTATACAGTTCTTACTGTAAATTATGTTTCAATTGGTTTATAAAAATTATTTCTAAGCAGCCTACACATTTTACACAAATTGGACACTTAAACTAACTACATATAAAAGGAAAAGAGTTATATTGGGAAGAATGAAGACTGTATGAAAAAAATTGTAAATAAATGAGCTACCACTCATGGGAAAGCAGAATTTTTTTTCTCTTTCTGTTCCTGGTAAAGGTTTTGACACACTCACATCCCCCACGATGTGTTTGTGTGTGTGTGTGTGTGCACTTGAATAAATTAGGAAGAAAGAAAGAAATTAGGAATGGGGAAAATGGATTATGCTTCAAAATAATATATGAAAAATCAGATCAGATGTGTGCTAACTGTCCATCCACTAGGGATACAATTCATGATAAAGGGCTGCAAAACTTCACCCCCACACCCCTCTTCTACAGAAGAATCTTGGTAGTTCCATCCATCTCAAGTCTTGCATATTAGAACTTGTCTCTGTCTCATTGTCTTATTTCTTTCTTAAACATCCTAGCAGTATGGTGAGATGGCAAGGGCAAGGGACATAGTTTAAAATCGTTACTGGCTCAGCTGCTCTATTTTAAAAAGAGGGAGAGAGAAGATTGTAACATAATTGACTTCTACTGAGTCCCTCTAGTGTGCTCAGGACTCATCTAAGGGCCTTTTGTGTATTAGCTCACTTAATCCTCTCAGCAACTCTATGGCTTATATTATGATGCTCAGTTTATAGATGCAGAAGTAAAAGCGCAAATTGTTTAGGTATATTGGTCAAAGTTATACAGTTAGCAAATGGTAAAACTCGAAATCAAACACAGGCAGTCCATCTCCAGACAATACATTCTCTTGTTTTGTTTTGTTTTGTTTTTTAAGATTCTATTTATTTATTTGACAGACAGAGATCACAGTAGGCAGAGAAACAGGAAGAAAGGCTCCCTGCTGAGCAGAGAGCCTGATGCGGGGCTTGATCCCAGAACCCTGAAGACGAAGGCTTTAACCCACTAAGCCACCCAGGCACCCCCAGACAATACATTCTCTTACCTGTATTTCTTCTCAATCATTAAAATAATCAAATTGTTTTTTCTAACTTTGTCATACTTACCAAAATAATGCCATTTGTAATCCATGTTTAAAACAAAATGAATTTAATGGTGAACCTAACCATGGTTATTATGGCTCCCCACCCCCCCCCCCGTTTTTCTCCTTTTCTCTTTTTCCACAGAAATAAAAACATAACGTTCAGTAGAAAAATCGTAAGTTATTTCTGTGATCCTTCTTAAATACTGCTTTACTTGCTTTTTAATGATGGTGATATATTTTGGTTTGGCTTTGGTTAAGCTGACAATATATAGTAATATAATTTAGCCTGTCATCTTCTAATAACCAGGCTTGTATAATCAAGATTTGACCAGATTTTGCTGGTCAAATATAATTTTTTAATAATCCCATGTTAGTCTTTAACACTATAAACTAAATATTTCTAAATATTTCTAATTCCATCCCCTGGCACTTGGTAAATGACAATCCCTTTGATCTTAAAGTGAGGTGTAGCCATATGACTTGTTTTTTTCAGTGTGTGCTACACATTGGAAGAGCTTTATGAGTGAGTATAATTCACTACCTTCTCTTTCTCTCTACCACAGTTAACAGTTTCGGTGGTCAAGTGTTCTGTTAGCATGGGCCCACGATTGAGGACAACATGCAGCAGGATGCTATTCAACACTGATGGACAGGGAAAATGGAAAAGAAATAAACTTTTGTTGAGATTTTTAGATTGTTATTATCACAACATACCTTAGATTATCCTGATAGATATTCACTCGATTGCTAAAGCAGATACATACATTCTCAAAAGAAAATATTTGCTTTTACAAAGGTACGTTCTCAGTGACACGCTGCCTCAGAATGAATATATTGTGTTGTTTTAAAAACTTCCTATATGCTAACAAAATAAGTATTTTAGGATTTATGTAATACAGTTTGTGATATAAAATCATACATATAAAATTAGTATTTGTTTATAAGCAGGGAGCAAATTATTCCTATAAATTGTTATGAGGATTTTGTGACAATATAGAATCCCCATTTTCTATGACTTCTTTATTTTATATTGTAATGCAATACTGATAGCATATTGACTTGTTATATAGAAATATGCAGTTTAGGGGCACCTGGGTGGCTTAGTGGGTTAAAGCCTCTGCCTTTGGCTCAGGTCATGATCCCAGAATCCTGGGATCCAGCGGTTTTGGGCTCTTGGCTCAGCAGGGAGCCTGCTTCCTCTCTCTCTCTCTGCCTGCCTCTCTGCCTACTTGAAATCTCTGTCTGTCAAATAAATAGATAAAATCTTTAAAAAAAAATATGCATTTTAGAAATGTCCATTATTTTTCTCTCCATTTTTTTACTTATTTTTTTCTTCTTTAATAAAGATAGCTTTTCCTGAAATGTCTTTGTTTCATGTCATTTTCTGTCCCATTTAAGAGATTCCTGATAAAAATTTATGCTTAAGGAAGATTTTTATATATTTCCCAGATGCAGTATTATGTTAATTGTTTTCATAATAAGAAAACTTTCTTACCACCTTGTTATTTGTTAAAGAAGTAAAGCTCAGAGAAATCACTGACTCAGAAGATAGTAGTCCATAGATGACAAAATTCAAAGTAGTTCAACTTGTCCATGCCTGAACAAATAAAAAAACTGAGCTTTCATTTAGTAAAAAAATGTATCGTATCATTCTTTAAAACTTTGAGTAACCATTGAATTATAAATGCTTCTTTTTTGTTCTGGCAGAAAACTTGACTCTAATGTAAGCTCACTGAAGTGGAATTCAAATTTGCATATTCAAATGCATTGCAGCAATTCCTACTTCACTATAAGTGAAAAATCACTGTATCTCTATTTTCTACAAGTGGCTCTTACAGTATATGGATAATGTTAATGCCACAAAATTATATAATATGCAATATTGTTCTACTTACAACACATTAAGATCTTCTATACTAATCGTTTGTCAGCTAAGATATCAGATTACTCAGTGGTCACTGTTTCAAAATCTATCATAAAAAAAAAAAGATGTTTTTACATACAAGAAGAAAAGAAATGGTCCTATAGCTCAGCATGATAGCTATCATGTAGTCTCTTAGTGTCATCTGTGGAATATTATACAAAGAATGGATGGCAATTTATTTATACACATCTTCAGTTTTCCATCCATATTTTATTTCTAACCATGCTTGTAATTGACATTGTGACTGTGTCTGAATTTGATACTTTCTAATGGCTGTAATGGCATCAAATTCTTCCTTGCAAAAGCACTGAGGTCTATTAAGTACTGAAAGCACTAACTAAAAGATGAAATTGGGGATGAATAAAAGACCTAGAATATCTGCTAAGAGAATGATAGACTATCAGATGACTTCAAAAGTTAAAAAAAAGTTCCCAGAAACATCAACATAGGGAAAGAATAATGAGGTGCTTTAGCACAGATTTATAGTAATAATTGTCGTACCTATGGTTGAATATGAATCCAAAATTTTGCTTCAGTACAGAGAAGAATAACAAATATTAAAACTGTATCTACCAGGCATTTTACATAGATAATTACTTTTCATTGATTCATCAGAGTAATTTTGACTAAATAGAGTAGTTATATAATTTATCTAAAAAAAGTGATAAATTTTGCTAAATCAATTATCTTCTCAGTTTTAAGTGCAATAGTCAAGGGACTGCAATTTGACAACTACTTTGATGAGTTTGCACACAAATCTCTAATATTTGACATTATAATTCAACCAAGTCTTTCTAATCTGAATTTTCATGTAAGAGGTATGTGAGATGGGCAGCAACACTCTCCTAGTAAAACATAGGACAAAGAAAAATAGATTTATTTGAACACATATGTTTGTATCTCCTCATTCATGTGTTTATTTCCTTTCATGCTCTACTATTAGGTCTCTAAACAGCTTAACATCAGTACCTTAGATTATTTCCATATCAGTTTTCTGAAAAACACCAAGATTTTCTGAAAGAAAGGACATAGAAATAGCATTTATTTCTTTAAGTACTAATTAATTCAATTTGGTACTCAGTGATATAAAGTAGAATACATATTATTCATATGTATTTATAAATATATGCATGAATGTTATAAATAAGACTATTGCTGAAACTCAGCAGTGAGGTCCAAAAAAGATAAGAAACACTTATTAATAAGTAGCAATTATGCTGCTGAAACACTGAAATTCACATCCTGTATTTATTGCTTTTCTCTCCTCCTACTAAATTTTGCCAATTAGATACAGAAGGTCATAGGAAGACTCAAAGCACATTTATAGGGGTAATTGTACTGAGAGTAATCCAATTATGTTTAAATGCTTCCGTGATGTTATCATTCTTATGGAAACCTCTGTTATACCAGCTTCATTTAGGAGACAGAGCAGATGCTACTTTCCATTTGTCTATTTCCCTTCATCCTACTAAGACCGGAATGTGGTCCAGTCAGGATATTAGTCAGGACAGAATGTCTTGATACCAATCTCATTAAGTTAAACTCATTGGCTATATATAGATGCCCAGGATTAATGTATAAGGGATTGGAAAATGATGAGCTATTTCAAATATTTTCTACATCATTAATGTGAGTAATCTATATATAACTCCAGGGCTCCAAATATTTTTTCTTTTTTTTAAATCTTTTTTTAAAAGAAATTTTACTTATTTATTTGAAAGAGACAGAGAGAGTGTGAGAGAGCATGAGAAGGGAAAAGATCAGAGGGAGAAGCAGACTCCCCATGGAGTTGGGAGCTCAATGTGGGACTCGATCCTGGGACTCTGGAATCATGACCTGTGCTGAAGGCAGTTGCTTAACCAACTGAGCCACCCAGGCACCCCAAATATTCTTTCATGTGCAATAAAATCAAGCATATGGTTAAGACTTATTAAGTTTATGGCAGACAATTATTCTAGTCTAGACTTCCTTGCGGTTTTTTTTTTTTTTTTTCCTGAATGTCATGTGTTTTAAGTTACCAAAAAGAGTCATAAGAATGTAAGTGTTAGTGACAGTCCAAGATGATGGTGTAGAAAGATCCTGAACTCACTTCCTGACATGGGCATCCAAGACTCCATCTACATATGGAGGAGTTCCCTCTGTAAAAGAACTGAAAACTAACTGAATAGCTCTTCTAGAACAAAACATAAAAGGGCCACATCAAGATTGTAGGAGAAGCAGAAATGTGGTCTCAGCAAAACCCCCAATATGATGACCCACAATAGGGAGGGATTTCCCAAGTCTGCAGCTTCTCTCTCAAAAGTGAGGGTTGTGGTCCCACATTAGATCCTGCTACTCTTGGGACCTGGACCAGAGAGACAAACCCCCAAAACATCTGGGTTTGAAAACCAATGGACTAATGTCCAAGAGACCAAAGGGCTATAGGGAACAGAGATAAACCTTTTAAAGGGCTCATGTTCAGACTCATTTGCCTAGGACTTGGTGCAAAGACAACAGTTTGCCTAAACTATACATGAAGTAGATTAATTTGCTAATCTGAAAGCACCTGCCAAAGGGGCAGGGAGCAGTTGGAAGTCCCTCCAGGGATGGAGGGACTGGCAGAAGTCATTTTTGCTCTCTCCCTCTACCTGGCTAGTGCAGGTATTCATGTGCAGACACAGCACCCTTCTGCGGCCTTGCTAAAGCATGAGGTCACAAGAGGTCACTGCATCTTCTTGTTGTCTTGCTAAAAGCAAGAAATGTGCAGCCACAGCATTCTCCCACAGCCATACTAAAGCCAGTGGATGGGTACGCACAATCATAGCATTCTCCTGCTTCCCTGCCAAAGCTGATGAGGTATTCAGGCACTACACTCTGTCATTGTCTTGTTAGTACTGGCGGACACAGTCAAAGCAATTTCTTGCTGCCTTTTTAAAGTCAAAAAGTATGCCCTGCCCCAATATTCTTCCACTGCCTACCTAAAACTGGTAGATGCTTACAGTCTACAGAGAGATGCCCCTTGAACACCTAACCAAAGTGGCTGGGGTCTTGCACATTTGGAAGCCAGGGCACTATAAAAATCATAAAGATAGTTCTCAGCAGGCTACCACCCCCAGTGCATTGCATAGACAGGAAATGTAGATGGGGAACACCATCACTGTGCTCTCCTCTGCCCATATTACAGCTCATGGGTGCCTCCCAGAAAAGAGCTTATACATTTGCCTGAAGTCCAAATTTTTGCAACTGTTTCCCAGGGACCACCTCCAGATCTCCTAATTTGGAGGACAGCAGGGTTTATGATTGCATTCCCATAGGATTATATAAAATCTCAATAACTTAAAAGCTGGTGCCTGAGGATCTGGCTTCCAAACAGCCTGAAGCTAAGTGCTGACTGAGATTCCTCCCTTTCAAACATTGACATATCTTGGCAGATCCTCAAAAACTGGGACATATCAAGAATAAATCAGGCTGCTCAGACAACTACAAAAGTTAAAAAGACAACCAACAGAGAAGGCAAATTTGATGATAAGGTTCATCTCCTGCACAAGTTCACTCCTTCAAGACTGGATGAGGCACTTATTCTGCCTAATACACAAAAACAAACACAGACAGTGAAACAAAATGAAAAAGAAAATGAAGGAATATGTTTCCAAAAAAAAAACCAAAAAAAACAAAAAAAAAACAAAAACTAAACCTCATAAAAAGAATTAATGAAACAGAGATAAGTAATAAAGATGCTTACCAAACCTAGGAGAAGAATGGATAAACTCATTAAGAACTTCAATGAAGAGATACATAACATAAGTAAGTACCAAACAGAGGTCACAGAGCTGAAGAATGCAATAACTGAACTGAAAAAATTCACTAGAGAGGTTCAATAGCTGCCAGGAATGGCCAGCAATCCCTGTACTGACAGACGAAAAGATTACTCCAAACTTTGCTGTGAAAGAGAGGAGAAGGCATGGAGGTCAATGCTCAGAGATGAGGGCACTTTGCTTTTCTTTGGTCCAACTTTTACTAGTCCTTCAGGAAAACCACAAATCCTTAGCAGTGTTTCTCAATCATGGGATATATGACATGGAGTTTTACTGAAACTGGGAGGATCTGTTTACGGGAAAGATATAATATACTAATCTGTGTTTTCTATGAGTCCTGCTAAACATAGTCTAAGGGACAGTGTATACATCTCTTAGATCACAGGGCAGCTGTTTGGGCTAAGAAAGCTTCAGGCAAGGTGACTCCTTGCAGCATTCCAAAAGCAGAGTGGTTATGCAGGCCTCCACATTTCAAAGGCCTATGCCCTTCTCCAAAACCTTCCCTGCCCTCCGGGGCCTCTGTGTTACATTTTGGCAAGCCAAGTATTAGGGCTGATTTCATGCCCCACCTTAACCCCAACAAATAAAAAAATAAATAAAGAAGAAAGTGAATCAGTAATCTAGAAAACAGGGTATTGGAACTCACCCAGAGCAGCAAAAATTTTTAAAAATTAAAAAAAAAAGGAATTTTAAAAAGTAAAGAGAGCTTTAAGGGGCTTGTGGGATAACATCAAGCAGAATAATATTTGCATTTTAGGGATCCCAGCAGGAAAAGAGAGAAAAAAAAATAGATAATGTATTTAAAAAATGGTTAAAAATTTCCCTACCCTGGGGCAGGCAACATATATCCAGGTATAAGAAGCACAGAGAGTTCCAAATAAGATGAACCCGAAGAGATCCTCACCATGATACATTATAATTAAAGCATTAAATTTTAAAGATAAACAGAATTTTTTAAAGTAATAAGAGCAAGACAACTTGTGGTGTACAAAGGAACCCCCATAATCTTGGTAAATTTTTCAGCAGAAACTTTGCAGGTTAGGAGAGAGGGAGTATTATATATTCAAAGTCTTGAGAGGAAAAAACTTCCAACCAAAAATACTCTATCCATCAAGATTATCATTTGGGGGGTGCCTGGGTGGCTCAGTGGATTAAGCCTCTGTCTTTGGCTCAGGTCATGATCTCAGGGTCCTGGGATTGAGTACCACATTGGGCTCTCAGCCTGGCGGGGAGCCTGCTTCCCCTCTTTCTCTGCCTACTTGTGATCTCTCTCTCTCTGTCAAATAAATAAACAAAATTTTTAAAAATCTTTAAAAAAAAGATTATCATTCAGAATTGAAGAAGAGATAGAGATAAGCAAAAGCTAGAAAAGTTTATCACCATTAAACTAGCCTCACAAGACATGTTAGAGGTACTTTATGCTGAAAAGAAAAGACACTAATTAGTAATAAAAAAAAGAATATGAAAGTAAAATTCTCATTGATAAAGGTGAATACATAGTAAAGGTATAGGATTAATCCCTTATAAAGCTAGTATGAAGGTTAAAATACAAAAGTCATAAAGTTAACTGCAACTACAGTAACTATTTAAGGTATCAAAATAAAAAGTTGCAAAATATGACAACAACATAAAATATGGGGTGACAGGGAGTAAAAATAAGCAGTTTTACAATAAATTCAAACTTAAGTTGCTATCAACTTAAAGTAGCTTGCTTTATGTATGTATAGTCTTTTACATGTGAACCTCATGATAATTAAAAATCAAAAACATTGTATATAGACAAAAAATGTAAAGGTATCTAACATAACAGTAAGAAAAGTCTCGAATTATAAGAGATCAAAAAAAGAAAAAAACATAAAAGAACTACAAAAAGAGCCAGAAAAATTTTTTTAAAATGGCAAGAAATAAATACATATTAATAATTACTTTAAATGTAAATGAACTAAATTCTCCAATCAAAAGACATAGAGTGCCTAAATGGATTAAAAAGAAAAGATTTATCTTTATGCTGCTTACAAAAGACTCACTTCAGATGTAAGTGACTGAAAGTAAAGAGACAGAAAAAGACATTCCATGCAAATGCAAATGAAAAGAAATGTGGTATAGCTATACTTATACCAGACAAAATAGACTTAAGAAAAAAAGATTATGATAAAAGACAAATAAGAGTATTACATAATGGTAAAATGTTCAATCCAACAGAGGATCTAACATTTACAAATATTTATGAACATAACATAGGAGCACCTCAATATACAAATCAAATATTAACAGACAAACATTAATAATATGAAAGCAATACAATAATAGTAGAGGATGTTAACACCCCACTTGTATCAATGAATAGATCATCCAGACCAAAAATTTAATAAAGATACATTGGCCTTAAATAGCACATTAGACCAAAGGGATTTAATAGATATGTACAGAATATTCCACCCAAAAGCAGCAGAATTCACATACTTTTCCAAGTGCACATGGGACATTCTCTAGGATAGATCACATGTTAGGCCACAAAATGAAGTCTCAAACACTTCAAGAAGATTGAAATCCTGTCAAGCATCTTTTCTAATCACAATGGTATGAAAGAAATTACAAGAAGAAAGCTGGAAACATCACAAATACATGGAGATTTAACAACATACTACTGAACAACCAATAGATCATGAAAAAATTTTAAAAAAACCTTATTAAAATAAAAATACAATATAACAAAATCTATTGAATGCAGCAAAAGCAGTTCTAAGAGGGTAGTTCATGGAGAGATAGACTTACCTCAAGAAACAAGAAAGATCTCAAATAAACAATCTAACTTTACATCAAAAGTCACTCAAAAAAGAAGAAATGAAGCCCAATGTTATTAGAAGGAAAGAAATTAAGAAGATCAGAGAAGAAATAAATGAACTAGAGATTTAAGAGACAGTAGAAAAAAAATCTATGAAACTAAGAACTTGTTCTTTGAAAAGATAAACAAAAATTACACCTTTAGCTAGACTCACCAAGAAAAAGGAAAAGAGCTCAAATAAGTAAACTCAGAAATGAAACAAGAAAAGTTACAACTGATACTACAGAAATACAAAAGATCATTAAAACCACTATGTAAAATTATACACCAACAACTTGGGCAAGCTAGAATAAATGAACAAATTCCTAGAAAATACAATCTTCCAGGAATTAATTATGAATAAATAGAAAGCCTGAGAAGACCAGTTACTAGTAAGGAAACTGAGTGAGTAATCAAATAACTCCCAACAAAAAGAATTTCCAGGACAATATAGTTTTACTGATGAATTTTACCAAGTAATCAAAGATTTAATACCTATCCTTCTCAGACTCTTCCAAAACATTAAAGAGGAAGTGATACCTCCACACTCATTATGCAAGGTTAGAATTACCCTGAAACCAAGGCCAGAAGAAGACAGTATGACCACAACACAAAATTATATGCCAAGATCCCTGATAAACATAGATGCAAAAAATCCTCAACCAAAGATTAACAAACCTGGGATGCCTGGGTTGCTCAGTTGTTTAAGCATCTGACTTTGGCTTAGGTCATGATCCCAGGTTCTGGGATCAAGTCCCCCATCACTCTCCTTGCTCAGCAGGGAGCCTGCTTCTCCCTCTGCCTGCCATTCCCCCATTTACATTCTCTCTCTCTGACAAATAAATAAATAAAATATATTTTTTTATGATTTTATTTATTTATTTGACAGACAGAGATCACAAGTAGGCAGAGAGACAGGCAGAGAGAGAGAGGAGGAAGCAGGGTCCCTGCTGAGCAGAGAGCCCGATGAGGAGCTTGATCCCAGGACCCTGGGATCATGACCTGAGCTAAAGGCAGAGGCTTTAACCCACTGAGCCACCCAGGCGCCCCTAAATAAATAAAATCTTAAAAAAAAGATTAGCAAATTAAATTCAACAATACATTAAAAGGATCATACAGCATGACCAAATGAGATTTATTCCAGAGTTGCAAGGATAGTTCAATATCTGCAAATCAACCATAGCGATATACCATATTAACAAAATGAAATATAATAATCATGTAATCATCTTAATAGATGCAGGAAAAGCATTTGATGAAATTCAACATTCTTTTATGATTAAAACTCTCAACAAGGCAGGTGTAGAGGGAACACTTCTCAATATAATAAAATGCAGAGCTAACTTTACACTTGGACTTAACATTAAGCACATGAAAAGGTGCTCAGCGTCATAATCATCAGGGAAATACAAATCAAAACTGCAATGAGATATCACCTTCTCAGAATAGCTATTCAAAACAACAAGAAATAAAAAGTATTGAAATAACAAGTATTGGTGAGAATGTAGAGAAAAGGTTACCCTGGTGTACTATTAATGGGAGTGTGAACTGGTACAGCCACTCTGTGGAAAACATTATGGAAGTTCTTAAAAACAAAACAAAACTAAAAAAGAACTACCATATGCCAGGGATTCCACTACTAGGCATTTATCAAATAAAACAGAATGCACTAATTCAGAGACATATGTACCCTTATGTTCATTATAACATTATTCATATTAAGCAAGATAGGGAAACAGCCTAAGTGTCCATCAGTGGATGAATGGATAAGAGAATTTAGTATACGTGTGTGCATGTGTGTGTGTGTGTGTGTACACACACTCACGTATACTAAATTCTCATATATATATATATACACACACACACATATATATACACACATATATAGACACACGTATACTAAATTCTCTTATCCATATATATATATATATATGGATATATATGGATATATATATATAGAGAGAGAGATATATATAAATATATATGGATATCTATATCTATATCTATGGATATATATAGATAAATAGATATAGATATAGATATAGATATATACATACACCTTATCCATAAAAAAGAGGAAGTCTTGGCCATTTGCAACAACATGGATGAACTTTGAGAGTGCTATGTTAAACAAGTGAAATAAGTGATATAAAGACAAATACTATGTGATTTTACTTATACATGGAAACTTTACACAAAACAAAATTCATAAATTCAGAAATTAGATTGATGGTTGCCAGAAAGGAAGGGAGTTTGGGGTTAGGAGAACTGTGTTATGGGGTCAAGAGATGAAAACATCTAGAAAAAAAGTAAGTCAGAGATATAATCTACCACATGAGAACCATAATCAAAAATATTTTCTGGCATATTTGAAAGTTGCTGAAAGTGAATCTTAAAAGTCATCATAAGAAAAAAATGTAACTTTGTATGGTCACAGATGACAACTAGATTTATTATGGTGTTTACTTCACAGTGTATACAAATATTGAATTATTGTGTGATACATCTGCAACTGATAAAATGTTATATGTCAATTTTACCTCAGTTAAAAAGAAACATGGAGATACATCAATTCTAACAATTAATATGATCTGCCTTTTTACTTTTTGCCAGTTGAATGAATATAAATGTCATTGCACCTTTGATCTGCATTTCCCTGATCACAACTGATATTAAATAATTCTTCATAAGTTGTTTTGCTCTATGTGTTTCCTTTCATAAGAAATGTCTATTCATGTCTGTTGCCCATGTTTTCCTATTGAGTTGTGATTTTTATTAATAATAGGAGTTATTTATATATACTTGATACTAATCTCTCCACTGTATGCTCTTTGAACATCTACAGTTTGTAACTTCTCTTTTTACTTTCTTATGGTATATTTGAAAGAATCAATTTTCTCAATGTTAATAGTCTATAGTCAATATTATCAATATTTTCTTTTATGATCAATGTTCTTTTTTGTATAGTGTTTTGGAATTAGAATTTTTCCTTAATTCAGTATCTTGTGAATGTCTCAATTTTTTTCTGCTCGAAGTTTAAGTTTTGTCATGGACATTAATGTACCCAAAGTTTATCCTGGTTCATGACATCCAATTTTATCTGTTTTCCACATGGATCACCATTTTATTTTCAGCTCCATTTATTGAAGAACCCTTCTTTCCCCTCATTGATCTGCAGAGCTCCTCTGTCATATGTTGAATGTTTCAAACATGTGTGAGTCTACCTCTAGGGTTTCCATTCTGATCCACTGACCCTCTGTTCCAATACTATAGTCTTAATTGCCCTACTTTTATAAGACCTCTACACTTTTATTCTTCAGAAACAACATGTAATTCATTTAATCTTTATAATTCCATAGCAATTCTAGTATTTTCTTGAAGTAGTTATTCCTAATTTTATATTATAAGTTTAAATGCTACAGCATCTGTGAAATTTTACTTGATACCTTTGATACAATTTCCTCTATTCAGAACATCCCTCTTCTTCATCCCAATATCCATTATATTGATTAAGATTTCTATGTATTTCTAAATTACATTTTTACACACATACACACACACAGAGACAGAGAGAGACAGAGACAGATGTTTGCTTTATTATTGACTATAACCTCCATGACAGTGAGGGACCTCTGCTCCCTTATCTCTTCAGGTCTTAGCACATAGAGGCACCTAATTAAAACAAAAACAAAAACAAAACAAACAAACAAACAAAAACAGTCACTTTCTTCTTTGGGACTACACCCAGAATAACTGTTCCTCCTCATTCCCTGCTGTAGATCTGACTCACCGTGGACCACAAAGCCTGACTAAGCATCATTCAGACCTTTTATGTACCTTTACAACATTTAGAAGATATTGGTAAAGGGTTACCATGAGCTAATATTCCAACGATGGGTTTAGCACATTATCTCATTTAATTTTCAAGGCAATCCTGTGAAGCAAAATTATTGCCTCTAATGTTCTCATCTTAAGTGACAACACTAAGATTTTGTTAAAGAATTTACCAAAAGTCACACAACTAGTTCAAGGGGGGAAGGGATGAGAACCAGGTTGGTGAACCATATCTGGGCTTTTAACTATATCACCTGTGAACTCCAAGGTCTGGAGGCTTGGGATTTGTTTTTTCTTTGCCCATCACTGGGTTATGTTCTTTTTCTTTTCTTTTCCTTTTCTTTTTTGAAATATAATCAACATATAACATTGTGTAAGTTTAAGGTGTACAGTGTATCAGTTTGATAGGCACTTAAATAATTGATAAATCGATGAATAAATGAATAAACATTTCTGAAAATTTAAAAAAAAGTAACTTGTATTTTCTAGAAAAATGATCTTAGTCTCGATTTCAAGTTTAAAAACAAATTTATTTTTTACAATGATAAATATACAATTTAGATATTTTACTGTTTTTTTATTTCTTCTCAGATTCAGTCATAGAGATTTTTTTTCTGTTTAAACATTACAAAAGGGGCTCCTGGGTGGCTCAGTCGTTAAGCATCTCTGCCTTCAGCTCAGGTCAGGATCCTAGTGTCAAGCTCTGCTACAGGCTCCCTGCTCATCGGGGTGACTGCTTCTCCCTCTCCAGCTACCCCCTGCTTGTGTTCCGTCTCTTGCTCTCTCTCTCTGTCATAAATAAATAAAACTGTTTTTAAAAAAAGACAGAAGATAAACATCCACTAAAAACATAGATGGTTGGAAATAGCATAACTTATTATGATTATGATAATTTTTGTCTGAAGTTTTAGATTTCAAGTGATTTAAACCATTAAAGCTTTGCACATATAACTTTCATTTTCTTTTTTTAGCTTTCATTTTGAAACAGTATATTGGATTCTATTTAATATAATTTACACAATGTAGATGAGTATAATACATAGATACCTAATTTTATTACCCACAAATCTTATGGTGATACAATGTTGAAATATATACTAAACCTCATTTTCTCAAAATCAGAGTTCTTAACATTCCTTCTCTTTAACTTTGGATTAATGACTTAATATAGCTCTTAGATAAACTGAATAAATGGTTGTCACAACTGTAGATAACCAAAAGATACCATGTTCTGGGGGCACCTGTCTGGCTCAGTAGGTACAGTGTGTTACTCTTGATCTTGGGGTCATGAATTTGACCCCCAACATTGGGGATAGAATTTACTTAAAAAATAGCAACAATAAAAATATTATATCCACAACATGTTGGTAACATGACTTCATTATCATGATCTAGTGGCTGACAATTACTATCAGATAGAATGACTTAGAATCGACTACTCTAAAACTGAAATCCGTTATTGGCACATGTTCTCCAATGTCTAATTGGCTTATATCCAACAACTGTATCCAGTGTGCTAACATGTTTAGTTACCTCAGGGTATATTTTACAACTAATTTAGCTTTAATTCTTTGTTTGAAATCTAATTTTCATTTTTTTATTTTTTTTATTTTTAAAGATTTTTATTTATTTATTTCACAGACAGAGATCACAAGTAGGCAGAGAGGCAGGCAGAGAGAGAGAGAAGCAGGCTCCCTGCCGAGCAGAGAGCCTGATGCGGGGCTCGATCCCAGGACCCTGGGATCATGACCTGAGCCGAAGGCAGAGGCTTTAACCCACTGTGCCACCCAGGTGCCCCTAATTTTCATTTTAGATATCAACCATCCTTACTACTTTTAGTTTATTATAAAGCATATAGGCCCACTTTTATTTTTTTATTTTAACAATTGATTGTTTTTTATTGACAGAGAGAGAGAGAGAGAGAGCGAGCAGGAGCAGGGGCAGAGTGAGAGAATCTCCAATCAGACTCCTGCTGAGCATGGAGCCCAACCTGGGGCTCCATCCCAGGGCCCCAAGATTATGACCTGAGCCAAAAACAAGTCAGACACTTCCTTGACTGAGGCACTCAGGCACACCATAGGGCTTCCTTTGATCAACAGAGTGACTGTCAGGTCTCTAGATTTCCACAGACTATGATATCGTACTCTTTGCTCCTCAATATTAAAAAAAAAAAAAAAAAAAAAGAACCAATACAACTGGTGGCTGCTATTAATAAGTTTACTCCTGGAGGATGTGTTGAATCATGTATCACCTTTGATATGGAAAATAGGTACTATCTTATGTAAGTACTATATTTTAGGGTCTCTGGATTTGGACTTCAATGCTTTGATATCTTAACTTATTTGATTAGACTTCCCTGTGCATCATGAGCTCAGCTTGGATTAAGGATGCTGTAGGAGCCATTATATAAAATTTGCCTTTGTAACCATTATAGGGATTTTTAAAGGATATTGCTTACTATATCACACAGTGTTCCTTCAAGAGGCATCAAGGATTTTTTTTCTAGTGTCTTAATTTCAAAAAAGCCAAACAATTACTTTTACGATTATGTCGAATCTTAAGATTATGTTTCTCCCTTTGCTTTAGTTTATGAGACTCTTAGACCTCAACTTTCACCTATAGCTAACAACATAATAAAAGTTTCTGGTTTTTTATCTAGTTACTAAATTTAATTTAACTATATTTCTCTGCAGATCAACACACTTGTTATTTATCATAGAGTTCATTCTTATCAGCAGCCTTTCCTTTTTTAATCTACTATTTGTCAACAAACTAAAAGTTTATTTGTTTAGAGCACTTTTACATTCACCACAAAATTGAAGAGAATGTTCCAAGCTTTCCCTTATACCCCTCTGTCCCCAAACATGTAAAGACTCCCCCATTATCAACATCTTTCACCAGAGTGCACATTTCTTAGAACTGATGAAATCTCCATTGATCCATCATTATCAACATTCTATTGTTTACACTGCAGTTCAGATTTGGTGTTGTATATTCTGTGGGTTTGGGCAAATGTATAATGACATGTATCCACCATTATATTATCATACAGAGTGCTTTTACTGCCTTAAAATTCATTGTGCTCTTCCTATTCACACCTTCTCCACCCTCCAATACTTGGAAACTACTGATCATTTACTGTCACATAGTTCTGCCTTTTCCAAAATGTTATATAATTGTTACAGCCTTCCCTTTTTTAAATGTAGACAATAAGATGCTAAGATCTAAATACTAACCTAGCATTAGCATTTAAAAAAACTTCCATTATTTTGTTTGCTTATTAATACTATTCTAATCATTTTTCTTTCAGAGTGCTCACTTTCATTTACTTTTTTATTTTAGTATGCATTTTTGCCACCTGTCTTTAAAAAAAACTTAGAAATTGAATAAATAAAACATCATACCCATATAATATTAATCTAAGATTGCTCATTCATTCATCATTCATTGAACAAAAATATGGTGAAAACTCACCCTGTGCCAGACACAGTGCTGGGTATTGAACTATAAAAATGAATAGGATCCCATATAAATATAGTCAGCTCATATTTGACAAAGAAGAAAGGAAATACAATAGGCCAAAGATTATATTTTCAATAAATGATCCTGGAACAAGGTGGTAGGTATGTAAAAAAAAAAAAGAGAGAGAAAAAAAAGAATGAATTTAGAACTTACAGCCTTCACAAAAATTAACTCAAAATGGATCACAGATCTAAATTTAAAATACAAAACTATAAAACTCCTAGAAGATAATATAAAAGAAACCTAGAAAACCTAGATGACCTTGTGCATGGAGATGATTTTTTAGCTATCCCATCAAAGGCATGATCCATGAAAAATATAGTTGGTAAGTTAGACTTCATTAAAATAAAAACTTCTGTTCTGTAAAAGACACTGTCAAAAAATAAGACCATCCACAAACTGGAAGAAAGTATTTGCAAAAAGAGGTGTCTGATAAAGATCTGTTATCCAAAGAGCTGTTAAATTAAACTCAACAATAAGAAAACAAATAGCTTGACATACAAATGGGACAAAACCTCTCCAAAGAAGAGATACACATGGCAAATAAACACATGAAAAGATGCCCTACATCATAAGTCATCAGGAAAATGCAAATTAAAATACCAATAAGATACTACTACACAGCTATTAGAATGACCAAAATCCTGAACAATTGACAACAGCCAAATGCTGGTGAGGATGTGGAGCAGCAGTACTCTCATTCATTGCTCATGGGAATGCAAACGCTTGTATTTACCCAAGAGAGATGGAAACAAATCTACACAAAAACCTGTACATGGATTTTATAGCAGCTTTATTTATAATTGCCAAAACTTGAAAGCAACCAAGATGTCCTTCATTGGGTGAATAGCTTAATCTGTGGTACATTCAGATAATGGAATGTTTTTCAGCATTAAAAAGAAATGAACCAGCAAGCTATGGAAAGAAATGGAGGAAACTTAAAGGCATGTTACTGATTGGGGGGAAAAAAAAGAAAAGAAAAAGAAAAACTAGTATGAAATGCATAGTGTATGATTTTGATTCCCACTATATGACATTCTGGTTAAAAAAGAACTATAGAAGGCCTCTGGGTGACTCAGTCGATTAAGCATCTACCTTTAGCTCAGGTCATGATCCCAGGGTCCTGGGATGGAGTCCCTCATCAGGCTGCTTACTAAGTGGGGAGTCTGCTTCTCTTTCTCTACTCTCCCCACCTTGTTCATGCTCTCTCTAGCTCGCTCTCTCTCTCAAATAATTAAATAAAATATTTTTTAAAAAGACAACTACAGAGATAATAAAGTATCAGTGGTTTCCAAATCTTGGAGTGGGAGGAAGGAAGACGAATAGGCAGAGCACAGGGGATCATCACGGCAGGACAAATGCTCTGTTGTTGTATGTCATGATGTGTTTGTCCAAACCCACAGAATGTACAACACCATTAGTAAATCATAATGTAAACCAGCGACTTTGATAATTATGATGTGTCAATGTAGTTAAAAAAAATGCAACATTCTGGTGAATGGTGTTTATAATGAGGGAGTTTATGCTTGTGTGGGGTTAGTTGTATATGGAAAATGCCTGTATCTTCCCCTCAATTTTGCATGGAACCTGAAACTGCTCTAAAGACATAGTATTACTTAAAATTAAAATAAAGTTAAAAAAAAAGGGGGGGAAGGGAAAAAGTGAGTAAGATATATTCAAAGTCTCTAAGGAGTTCACAGTTCAATAGAGTGGACAGATAAGTGCATATGCATCACCAACACAAAGTGAGGTAGATCACACCAGAGTCAAGCACTGAATGGCACTGAAGAGGGGACAGGTAATCCACTCTGTGTCTAACAGTTTGGATCAAGAAACAATTTTCTAGAGATGGCAATATAGCTTAGTCTCATGACTTCCATTTTATTTTTTTTTAAGATTTTATTTATTTATTTGGCAGACAAAGATCACAAGTAGGCAGAGAGGCAGGCAGAGAGGAGGAAGCAGGCTCCCTGCAGAGAGCCTGATGCGTGGCTCGATCCCAGGACCCCTGGGATCATGACCTCAGACGAAGGCAGAGGCTTTAACCCACTGAGCCACCCAGGCGCCCTCATGACTTTCACTTTAATAATTTTGAAAGTTTCTGTTACCTCTTTCAGGACATCTCCTTACACTAAAATTAACCATAACTCAACTCCCAATATTTCTAATTGCATTCCACCCCAACTACCACAGGTCATGGTTATATAGAAAAGACAAATTAATCAAATCAGAATTAAAGGTCTAATGTATTCATTATGCCATTTTTTTCCTGCAAATTTTTATAACAATAGGAAGCACAAGTTGTACAGGGGTGCCTTGCCTGCTCAGTTGGTAGTCCACGTGACTCTTGATCTTGGGGTTGTGAGTTCAAGACCCATGTTGGGTGTGGAGAGTACTTAAAAATAAAATCTTCAAAAAAATAGAAATTGTAGGAAGAATATATAAATTATTTTCAACTTTTATTTAGTTATTTTGTATAGATGTGAGTGGCATTAATTATGGCCCATTCCATACTGATTTATTTATACTTTGGTACATATATTACTTTATATTATTTATAGTGAGACATGTGTTCATAAGTCAGTCATTAGTTGCCAGCTAACACATATTCTTAAAACCAAAATCCTTTTAGCAAAATTATGCTTGAGAAGCATTAGGTTACTCTTTTTCAGAGTTGCTATTTAGGATTAAACTGATAAACAAACCTGAGTTTCATTGAAGCAAGTAGAATCCGAAAAAATGTCAGGCTGAAGAATTTTGATTCAACTTAATAGCCTGAAGGAAACATTTAGGAATAGCTTCTTTTAAATGCATACAAAGGTCATTTGTTTCATTACTTGAAAATTATAGTGTTGTTGCATTGTGTAGTTGCAGCCTAGAGGGAAAATTGTGAATAATTTATTGATACATATACAACTCTATTTCAAAAAATTTGTTTTAATCATTCATTTCATTAATATAAAATTGTCCATAAATACAATTATAAAATTATAACCACATTACATTTTTATTCTATATTCCTATCTGAATAATGATAGTAAGAGTAGCCATAAGGCCTTGTTATGGTATTATATTTATATAATGCTTAATCTTTCAGTTTGCTTTAATATTTGGTATTTCATATTTCAGTTTGAATAGGGTATCCTTACTCAAAGATAAGAAAGATAGGGTAGGTGTAAAATATTACAAATATTAATATCCATCATTTAACTATTTTGCTGTAGCTTGCAATATTTTGACATACTGACATTTCAAATCCGTGTAATTTTATAGGAAATTCTCTGCACTTCCAATTACCTTAAAATATAATTTTATAAATGACAGCAATAAAAAAAAAGAAGATACAGAATTTGTAATTTGGGTCATAAAACTACTACTTGTTGGTTTTCTGCCCAATTGATTGTACTCATCATAGTAAATTCAGGATCATTTCTGAAGAAATGGTCATAAGAAGAATGAAATCCCTGGTAAGTGGCATATGTTACAGAAAGCACGTAATTGAAATCCATAGATAGACATTTATTCTGCACTTGCTGCACTTGCTGAGTTTAAATTTTTTTGCACACTGTATACAAATGTAGGAGTAGTCATCTCCCAATCTAGGTGGAGTTTTTTTTTTTGTTTTTGTTTTTGTTTTTCTTTAATGACAGATTGGTTTTTGGTCTGTTTGTTTTTAATACCTGTAGCATTGGCTTTACCTGGGAAGTAGCTAGATGTGCAAAATCAAGCGCTGGAGTTTCTGTACAATAACTTAAGCCCTCCACAAGATTAAGATGTATGTTAAAGGTAGAGAACCACTGCTTTGTGAGATACTCTTATACACCGTGTTCCTTTCACACAAAGCACTTATCTGAATAAGTGAAATTATACATGTTTATTAATATATAGGGCTTCTTCGTTACTTTTTCCCAACTAGGTTGTAAGCTCTACTGGAAGAAAAATCTTCTCTGTGCTTGTTCATTATGTATCCCCAGGGTCCTTCACTGACTGTCATTTAGCTCTCTGCAACATTATTTCTGGCAAATGCCACCATATTTTGGCACTTGATTCTAAAAGGTAGAGATTATACAAATAGCTTGCACAAAGAAGGTTATACTAAAATACTATAATTAAATGTGAAGGAGAAATAGATTTGACATCCCAGCTTATGTGCCTTAGACATTTCTTATCATTACTTACCATTATAATATATTAAAAATCAATGCTAATAATGCAACATTTATCTCAAAGGCATTTTCATAAATGTTTACTATAATTAGGTTAGTATTTATATTTATATGATACAGTTTAACTGTAAAACATATACACATATAATTGTTTTATTGATTTAATTTAACACATATAAAATATTTAGGTTTATAA
The DNA here is from genome assembly GCF_963455335.1 of Martes martes. Lineage (NCBI taxonomy): Eukaryota > Metazoa > Chordata > Mammalia > Carnivora > Mustelidae > Martes > Martes martes. The sequence continues at coordinate 97,533,207 of NC_137889.1, forward strand.
AATAGCTTCAAAATGTTTTCACATACTTTGCCTCTTTTGATGAACTGGTGGGGACAATATTTAAAAAATATCATTATTGTCACTAAGGAAAAGATACTAATAAAGAAGCTACCAACCCTAGATGTCTATTGAGAAGCATTAGGTCACACTTGTTCAGCATCGATTCTTAAGATTAAAAATGTGAAAATAATATGATATTTTAAAATTTTGCACCTTGCTGGACTTATGTTCACAAAGATAACTCTTGTGTTTCATTCTTTAATGTAGTTTTTAAAGATCCATGTGGCTACCTCTGCAAATACTTTCTCTTTTGGCTCCTGGTCTGCTCATTTTTCTGGTCCTTAATGAGAGTATGCATAGAAGGTCTTATGGAATTTTGTGCATGCATAAGAATAAGATGAAACATCTTAAATCAGTACTTACAGATTTTCCAAATCATGTTCTAAGAGTATTCATAATGCATGTGGATAATTGTTCATCTTTGCCTTTAAAGCACTTACAGAAAAAAGAATTGCCAACACAAATGTTAAGTGCAATGACCTGTGACAGGCAGTCAAAGTCTGCCTTTGATATTTGCAAGACCAGGACAAGAACGGAAATGAAGTCTCATATTCTGTATGTTTAACACTTAAATATTACATTAAACTGAAAATAACAAAGAGTTAAGTAAACTCTAATGTTTTACTTTGAAAAAGGCGTTCCTCAAAATTACTTGGAAGGACAGAATTTAGTGGCTATACACTAAATGTGGCTATGCAGTATGCCCCTCTGTTCTAGCCTTGCCTCGATCCTATACTATGAGTCCAAGCACCCCAGCCTGGACATCCAAATCTGTCCAAAGTCTCCACAAATAATCTCCCCTTGGCTGACACTCGAGCCTAGAGGCACCCACAACAGTGGGTAATCTGTCCTACACAGGACTCAGGAAGATCCAGAAAACAGACTTGAAGCTATTTGGGCTTGGATTTCCAGTGCATGGGAACCAGGACCATGCTCTGGAGATGATGCATGGTTTCTGAGTGCCCACATCCCAGAAACCCTGGCTATTCCCCCACCTCACCCCCAACCTCCGAGGCACATGAAGTTGAAAGGAGACCAGAGTGGGGCCTCTTCTAGTGCATGACAAAGCAGGCAGGGCTTCTATTTGTCTCAGTCCAAGAGTGGAACTGTGCAGCACACAGGGAAAACATTTGAAGGCAACACAGTCTACTCGTCCTTGCTTAATTCAGTGAATTTCCTCATGATTTCACTCCTTTATGGAACAAATAGCTTTCAAATTTTTCCCTGGGGCATATTCCAAGGTGGCTTGAGACCTGCCCTCTAATCACTTTTCACATCATCTTTATTCGTTTTTTTCCTTATTTTAATAGCATTATTTTAAGAAAAGACTCATGTTGCCAGGGTAACCAGAGCAAAGAATGGGCATTGCTGCCTTTGCAGAAAACTCTTCTCAAATAAATGTACTCTGTAGGATTAGACCCATTCAATTTTGTGTGACTAGTTTACAGTTTCTGCCTGTTTCTTTCTTTAATCTTCCTCTCTCTTTCTCTCTCTCTAAATGTTGCTGTCCTATTGATTTTCTCTTGAACTTACTCTTTCTGTATCAACTATTTAATATGGGTACTTTCCCCTTTATCCCATAGATTTTCTCCTCTGTTCATTATTGCAGACTCAACATTCTGCCAAATGGTAGCACTGGCAGCTCATTCACACTTACTGACTCAGAGAACCCTGTTCTACTGGTAGCTGTTCAAGTTGGCTTTACATTAGAGCATCTGTAGCAGCCTATGCTTAGATTATTTCTCTGCCATTACTACTGCCCCACCGGCAGGACTGGGCTGTGCAGGGGGGCAGTGAGAGAAAAGAAAACCAACACAAATTTTTTTCTCAAAGCTATTTTCCTTTTTTTTTTTTTTAAGATTTTATTTATTTATTTGACAGTGAATGAGCATAAGCAGGTGGAGCAGCAGGCAGAGGGAGAGGGAGAAGCAGACTCCCCACTGAGCAGGGATCCTGATACAGGGCTCCATCCCTGGACCCTGGGATCATGGCCTGAGCTGAAGGCAGATGTTTATCTGACTGAGACACCCAGGAGCCCCTTAAAGCTATTTTCCACTTTCACTTAACATTTTTTCTGTGTCCTCTCCAATAACTAAACTCTATCTCAAAATAATTTAATTGAAAGAAAGAACCGATTTAACGCCATAAACAAATCACTAAAGTTGGAGGTGAAATCACTCGGGATTTACAAATTTATATCAAATAAGCAGGCTAAAGATGAAGTTTTGCATACATTTAGGGGCTTTTCATATTTGAAATTTGTTGCTATTCTTGTTTAGTTTAGAATATTTTAGTTGATGCTTTAAACCACAGTACTCTCTCTTGAATAAAAAAATACTCACACTTAGACATTTTCTTAGGATACTTTCCCTTGGGATTTAAGCTTAACTAGAAAATAAATTTTGATGTTCTAACAGCCTGTGTTCTGTAAAAGTCCTGAGTAATACTACATAAGCACCCCTCTCATGAACCTGTAGTGGCTAAATTGCAAACAGGTGTCTTTTTCAAAGCAGGCTCATACCCTGGTGCTTTCCAAAAAAGATCATGATTTTTTTGCACCTCATTTTAGGGGGAAACAATCTCAGATCTTTTGACTAGTAATTTTTCTTTGATGCTGCAACTTTGCTTGTTTTATCACTGAATATAAAGGAAGCAGATGCTGAATTTAGAAACTGAATTGCTTAAGGAGACATTTGCAAATAGATAATGATGTTAGTGCAAAGCAGAAAACACAAAAGTCGAGAAAAATACTGAAAAAGAGGAGAAAACTGAACAGGTATATACAGATATAAACAAACACACACCTGGGAAGTAAGGAAAGCAAGCTTACTGATGCAATAAATGTAGTGAAAAAACACCGCAAGTGGGATGTAATCATAACCACATTTTGTATATTACCACACTGCCTATTTAACTTCTGTTCAGTTGGGTTTTTTTCAACTATAACTGATAAAATATCTCTCTTTCTCTCTCTCTCTCTCTCTTTTTCTCTCTTCACAAATCAGGTCCAGGGGAAATACTCATATATCCAATACACCCTGAAAGGACTTACCAACCAAAGTGGTCTTCTCTCCTATATTTCTACCCTCAACCCATATTCTCTGTATCTACACTACAAGACAGAATAGTTGTTAAATTCTCTGAAAGATCTCACAAAGTCTTCCTCTTTAGGTTTGAGGAAAAGGGGATCCTGGATCCTGGGGATGGGGAGGGGAGCACAAGCCCAGCCCAGCCATCTCTAGAGAAATTCTCTTTCTTCAAATGCCCTCAGCAAGGGTGAGAGTTTTTGGAATCATATAACCATTTTGTAATATTTCCATGTAAAGTTATGTATTGTTCTAGCACTGAATTTTGACCTGGTTAACTTTGTGCATCTTGGTACTTTATTGAGAGCATCAAATTTAACTTACTGTTTTTAGGGGGAAAATTATACCTAAAGATTTATATTTCCATATGCATTTATGTTTCTTTACATATTTACCCTATTACTAAAATTACTACTTATTTAAGTTGATAGGAGAGTATGGTGTGATGGTTTACGGACATCTTCATTTTCTAGGAAGTATATTGAGTCTACTGCCCACGATTTATGTTTCAATTTTACAAGAAGGATTTTTTTTTCATTTTATTTTACTTTTTCAGTCAGCGTTCCAAGATTCATTGTTTATACACCACGCCCAGTGCTCCATGCAATACGTGCCCTCCTTAATACCCACCACCAGGCTCACCCAACCCCCACCCTCCCCTCCAAAACTCTCAGTTTTTTTCTCAGTGTCCACAGATTCTCATGCTTACTTTGTCTTCCCCTCTGATTTCCCCCCAATTCACTTTTCCTCTCCTTCTCCTAATGTCCTCCATGTTATTCTTTATGCTCCACAAATAGAAACCATATGATAATTGACTTTCTCTGCTTGACTTAGTTCATTCAGCATAATTTCCTCCAAACCTGTCCATGTTGATACAAAAGTTGGGTATGCATCCTTTCTGATGGAGGCTTAATATTCCATTGTACATATGAACCATATCTTCTTAATCCACTCACCTATTGAAGGGCGTCTTCACTCTTTCCACAGTTTGGCAATTGTGGCCATTGCTGCTATGAACATTGAGGTACATATGGCCCTTCTTTTCACTACATCTGTATCTTTGGGGTAAATACCCGGTAGTGCAAATGCAGGGTCATAAGGTAGCTCTATTTTTAATTTCTTAAAGAATCTCTGCACTGTTTTCCAAAGTGGCTGCACCAACTTGCATTCCCACCAACAGTGTAAGAGGGTTCCCCTTTTCCCACATCCTCTCCAACACTTGTTGTTTCTTATCTTGTTAATTTTGGCCATTCTAACTGGTGTAAGATGGTATCTCAATGTGGTTTTGATTTTAATCTCCCTGATAGTTAATGATGAACATTTTTTCATGTATCTATTAGCTATTTGTATATCTTCTTTGGAGAAGTGTCTTTTCATGTCTTCTGCCCATTTTTGATGTGATCATCTTTTTTGTGGGTGTTGAATTTGAGGAATTCTTCATAGATCTTAGATATCAGCCCTTTGTCTGTAGTGTCATTTGTGAATATCTTCTTCTATTCCATGCCTCTTTGTTTTGTTGACTGTTTCCTTTGCTGTGCAGAAGCTTTTGATCTTGATGAAGTCCCAAAAGTTCATTTTCATTTTTGTTTCCTTTGCCTTTGGAGACATGTCTTGAAAGAAGTTGCTGTAACCAATGTTGAAGAGGTTACTGCCTATGTTCTCCTCTAGGATTTTGATAGGTTCCCAGCTCATGTTGAGGTCCTTTATCCATTTCAAGTTTATCTTTGTGTATGGTACAAAAGAATGGTCAAATTTCATTCTTCTATACACAGCTGTCCAATTTTCCCAGCACCATTTATTGAAGAGACTGTCTTTTTTCCACTGAATATTTTTTCCTGCTCTGTTGAAGATTATTTGACCATCGATTTGCAGATCCATATCTGGGCTCCTTACTCTGTTCCACTGGTCTACGCGTCTGTTTTTGTCCCAGTACCATGCTGTCTTGGTGATCACAGCTTTGTAGTAAAACTTGAAATTGGGCAACGTGATGCCCCCAGCTTTGTTTTTCTTTTTCAACATTTCCTTAGCAATTCGGGGTCTCTTCTGGTTCCATACAAATTTTAGGATTGTTTGTTCCAGCACTTTGAAAAACGCTGGTGGAATTTTGATCAGTATGGCACTGAAAGTGTAGATCGCTCTGGGCAGTATAGACATTTTAACAATGTTTATTCTTCCGATCCATGAGCATGGAATGCTTTTCCATCTTTTTGTCTTCTTCAATTTCTTTCATGAGTGTTCTGTACTTCCTCGAGTAAAAAGTGTTCTTTAAATAGCCTTACTTATATCTTTAGTTTTAACTTGGTTTAAAATATATATATATGTTTGGTATAGCTAGAAAATCACTACACAGGTATTCACTATATTAAGTTCTCCTTAGTTTACATGTTTAAGTTGTTTCACAACAAAAATCAATTTAAAATATAATAAGGTATAATAAATTAATGTACTTATGTTACAACATTAGAGAGGCAAAAGTGCCTTAAAATTAGATTATTGTAATTTGTGCATTTTACTTTAACTATCCAAAAGATTATTATGTGTCTTTCATTTTTATTATTTTTCAATTTTAGCTTTATGGAAAAATAAAATTGTGAGTTGTTTAAAGTGCATATCATGATAATTTGATACATGTATACATTGTGTAAGAATTTCACCCACCTGTTTAATTCATACATCCATCACCTCTCTTATTATCTATCTATTTATTTATTTATTTAGGAAATTTGAGTTCTACTTGCTTAGCAAATTTAAATTTTACAAGACAGTGTTACCAGCTATAGTCACCATGTTATACATTAGACCCTCAGACCTTATTCATCTTACAGTGAAAGTTTGCGCCCTTTTACCAACTTCTTCTTATTGCCCCCTACCCATCCTCTGGCAACCACTTTTCTACTCTCTGTTTCTATGAGTTTGACCTTTTTTTTTTTTTTTTAAAGATTGTGCATATAAGTTATACCATGCAGCATTTGTATTTCTCTGACTTATTTCATTTAACATAATGTCCTCAAGATCTATTCATATTGTCACAAATAGCAGAATTTTGTTTTTACCCATAGCTAAATATATGTGTATATATTTATATATATACTTATATACACATTTCTTTTATCCATCCATCCATCCATTCATTGACACATGTTGTTTCCATATTTTGGCTATTGTTAATAATGCTACAATGAACATGGGAGTACAGATACCCCTTTGATATCTTATTTTAATTTTCTCTTGATATATACCTTGAAGTGGGATTGCTGGATCATATATTAGTTCTATTTTCAATTTTTTTAGGAACCTCCATGTTATTTTCTATAGAGGCTGCACCAGTTTACATTCCCACCAACACTGCACAAGGGTCTCCTTCACATCCTCACCAACACATTTCTTTTCTTTTTGGTAATAGCCATTCTAACAAGGTGGTATCTCACTGTGGTTTTGACTTGCATTTCCCTGACAATTAGTGATTATCATTACCTTTTTCATGTACCTTCTGGCTATTTGTATGTCTTCTTTGGGGAAAAAAATGTCTATTCAGTTCCTCTACCTATATTTTTATTTGTGTTATTGCTTTTGAGTTGTAAGTGCTTCTTATCTATTTTGGATATTAACCCCTATCAGATATATGTTTTATAAGTATTTTCTTTCATTCCATAGGTTGTCTTTTCATTTTGTTGATCCTTTCCTTTGCTGTCCAGAAGCTTTTTAGTTTAATGTGGTCTCACTTGTTTATTTTTGCTTTTGATGTCAAACAAACAAAAATACAAAAAAACAAAACAAAGACAACAACAAAAAAACCCTTAAACTATTGCCAAGCCCTAAGGCAAGGAGCTTAATTCTCAAGTGTTTTCTAGGAGTTTTATGATTTCAGGTATTAAACGTTCAAATCTTTAATCTATTTTGAGTTGAATTATGTGTATCATACAAGAGAGGGGTCCAATTTCATTCTTTTTAATGACAAAAAAACCCTAGAGTGCTTCAGCATGATTTATGCCAATGTTTCTCTGCAAAAATCCATCACTTCTCTTGATACCTTTCATTCTAAAAAAATAAAAGTCCACATTGAATTTAATCAATGTTAAATGTTGACTATAATTGCAGTTAAATATAATTATCACTAGATTGTCTCTGAAAAGTTTTTAAGAATTACCAAATACTTATATACTTCCTGTGCTATATAAAATTTTGATTGCAGAATTATTTTATGTCCCTATTAATTTTTTTATTTCAACATTATTTTCAGATTATCTGTTTCACCCTTTTTGATCTTTTGTCCTTTATGAGTGAAATTAAGCAATATATAAGAAACAAGAAAGACAATTTAAAATTATGATATTCATAAGAACTTAAAACCAAATTTATTTTCACCATGTGAAAAACACCTGAAAGTCTGTCTTGAGTATGTTCATTCAATCTCCCCTAATAGCTCTAAATATACACTTGATCACTCAAACTGTCCTGTATTAATGAGAAAAGTATTTACATTATTGAAACTATTCACTGATTTTTCAAAGTAGAAATTCAAAAGTGCTAGTGTAGGCTTCCATTACTTGATACTACCCACCTTCCAAACCGATATGTTTTCAACTTTCCTGTGACTTCCACTCAGCAAATACTGATTGGGAAATAAATTCACAAAATCAGACATGCTAAGGCTTAGGTATCACTATGGCATGATCACTAGCATGGTTATAACAAATATTAATTATTTAAGTTTTATGTCTTACAAATTATGGTTAGTTAAACACAACCTGCGGGCAAACTGTTTTAGGATAGTTGACTAAGAAATGTGTATTTGATAAAGTTCCTGACTAACTTCTGAAAGGATTCATCATTTCTGTAGAGAAGTTAAAGAGGGCTAATATATGTACCAAGGACTGTGCAGCATGCTGATGAATTTGTAAGCATTTATGTTATTTAAACTTTACAGCAACAGAGCATTTGTGATGTTATTAAATAAGTGTTATAGATGTTAAGGGAAATGTCTCGAGTCGTGAAATTCCTTACTCAAAGATAGATAGATAGTAAGGGTTTATCTGAGTCTAAAATATATGTTCTTACTACTATTTCACCACTCTGCCTCTGGATCCACCCTGATTTAGCAAAGACTCATGATTTAATAAACCCAAACAGGAGAGTTCCTATGAATGAAATCAAGAATCAAAGCTAGTCCCTGATTTGGGGATGGATTTAACAATAGGGAATAAACTCAACTAAACTATTTCAGACTTGAGATAGTTCCAAATCACACATGTTCTACCCATTTAGACATGTAGGACCAGAATACAAACACATATCAATAAGAACTGAAGAAGGTGACATCACTGAAATAGCAGCCAACAAACACTGAGACTATGAAAAGAGAGCTTCAAAATTCTAAGCAACCTGTTGGTACACAGCACAATAATATAAACTTTAAAAGGTTCCAAATCCTTAAGGGAAGTCTATTTTCTTATTTTTGGGGTATATTCTATTTAAGAATATTTACATAAAAGTGTTTAAAATAGCATAAAAGATATATGGTGGTGCTAGAAACACAAAGATTCCACAGAAGCTTAAGTTCCTATCTATGATGTAATCATGCTTCTCAGTATCTACAAAATCCTCCTCTGTACCACCACCCCAGAAGACAGCAGATTTTAGAGGGCTTCATATGAAAAAACAAAAACAAAAACAAAAACAAAAACTGGCAGCCTTTGTACCTGTTTGTTCCTCTAGTTGGCACATCAAGAACATAAAGGCAGAGTTGGAAGTGGAAGGAATTTATTGGCGGGAATGCTGATGAGAAATAAGGGGAGAAGAGTGGAACAGGAGTAGGCTTCCTGAAATCCTTCCGATAATTCTACAGGTCTGATACCTGTTGGGTACACAAAGTCTCAGTCTTCATTGCAACTCTGAAAAAGTCTCAGCATGCCCCTGTGGGAGTTCAAGCTCAAAGTCTCCTGGAAGAGGAGTCCTGCACAGGGCAGAGCTGGCTGGGCTTAATATCGCCACCATGCTCACCCTTTGGCAGGGGGTTGCCTTGGGAAGAGCATGGCTTCAGGCAAATGCTGAGGTCTGTCCACAAGGCAGGTGGAGGGTGTTAGTGAAGTGAACTCCTTACAGCTGACCCATCCAGTTCTGTGAACAAGATCCAGGCAGTGCACTTCCATGCTATCTTTGACATATATTCAGCAGCCACAGTCTTATTACACTGATTTTTAACCCCTTTCCCTCTATTTGATCCTAAGTTGGTTTTTTGACTCTTTCTGACTGTACTCTTTTTTCCTATTTTCTAACATGGATGATTTGAGTCTGAAACTTCCAACCCTGTCTTGTAGCAACATCATTTGTTTCTATCTGTCCAGTATGGATTCTTGTTCAGTATGGAGAATTTAATCTTGACCCTATGCTCCTAATCCAGACACTATGCTCTGCTTTTCTTCCTACTGGAACCTAACAAGTTCAAGTGTGATTTTGGTTTGGAACTCAGGATTGATGGTAATATCATTTGTCTTCTATTAAATGCATTTAATTTAAAACAATGAATATGTCTTGAGTATCAATTCCAGCCTAAATTAGATTACTTAGAAACTTAACATATGAGTCACCTCAATTTTTGAAGGATTCTTATTGAATAAATATAATACATTTATACGAGCATGTGAACACGTGTATCTTGAATTCAGTATTTTTTTCTTTCATTCATTCATTCATTCATTCTTTCTTTCTTTCTTTCCTTCCTCCCTTTCTTTTATTGGTTGAAAAGCTGCACATTTGAATAGAGATGTATATACATGTCTACAAAAAGGCACATATAAGGAGAAGGGGAAATCAAAACTATAGTAAGATATCACTTCTTACCCATGAGGACAGCAAAAATAAAAAAGGCAATTGTTATTGTCTTCTTGAGAGTGTAGAGAATGGGCAACTGTCATACATTGCCTGTGAGAGTATAAAATGGTGCAGCAACTTTGGGAAATAATCTAGCAGTTTCTCAAAGCAGTATACTTAGTTACTACGTGATCCAACAATTCCACTTCTAGGCATATAAATTGAAAACATATGTCCATCCATAAACTTGTACATAGATATTCATGGCAGTATTATTTTTTTTAAAGATTTTATTTATTGGACGCACAGAGAGAGAGAGCACAAGTAGGCAGAGAGGCAGGCAGAGAGAGAGGAGGAAGCAGACTCCCCACTGAGCAGGGAGCCCGACGTGGGGCTCGATCCCAGGACCCTGAGATCATGACCCGAGCCGAAGGCAGAGGATCAACCCACTGAGCCATCCAGGTGCCCCTCACGGCAGTATTATTAACAGTATCAAAGATGTGCAAACAATCCAAATGCCCAACAACCGATGAATGGACAAATAAAATGTGGTATATCCTAAAAAGGAAAAGTTTTTACTTTGTAAAACTTTTGAGGCTGTAACCTCAAAAAACTTTGACATCATTAAGCTAAGTGAAAGATACTATCCCCAAAAGTCACATATTCCGTAAGTCCATTTACATTAAATGATGGAAAAGCTCTACCTGTAAATAAAGAAAGTAGAATAGTAGTTTCTAGGAACTGGAGGAAGGAAAAGATATGCAGTGACTGCTAATCTGCTAATTGGTACAGAATTTCTTTTGGAGTGAAGAAAACATCCCATAATTACATAGTGGTGATGGATGCACAATTCTGTGAATATACAAACAACAACAACAACAGAAGAGTTGTACAATTTAAAAGCTTGAATTTTATAGTATGTGAATTATATCTCACTAAAACACGCACCAACACAATCAAAAGTGTTTTCTCCCCCTATAACACAGAAAGTGTTAAAGAAAAATCCAGTTATTATCTGTATATTTGGTTTTAATGCTGGTTATAGGAGCCACCTTTCAAGACAACCATGTATTCTCTTCTCCCTAGATACACCATTACATAGTTCAAGGACATATAATTTGGTCTATTTGACCAATAAAATACAGTAGAAGTGATGATATGTGTCTTTCAAGATTAGACTATAAAGACACTGTGGCTTCCATCTTTGTCACTTTCAACTTTGCATCAATCTTTCTGGGAAAGCCAGCCATGCCACACATGGCATGAAGAGACAAAATAGTAAGGAACTGAAAGCTCCCTCCAACAGCTATGTTAGTGGGTTGAGATGTGGATCTTCGAGCATGAGCCAAGCCTTCAGAGAAATACAACCCAGGCTAACAGCTTGATTGTGACTTCATGATGGACCCTGAGCCAGAACTCTGTAGAACTTCAAAAACTGTGAGAGAGTTAATTTGTTGTTTTAACCTGCTTAATTTTGAGCTAATTTGTTATGCAGCAATAGATAACATACCTTGGCAAACTTCTAGACAGAGATGATGGGTGATGGGTATGTCTGTGTGTGTGTGTGTGTGTGTGTGTGTGTGTATGTACATACATATATATGAATATATATATTCATATTTAAGTTATTTTATTTAAAATTTATTCTATAAATTATATACTTTATTGAATATGTAAATATATACTATAAAATACATAAAACATCAAATATATTTTCACATTTAATTAAAATATATACTATATGTTATTATATTTATACATATCCTCATGAAAGAGATTTAAATAAAATTAGAGGAGAAGAGAGATTGTAGGAGAAAAATGCACTAAGGAGATAAAACTGAGATAAATGAAATAAATATTGTGTGAGAGTTATGTGTTCTCTGAACTTAATACAAAGAAAAGGGTAGTGAATGTGTTTCTTAACAAAAAGAGTAGAATAATGATAGATAAAATAAGGACTACTCCCCATGAAAACCCTGGAACATTACGTGCATTTTCAGTCAAGCGATTAAGTGCATTAACTAGATACAATAAGGCACAAGCAACCATAAACATCTAAACTGCTTGAGATATCTATACTCAAAAGCAAAATCAACATCAGATGAAATTTTAATGTACTTTTTATGATTCTTACTGCAATAGCTTTATAGGACAGTGTTGAATAGGGGGTTGAGGGTGGAATTGAAATGACTGAATACTAAGATCATTGATTTGATGGTTTATAATCATCCCTCTGTGCCTTCACAAATGTTGGAAGTCCTTAAAATTCAGATCTAGACAGGCATAGAATTACAAACTAAGGAACATCAGAATTTTAAAGATTTTTTAAGATTTATTTATTTATATTGCAAAGAGAGATCAAGCATACAAGCGGGGCTGGGGGGGCAGCAGGCAGAGGGAAAAGGAGGCTCCCCACTGAGCAAGGGGCCTGAGGCAGGACTGGATCCCAGGGTCCTAGGATCATGACCTGAGCCAAAGGCAGAGGTTTAACCGACTGAGCCAGCCAAGTGTCCCAAAATATCAAAACTTTAATGTATAGAATACAAAGATTTTTAAAAATTAGTGCAAAGATTATACTTTGCTCTGGGAAAAAAGACTGTTTCAATCAACTTGTGTGTTTTTTAACACTCACATAAAATAAAGCATCTGAAATGTGACTACATAAGCAAATGTGCATTAACTAACATCCAGTTGAAGCATTTTCCTGAAACACCCATGTGATAAGTTGTAACTGTCCCTTAGAACAATGTATTACTTAAAATATAACTTAGAAGAAATTGTACTAGTTACCAAGCATGCTTAGATATAGTCTTAAGAAAAACATGTACTGGCCACAGGCCTCTGGGGAGAGGACGATATACGTTCTTGAAGCCCAGCAGCTGGGGATGCCCGGCTCGCTCAGGACAGAACCGCCTGCTTCATTTTTCCGTTATCTCCCCTTCCCCGGAGAGCACCTGTGGCTAGTTAGATGATTCCTTTGAATGTGCTGCTCAACTGTGAGTTTTATACAGCTTGACCAGATATACTTTGCCTTCCTTCTCCATCATCTACAAAGCATATGATTAATGTGTAGCCTTCTTTGGCTCCTTTGTTAATTATCATCTAATATCTAATAAACATGGGGCTGAGGAGTTGTTCCGGGCCACAGTCTTTTGTACTGTCGTCCCCTGCTCCACTGTGTTGCAGCTGACTTGTTTGTGTCTCCTTCTCCGGTGCGCCTTCGGGAAGTGGCGGTAAGTGAAGGAGGAAAAAGCAGACAGACTACCCTTAAATCAAAGATACTGCTAGTAGAGCAAATGGGTTTTGTTTGTTTTGTTTGTTTATTCATTTTTGTTTTTGTCCTAGTTTTCTTCCAGTATATATTTTCAAAGGCTATGCTGTCAATATCATAATAATATCATAATCATAATAACATAATATCAATATCATAATAACATTATGATTTAGATACTGTTATTCTCATTTTACAGGTGTATAAATTGCAAAAGAGAAGTTAAGTCACTTGTCCAAGAGCACAGAGATTTATTTAATGCTTCTATCCATTCATCCTTGTTTTTTCCTTCTAATTTCATTCAGGAGAATCAGGCTGAGTTTCCAGTGTATCCTTGCACCTCTGATGTGTACCTTAACTTTTCAAAGATTAGCAAACAAGTCTGTTAGCTCCAGTATTCCCTCTATCTGATTCTCTGTAATATTTGCTGTAGTTACAGGTCACCATTAATCCTTACAGAGAAAAAGAGGAACAAATATTGTTTTCTACTTTTATGTGGCCTTAGACAAACAAAGACAAAACGATAATTAAGCAAAGAAAAGCAAAATAAGATACCCATCCCAACATTCATCAGAAATTACAACCAAAACGATTGAAAATTTGCCTGAATATTTCCGAGCAAATTTAATTAAGATCAGCCTTTTCATTGAATTTTTTAACACAAGTTGGTATAGGAAAAAAAAAATGAATACCCACATTAATTTATCAAGTCTTGCAATAATATATTGTTAGACCCATAAGCAACATTATTTTACACATGAGGACAATGAGACCCAGAAATTCTGTTATTACCCAAAGTCACACCATTGGGATTAGGACATAGATATCTTTTTTTCTTATTACACATTTTTTTCATTAGCTGTGATTTTTGTAAATGTTTATCTTCAACATTCTTGTTCACAGGTGCTTTCTTTGTCCAATACATTAACTTACAATTTCCTAGTCTCACTATTTTTCTTTCTTGCATAAAATGATGGATACTTAGCTGTGAAGTATACATTTAAAAAACATTTCAGATTACATTAGGCTTTAGTAGCGGTACAAGGTACTTTTTTGAAGTACTAGGTGCTAAATAGTACTAGGTTCGTTTCACTAGAATATAGTCATATATTACTTGTTCACAAACTAATTAATGAAATTTCTAGATCATTGACATTCAATATCTGATTTTGTCATAAAAAGTCAAAAATATATATATATATTCCTACTTAGGCATATTTATATACATGCATATATACAATATATATATAATCTTATACACAAAATATTTAAATATATATAATCTTATATATATACAAAATATATATATAGGATTCCTACTTAGGGATATTTATGTACATGCATGTGCATACACAAAACCTGTTACATAAGTATTAGGGACTCAGGGATTTCCTCAAAGTCAGTCCCTGAGCCTGAGATATGGGTCTCATTTTAGAACACTGTTGAATTCTTCTTCTTTTTTATTGCTTGTAATGCCCATTTTCTTGTACAATAGTATAAAATAAACCTCTGAAAGTTGGTAGAAATTATACCGTCTTTGGTCAAGTTTACCAGTCTGATTGATAGCTGGTGAGGTCTGTTGAAAATGAAAGAAGTAAATGACTTACAAGATGTTTCAGAATTTATTAGGTGCTCTATTTACCCATGTCACCCCTATTTCCCATTTTCATAGATGACTCACATTCAGCTACATTCATCATGACAGAAAGAAAAACTTGAGTTTAGGATATTACCACTTTTTATCATTATATTCTAGATAATAAATTGAAACTTACTTTTGAGAATCTTCATATCACATAAGATATAAATAAAAGTCTTCAGAAAAAAACTGACAACACTTTTTGAAGATTTTCCTAAAGTAGGGAACAAAGTGAAATGCTCCTGGGTTGAGAATATTGATCCCAGTTTTACCCTAAAGCAAATATTTTACTTTGAAATAGAAATCTTCAAAAATAAGGGTCTGTAATGGACCTGCTGACAAATCCTTGGCTATGGAGTTGCTATTGGGTACAACTATAATGACGTACGTATTTCTTTGTGAAGGAATCGAAAGCGGTAATGATAAAGCTTAGTTTTATCATATTGAAATTCTCTTTCTCTCTCTCTTTTCTCTGTTTTTTTTTTTTCTTTTTTTAACCTCCAGGGAGAAAAACAATTAGAGACAGACAATTTAGCTAAATAGACTGGGAAACAGCCTTTCTTGTTTCCCTGCTTCATTACCCTTCCTCCCTCTTCTCTCACATTTTCCACAAATGGTTTGATTATGTTTACCTGACATCCTCATACTTCCCCGCTGACTGGCTGTGGGTGCTTTGAAGCCAAGATACACAATGTTTGCTACAAACATTTAGAGTCCTTTGTAAAGAGGCCAGTCTTTGTGAATATGTAGTTGTAACTTCAATATGTCTGTGACTATAGTTTCCCAGAATTCAAAAGCACTTTCTGAAACTAGCCTTACACAATAGTTGTAAGTGGAAGCCAGATTGCTCTGGGGTGCAAACGCTCCATGTTAGCTAAGCAAACGCGGAGTCAGAGGTTAGGAATTCATGCCATGAATAAGAAGCATGCCCCCTAAAAGGTTGATCAAATGTCGAACTCCTTTATACTTTCAGAAGTCAGGGCTTTTAGAAATATGGCTGCCATGTTTTGATGCCCTTTTACTCCCAAATCCAGCAGGATAATGGCCTCTAACTGTTGCACTGAAATAAAGTGCTTTTTCTAAGACGAAGCTCTTTACAAGCACAGTCTGGGATGAGAGCTACGGAGAAATAACAAGCAGCAGAGCTGATTTTCCTGAGCTCTTTATGGACTGAGCCATAAATCTATAACGATGTGAAGGCTTCAGAGATTTCCTAGTTGCCCTCATAAGAAATAGACATCATTCTATTTTCTGACAGTTCAGGTAGTAGAAGTAGGCACATTTTCCCCATTGTCACCAGGCTATGAATCTGAGTAACTAATCTACTGATAATTAGATGTGATGCCTCAAATTAGAAACCAATATTACACGTGTGAATTAATGGCATTTCATTATGTATTACTGTCACCATTAATAAACTGTGACTAGATTAAGCTTCTCAGCTCTGAGGTAACTCAGGAGAGTTCTGTTCAAGTCCAGTTTCAATCAAGGGCAGTATGAAATGATGAATGTAGGAACCAAAATACACTGAGTATATCTTAGAGACAAAACCATCTGGAGCTTCCAAGTGTGTGTGAGTCAAATTCCACTCATGCTGGAGATAGCAGAGCATTAGAGAATGAAAGGTAAATGAGGATTTGGAATCCTCAGTGACTCTTAATCTGCCCAACCGATTAAACAAGTCATCCTCACCGATTTTAAGTTAGACTGGTCACAACTGACCCAGTTCATTGAGTAGAAGGAACTTGGTCTGGACTCATGAAACCTGAATCCCTGAAAACCAAGCTTTGTGTAGTCAGTGATAAAACTTGAATCAAGAGTAGAAGCTGAATTTAATAGGGACCCCTGTGATTCTCTTTTCTCATTTGCAATGTCCAGCTTCACTGGCTTGTTCCAGATGAACAGGCAGTATTTGTGCAGTGAATAAAAAAACCACCTTCCCTACCTCTTCACTCCCCTTCTCAAATCATACCAAATTTCCAAACTCAGTCTGATATTTTAAATGAGAAGAAATGCTGTAGCCCTATCTCTGCATCAGTTGAGGACGGAGCACAATTTTGGTCAGCTCAAATGATTAAGCAACGGAGAGGCGCTCCTTCTTTGCCTCTGTCAAGAGTTGGCCTTGGCCTGTCACTTTGGAAAAAAAATTCTCACTTTTGTGTGTGTGTGTGTATTGGGGGGACACATATCCCTAGTTTGCCGCTGGTAAGGGTACTCCCTATGTTGTGTCTAATGATGTATTTTATGGTGACTAACATAACACAATTAAAAAAATGAGATTGAGAAAACAATTCACTTTTCAGATTTGGAAGATTACCTCTTCCAAATGGATTTTGCTATTTTCACCAAACACAGTTATTTACACACATGTATGAATCTCTCATATTTAATGCCATATAAATATATACATATTTGAGGTAATATAAAAGAAAATGTAATGCTTTTTACTGTATTCCAAATTTTTGTATTCTATTTTTTCTCCAAATTATCCGTCATCCTAACTGATCCCCTCCCCCATTCTCCTTAGATATAGTAATTGTTTTAAAATTGTGATTTTTCTCTTGGAACACATCATGATTCCAGGTAGTACCCCATCCCCTGGCCATTTAACTGAACTTGATCATGGATGGTGTGTCTCTCTCTTAGCTAGACATGGCTTAGATGGTATAGGTTTCATTCTTTCAGCTTCCTCACACTAAAATATATAGTCCTGAATGATGTAAAATCATGGATTTCTCTTCCAAAATCCACTGTAACTTTTGAGAAGGTCAGTGTACATTTAACTTGCCAATGCTGTTGTAAGCTCTATTCTTTCAGTTAGTTAAATTTACAACCAAAAAGGAGTATTCTCTTTCCCTTTTCTTCTATCATTTAAAAAAATGTAATTAGTTTGCTCCAGAGTATTTCTTAATCTACTATAAATCTATGATTTTTTTTGGTATTATAATCCCTAAATGCCATGCAGTTTGTCTCTGCAAGAACCAATGTGCTGATATTACACTCATGGCTTTGAAGTCTCTAATCTTCCATGCGGTTCTATTCACTCCAGTAAGAATCGCCTTCATCAAGCATCAATTTCTCTTTCAGAGACCAACATATCCTTGTAATTGCATCTCAAATTAAATTTATATTTAAGGGATCCTCTTGTGACTGTTAATTACTGGGTTCAACAAAATGAGAAAGGAGGAGGAGAATTAAATTCATCTATTCTGTGCTATGTATCTTACATGCATCCTCTCATTTTATTTTTTTTAAGATTTTATTTATTTATTTGAGACAGAGATCACAAGCAGGCAGGCAGGCAGAGAGAGAGGAGGAAGCAGGCTCCCTGCTGAGCAGAGAGCAAGATGCGGGGCTTGATCCCAGGACCTTGAGATCATGACCTGAGCTGAAGGCAGAGGCTTTAACCCACTGAGCCACCCAGGTACCCTACATCCTCTTATTTTAGATTCAGAGCAAACCTGAGAAGGAAGGAGCATCATTTCCTTTACATAAATGAAGAAAGTGAGACATACATACCAAGAAATTTTCCTAAATTCCTAAAGCCAATGAAACTTTAGGCCCTTTATAATTCCCTGTTCTACAGAGAGGCAGGGGTATACGGAGGGTAGGAAAAAGGTGGGGAGGACTGTTTGCCACTGCCAAGAAACAAGGATACTATACCTAAGGTAATAAGGATCTGCTTCTTTTATTAATTTACACATGTATAGTCTCTAAATATTTTTAACAATATTTGCACAAGCAGTGTGTGAGTGCCTGAGATATAAAAGAATATTCCAGAAGAATATTGAAGGAAACACTGTGAAAATTAACCCATTTTGCAGATTATGTGCTAATTGTCCATGTACATTTATTGAACAAAATATAATGTAAATGATAGAGGAATCATATTAACATTTAATAACACAAATAGACATGACTAACAATCATTGAGATTATAAACTGCACTTTCATGATCAGTCACATCCTGCTGACAATTTAATTTCTGCAAATATATTTGACAAATTGAATTAAAGTGTACATTGCATGGAGTATGAGTGCTTCCTTTTAAGTTCTTTGGTATGGCAATATGCAACAACAATATGAAACAATAAATGACTATTATAAATATTGGGAAAGGATTGTTTTGAGGAATAACCTAAAGATAAAGGCAGTAAAACATGACAGGTTACTTTTAAGTTCACAGAATTACATGTTTTTTTTATTACTTCCCCACTAAAAAAAAAAAGGTTAAACATTACCTGTTATATTCAAAGACATTGAGTATAGCTTGGAGGGCAATAAAAATTCCATTACTGTAAATATTTAATTTGTTTAGAGTTCCAAATACATATTCTTATTTATGAAAGATATAATGTAGTAGTGGAGAAAGACCAGTAAAACATATAAAAAGATAA
The DNA here is from genome assembly GCF_963455335.1 of Martes martes. Lineage (NCBI taxonomy): Eukaryota > Metazoa > Chordata > Mammalia > Carnivora > Mustelidae > Martes > Martes martes. Next base: position 97,552,470 of record NC_137889.1, read on the forward strand.
AATGCTGAGATCTGGAGATTAAAAGAACACCTACAAAATGGGCTTTGATACTATCACTTGGAGGTGCATTTGTACTAAGATAGGTAGGGTTGAATAGATTTGTCATGTAGAAAGAGCAAACTCTATAGATCGCTGGCCACCGACTCATTTCCTTGTCCCCACACTCAGTTCTTCCTTAGGGCCTCTGGGGCATGCACTCACTTTGTGTAAGTGGTGGATCTCCTGCCATTGGAGGGCTCCTGAGTCCAGCAGGGCCAGCCAGTGCTGGAGTTTCTTTCTAAGGGTTTGCACCAGTCAGTTAATACTACTCAAGCAACAGCTTGTTTGGTTTGACAAATACAATAGCGGTCAAATGATCTGCTTTTCATCTGTATTTTATTAGCTAAGAACAATGGTCTACTGTGAATTTCAACTCATGTGTTTCAACAGTATGGCCTTGATGGAGGATATCAGAGGTAAAGAAACAACTCAGTCATCCATTCTCCTATGATGCCAAAAAAAAAAAAACAAAACAAAACAAAACCCACCAAAAACCAAAACCAAAAACAAACAAACGAACAAAAACCTTTTTGTCTTGAGGTAGAAAACAAAGACAAATATGCAGTTTTTTTTATCTATTAGTATGAAAGAAAATTTAATTGCTGGTATAAGGGAAAATAATGATGACTAACTTTCATGTAAGAAATTTCTTTGAAATTGGAAAAGTGCATAATAGAAAGAAGAGAAATTAAATGAGAATACTGAATCCTAATTCATTGGATTATAGTCTTTTAGTAGGAAAAACCATTATGTTAACTAATACTGTTTACCATTTACCATATGTTACCCTGTTCTAAACACTTGACAGATGTCATCTCCATTATCCTCAAGACACCAGAACAAGAGAGGTCATGTTATTAGCACTATTTTACAGATAAGTAACTGAAGCTCAGAGAGCGAAGTAAGTTTCATGAGATAACAGTAAATTTCAGTACTGAGGGTTGACAATGACATTATAATAAATGGTTCAATAAAATCCAGCTTCCCGTATTCATTTAGATCAATACTAAATGCCAATTATAATAATAGGAGTTAACAAGGAGCAAGTGGGTAGTACTTCCTATGGATCACCTGGCTCCGTTCTGGTAACAACTTTCTGGAACAGAAATTTCCATTTTTATCATTTTACATTTGAAGAAAGTAAGGCTTGGAGGGGTTAGATAACTTTTTCAAAGCCACACAAATGGTAAGTGTGCAAAATGAGTTACTTGGACAAACTACCCATTTTAATTCCAGAACTATTTCTCTTATCTACTATTATACATAATTTTATATTCTCTAAGAAGTCATGTCATACACAGTGCGAACATACACACACTTAGATGTCATTTTGTCATTACTCACTATATCTACACAAAAAACAGGAATGCAAGTATACAGGAAAAAGTAAAATCTTTGTGCACACTATAACAGATTACTCGCCTTCTGCCTGTTCCATAGAAATATTTCAAATTTTATGCTGCTATAAAAAAGACTGGTACAAGTTTTAGACTGTTGACCCATGCTGGTTCAAGATTTTTAGTGTGAAAAATAGATATCAAAAGCGGACTTCTACACGAAATACATTGTCCTATAATTTGCGTCTAGATAAACACACAATCGGGTTTCATACAGTATAAATATACATCGTTTAAATAATTCGTAATAGCTAAGGGGATTGAAATAAATAAAAAGTAAGGTTGCTAGCCTTTTGAAATACTTGCTAGAGTCTGTTTTTCTTAGAAGCCAATATTGCTCATATTAACTTCTCCTTTTTCCTATGTAATGTGCAAGGACTTATAAAAGAGCATACTCTTTAGCCTTTTATTTATTTATACGAGATAATTCTGGCATACATACCACCACTGGCTGTAACAAATGTGACAATGGAGCAAATAAAACTATGCTTCATTTATTAAGTTGCAGACTAGTGCTATTCAGTTTGTAACTGATTTCTGGAAATAACATATTTTTGGTGATTAGTTGCCTGGCTTTCTTCAGAGCTTGAAAAAACTGGAAATGTAGATGGGAGACACAAAATAGTAATATTATCTGGTTTGTAATGGCCTTGGCCACTCTATTGGACCAGTGCTTAGGAGTCACATTACGGACTATTCCAGTCTACCACAGCTAAGGCATTCTTTGTCTTCCCTAGGAAGCCACAAAATAAACTGGCCCATTTTCTTGGGAAAGTAATTTTAATATTCTTTAAAATATTTTCATACACAGACACAGATATGTCATGAAAAAGAGGGGAAGTCCCCAAATGTTCTTAAAAGACTTAAAATTCATGTATACAGAAAGTCCCTTATGATTCCATGCCATTTTGCCATTATCAGTACACTCAATTTGGGCTTCTTAAGAACAAATGTTTGAAAACCCCAGGAGGATACCTTGGTAAAATATATGTAGGGAGAAGTTATCTCCCCACCAGTAGGGACTAGGATAACAATCTTTGTTTTCTTCCCTGGCAAGTCAGCACTGCAGAGTTGTATTTAGGTCTCATGTTTTTATGACAAAACTAGTCCCCAGCTAAGTGCAATTTTTTGCCATAACCCTTGCTCACACACAGATTAGAATGGAAGCTCATACAATTAACTTACAAAGATGTCTTATATGTCTTAAGACTATACACTGGTTAGAGTACATATTTGAATGTTGCTCTCATTTATCAAAAAGAAAGATGGGCAGTTAGAGCTCCAAGAGTTTGGATCTGGTTTATAGCTATGTTTTATTTTGCCCACCATGTTTTCTTACAAAAAGAGATTTGGGGCTCTTTTTTCCCAGTGCTGATAGAGCTCTCACAAACAGGGAAATGTTCCTAAAAGTCGCCTGACTTTCTGCAAGAAGTGTGGCAAGCACCAACATCACAAAGTGACACAGTTCAAGAAAGGCAAAGATTCTCTTCATGCCCAGGGAAAGCAGTGTTATAATGAGAAGCAGAGTGGCTATGTGGGCAGAGTAAGCCAATTTTCTGGAAAATGGCAAAAGCTAAGTAACATTGTGCTGAGGTTCGAATGTATTGAGCCCAGCTACTACAAATCTAAGAGAATGCTGGCTATTAAGAGATGCAAGCATTTTGAATTGGGAGGATATAGAATAGAAAGGGCCAAGTGATCCAGTTTTTAGCTTCATATTTTTTATACTAAGAAGACAATAAAATCTTGAGGATCCAAACAAAAACCCCTTATTATCAGCTTCTCCTGAAACAGAAAGACCTGGCAACAATTTGCCCACATTCTTGGATGGTGACAATCTGTACTACTCAAATATTGAGTGGCACTTCATGCAGATTCTTTGTTCTTTGGTTGACCACACTCCCCACCACTCCCTATTACTTATCAATTTCATTCACCTTCTCTCATTTATTTCACCTCTCTGGCCTTTGACTATCAAGACAATTAAAACAAGCACATACTAATTTACCATTTTGACAATGAAGTCATCCATTAAGTACAGCTTTTTAGTCCAAATGACTGAACTGCTTATGAATGGAAATGGCCTATGATATATGTGTCTCATAGTAGCATTGATCCATTGTTTGCCAAATTTCAGTGTAGATACATTATTTTTTAATTAATAGTAAACTTCCAGGTCAAAATAATTAGAGGATGAAGGAAAGGAGAAATTGCTTAGAGAAATTGAAATTGATTATCTACGTTTCTCAAGCACAGAAGCATAAGAATATTTTGACTGGGGAAAGACAATGTCAACAATTGAACTACCTTATGAACGCAGGTGATTCAATTTTCAATTTATAAAATGTCCAACAACAAGTAAGTTTTAGGCCTTATCTCTACCCATAATGTCCAGAACCTTTAAAAAAAAAAAAAAGATTTTATTTATTTATTTGTCAGAGAGAGAGAGAGAGAATGAGCAGGCAGAATGGCAGGCAGAGACAGAGAGAGAAACAGGCTCCCCACTGAGCAAGGATCCCAATGTGGGACTCAATCACAGGACCCTGGGATCATGACCTGACATGAAGGCAGCGGCTTAACCGACTGAACCACCAAGCCGTCCCAAATGTTTAGAATATTGACTTTCAAAATGACAAATATGCATGGTGTTGGTAATTTTACCGAAATTTGTTTTATATTACTTGATCTTACAGAATTTGTGGTCCAAATGCAAATGTTTTTTTGCTAATAAGTAAAGCCTGATGTTATTTCTCCTATAATTCTCTTATTTTTGAAAAACAAGTTCAGAAATGTTAATCGTCACTATTCATGACCTAATGTTCATTTTAGTGAGTCTAATACATCCTTTGCAGAATGTGATAGAGATGAAAGAAAAAAATAAAAATTCAGTCATCAAACTGAGGCATTTATAATTAAATATACAGCATCCCAGGGGCACCTGGATGGCTGAGTTGGTTAAGCATTTGATTCTTGATTTCAGTTCTTGTCATGATCTCAGGGTTATGAGATGGAGCCATGAGTAAGCTCAGCAGGGAGTTTGCTTCTCTCTCTTTCTCTCTTTCTCTCCCTCCTTGCCCCTGCTCATGCAAGCTCTCTCTCTCACTCTCAGATAAAAAGATAAATAAGTCATTATAAATGAATATATAAATAACATCCTGAAAAGCATTTTACCCATTTGCTTTAGTTTTAGTTGTTTTTTTTTTCTTTGTAAAGACGTTTAAAAGTAGGGCTCAGAATAAAGAAAACTGTACACTTCCGTGGTCATAAATTTTCGTATATTTAATAGCTATTCAAAGATAAGGAAATTAAATAGTTCTGTATGTCTAATATTCTATTTGTTTCAGGCTGATTGTTTTATGTGTACATTGTGGATACTAAACCCTGCATTATTTTGGACAAAAAATAAGCCAAAATTATTTCAAAAGAGAGGCACTGTTTTACAGATAACCAGATCTTATGTTTTGTCAAAATGTTTATATTTAATTCATACTAAATTAATTGTTCTTAGTTTATAAAATGACTTTGTAATACTCTTCTATCCAGGTACGAGTATGGGAGATAGGAAATCTGACCCTTACAGTGATTAATCATGAGATTTTGTGAAACAAACTTTTATTTTCCGGTCTCAGTTTCACTCAATAGTGAACTAACTCAGAAATTTTGATATAGTTTACCCTAATTTTAATATGTGTCTCTAGAAAGAAAATAGCCAATTTTTAAACAATTCATTTCACTCCTTATAGCAAATGCTACAATTACTGTAATGGTTATCAGCCTCTTACTCTTCTTCACCACATAATGCTTTGTCAGAAGACCACTGAAGATAGACCTGTTAATTTTCAGTCTGCCATCCTAAGTCTCTATTCTTGTTTTCTGATTGACTCTGAACAAACCACACTGGATTCCTAATCAAGATTTTATAAAATATATATTATTTTTATGAGCAGAATGAACAATGCGATAAGAAAAAAGAAACAAACAAGAAATCGGAAATAGAAAGTTTGGATATAGAGAAAGAAAATTGCCACCATTTCCAGATGATCAAATTGGATACTTAGATGCACAAGAAAGACAACCACAAAATAGTTTGGTGTTAAAAAAGAATGTGCTTCGTAGCTACTTACAAGATTAATTTTTAAAAAAATTTTATTTATTTATTTGACAGAGAGAGAGATCACAAGTAGGCAGAGAGGCAGGCAGAGAGGGGAGGAAAACAGGCTCCCTGCTGAGCAGAGAGCCCCATGTAGGGCTCGATCCCAGGACCCTGAGATCATGACCTGAGCTGAAAGCAGAGGCTTAACCCATTGAGCCACCCAGGTGCCCCCACAAGATTAATTTTTAAGTGAAAAGTAGCTTTCTCATATTTCAAGACAAAAACATTATGAAGTATTCATTAAAGCAAAGGACCACAAGCTTATGGTGGTCAGCGTGTAAGGGGGTATGGGGATGAGCAAAATCGTTGAAGAGGAATGAGTAATATGGGCTTCCTGTTATAGAATGAGTAAGTCACCTCAATAAAAGGCACAGCATAGCAAATATAGTCCATGATGTAATAGCATTGCATGATAATAGATATTAGCAATGTTTGTGGTGAACATAGCATGCCATATAGATAAACTGAATTGCTATGTTTTATACCTGAAACTAAGGTAACATTCTGCATCATCTATATTGAAATAAAAAAAAAAAACTTTAATAAATAAAAAAGTAAAGAACTCATTGACTAAGGCAATAAGAAAGATAAAATATTAAGAAAGAAAATTAAGAATATAAAACCAAAAAATATGATAATGAATATTCTATCATTAGCAAGGAAAACACAATATTAATTCTATGAGGTCTATACTGATAAATATAATCTCAGTAAAATACTAATAAATAAATATGTGTTTATTTATTTATTTATTATTTCTTTTCAGTTTTCCAGAATTCATTGTTTATGCATCACACCCAGTGCTTCTTGCAATACATGCCCTCTGTAATACCCACCACCAGGCTCACCCAACCCCCCACCCCCTTTCCTCCAAAATCCTCAGTTTATTTCTAAGAGTCCACAGTCTCTCATGGTTTATCTCCCCCTCCATTTTCCCCCAACTCACTTCTCTCCATCTCCCCATGTCCTCCTTGTTATTCCTCATGCTCCACTAATAAGCAAAACCATATGATAATTGACTCTCTCTCTGCTTGACTTATTTCACTCAGCATAATCTCTTCTAGTCCCATCTATGTTGATACAAAAGTAGGGTATTCATCCTTTCAGATGGAGGCATAATACTCCAAAGTATATTTGGACCACATCTTCTTTATCCATTCATCCATTGAAGGCATCTTGGTTCTTTCCACAGTTTGGCAACTATGGTCATTGCTGTTATGAAAATTGGGGTACAGGTGGTCCTTCTTTTCATTACATCAGTATATTTGGGGTAAATACCCAGTATGCAATTGTAGGGTCATAGGGAAGCTCTATTTTTAATTTCTTAAGGCATCTTCACACTGTTTTCCAAAGTGGCTGCACCAATTTGCATTCCCACCAACAGTGTAAGAGGGTTCTGCTTTCTCTACATCCTTTCCAGCACATGTTGGATATTTTTTCCTGCTTTGTTGAAGATTATTTGACCATCGATTTGCGGGTCCACATCTGGACTCTCTACTCTGTTCCAATGGTCTATGTGTCTGTTTTTGTCCCAGTACCATGCTATCTTGGTGATCACAGCTTTGTAATAAAACTTGAAATTGGGCAATGTGATGTCACCAGCTTTGTTTCTCCTTTTCAACATTTTCTTAGCAATTTGGGGGTCTCTTCTGGTTCCATACAAATTTTAGGATTGTTCGTTCCAGCACTTTGAAAAACGCTGGTGGAATTTTGATCAGAATGGCATTGAAAGTATAGATTGCTCTATCCAGTATAGATTTTAACCATTTTATTCTTCCAATCCATGAACATGGAATGGTCTACCATCTTTTTGTGTCTTCTTCAATTTCTTTCATGAGTGTTCTGTAGTTCCTCGAGTGCAGATCCTTTACCTCTTTGGTTAGGTTTATTCCCAGGTATCTTCTGGTTCTTGGTGCTATAGTAAATGGAATCAATTCTTTAATTTTCCCTTTCTGTATTTTCATTGTTAGTGTATAAGAAAGCAACTGATTTCTGTACATTGATTTTGTATCCTGCCACATTGCTGAATTGCTGTATGAGTTCTAGTAGTTTGGGGGTGAAGTCTTTTGGGTTTTCCATATAACGTATCATGTCATCTGCAAAGAGAGAGAGTTTGACTTCTTCACTGCCAATTTGAATACCTTTTATTTCTCTTTGTTGTCTTACTGTTGTTGCTGGGACCTCTAATACGATGTTGAACAAGAATGGCGAGAGTGGGCACCCTTGTCATGTTCCTGATCTCAAAGGGAAGACTGTCAGCTTTTCTCCATTGAGGATGATATTACTGTGGGGTTTTTTAACCCCACTGGAAATGATTTAGCTAATTCCGAATTTATTCTAAAAATTAAACTAATAAAATAATTTAGGATCTGTACATGGATGATTTCAGAAATCAACAGAAAAGACAGAAGGTAGGCAAGGCTATAAAAATAATTTAGTGGATGAATACTTTTTCCATTTAACTTAAATCTGAATTTACTCTTTAAAATGTTCACTGAAGTACAGCACACATGCATAGAGAAGTACATGGACTATAAATTGTGCCATGCAATGATGCTTTAGAAGTGAACATAGACCTATAATCCAAATGAAGATATAGAACATTACCATTATCCCAGAAGTCTGCATTTCATCCTCTCCCACTTCTTTGCACCTCTGAAAGCAATTCATTACTTTGGTTTGCCTATGGTTGAGCTTATAAAAATGAAAACAAACAGCACATATTGTTTTGTATCTAGCTTCTTTCACCATCATTAAGTGTGTGAAATTTATCACATTGCTGCTTATAGCTATAGTTTACTTTTCTATTATTGGTAGACATTTGAGTTATTTGAAGCTTTTTGAAAAAACTGACATGAATATCCCTGGTCTGGATCAGAGGGAGAGAGTGCTCAGATTTACTAAATAATGCAAACATTTTTCTAAAATTGTATGCCAATTTACATTCCAACCATTAGTAAATGAGCTTTTCATTTGCTCCATATTCTTACCAACTCTTGAAATTATCTTTTTTTATGTTTTATTTATTTTTTTGCCACTATTGTGGTAGGTGCATGATGGTGTTTAATTATATATTTATTCTTTATTTTCCTCATGACTATTGATTAAAATTCTTTACACAGTCTATTTGGTGATTTGGATATAATCTCTCATAAAGAATAAGTTCAAACTTTATTTTATAAAATTTAGATTGTCTTTTTTCTTCTTATTGATATTTAGGAACTCTGTTTATTCTGGATACAAATCTTTGGCTTGCCTTCTCTCCCTCCCTGTTCTTTTCATGAACAAAATTTTCTAAGTTTAATAGAGTTAATAATCAATATATATTTTTATAGGATCTGTGTTTCTTGCAGCCAGTTTAAACACTCTTTGCTTACTCCAAAGTCATAAATATGTGTTTTAAATGTTGTATTATAGAAATATTGCTCTATCACTCAAATAGGTCTAAATACATCTGGAATTGATTTTTTAAATTATTTTATTTTATTATCATTATTATTTTTGGTATGGTATGGTGTAGGTAAGTTTATATTTTCCTATGCAGGTATATAATTAACCCAATTTCACTTATTGAAAAGAGTATTTTTCCTTATTGTATTATAGAGGCATCTTTGTCTTGTATCAGGCCAGTTTCTGTACTATTTATTCTATTCTATTACTCTATTCTTGAGTAAATACAGCACTGTATAAAATATATGTATATAGTATACCATGTATACTAATAACTATAACCTTACTATAAGGTTTTTTTTTTTTTAATTTTTGGGAGAGAGAGAGTACAAGTGGGGAGGGGCAGAGGGAGAGGGAGAGAGCATCTTAAGCAGACCTCACATTGAGGGCAGAGACCCAGTCAGGGCTCCAACTCAGGACCCCGAGGTCACTATCTGAGCCAAAACCAAGAGTCAAGCAGTTAACCAACCAAGCCGCTCAAACACCCCAACCTTACTGTTAAGTCTTAATAACAATTATATCCTCCAACAGGGTTCATTTCTTCAAGATTATCTTTACTATTCTTGATTATCTCATTTCTACATGAGTAGAAATCAAATTACATGCTGAAATTTTTATTGACAAGGTTTTAAATCTATAGTCTTACTTAGGAAGAAGTGATAAACTGACATATAGGTAGACTTTTCTCCACTGGTTTATCTTTATTTTATCACATTTTTTTTCTTAGTATAGAAGTCTACCACAAGTTTCTTAGTGTATTTTCTTAAATAAATAATATTTTCAAAATTGCATTTCTTAATTGTTTGTAAGTAAAAAATACAACTTATTTTTATATGTCTATGTTTAATTCAGTGACCCTTTTAAAGTCACACATTAACTCTCTTTCTAATATACTTATGGATTCCTATGTAGTATCAAGTTATCTGTGAATAATAACAGTGTTAATCCTTCCTTTCCAATCCCTATTTTTTTCTTTTCCCTTCATCACGAAAATTCCTCCAACGAAATCCTCCAATGAAATGTTGAATAAAGTGGTTTTAGAAACCTCTGTAATTCTTAGTTTTACAGTGAAATTTTATACTATATTACTGTTAAATAGGCCATTTACTGTAGGAATTTTGGTAGATACTCTATTGTATTAAGGAAGCTCCCTTCTATTCCTGGTGTGCTAATTATTTTTTAAAATTCCTGAATAGTTAGTAAATTTTGTTGAATATATTTTTGGCATCTATCATTATAGTCATGACTTTCCTCTTATACCCTGTTAATGTGAAGAATTATAGTGATTCATTTTTTTTTTAAGATTTTAATTATTTATTTGACAGACAGAGATCACAAGTAGGCAGAGAGGCAGGCAGAGAGAGAGGAGGAAGCAGGCTCCCTGTTGAGCAGAGAGCCCGATGCGGGACTCGATCCCAGGACCCTGGGATCATGACCTGAGCTGAAAGCAGAGGCCTTAACCCACTGACACCCAGGTTCCCTAGTGATTCATTTATAATGTTAAACCTATTTTGAACTTGTAGAATAAATAAACTTTTCATAATTTTTTAAATATGCCTGTATTTAATTTAATTTTTTAATGATTTTCCCCTCTGCTTATGAATTTCCCCTCTATCTCCATACTTGGGACTCCAACTATCTGAATTTTAGATATTTCTTCCATATGCTTTATAACTCTTATGACCTTTTCTTCATTTTTTTATTTATTTTTTTTCTATCCAGGCTGCAATTTGTTATTTTCTGCTGAACTACATTTTACTTTACTACTTTTCTTTTCTGCTCTGTCTAGTGTGCTACTAAAGCCTATTGAATTATAATTTCACTTATTTTATCTTTCAATTTCAGATTATTCATTTGATTTTTTTTGTAAATTTCAGGTTTACTAAAATTCTCCATCTTTTCTATATTTTTGACTATATAAATTAACATTATTTTAAAATTACTGTCTTTTACCCCAGTGGTCTGGTTCCATTTTCTAAGATTTTTCTCTAGGTTGTTGGTTATTTTATTCTGTTACTTGATATAACTGACTCAAAAATATTAAGAGGCTTTTAACTTTAGCAAAGGCCCTGGACATTAAGTTTTTCCTTTAATGTGAGATTGAGATGATATTTGCTGATATCCTTCCTCACTGTCAAACCCAAGCAAAAGTGGAAACATTTAAAGATTTCCATTTCCAACATTTTTCAAAGATTCAGTTTCCTTATAAAGTGTAAGAATCTTGTCAGTCCAGAGTCTGACAGAGGCATTTTCAACTAGCTCAAGTGAAGAAACAATGAGTGCTAATTAGGTTACTTTGGGCAGCCATTTGTTACTTTCAAAACATTCAACAAAATTTGGATTAATGTTTCTTTCTTTTTCTTTTTTTCTTATTTTATTCTTTTTCAGTGTTGCATTAATGTTTCCTTAAATGTGCTACTGAAATTCACCTTGTAGCTTAAACATTTTGCTGAGAACTCTCTCTACAATGAATCCAGTTGTCTGTCTGTTACAAAACATTTTAAGGGAGCCACATATACCTAGATAGCAACTCTGGCTGCTTTTCAAAGTTACCAGGGAAAGGAACTCGTTCAAGCTTTCTGTAGTTGTCTGTCTGTATTAAAAGATTAATGTGCTCTTTGTCTCAGTTCTTCATATTTTTTAACATACTTAAGGGAACTGATCATCCTTTAATAAAGTCAACCATTTTGTAGCATCATCCAGACAGTTTGGTTTTCATTTCCTCCCCAAATATATTTGGCACCAACATTTATCGGGGAACAAAGCAGTGTATTTTAACACCATCAAGATTTTATTTTATAACAAGAGGCAAAACCTCTCATGGAACCAACCACTAATGGAATAACATTAGTTAGTCATGTTCAGAAAATACCATATTTGACCCTCAAACCTGTTTGTAAACAGAAACATTAATAAAATATTTGAAAAGGATGATAAAGAATTTTAAAAGATCACCAAAAAGTATGAAAACTTTACAACACTTTCAACCTACACCACCCACATTTTGCAACATTTACAACAGTCAAGTAGCAGGACTCCTGATTTGTGGTACAAAAATTTCGTCTTTAGAATGAATCATTTTTTCCTGATTCTTCTATTGTATCAGAACTTATTTACTCCTGTTATTTAATAGATGGTGCTTAAAAGAAGGTTGGAAGGATGTAATTCAGTACTGAGAAGCTGCCATCATCAGTTTACTGACCTCTTTTTTTCTCAGTTTATCACTCACTAATTTTCAGTGCTCCCCAAATCCCACTTTTGCTCCCAATCTGGTGACAAAACCGAAAACATACTTAAAACACGCAACCAAATGAATAGGGTGTCTTACTGTGCATGCATACGGGGCCTAAAAGCTGCTAATGGAATTGATAAAGGTGCTGTCTACCACACAAAGCTCAGAATGATTTATTTTTTCAGCCACGAAGAAAGAGAAAATTCCTAGGATTCTGTGAAGCGGTGTTTGAAAAATGTTGAATCCTATATCTCAACCACAGCAATCTTAACTGTTAAAACTATGAAACCATAGCCTTTTATACTGATGTAATTGTCTTCTGAAATGCAAACAAATGGACCAGGAGGAAATGGTCATTCTTTTGAGTACTGGGCTTGCAAAATCTAGGAGTGGCAAATATTATACAAATAAATGGTAAATGTATTAGAGGTAAAAATAAATAATTTTAGCAAATATTTTCATATCCACAATGATGACTTATAAACAGAACACTAAACCCTAGTTAATACTTGTTTTTATTGCAATGTACATGAAGAAAAATTTATATTATGTTCAATAAAAAGCTCACAGTGGCAGTAATTTTCTTGGATACAGTGAAGGATGTTCCTCTAAGGGGCATCTATGAGATCCCTAAAGTGCATGAGCAATTTGAAAAACAAAACAACAACAACAACAAAAACCCCCAAGTAAATCTGTCATTCTCTCTACTACTTTATACCAAGTTGAGAATCACAGTCTTGAGTCTCATCTCTTTTACATGTTTGACTTAGAAAATATGCACAATTGTATATGCTATGTCATCTCAGTATCAGCCAACAGATTCAGTGCTAGAGTCTCCTTGTAGGTGATCATACTTATAATATTAAAATTAGCTTTCCAAAAGTGGTGAAAACGTACAACTTGAAAAATTGTGAGCCTAATAGAAAGGACTGCACTTTTCACCCTTTTAGGATCATAGCAGTCATTTTTCCTCCTGTTATAAGAGGTCCAATTTTCAGAGTCATGATTGTATCAGTCAAATCCTGTTATACTGTCATTCTTTCTATTGTTGTTCTCTACTTCACAGGCAATACGTGGGCAGGTAGGCAAGATCCTCTACACTTCCATCACAATTTTTTTTTTTTTTTTTTTTTTTTTTTTACCTCTGGCACCACTTGATAAGAGGCAGATAGAGTATAAACAGCACCAATAAAGGTAGAAGAAAAGGTATTTATTTGGCTTTTTTCACTTAGTTTTCTGTATGTAAAAATAGCAACTTGGAAAATGAAATTAGATTTAGCTTCCTCTGGCTACTATAACAAATCACCAAAAATTGGGTAGCTAAAAACAACAGAAATTTATTCTCTTAACACTTCTGGAGGTGAGAAGTCTAAAATCAAAATATGGGTAGGGGTGTGCACCCTTAAATGCCCTGGGGAAATATCCATTCCTTGTCCTTTCTAGCTTCTGGTGTCTCCAGGTTTCCCTTGGCTTTTGGGAATCTCCAGAGTGGCCATGGGCATATTGTCTCCTCTTCTCTATGTATCTCTTCTTTTGTGTTTCTTTGTCTAATTCCCTCTATGCTGTAAGGACACATGTGATCTCATCTAGGGCCCAACTGTACAATGCAGGATATGCTCTTCCTCTCAAGATCCTTAACTTAATCACATAACCAAACACCTTTTTCCAAATAAGATAGAGATCATAGGTTTCAGAGAGAGGGTGCAAACATATCTTTTGGGGAGCCACCATCTAACCCCTACAATCTGCCTTATCACCCAAAATTCATGTTTCTTGCACATGTCAAATATATTCACATTGGCCCAGCTTCCCCAAGTACTCAATTATTTGTAATTTATTTTATTTTTATCCTCTTTTTTTTTTTTTTCAATTCTGATAGGCTGAGAATTTACCAAATCAACAAGTTCTAGTTCCTTTTTGCTTAATAGCTCTGAGAGGTTTGGGATTTTTTCGGTTGGTTATTGGTATTTGTCTTTTTTCCAAAAAAACAGTTCAAACAGTTTCCAAAAAACTCAGTTCTCTGAGTCTCCCACACCAAGTGCATGTCTACAACTCAAATCAGTTCTATTCACTTCTATTTGGAGTTAGGGGTTAGGAGTAAGGAGTTAGGAGTTAGTAAGATTTAATGGCTCTGGTCCACAAGACTGCCTTCACTTTAGATGCCATTGACAAGTATCATGCCCTCAGGTCACCCATACTTCTCCCCAACTTCACTACCAGTTTGAAATCTACCACCCATGTTTGATAATTTGCTAGAATGAGTCTTGGGACTCAAGAAAATGTTATTTTTTTTAAAGATTTTTTTATTTATTTGACACACAGTGAGAGAGATCACAGGTAGGCAGAGAGGCAGGCGGAGAGAGAGAGGGGGAAGCAGGCTCCCCGCTGAGCAGAGAGCCTGATGTGGGGCTCAATCCCAGGACCCTGAGATCATGACCTGAGCCGAAGGCAGATACTTAACCCACTGAGCCACCCGGGCTCCCCAAGAAAATGTTATTCTTAATATTAAAGTTTATTTTATAAAGGATACAAATGCATAGCCAGATGAAGAGATACATAGGACATGTTCCAGAAGGGTTCCAAGTGCAGGAGTCTCTATCCCCGTGATGTTGGGGTATACCACCCTGCCACCACATGAGTGTGTCTGCCAATCCAGAAGTTCCTCGAACCCCACTGTTTAAGGTTTTTATTGAACTTTCTTTCCATAAGCATGATTATGCTATTTCTAATTCAGTCATTAGCCAGACTCTACACCTTCCTTAGAGGTTAGGCTGAAAGTTCCAAACTTCTTCTAATCAAGTCTTGGTTTTTCTGGGAAATAGCCCACATCCTGAATCTAGCTAGGAACCAGCCATGAGTCACCCTATTAGCACAAGAAACACTGTTATCATCCTTATTACTCAGGAAATTCCAAGGGCTTTAGGAGCTCCATTCCAGGAACTGGAACAGAAACCAAATGTCTTTCTTATTATACCCACAAATTCTTTCCTCAATTTATCCCATTTTTCTTGCAGCAATAAGAAAGTAGATCACATAAAACCCTTTCCTTGGCAATTTCCTCAGCTAATTATCCCAATTCATTATAGATAAGTTCTGCTTTTTACACAACTCTAGAACACAATTTAGACAAGTTTTCTGGCACTTTGTAACAACAATCATCTTTTCTCCAGCTTCAATAACATGTTACTCATTACTTTCTGAGCCCTTTAATGTCCACATTTCTCCCAACATTCTGTTCATAACAACACAGTTATTCTTTAAAACAACAAAAACTTTCTCTACTATGCTCTTCATTTCTGAGAGGTCACCAGAAGTAGTTTCAATGTTCATATTGCCGCTAACATTCTGTTCAAGGACATCTAGGTGTTTTCTATCCTGTGCCTCAAATTTCTTCCATTCCCTATCATTCATCGATTCCAAACACACTTCCACATATTTATAAGGGTGAGCTGGAAACTTTCAGGCAGGAGCTAATGCCAAAGTCTACAAGAGGGACTTCTTCCCAAGGAAACCCCAGAACTACTCATAAGGCCCTTCTACCGATTAGATCAGCCACATGCAGAGTATCAAGGATCATCTCCTTTACATGAAGTTAACTGATTATAGATGTTAAACACACCTACAAAATAGCTTCAGAGCAACACTTAAATTAGTGTTTCTCTGAATAATGGGGTCCTATAGCCTAGCTAAACTGACACATAAAACTGACCATCACAGTTAAGCAGCATTAGAATTAATTTCAATATTAAAATAACACTAGTAACCCAGGTATAGTACATTTTTTCATTATGTCTAAAATGATGAGAAGAATGTTTTAAAAAACAAAGAAAATCTTCTACAGTTGCCTATTTCTATGCTACACAAATCTCTGTGTGTAAGTTCCATGTACATTTCACTAAGATAAATGCACTTGATGACTCTGAGCACCTAAATGGTGGAATACTGAATAACATGCCAGATGAAGTATGTCAGGAATACCCTTGTCTTACTCAGATAGTTTTTCTTATAATAAATATATTTTTAAATAGATAATTGCAATTAGAATGTGAAAAGTCTTAGAAAGGAATTTATTGAAATTATACAAAGACTAAAATAAAATTTAAAGAACCTGATACTGGAAAATGAATTTGGAGAAAGTTTTATCATATAAGAGACAGTAGAGCAAACTGACAACAACAACAACAAAAAAAAGTAAAAGGATAATTCTATGAAATGTGATAAAATATAAAAATATTTTTTATCCTATAGTATTTATCTAGATCTTGATTATGACCTGATGTTGTAGTCTGATTTTTCAAAACAAGCTTGTCTAAAGGCTGCAGATACATAAATGCTTCTGGGATTACAATTCCATATGTCTACATGTTACTAACATTTCAAGGATATTATATTACAAGGAGCTTTGTTTATATTGGAGATCAGCAAGAATCAAATTTTATATTGACTCCTATTTTTAAATTTTGTTCATGTAAATATTATTTATATATTAAAATCCAAAAAAGTACTTATCAGTTTGGTTTCAGTAGTTATTCCACATGCAACAAATATACACATAAGAGACAAACCATTACTTTTGTTATTATTTTTTCCATGAATTGTGGTATGCTATTCCTGAAATTCCCATCCAACACACTATAGGTCTTAGATGTTTTTCCATGATAGTTAATATATGTTTCATTTATTTTTGTTAACTACTGTATAGTATTCCATAAGCAGATTCAGCCATATTTTATTTGGGTAGCTTCCTTTTTTTTTTTTTTAAGATTTTATTCATCTGTTTGACAGAGAGATAAAGAGAGCACAAGCAAGGGGAGCAGCAGAGGGAGAGGGAGAAGCAGGCTCCTCACTGAGCAGGGAGCCCAATGTGGGGCTTGATCCCAGGACTCTGGGATCATGACCATTGCAGACGGTAGACGTTTAACCGACTGAGTCACTCAGGTGCCCCTGGGTATTTTCTTCAAGATAAAAATTTTGGTTGCTTGCAATTTTTTGCCATTACGTACAATATATTCTTCCTCATGCATATGTGTAAGTGATTTTTTACAACATTTTCAGTTTAATAGATTTTGCCAAATTGACCCTGAAATTGTCCCTGTTGACTTACATTCGTAAACTTTGCCTGAGAGTACATGATTCCCAACATTTTTGCCAAAGCAGGATATTGAGTAGGAGAATTATCCAGCCACCACTCTTAAGTAAATCTTTGAGATTAATGCATTCTCCAGATGTAAGTGCTCTAATTTCTATCATGCATAAGGAAGAGAGAATTAAGTAGATCCTTTTGAAGTCTTCTGGAAAACACCTGAAGGATTACCATCTTTATGTAAACACATCTTAAAGTAGTGCATATTAAAATTTAGTAGTCAATAGTTTATAGTACCTATTTCATATTGAAAGCATTTAATGAGGGGCATCTCAGTGGTGTAGATAATTAAGTGACTGAATCTTCATTTTGGCTCAGATCATGATCTTAGGTTATGAAATGGAGCCCCACATCTGGCACCACCCTCAGCACAGAGTCTGCCTAAGAGTCTCTCCTTTTCCTCTACTTCTCCCTCCCCTGCTCTCTTTCTCTTTTTAAAATAAATAAATATTTGTTTAAAATAATTTTATAAAGTTGAAAAAATTAGATTAAAAACTCAAAATATTATCATGACAACATGATTTTTTTCCTATAAGTATTGGTTATTTCTGTATTTGGACAATTAAATCATAGTTCATTAAATACATGTAAGGTAATGGATTAACTTCCTATAGAACAAAAGTAAAAAATATAACTTCATCTGCTCTGACTACATTAGTAATATATAATCAGTCACATGCTTTTCAGCTTCTTAGGCCCATCCCTAGAATTTTTTATTTAATATGTCTTGGGTAAATCCCGAGAATTTGTGTTTCTGACAAGTTCTGATGGTAAAGGCACTGATCTACATTCTGCACTCTGAGGAGTACTGCACTAAGTAACTGCAGAGTGTTAATCAGAGTGTTAATCACAGTGGTCCATGAATCACTAGCAGCATCACCTGGAGCTGGAAGAAATGCGAATGTTTGGGTCCCGCCGTAGTCTCATCAAGTAAGTATCTCTGTGCTTTAGTAAGTTCTCTATCTCATTCTTACGTACTGTCAAGTTTGAGGAACACTGAAGTGGTTTAGACTTATGTAACTAAGATTTATGTCTACACTGGAGCACATCATACCCCCCAATCCTGTTATTTAATATGACATGAATTAAATACTGTGATTGGACACCAGAATCACATTCTAACCTGTTCTAACATGTATCAGCTAACTAATTCAAATTGTTGTTTTTTAAAAAAATAGGTTTATCTTGATAAATAAATCTTAAAAAGGAGGGGTTTCTAGGTGACTCAGGAGTTAAGTATCCAAGACTCATGATTTCAGCTCAGGTCATGATCTCATGGTCCTGGGATCAAGCCCCAGGTCACAGTCCATGCTCAGCGGGAAGACTGCTTGAGATGTTCTCTCTCTTATCCCTCTACCACTCCCACTGTTTGTGCTTGCTCTGGCTCACACACTCTTTCTCTCTCTAAAAAATGAATAAATAAATCTTTAAAAAATAGTCTATCCAAACAGATCACAATACCGACACTATAGGAAAATGCTCACCTGTTTAATTCCTTTTAAATTCCATGTTTACACTGTCAAATAGGATAGCCACTAGCTACCTATGTTTATTTACATGTAAATTTAAATTAAGTGAAATAAAATTAAATTAACAACTCGGTTTTTCAGACATAGGGGTCACATTTCAAATCCTCAATACCAACATGTAGTGAGTGGTTACCATATTTTTATCATCACAAAAATTTCTACTGGATAGTGCTGTTTCATAGGAATACCAAGGCTACATGTTTTCTTTCTTTTTCAAAATAAGGTTTAGTTCACTGTATTCAAAACATATTGACTATTCCACTATGGCAACTGTGAGACATTTCTTGCAATTTCCCTTAGACTATCTACTAAATATTTCTAAAGAACAAGGTATAAATAAAACTAAAATTGTGTTTTCTTTTAGAACACATACAAATATTTAGCACATCCATAGTTTTGTTATTGAAGGTTTTTAAAATGCAACTTGTAATTTACTCACTGCTTTGTCCAAAGGGCTCAGTCCTTAGAGAGATAATTTCAAACTAATTCCAACTTTCTAGCTTTTATCTATCCCTTTCTACTCTCAGTAGTGTTATAATCAATAGAAACATGTCTAACCTATTTGAACTTTCCGGGCTTCTTTCCACTCTGTACTGTAATAATGAACTTTGCTTCTCTGTGCTAGAGTCACTAGAGATGCAAGAGCAAGTCAAATGTTTCTTATGTTAAAAATAACTTTCACTTTGACAAAAAGAACCAGAACCCTAGGACAAAGACAAATTGCTTATAAAATTATACAGAGGACATTGTATAAAGAGAATTAATTCCCTTGTGTTTAGATGCAGTCCAATAAGTGCAACTATTTATAGAATTCAAGAAGCATTCAGACTCCCCAGTGCCAAAGTTCTTCCCTGGAGGCATATTCATTATTCATAGATGACCAAGATTTATAGAAAATTGGAATACCACAACAATCCATTATTCATAGAATTAGAATACAAAAATTCCTAAAAATCCAAAGTACTTTGGTAAAACTATGGCAAACACAGTTGGTGGCAAAACATTAACTGAGCTTGTGGGAAGAGGTGTTATGTTTAGCCTTTAATAATCCTGTACAGTATCACTATTCATGCAATTTGCTGAAGAAATGCAATTATGTTTGGTTATGAGATGTTACTTCAGACCCTGCTGAGAGTATTTATGTGCCATATTTTTCAGTGATATATTGCTTTATTTAGGTCTCAAATAACAATATAATTTTTAAAGGCAGAGATAGTAGTATACATATAATCCATAAAGTTTACTATATTGTGGTTGAGAATATCAAAAAGCATTAGATTTGATGTATTTGAGAAGGGGCTATGTAAGGGGTTCAAAAACTCAGTACTTTTCAGTATAATGACCATAACAAAATCATGAAAGTGTACATTCCTTAGAAAATTTGATTAGTTTTATAATTTTGGTTAGTATTTGCAATCATCTCCTTCAATGATCATATCACCAAGTCATACACGTTTGGTTAAAATGAAAGACAAAATCTGTTATCACACTATTACTTGAAATGTGACCCAAATTACATTTTTTTTAATTTAGAGGAATAAATAAAGCCTTGGATTTGACTTAGATAATACCTTTAGGGGTTCTATTTTCAATAGTAAGAAATAAATCTTATTAGCTAACACAGTACGCAATGGCATGGCTCAGATAATGTTTTCAGGAAAGAAACAAATGGAAGGGAAGAAAGCCCTCTTTTAGGATTGGTGATCCATCCTATTATTTTCCCATAGGTTATGCTTCCATAGAATATTTATATTTCCTATTTCATTTATGAACATTCAAATCTGAGTTTACAAAAATAGTCTAAAGACCTCTAACAGCTGCAGTGGGTCAGGAGTCCTAGCAATAATAGGTGGGAAGTACACAACTTTCAGAATGGTTGACATTTCAGATAATGGAGGTCATTCTTTCAAATTATTCTCCCTTGGGATGAGAGAAATTACACAGGAGGATAGAGGAGAGTACTTTTACTGGAAAAATTTCCCTGCTGAAAGGACACACAATTTAAAGTTGTGTTTACATGTAGTGCACATAATCCTGAATTGTGCAGGGATAGATAGCCTATTAAATTGATTACTACTAATACAGATGTTTTTGACTTGATTAATATTCAATTTTGCAAATACTTACATTGATTAATATAAGCTTATGTATCAGGGACAATATTGGATTTTGTAAGGTCAACAATGAATCAGTTATTAAAAACTTGTTGGAGACATAGATGGTACTTGCTGAAATAAAGTTGAACCAAATAGAAAAAATAAATAAGCAAACAATATGTAGAAATATAACATTATCATCTTGAAAATTATTTTTTTCCTGAAATAATGTGTATAGTATGATTTAAATTCATCAAGTTTTATATTTTGAGCATAAAAAAGTACTGAAATGTTATGAAAATAAAACAATAGTGATAGTAATGGCACATACTGTTACTTACAAATAAAACACTTCTAAGATACTCAAAACGTGTACTGATAACACACTACTAATCTTCTCCATGTTCCTTCCTAGTTTCAACTTCCATGAGATAAAATATGTCTCAAGAATAATTCATAATTCATCTAAGATACAGGATATTTCTTGATGACATCAAGTGGTAAACATCACACTTGATTATTTTGAATAAATGTCTTAAGATGTAGATTAAAAAACAATTTATATCACAAAGCTGAACTCAAACAAAAAGCATTCACTAAATGTTAGATCCTCTCATTTCATTAGTAGTCAAGTTCCTTTCCTCTCACACTATATGGATGACTCTAAATTCTGCTCTACTTTTAGAAAGGATTCATGATTTTATTTCTTATAATCCAAAGATTTTCAGTGGCTTTATACTGTATATCTAACTATACATATCAATTCCAAAATGATAATAAGCATTAATGTATTCAGTAAACACTCTGAACTCAAAATGCCACACTGTCCTTATGTTAATATTCTGTTTGCCAAAATTACTGTAATTTCCACTCTCAACTGCTTTGAGAGGGTATTAATTATAGAAACACAATTGTTTGGCTCAATAAATGGAACAATTAGAAATGTCTCCAAATTTCATTGGTTGCCTTGTGAGGCAGGAAATTTCTCTTCCTTAAAAGCTTTGAGTTGGAGTCTGGATAGCAAACCGTTAAATGAGAAACATAAATTTGGATCTTCAATAGCTTTCAGAGAAGTGATTCTTAAAAATTAGTCAGGATAAGATTGAATTAGTTAAAAATGTAGTTTCCAACCTTGCCTCCCGTAATTTTAATTTAGAATGTTTGCAAAGGAACTTGATTTTTTTTTTTTTTAACTAAGTAACTCAGATTATGCTGATTCAGATGGTCAATAGACCACATCTTGGGATCCCCTCCTTCAAAGATTATTTAGTTCAAATCTCAATTTGCAAATGAGGAAGTGGAATACAGTGGTTAAGTGAATTTGATGTTAAGTCACATAGTTAATTACTTGTTCATCTGGACCTTGAAGTAACATATCCTGCTTCCAAGTCTATTGCTTCTATTTTTAAATTAAACTCCAAATAACTTGTGTGGAGCATCTCTTTAAAATTTCCTATTGTGCAGATTGTTTTAAATGGGAAAAATTCTGACAGATTCTCAAATAAGAAACATTTTTCTTATTTTTTTAAACTGTGTAAAAACAGAAACTAAGTTTAAGCTCTTTTTGTTTATATTTTCTGTCTGCCTCAGAGACTAAACTCAATTTATAAATAGAATTTTATATTTACTTACAGAAACTTCTATAGTCACTATATAAATCAGTCCCTATTCTAAGAATTTTAATAGTAATATTTGTGAATATTAATAAAATTATTAAACCAACTACTTTCCTAATAACAATGTTAAGTTAATGTTGTAAATGGTATCACTTTGCTGAAACTAAATTAATGACCACAACATAGACATAGTGGTAGCTGTCCTGGTGATCTACAACCAGCAATAACATCTGAGCTTTGACTGCTGGACTCAGGAAGTAGGTTGGTCCTGTGGGGAAGATGGCAAGGTAAGAGGATTCTAGGCTCACCTTGTCCCATGGATACACCTAGATAACATACACCTAGATTACATCAGTGTAAATAACCCAGAAAATGACCTGAACTGGCAGAACAGATTCACCACAATGAAACATAGAGAAGCCACACTGAAGAAGGTAGGAAGGGAAGAAAAGTGGTCCAGAGCCAACAAACCCAAGGAACTATGTACAGGAAGATGGAAAGTGGATGCAGAGAAGGGAAAGGAACAGATCCCAAAGTAGGCACCCCAGGCATAGGAGACCTGTACTGATGAATCGCATAACATTCATCTTTGAAATCCAGAGAGAACTAATGTGGCAAATTCTTATAATCAGTGGGGTTTAACACCTAGAACTTTAAAAGTCAATGGGCTTGGGTCAAAGAGAGAGAGCTATAGGAGACTGAGTCCCTGCTCTTATAGAGACAGCACAACATATGAAGACTTATTTACTGATCTCAGAGAAAGTGCTGGTGGGAAAGGAATATTTGGGAGACGTCTCCAAGAGCAAAGGAGCAGGCAGGTAAAGTTAAAGAAATTCATCGCCAGTAAACCAGTCTTACAAGAAATGAAAAGGGGGGTTTTTTGAGTAGAAAGGTAGACCATAAGCAGGACTAAGAAAAGTAGGAAGCACAAAAGCAGTAAAATTAAATAAAAATTAAAATTAAATATATCTATTAAAATATATATAATATATGTTATATTATATATATTATGTATATTATATATAATATATATATTATGTATATTATAATATATATATAATATATATCTATAAAAATCAGTAAAGTGATTCATGAAATAATGGTGTAAAATATCACGCCTAAACATATACCTAAAACATAGAGGGGGAGAGGAGTAAAAATTAGGTGCCTTTAGACTGGATTCAAACTTAACCAACCATCAACTTAATATAGACCGCTATATATATATATAAGATGCTATATTTAACCTAATGGTAGCCACAAATCAAAAATCAGTAATAGATAAGCAAATAAGAAAGAGAAAGGAATCCAAGTATATCACTAAAGAAAGTCAGCAAACTGTAAGAGAAGAAAGCAAGAGAATGAAAGAAGAGAGAACTACAAAAGCAATCGTAAAGCAAGTAACAAAATGAAGATAAGTTCATACCTATCAAAAATTACTTCAAATGTAAATAGAATAAATACTCTAATCAAAAGAGCTCTTGGGTGGCTAGGTTGGTGAAGCCTCTGACTCCTGGTTTCAGCTCAAGTCATGATATTACAGTGGTGAGACTGAGCCACACAGCGGGCTTGGAACGCAACCGGAGTCTGCAAGAGATTCTTTCCCTCTCCCTCACTCTTTCCCTCTGCCCTCCCCTCATTCAAGCACATGTTCTCTCTCTCTTTCTTTTTCTAAAATAAATAAATAAGTAAAATCTTTGAAAAAACAAACAAACAAACAAAACCACAGGGAGTCAGAATGGCTTAAAAAAAAAAAAAAAAAAACAACCCACAAAATCCATCTACACACTGTCTACAAGAGACTCATTTAAGACCTAAAGACACATGAAGATTGAGAGTAAAGGGATAAAGAAGCATTTATCATGCATGTGAAAGTGAAAAGAAAGCCGGGAACAAAATAGACTTTAAAACAAAATCTATTTTGTTCTATGGAACAAAACAGACTTAAAAAAAAAAAAAAGATTTTATTTATTTATTTGACAGAGAGAGAGAGATCACAAGTAGGCAGAAAGTCAGGCAGAGGGAGAAGGAGAAGCAGGCTTCCTGCTGATTAGAGAGCCTGATGCAGGACTCGATCCCAGGACCCTGAGACCATGACCTGAGCAGAAGGCAGAGGCTTAACCCACTGAGCCAACCCGGCACCCTAAAGTAGACTTTAAAAGAAAGTTTATTTTGTTCTATGGAATAAAATAGGCTTTAAAACAAAGACTATAACAAGAGACAAAGAAGACCATTATAAATTTACAAAAGGAAAAATCCAAAAAGAAGATATAATTATTGTAAATATTTATATACCCAAATTGGGAGCACTCAAATACATAAAGAGACTAACAAAATACATTTTAAAAAAGTCCTTGAGAGTAATACAATAATAGTAGAGAACTTTAACACACCACTTACATCAATGGGTAGATCATCCAAACAGAAAATCAACAAAGAAACAGTGCCTTTGAATGACACATCGGACCATGAATCCAACAGATATATTCAGAACATTCCATCTTAAAACATCAGAATACATGTTCTTCTCAAGTGCACATAGGACAGTCTCCAGAATAGATAACATGTTAGGCTACAAAACAAGTTTCAACAAATTAAAAAAGAGTGAAGTCATACTATGCATCTTATCTCACCAAAACACTATGAAAATAGAAGTTAACCACAGGAAAAAAATCTAGAGGTTAAATAACATACTAGTAAACAATGAATGGGTCAACTAAGAAATCAAATAAGAAATAAAAAATACATGGAGATGAATGAAAATGAAAACACAGTGGTCCAAAATGTTTTGGATGTAGCAAAAGCTATTCTATAAGGGAAATTTATAGCAAGAGAGGCCATCCCCAAGAAGCATGAAAAATTGCAAACAACCTAAACTTACACCTAAGGGAAATAGAGACAGAAGAAAAAACAGAAGCCAAAACCAGTAAATGGAAGGGAGCCATAAAGATTAGAGCAAAAATAAGTGAAATAGAAACTAAAACAAAGAAACAAAAAACCCCATAAAGGATAATAGAACAAGTCAATAACACTGGTTCTGTGAAAACATCAAAATTGATAAGCCTTTAGCCTGACTCATCGAGAGAGAGAGAGAGGACTGAAATAAACAAAATCAGAAATAACGTTAACACCACAGAAATACAAACAATTATAAGGGAATATTATAAAAAATTATATGCCAATAAATTAGACAACCTAGAAAAAGTAGATAAATTCCTAGAAACATATAATCTCCCAAAACTGAATGAGGAAGAAACAGAAGTATGAACAGACCAATTACCATCTATGAAATTGAATAATTAATTAAAAAAAAAAAAAAACCTCCCAACAACAATAACACAGGATCAGGTAGCAGCACAGGCAAATTCTACCAAACACTTAAAGACAAGCTGATATTTACTCTTCTTGAAGTATTTCAAAAAATTAAAGAGGAAGGACAGCTTTCAAATTCATTCTATGAGGCCAGGATTACCCTGATAGGTAAACCAGATGAAAACACTACAAAAAGAGAACTACAGGCCAGTAGTTCTGATGAACATAGATGCAGAAATCTTCAACAAAATATTAGCAAGCCACATCCAACAATATGTTAAGAAAATAATTTACCATAATCAAGTGGGATTTATTCCTGGGATGCAAAGGTATTCAATATTTGCAAATCAGTCAACATAATATTTCACATCAACAAGAGAAAGGATTAAAAAAATATATAATCATTTCAATAGGTGCAAGAAAAGCACTGACAAAGTACATCTATTCATGATAAAAATCCTCAACAAAATGCCTTTAGAAGAAACACACCTCAGCATAATAAAGGCCACATATGAAAACCCATAGTTACACAGTGGTGTGAAAAACTGAGAGCTTTTCTGCTAATGTCAGGAAAAAAAAAACAAAGATATCCACTGTCACCAATTTTATTCAACATAATACTGGAAGTCCTAGCCACTTCAGTCAGACATCAAAAAGAAATAAAAGGTATTCAGATTGGTAAGGAAGACATAAAACTTTCACTATTTCAAATGACATGATGTCATATACAGAAATCCCTAAAGATTCCAGTAAGAAACTACTAGAATCAATAAATGAATTCAGTAAGGTTGCATGATACAAAGTTGATATACAGAAATCCATTGCATTTCTACACACTAATTATGAAGTAGCAGAAAGAGAAATTAAGAAAACAGTCTCATTTACAATTTCATCAAAAATAATAAAATACACAGTAATAAACTTACCCAAGGAGGTAAAAGACCTATACTCTGAAAACTGTAAAACGTTGATGATAGAAACTGAAGATGACACAAACAAATAGAAGTTTGGATTTCTCCCTCATGGATTGTGAGAACAAATATTGTTAAATGTCCATTTTACTCAAGACAATCTACCAGATTTAATGTAATCCCTATCAAAATACTGACAGAACTAAAATAAATAACCCTAAAATTTGTATGGAACCACAAAAGACCCCACAAAACCAGAGAATTCTTGAAAAAATAACAAAACTGGAGGTATCATAATCCCAGATTTCAAGATATGCTACAAAGTTGTAGTAATCAGAAGAGTATAGTGCTAGCACAAAAATAGACACATATATTAATGGTACAGAATAGAGAGACCAGAAATAAACCCACAACACTATGGTCAATTAATCTTTGACAAATAAGCAAGAATGTACAAGGGGAAAGTAGAGGGTTTTTTTGAAAATTAGTGTTGGGAAAATTGGACAGCTGTATGCCAAAGAATGTTACTGGACCACTTTCATTCACCATACAAAAAAATAAACTCAAAATGAACCTAAATATGAAGGGTGTCTGGGTGGTTCATATGGTTAGTTGTCTGCATTCTGCTTAGGTCATGATCTCAGGGTCCTAGGATTGAGGCCTGCATTGGGCTTCCTGTTCAGCAGGGAGTCTGCTTCTCTCTCTCCTTCTCCTTCTGCCTCTCCTCCCACTTGTTCACTCTCACTCTCTTTCTCTGTCTCAAATAAATAAATAAAATCTTAAAAAAAGAACAACCTAAATATGAGATCAGAAACTATAAGAATTCTAGAAGAAAACACAAAGGGTAATTTCTCTGACATCAGTCATAGCAACATTTTTCCAGATATACCTACTGAGGTAAGAGAAACAAAGCATCAAAATAAAGCTTCTGCAAAATGAAGGAAACAATAAGCAAAATTAAAAGCCAACCTGCTGAATGAGAGCAGATGTTTGGAAGTGACATATCTGATGGGGGTCAGTATAAAATATATAAAGAACTTATACAACTCAACACTCAAAAACCAAATAATCTAACTAAAGAATGTGCACAAGACAAACATTTCTCCAAAGAAGATGTACAGGTGGCTAACAAACACATCAAAAAATGTTCAACATTATTCATCATCAGTGAAATGCAAATAAAAGCACAATGAGATATCACCTCACACCTTTCAGAAAAGCTAAAATCAGTAACACAATAAGCAACACATGTTGGCAAGTCTGTGAAGAAAAAAGAACCCTCATGCCCTGTTTGTAGGAATGCAAACTGGTGCAGCCACTGTGGAAAACAGTTGGAGGTTCCTCAAAAAATTTAAAATAGAATGATCACTTGGTCCAGGAATTCCACTATTGGGAATTTATCCAAGGAATACCAAAACAGTAATTCAAAAAGATATATACACTCTGGTTTTTATTGCAGTATCATTTACAATAGCCAAGTTATGGCAGCAACCCAAATGATCTTTGGTAGAGAATGGAAAATGATACATGGATGGAGATATATATATATATATGTGTGTGTGTGTGTGTGTGTGTGTAATATTCCGTTATATAATATAATATAATATAATATAATATAATATAATATATAACGGAATATCTCTCAACCATAAAAAAGAATGAAATCTTGCCATTTACAATAACATGGATGGATCAATCGAGTATAATGCTAAGTAAAATAAGTCAGTCAGAGAAAGACAAATACATAGGCTTTTACTCATACATAGAATTTAAGAAACAGAACAAACAAAATAAAAAATAAATTAAATAAATAAGTAAATAATAAATAAATAAATAAATAAAACAAAATTTAAAAAATTAAAAAGAGAAAAACCAAAGAATGGACTCTTAACTATTAGAGAACAAGCTGATGGTGACCAGAGGGGAGGTTGGGAGGAGAATAGGTGGAGAGGATTAAGAACTTACTTGATAAGAACTGAGTAATGGATAGAATTGTCAAATCATATATTGTACACCTGAAACTAATATGACATGACATGTTAACTATAATGGAATTAAAATAAGAAAATAATTTTAAAAATAACCTTGCTGTATTTGATACCCTTATTTATTCTCAATTTTTAAAAGAAGTTTTTATTCCAAGCCCTTTTAAACCCTTTTAAGGCCCTTTTGCCTTCTTCCAATTTGATAATCAAAGTTGTACATATAATAAACATCTAATTAATATCTCTAATGTAACTGAAAATCAGTATTTTCATACTAAGTTCGTGATCTCACTGCAAGCCTTGTCCTCTACTGAAGTGAAGTTAGCACCCTATCTTGCTAGACAAACCATAAATTCAAGAGTCATCCTAGGTGCTTTTCCTCCAGTTGCCCTATGTATCAAATTCCTCACCACCCCTCCTGAATATGTCGTGAAGCAGTCCACTTACTTTAATCTCCACTGCCGGTACTGCAGCTCAAGTTACTGCTGTCTGGATTGATACCGTTTTCTAATGGAGTACCTTACATTCATGGTACTTACCAGCCAAGTATCCAAACTATGACCAGAATAATCATATGAAATGTAAATTTAATCACATAATCCTTCACTTAAAGTGTTTTCTTTTTGGATGAAATTAAGTCCAACAATTCTACTCTCAACCATTTCCTGTCTCACCATGTCCTATCTTCTTCCTTGCTCTCTGTGACTAGGCCTCACTGGACTTCCTATGTCTATGAAAATCACCATACTCCCTTCCCCTTCTTAAAATCATTTTTCTTTCTCTACCCTCTCCCACATATACCATGTTAATTTCTATTTTTCTCCCAAATCCTAGATTCATCTTCACTTGTTTTGTTATGTGCTTCCTTGATTTCTCAAATAAGGTTAGTGATGGATACCTCCTAGCACTGTGTGTATCTCTTCTGGATAACAATGTCCATGGTGGCAATTTTATATTTATGTAATATAGCCCTCTGATTAATTTCTCATTTTTCCATTAGATAATCAAGTCCATGAACTCTCTTTCATTACTCCCCTCTTACATCCCCAGGATTTTTAGTAGTAGATTTAATAACATTTACTATATATAGGTTGCTGAATGCACAGCATTAAATTCTGAATGCTACAGAACAACACAAGAAAGGATTACCTACAGAAATCCTACTCAACATTTCCTAACTTTCCAATATTACCTATAATTGGAGGATGTCCTCTGCCTTTGGGCTTCTAATGGATTTTCTACGTGAGCAATTCATTCAGGGCTTTTCATATACTTCCTTATCTAGATGTTATTTGTGTACATACTTAAAGGATCTCACTAGAAAAAAAAAAACTTTCTAGAAAGAAAACATTGTTGGAGATCTTCATTCCTGCTTACCTCTCAGCACTGTATTTCACACACAGTATTTTGAACATAACATACAAATACACACATATGCATATACACACACAAATATATGTAAGGTCACTTTTATATAAATGAAAAAAGAAACCACTGGATTTTTTTTTTTTAAGATTTTATTTATTTATTTGACAGAGAGAGATCACAAGTAGACAGAGAGGCAGGCAGAGAGAGAGAGAGGGAAGCAGGCTTCCCGCCGAGCAGAAAGCCCGATGCGGGACTCGATCCCAGGACCCTGAGATCATGACCTGAGCCGAAGGCAACGGCTTAACCCACTGAGCCACCCAGGCGCCCGAAACCACTGGATTGTTTTAAATACATCAAGTCTCTTATCAATTTTAAATTTCTCTGGAGAGTTTTTATTTTTATTTTTTTGAGGATTTTTTATTTATTTATTTGACAGAGAGAGAGAGATCACAAGTAGACAGAGAAACAGGCAGAGAGAAATGGGGAAGCAGGCTCCCTGCTGAGCAGAGAACCAGATGTGGGGCTGGATCCCAGGACACGGAGATCCTGACCTGAGACAAAGGCAGAGACTTAACCCACTGGAGTGCCCCTGGAGAATTTTTAATATCACAGTTGAATCAAGTATGTGGCTTTCCCTTTTCTACCTCATCCCCTTCACTCCTATCAATTGCCCATAACAATCCAGGCCCAATCTATTTGAGCATTCATGAAGATAAGTCATTGTGCTTCAGTGACATGAGAGATTAGTGAACACTGTTTATTCATTTTTCAAGTAAGTTCGTTTGTCTAAGTTTTTCAAAAAAGTAACAATCTTAATAGATATTTTATCAGCATTTTAAATATAAAATTAAAAAACTTCAAAAATATTACTCCTGATAAGTTAATTGTATATGAAATAGGGTAAGAAGTGGCAACAATGAGAAATAAAAGAATAAAATTAAGAAATATATGTTTCAAAAGGGAAATTTATATACTAATAGTTTAGAAGTTAACATTAAATTGGCTTTCAAAATCGTGCTATTGAGGGTTTCTATGTCATTCATTTTTGTAAGTTCCAATTTGATTAGGATTCTCATGTCAAAGCAGAACTCAAATCATTTTTATATCCCATTCCTCTACAAAAGTCTTACAGGAAAAAAAAAAAAAGGAACTATACTACATTATTTTACTCTTAAATCCAAACTTGTATATTTTCTTGCTGAACATTTATAAATCAAGATTGGTTTCTCCAGATGACCTTTAGTGACACTCTTTAAGCTAGTTTCTTCCTGTTATTTTGCTTTTTCCTTTTTAGAGCTGAAACCAACGTAATTCCTGTCTCTGTTAAAGAATGCTGAGAACAAATAAAAATATCCCAACTGCTTGCTCCAAGAAACTGTTCCTAGAAGACTGTGAACCAACCAACAGTTCCATTATCTAACAGCTTGCTCATCAATATTTGTTTCAGTACATGCCCTCACCATAATGACCAAAACAAAAATGTTAGCTTATGTATTCCACCCAATACTAACAAGTTGCCTATTCATCAAGATCGACCTTAAAATCATCCAGCCTAGGCACTAAAGTCCTTTTAATATCTTCTCCTAAAATACTACTAAGACCTCATCACAGTGGAGTTCTACATTACTGAACAAGTCTAATAAAATTAGTCTTGTTTAATCAACAATTTTGTGGTTTTTTGGTGCACTTTTGAGATGTCAACAGTCAACATTTGTTTATATCATTTTCTATATTTCTTCTTTAAATATGTCTCTAGTTTCAAAAGATGTCCTTGCCTCTTGCTTGTTAACTAAAAGACCTTGACTAAGTCACATTTTTAACCTTATGTCTCAATGGGCAGCATGGGACCCTCATAGAGTTCTTCTGAGAGTAAAATAAGGAAATGTGTGAGGAACACAACCTAACACATCTCCAGATGTATTGACATATTTGATTCTTACAATAACTCTGTAAGTCACTACCTATGTTTTATAGATAAATAAATTGTGGCAGAGAGAGGTTATACCTTATTTGTTTGGTTCCATTCTATCTTGATTATGGAAGAGGTTGCTCCATGTGCTCCCTTTCCTATTTGAGAAAATAGTATGAAATGTATGAAAAGTATGATATGTATGATATGTATATGATATAGTATGTATATATGTATATGATATATGTATATGATATAGTATGATATGTATGAAAAGCATACTCTGTGAACAGTGCTAGGTTCCAGTGCTTAGAGACCAGTTGAGGCTACACCATCTCACTGTCCCCAGTCCTGATTCTACTTCATTTGGGGGAGGAAAAAAAAATAGCTCAGCAGATATGTCTGGAGAATTACTGTAGTATGACATTTACGTACATCCTGAAACTGGTTATTTTTTTCCAAAAAGATATAGACTTAAGGAGGAAAAATTCCTCTCTATTTGCAAGTAAAAAAATAATAATAAAAGAGAGAGGAGGAAATACAGAGAGAAAAATGAAACACTTGAGATTTGAATGGAATACCCTGGTAGTGATAATAGTAGAAGAATCAGTAAGGTGAGGAACACTGTTAGCTGCAACAGCAATAGTAGTAGCAATAGCAACATAAGGTGGTCCTACCACTCATTCAATTAACAAATGTATATTGATCATTTATGTTGTGTACGATGTTGTGCTTCATTCTGGGGCTCCATGCTAGGAATGTTATTTCCTTACTGGCCCTTTTTTTCCTCCATTCTTTTCCTGTTTGTATGATCTAAGTATCACCTATCCAATAGAGGCCTTTCACATGCATTTCTACTGAGTTAAGCAGTACATTTCTGAGTGTTCCTGAGAAGACTCATCACATGGCTCATAAGAGCCGCACATTTTCACTCAACCATGGGACACTTTTTGTATACCTGTTTTAGTAAAATTTATGCCTTTTGCTTAAAATGCAAAGAGGATCATATTTTTCCTATGCCACTGAGGAATCTATGACTTCATTTGTTACATAAATATTATTTGTGACACTTGTTAAAGAACAGTAATATAGACTTTTTTCAGAAAACTGCTATAGGTGTAGGAACCACTGAAATGGGATTTTGTAGTCAGGGATAGAGATTGCACTCGACTCTAAATACAAGGAAAGGGAAATTTATAGTGAAGGAGCAGGGTGGGAGACAGTGGATGAATAATTACTACAAGGAAACATCAGGGGTAAGAAGGGAATCTGGTTATACAGAACTAACAGGACTGTTGCTGTAGGCAGGCCAAGGTGACTGGGTATCACCTGGGGGATGGTGGCAGGTGAGGAAGTCCATCAGACAGCATGGGTGACTGGATATTGAAGACGGGGAATTCTGGCTAAACCCATGTAAGAGGCATCTTGTCAAAATTGAATAATGTGGAGACAAACAAGGAAGTTCAAATTCAGAGCCTACTTGAGTACAGACTTCAGAGGAGGCTGAGTACTTTAATCAAGGAGAGAATCTTTGTCACATTTTAAAAGTAGCAGTCAACTTTAGTAAGGAGAGAAGACCTTTAAGCTCTCTTTATTTTTTCCTTGTCAAAATCAAAACTATCTTTCAGAATTGAGTAATCCCCACTCATAAACAAGATAAATAAGAGCAAACAAAATTAAGAATTATAATGATTTCTCACAGTCATTCTTACTATGAAACTTCTATCCCTGAAGTGCATAAGCACCTGTCTTCAGAATTTCTAAAGGTACTGGTTGAAGCCTGTGCACATTTACTTTGAGCCTGAACAAAGAGAAGTCATCTATGTGGGACACCTTAGACTATGCCTAAATTTGGAAGATCACCATTCAGAGTAGAGCAATCCTCACCATTTTTCTAAGTGCAGCAAATTGAAGAAAAAGATGACATGTGGACTCATGACCAATTCAAAGAAAAGAGTATATCAGAGGAATTTGATAGCACAAGATTTGTGCTACTAAAAAAAGTCTAGGAAAGAACTTACTTTCTGAATATCTGTGAATTATTGAAATAATTTGGAATGGCACAAGTGGAACTATATAAAAGACAAAAATCAAACAGAAGGTCCTTAGTTTAGATACCTCCCACCCTTACTATGTAAAATCTCTTGAATAAATCTTTTCCTGTCCTCTGGTCAGTCTGCTAAATGAAGCATACAGGGTAATTACTAAGTTTGCCCTTCCTACGTGAAGTGAGAAATACCAGCTCTGGGCTTTTGTCATTTTATAATTACTCCCATTAAGATTACTAGCTGCACCTAATAAATAGGCTGATGAATGGGGCATTGCTTCTGTGAGGGACTAGCATTTACTGTTCTTTTCTTAAGTTTAAGAAATCAGGAAATGGTAGAGCAGTGTTTGACATGCCTTTGTTTGTGAACACAAGGCTATAACAAGGGATGAATTAACTAAGAAGACCTCGAAGTTTTTGTAATAATAGTTTTAAGAGTATTTGCCTGTGTAGATTACTACCTTTATATTTTTAAGTAGAAAATAATTAGTTAGAGTCACAGATTCCTGAAGTAGACACTTCCTTGTTCGGTAGCCATTGAGGGTGTTTCAGAATTTAATAAACTAAATTCATTTAGCAGGATTTAGTGGAAAGATGAATCATTTCAGAATTCAGATTCCTACCTCAAGTCCTAGCTATCTGTAACCTTGGAAAAATAGTGAATTTTTCTAAATTTTAAATCCTGCTTTTTTGAAACTATATGTTGGGTATGTAATTTAGTCCTAGACTTAAGTAACCTTGTCTGCAAAATGGAGATGGCAGTGAAAATTCAATGAAATCCAGCATTTAAAAATATAACAGAACCTAGAGGAGTGTTTATGAGAAAAAAGTTGGAAACATGGACTCTGGACCTTATGCCCTGAGACCAAATCCTGCCTTTGATGAATGTTAGCTTATTGTTTTGTCCCTCTAAGTTTCACTTCACACATTTGGAAAATGAGGATGATAATAATAGTACATACCTCATTGGATCAATGAATAATGCCTATAAAGCATTTAACATGATGACTGGTACAAGAGTCAGCACTGAAAAGTTTCATTCCTATTATCCAAGGAAGGTTCTAGAGTATAGCTCATGCTCAAGAAGCACTTTCTTTTTTTTTTTTTTAAAGATTTTATTTATTTATTTGACAGACAGATCACAAGTAGGCAGAGAGGCAGGCAGAGAGAGAAGGGAGGAAGCAGGCTCCCTGCTGAGCAGAGAGCCTGATGCGGGGCTTGATCCCAGGACGCTGGGATCATGATCCGAGCTGAAGGCAGTGGCTTTAACCCACTGAGCCACCCAGACGCTCCTCAAGAAGCACTTTCAAAAGGGAAATATGGTTACTAAATCTTCTGAATGGCTATTTATAGCCATTCCTAGATATTGTCAAGTGCTTGCTCCCTCAAAAACCACCAACATAACTCAGTGAAAAGTCAAAGCTGGGTTTATTGTCTATTGCATGAAGGAAGAACACCATGGCAATAGATTCTTAGTAACAACCAAAGAAAGAAGGGAGAAGTTAGGATATATATTAAGATATTTTAAGGGCAGTTCAAGAGAGGTCATTTAATAAACACAGGACTTGGTTAGGATTGAAAAAGAATCACGGCATAATAATGTAAAGATTGATAGACACAGTGAAGATGTAAATTTTGAGGTAAGGGTTTCAGAGACTTCAGGTAATAATTATAATTTGATGCTTTCTAGTGAAGAGCACATGGGTCTTTCAGGAAGTGCCTGAAACGTACAATAACTTTATTCACAACTTTTACCTTCTTGCGACAATAATAATATTATGTTGATAACACACTGTAATAGTAAAGCCATGATACTGTAGACAGTGATTTGTATGGATGATTTCAATTCTCAAAAGTTGTATCTAGCTATAAAGCAATGTTTGTTTTCTGAATTATACACCTCACATCAGCATCTATCAGGAAAACACTAATTTTTCAAATCGCAATCACACCCTCAATTTTCCCTATATTATTACTAAAGGACTTGTCTTCCTAAATTATCCACCAGGAAGTTAAAAAAAATCAAATCAATACAATTTTTAAGGACAAACTGAATCAAAATTGTCATTTTACTATTCATGACATTGAAAACATTAATTCAATCTTATATATTTCTTTCATCTATGCCTTCATAATTATACCTCCTCTTGCTGTAGCTCTCTGCTTACAAATACTCTTTGGTACCATTGTGCATTTTCTTGATCTCCTAAACGTCAAAACTAAATGCCAGGTAGACATCCACAGACACAGTATTCTGCTCATCAGTTTATTGGATCCAGTTAGTAATGTTAATAGGGGTGATTATAAAATAATAAAATCCTAAGACTGTTGTTTCTTTTTTCATGTTGATATATATAGGCCATGTACATTATTAAGTCTAAATAAGAAACTGGTATTTTGGTGTTGAATTCCTATAAATTTCTTGTGATCCATTGACATATTTAAATTCCAATGAAGTGCAGATATTTCACTGGAATTAAAATAATATGGAGAACTAGACATGATCATATAGACTCATTTCCTTATGCTACTTCCAGGTAGATACAACTAGAAACCTTAAAGATGATGCAAAGGCTATCAAGGAAAGTCTCTGAAAGGTGGTCAGAAGAAGATAAATTGGTTCAGAACCCTAGGACTACAGAAAAAAAACATAGCATTAGAGTGCCCTGCATCTGCTTTTCAACAGAAGAAGATGATTCAAACCTAGTGTTTCTAAAACCCAAACCTAACAACAGAAGGAAGCCCAGGTAGGCCCATTCCTTCTTGGATTGAATGGGACTCCTTCCATCAACCTCAGATGAGCTTAGAACTATGAAAATGTTGTTAACAAAAATCCTTCTAAGAATAGGTGGCCAGGAATAGTGCTCTTTGTCCTCTGAGGGCCTCTTGAACTGAACTGAACTGAAGTCCCCTCTTGAACTGAGAAATACCAGAGTAACCAGGAAGGACTAACACTATAAAAGGAACCACACTAGGGGTACCTGGGTGGCTCAGTGGGTTAAAGCCTCTGCCTTCAGCACAGGTCATGATCCCAGAGTCCCACATCAGGCTCCCAGCTCCATGGGGAGTCTGCTTTTCCCTTGACTCCTCCCTCTCATGCTCCTTCTCCCTCTCTCTCTCTCTCAAATGAATAAATAAAATCTTAAAAAAAAAAAAAAAAAGGAACCACACTACAATAAATAAGTAGCATGGCTGTGAAAGTCTCTTTGTCCCTGTGGGCCTGAGAAATCCATCTGGTTCCCCTTTGGGGCCTCCAACCAGGTGTCCCAACCAGTGTTACTAAGTGGTGAAAGGGACTGAAAGGAGCCATTCTGCCACAGTAAACTCCAAGCCTCAAAACAAATTTCCTACCACAAAAGCAAAAAGTCTACTTGTTGAAGTGACCAGGTGGGAAGCAGCAATAGCAGGAACTAATGGAACCCCACAGAGACAGATGAACCAAGCTGACCAAAATAACCCCATGGAAGCTCTGAAAACAGGCTGCATTTAGAAACACAGCCCACAAATGTAGTTAGAGCCTAAAGGCTGAACTCAAACAGGAGGACTGTCCACTAAAGTCAAAGATTTAACTAGGACTCAGAGGCTCCCATCATAGTAGAAAAAACATCAATACAATTAAAAAAAAAAAAAAGTAAAAAAACAAACACCTGGAACATCAAGAATCAGGAAAATCACAATTTGAATGAGAAAAGACGATTAACCCTCGTTGGTATGTTTCAACCATCAATTATGAATTCCTTTGAAATAACGTGAACAAACAAACAAACAAAATACAAAACAAAAAACAAAAATGGAATGCCTGGGTGGCTCAGTCTGATAAGCATTTGCTTTAGCTCAGGTCATGATCCCAGAGTCCTGAGACTGAGTCTTGCATTGGGCCCCTTTCTCAGCAGGGAGCCTTTGGCACCCCCTGCTTGTGCATGCTCTCTCGCTCTCTCTCTGTCTCTCTCAGACTAATAAATAAGTAAAATTATTAAAAAAAGAAAAAGAAAAAATAAATAAAGATTAGGCATTTTAAACAAGCCAAATGAAAATTAAAGAATTAAAATATACAATGATAAATTAAGATCTGTTGGATGGACTCAATTGTAATGTGGAGATGACAGATGATGATAGAATCAGTGAAATTAAGGACAGAACATAGTATTGACCCAATATACACAATGGAGAGAAAATATCGAAAAAAAATAAAGAGTCTCAAAGAACTATGGAACAATAATAAAAATCCAACATGCATAGGTCAGTTCCAGGGGAGGAAAAAGAAAGCAGGGCTGAAATAATTGTAGAAGAAATAATATCAGAAAATGTCCCCATAGAGAAACACTAATTTATATTTCTCATCTGAAACCATAAAGGCCAAAGGAAGTGACATAACATTTTTCAGATGATGGGGTGGGAGAGAATCACCAATTCCATTTTCATTAAAATTATCCTTCAAGAATGGAAATAAAGCTGTTCTCAAATAAGGGAAAACTAAAAGAATGTTTTGCTAGCAGACATATCTGTAAAGGTTGTCAATAAAGAATTTTTTCAAGCAGAAAGGAAATTATAAAAAGAAAGATTCTTGGAGTACCCAGGAGGAAGAAAGAACAATAGAAAAAAATATATATATTGGCACGTAACATAGATGATTCCTATCTTCATGAGATTGATAAGAAATATTTGATCATTGAGACCAAAACAATGTTATCTTATACATAATGCATCAATATTTAAATCAAATGAAGAACAGGGTCAAAATGGAAGAAAGTTTCCAAACTTCATTCAAAATGGTAAAATACTGATACCAGTAGATGGCAATAAGCTATTTACATATACCCAAAATACTCAGGACAACCACTATAAAAACTATACAAAAAGACATGCTCAACAACACTATTAATAAATCAGAATTCTTATAAAAGGTGCAAGTGGTCTACCAAAATAAAAGAAAAAATGAACAACATAATGAGGACCAGAAAAAACAAACAGAATATATAGTAGTAAAATGGCAGACTTAACTTCTAATGTGTTCATAATTAACTTAAATATAAGTAGTCCAAATATAGCAATCCACAGTGAGAAACTTGCTGTGGATTATTTTTTTTTATTATTAAACTATATGCTGCTTAGAACAAATTCACTTCAAATTCAGTGATAAGGAGTCTGAAAGTAAAAGCATAAAAAATATAAGAGTTATTGGAATAAAAATGCAGGAAGAGGTATATTAATATCTGATGTTAGATTTCAGAACAAAAGAAATTACTAAATACAAAAAATAGTGGATAACAATAAAAGAATCAAGCCACCAGGAATACACAATGACTTTTTTTTTTTTTTAAGTTTAACAATGTATTTATTTGACAGAGAGAGAGGGAGCCCAAGTAGGCAGAGCAGCAGGCAAAGGGAGAGGGAGAAGGCTCCTGAGTGGGAAGTCCGATGTGGGGCTCAATCCCAGAACCCTGGGATCATGACCTGAACCAAAGGCAGATGCTTAATGACTGAGCCACCCAGACGTCCCAACAAAATGATCTTTCCTGTGTAAGCCTCATACAAAAGAGCCATAAGGGGGTGCCTGGGTGGCTCAGGGGGTTAAAGCCTCTGCCTTCGGCTCAGGTCATGATCCCAGGGTCCTGGCATCGAGCCCCGCATCGGGCTCTCGCTCCGCGGAGAGCCTGCTTCCTCCTCTCTCTCTGCCTGCCTCTCTGCCTACTTGTGATCTCTGTCAAATAAATAAAAATCTTAAAAAAAAAAAAAAAGAGCCATAAAATATATGAAACAAAAAATGTAAAAATGAAAGGAGAAAAAAAATCCACAATGAATGTTGCAATTTCCACCACTGTTCTCAACAATGGATAGAATTACACAGTGGAGAACCAGCAAAACAATAAAAGATCCAAACAACAAAATCAATCAATAGGAATTAATTCAGATATATAGAACACTTCACCTGACAATAGCAAAATGCATATAAACTCAAGTTCTCATTGAATATTCATCAAGAAAGATCAGAGTGCAATGTCTGATGATAGCAGAGACAAATTAGAGATCAATAACGGAAAGACAACAGGAAAATCTCTAAACACATGAAACTTCAATAACACACCTCTAAATAATCCACGATTCCAAAGGAAAGTTGGAAGACAATTTTTTTAAATAAAAATTTCATAAAATTTTAAATAAAAATCAAATAAAATAGTGATGAGAGGGAAATTTATAATCTCAAATCACATTCAAAATGATGTAAGATCTCAAAATAAACTGTCTGTACCTCAGGAAACTATAAAGAGAAGAAAAATAAATCCAAAGCAAACAGAACAAAGAAAAAAAGATATTAGAAATAAATGAAATTAAAATAGGAGAAAACCAGAAAATCAATAAAACAAAAATCTAGGTCTTCAAAACACTCAGTACAACTGATAAACATTCAGCAAAATTGACAAATTTTAAAAAGAGAAGAAATAACTCAGCAGTATTGGGAATGAAATAGGATACTACTATAGATCTTACAGTCATTAAGAGGATATTAAAAGAATACTGTAAACAACTTTACACTGATAAATTTGGCAATGTACTTGACATTGACTAATTATTCAAAAAACAAGAAAGCAAAATCTACTGAAAATCAATAAAGATGAAATAGATAATAAATAATGTTACAATCATTAAAGAATTTAAATTTATAATTAAATCTCCAGAGAAAATTTCTCTGGGCTCTGATGGTTTCACTGCAGAACTCTGTCAAACATTACAAAACAAGACAGAACAGAACAAAACAAAACAAAACAAAACTAACAAAAGTCTGTGCAGTCCTTTCCAGAAAATAGAAGAGAGAACATATCTCAACCTTATGAGATTAGCATTATACTAATACCAAAATCAGGAAAATATAGTACTGAGAAAAAAGAAAACTATAGTCCAGTATCTTTCGTGAACTTAGAAAATAAAAGCAAATCAAATCTAATAATTTAAAAAAGAACTAGACACCATGGCCAAATGATATTTTTTCTAGGTTAAGCCTCTGCTTTCAACTCGGATCATGATCTCAGGGTTTTGGGATCAAGCCCTGCATTGGGCTCTCTGCTCGGCAGAGAGCCTGCTTCCCCCGCTCTCTCTGCCTGCCTCTCTGCGTACTTGCGCTCTCTCTCGCTCTCTCTCTCTCTGTTAAATAAATAAATAAAATCTTTCTAAAAAAAAGATACAAGATCAACACACAAAAATCTTTAATATTTCTATATGCTAATAATAAGCATGCAGAAACTGAAATTTAAAATAAAACACAATTTATAATGACTCCCCAAAAAAGGAAATCCTCAGATATACACTTAACAAAAAACATATTGTGTCTACATGCTAAAAGTTATAAAGCACAAATTAAATCAAAGATTATCTGAATTAACTGAAATATATACTGTGTTCATATATAAACAATTATCGTAGCAATAGTATTATTTCTTCCTGAATCAATCTAGGGGTTTAATGCAATTCCTGTCAAGTCACAGCAAGAGTTTTTGCTATATAGAAAAGTTCATTCTAAAAATGATGTGGAAAGTCAAAGCCCTTAGTAGTTAAAATAATTTTGGCCAAGAAGCATAAAGTGAAAAGAATGACTATTTGATATTAAGTTTTACTATATGGCTATAGTAGCTAATTAGTGTGATATTAGAGGAAGAATGGATAGATTTATGGAAATGAATAGAAAACTTGGAATTTAGACCCCACACAGATAATCTCAACTGATTATTGACGATGTAAAAACCATTCAGTTAGGGTGATTCAATTCACTTCAATTCAACCTTTCACAGATGATGGTGAAGCAATTGGACATCCACGAGTTTAAAAAAAAAAAAAATTAAGCTCAACATAAACTTTACACCTTTATATAGAAATTAATTTAAAATGGACTAAAGATTTAAATGTGAAATGTAAAAACATAAAACTATTAGAAATAAACATTAGAGAAAATATTTGGGATCTAGAGCTAGGGAGTTGTTGATCTTAAAGTATAACAAATATAAAGAAAAATTAACAGATTTGAAGTTCATCCAAATTCAAACACATTTTCTCTGTGACAGATCTTATTAAATCTTATCAAGTGGATGAAGTAAAAAACCATAGACTGGAAGAAAATATTTGCAAACCACATATCTGACAAAGGACAGGTATCTAGAATATAAAAACAAAAAACAAAAAAAAACTTTCAAACCTCAAAAAGAGTGAAAAAAAAGAGAAAAAAGGAAAAAAGGAAGGAAAAAGGAAGGAAGGCAGGAAGGCAGGAAGAGGAACAAACCCAAAACAAATTGGAAAATGGGCAAAAACAACAATAAATATTTCCCTGGAGAAGATGGCAAATAAATACAAGAACATAGATTCAACATCATTAGCCATTAGAAAAATGCAAATTAAAATCACAATTAGATATCATTACATATATATTAGACTGTTATAATTTTAAAAAGTAATAGTGACAATACCAAATGGGGGTGAGGATACTGATCATTCATACATTGTTAGTGGGAAAGGAAAATGTTACAGCCCCTACAGAAACAATTTTGTAGTTTATTATTTAACTAAAGTGCACATACCTTCAGAGCCAGTTATTGCACTCTTGGGTATTTATCTCAGAGAAATGAAAATATGTTGACACAAAAACATGTACAACACTGTTCATAGTAGCTTTATTTACTTATTTAAAAACAGAAACAAATATTCTTCAGAGGTGAATGGTTAAACTATGGTCAAAACATTCCATGGAATAATAATAATCAAAAATACCAAAGAATATCATTCAAAAATACCGAAGAATATCATTCATTCAGCAGTAAAAAGAAACAGGTTACTGATACATGAATAGCTAGGGAATAATGCTAAGTGAATAATACTGAGTAAACCAATTTCAAAAATGTATCATGTTTTATGATTCTATGTAACATTTGGAAATTACAAAATTTTATAAATGGAGAACAAATTACTGGTTGGTAAGGGTTAATGGGGATGGGTTAGGTGGGAGGTTGATGTGGTTGTAAAGGGCAGCCTGAGGGATCGCGGTTATGGAACTGTTTTGTATCTGAACTGTGGTAGATACAGAAACCTACCCATGTGTTAAAATTGTCTAGAACTAAGTACACAAGGACACACACACACACACACACACACACACAAATTAAATGGGAGATGTACATAAGATCAGTACTTTGTATTAATGTCAATTTCCTGTCCTGAAATCCTACTAGGGTTTTGTAAGTTGTTGTTGAGTGAAACTGAGTAAACTGGATCTCTGTATATTTTTCACAACTGCATGTGACTCTTCAAGGAACTCAATAAAAATTTTAATTTTAAAAAATAACTTAGGCCTTGAGCATTTTCTCAAGAATGCAATATAATTTTTTAAGATATAGACAAAACTCTTTGTTTTCAAGGAACTGTGCTTCATCCAGAATCCAGCATTTTTTTCTACATATTTTCTCTTTATTTCTCTACCTTCCCCCAAACTCACAAACCCCCTATGCTCCTCTCCTAACTAGTTTTAATTCAGCCTGTACTTCCCATATCACTCTTTGGCACATGTCCTAATTACAGGATGTGTGGGTATGCACAGGAATTGCTTGTCTCCCTGAAAGCTTTTTAAATGAGACTTTAGAGTGGGGGGCAAAACCTTAAGATTTGACAGTTAAAACCATGGGAAATGAATATTACAAAGACACAAGCATGAACATTGACACCAAATTTTGAAAGTGCACATTCATTAAATGATAAATATTTCTAGCAGATAAAGCATAGGGATATTACTTGTCCACTGTGGGTGTTAAAGTAGATGTGAAAAGTTAGAATAGAAGAAGATAATAAAAAACTGAGAGTATCATTAAGGATATAGACTTGCTTATATAGGCCATTAGACACTGTCCTTGAATTTTCAACTGAGATGAATTTGAAAGATAGTTAGGAGGTAGACTGTGAATAACTTGTTTAAAAGAGAGGTTAATCAATGAAAGGAGTCATAGAAGTTTCTAAACATTTTAGCTTTAGGACTAGAAATCTCATATTGACATTATCTGAGAATAGGAAATATAAGCAGAGGATTCAGTTTATGGGAGTGGAACATTAAAGAGATATTTAAATTCGTTCAATAAAATAATCTGTATTTTCAATTAAATTTATAAATAAAAATTGTCCTTTAATTACATGATATTTCAAAATTAGTAATTGGAGTTTCTAGGAAATTGTGGGCAAAGCATTTTTATTCAATTTAACCCCCTTGAATATCAAGATATTTGTGTTTGTATAATTATATTGCAATGAAAATAATGTTATGTATATCAAATATTACACTGATACAC
Organism: Martes martes; assembly: GCF_963455335.1. Lineage (NCBI taxonomy): Eukaryota > Metazoa > Chordata > Mammalia > Carnivora > Mustelidae > Martes > Martes martes. The sequence continues at coordinate 97,596,973 of NC_137889.1, forward strand.
AGAAACATTTTTAAACAAAATTGATACTCAAATATGTAAGTGTATTTATTTAAAATTTAATATACAGGAAACAATTTTCAAAAATTTTCAAAATCATAATAGCAATTAGCTGTTCATTTTATCAGATACATATATTCTTTTTTTTATATATTTTATTTATTTATTTGGGAGAGAGACAGAGAGAGAGAGAGAGAGCATGAGAGGGGAGAAGGTCAGAGGGAGTAGCAGACTCCCCGTGGAGCTGGAGCCCAATGTGGGACTCAATCCTGGGACTCCGGGATCATGACCTGAGCCGAAGGCAGTTGCTTAACCAACTGAGCCACCCAGGTGCCCCAGATACGTATATTCTTATCTTCTATCTATCTATCAATCTACATACCTATCTATGGTTAAATTTTCAGTAAATTGACCACCAATCATTTCCACTACTGGCAATTTCAAAACAGTTTTTCCTTTTGGTATCCTGTGTGTGGTAAGCTCATTCTCCACTGGCCTTTACCTTTATTTCTCTTGTCCCATGGGGAATATTTTCTCCAGTTACTGCTACTTCACTGGAAGAATAATTTTTCCCCTGGTAGGCTATCATGGCTCTTCCAAACAGAGTAAACCTTTAAGAAGTTTGAGTATAGAGGACGGATCAAGATATAAACTATGGTTAATCGGGTATTTAGATAAGAATTAATACTCATAAAACCATATGCTAAGGGGGCAGTAGGATATGACTAAATATACTAATGTTTTGGATTATACTGTGTTACTCTATGGCAAACTTTCTATTTTAGTCACCATTGTTTTCTCCTCAATCCATACAGCAATTGCTTTTTGTTACAAAGCACTCCATATATCTTCATGGAAATTAAGTGCAAATGTTTCATTCTTAATGATTTTTTGTTGTTGTTGACCACTTCCCCTTTATTTCTTTGTCATTATTTTCTCCTTTCCTGGCCTTTTAGCTCTGACTTTATTTTTCTGTATTGTTATCACCAATTTAATGAACAATTCTTCTTTCACCTTAGTTTATGAGTTTCTGAATTATCTCATGAAGGACATACAAACCCCAAAACATCAGCTACTTAACACATCAACCCAAAAGACAGGTATTATTATTATTATAATATGTCATATTAAAAACACCAGTTAAAAAGAAAGATGATAAAGAAAAGTAGAAGAAAATAAATCATAGGATAAATAAAAAAAAGGAAAACTGAAGCAGAAATAAGCAAGGAAAAGAAGGGGAGGGAGGAAAGAGAAAATAAGGAAGGGAGCAGGATAGAGAGACATGCATGAATGAGCCTAAGAGATGAATTGATGGAGACACTGAACAAAGAGGAATAATAACCACTAACAATGAACTTGTCAGTCAGCTTGTGATATCCATACAGCAAATAGCCTATACTTGAGATGTACTAAAGAATAATAATAATAATAATAATAATAATAAGTCAGAAAAGTGCTAAAGGAATGTCATCTATTTTTTAATCTTTTAAACTCTTTATAGAGAAGACTCTAAAATTTGAGTCACAAGCTTACTGTGAATGACAGATGGTTTCCAGCTAGAGATATAAAATACTAATGAAAAGTATAAGATAAAATAAATATTCTCTAGATCTAAAATAACTAGATTGTGACACATAACAATCATATTAACATTGCCCCTATGTGTTTTGGAGTTGATCTGGTAAATACAAGGGTCTGCTGTGTCTAAACAAATAGTGAAGTCCACAAAGCACTCTTCCAAAATCCTCTGACATGACCACCAACTTTTGTTTTTGCCTCTTCTGAATCCTCTCAAACATACAGGCAAGGAAGGCTCTGCTCCGATATCACAGCACCCAGACTGTTATCGGCAGGGACCACTATCTAAGCCAGTGACCCTTCATGCCTTGACCACAACCTTCCAGTCAATAGGGTTTGTGTGACTCATGAACATAACTGCATCAACCACAGCTTATAGCCTTATTATCTTTGGTCACCATCACTCAAGATACAGCCCCAGAAAGAGTGGCTCTTTGAGTTGTCTTTCTTCATACTCTCATTCTGATATAAAATCTAGTTTTCTCTTCCCTTCTAATTCTTTCTACTATACTCTCTAGAATCCCCATCCTCTGGCTTAAAAAACAAAAATGAAACAAAACTCTTCTCTGTGATTAATATTTGTTTCCTCAGAAGCCCTCAAAAATGGAACCTAAGCATTTCTCCATACTTCAGTTCCTAAGATTAATGTTTTCCCTTGTGACCACTGCTACATTCAAAGCTTTCCATATTTGCCTTCACAGATGAAGCTTCCTGTTTTGAAGCTTATGTAGCTTTTTACCCCATTTTATCATGATAGCTTACTCTCCACCTGTTTACAATCCCTCCTGCTTTGAAGATTTGTCATCTTTTTCAGGACAGTTCTTTCTACTCCAAATCCTCCTCTCATCTTAGATGTCTTCAAAAGGCCTAGAGATTATCCAAACAACCACAGAAAAGGTTCTTGTTTTCTCAAGTTCTACTTTAGATACCCATTATTATTACCATCCCTTGACCCATCTTGACTGTTCTACCACAAAATCACACTTTTAATTACCCATAGTTTTGATTATCCATATGGTAATTACCCATATGGTAACCAGAAACTCTTAACTTCAACACCCTTACTCATTTTCCCACTACCCATATTTGAAACTCACAAGGACCTCCTACCCTTTGTTTCATTTATCCTTGTCAAAATTCCTTAACTGGCCAGTTAGAACCATAAGTGAATCATGAGCCAACTCTATAATAAACCTCCCACCACATATACACACATACACAAACTCTATTTCTCTGGAGACATATTTCTATTTCTATTTCTATTTCTCTGGAGAACCCAGAGAAATTCTGACTAATTCTCTTAACAGAGCAGCTCACATTCACTAACTGAATAAGGCAGGAATCTAAACACCAGGTCTTTTCAGGGGCGCCTGGGTGGTGCAGCCAGTTAAAGCATCCCACTTGGTTACGACTCAAGTCGTAATATTAGGGTCATGAGATCCTGAGCACAGAGGCTGCTTAAAATTCTTTCTCTCCCTCCTTTTGCACACCCTCCCCAATAAATACAAATCTTAAAAAAAAAAAAGAAAAAGAAAAGGAAAAGAAGACCAGGTCTTTTCTTTTCTTTTCTTTTTTTTTTTAATATATTTTTTTAAGATTTTATTTATTTATTTGACAGACAGAGATCACAAGTAGGCAGAGAGGCAGACTGAGAGAGAGGAGGAAGCAGGCTCCCTGCTGAGCAGAGAGCCCGATGCGGGACTCGATCCCAGTACCCTGGGATCATGATCTGAGCCGAAAGCAGAGGCTTTAACCCACTGAGCCACCCAGGTTCCCAAGACCAGGTCTTTTCAATCTGGCAAGGGACACTCTAATGTTCAATGCTTGCTACAATATCTTCCCTAGGTTCGCTAAGACATTTGGTATACATCAAAGTTCTAATGCTCTCTCTCCTCAATTCTATTTTCTTTCCTTTCCCTCCATATATCTTGATTTAAAAATATATTTCACATTCTAAAGTTTATTTTGGCATATGCTTCTAAGGAACTTAACCTACCACAGTGAGCCCTGGAACTGGTCCAAAAAACAGGTAATAAGATCATTCATAACCTGGCTGTTAATACACAGTCACTAATGATAGGTGAAGCATAGATCACCTGTAGCACAAGGCACTGGTCCAGGTTAAAATATTCATTGGTGGGAGTTGGGAGGGTACATGGAAAAGTACTAACTTGAAAGGAAATTAATTAGCAGGTTCATTGTATCAGTATTTGTGATGTATGGAGAAAATAGCTATGTGGATAAAGCTATTGTTTAGTAACACTGATGCTCACTAGAAACATAATGAATACTTCAGAATAAATTATAAACAATTAAAAGCCAAGTGTGAAACTCAAAGAGCCTCTTTAGTTACATGCAAAGAAACTCTTCAGCTGGTGGGTGGAAGCCAAAGACCAACCTGTCCAACTCAGGCAAGGTTGTTATGCCAGGTGAGGGACCCGATTTCCATGGCACATAGGACAAAGACATCTGCGTGAATGGCCCAAAGATTTTGACTCCTTAGACTCCTCTGAAACTTCTGACACTGAACTGATTCATGTAGAACCTTCACTTGTGACCCTTGCTAGAAGACAGAACAGAGGCCTGACTTTAGTAAAACAATATATGATCTTCCCTTCTAAAACCTATCCCAATCCCCTCTTCTGTCTGCTAATCCTAAACTCAGCCTCATTTGTAGCATCACCCTACTGGGGATATGTTGGAATTGCTAAAGGAAGAAAAAGGCTATATTCTAAAATATTCACCTATGCAACATTACTGGAAGAAACTGGAAGTATTATATTCTGAGGGTCCCTATTTATGGGGTTTAGAACATAAACTGGATAGGGAGAGTTTATTGACTTATTAATATTTTCATGAGATAGAGGACCCCAAGACACTGCCAGCTCATGACTAGAATGGTTTCTAAACTAATGGAAAAAGAATTTACTCTGAGAAAAGTTGAATTTGCCACATTAGATGTTGGTGAGATGGAGATAAGACATAAGGCTGAAATACCTACTGGATGATTATGTTCCCACATAATACTCAGATCATGCATAGAAGTGTGCAGATGAAAGGGTCACTAGTGCCACTAAAATGTGTAGTGGTGGCTCTTTCTTTAATGCCAAAGCTGATGATTGGATAGGCTATTATAGAACTTCACTCTCTCATGGAAAAACATATTTTGAAACCATAGGGTCTCAATGGTTTAATCATCAGAAGTCAAGGATTCACAAACACTGCAGGTAACCATGAAGACTGAAGTCACAACCAAAGATGTCCCACCTGAAAAGAACAGCAGATGGTTGATAGGTCATGGTGCCTCTTGGGAAAAAGTGGATGGGCAGCCCAAAAGGATACTACTCATGTTATATGAGCAGAGAAAATCAAGAATGCATATGAAGATGAAGTCAAGTGATGAAGTCGGTTTCTGGATTTGAGGCAGTTTGCACACCCAAAACCTAGTGATGGGAAAGGTGGCCAGTTTCCTATAAGGAAGAACCCTCATGGTAAATGGTGTCATATATAGAAAAGATTTTCCTAAAATCTTGATTATCTGTATACAGGAGCAAGTGGAATATCTAGAAGATTTTAGGACTTTTTTTAGACATAGCATTGGTATTGCTATCTGAGGAAGAAAAGAGTCATCATGGCCCCCCTGCTAACGTGGGTAAAGTGGGTTATAATTCAAGTGTCAAACAATATCCAGTTTCCAGTGTGTTTCCTGCATTCAGTAAACTACCTGGTGGTTATTTCCCCAATACCTGAATGTTTAACTTGGATTGGCACATTTAGCAATTGGCTCAATCCCCATGTTAGGACCTTGGTGTGTATGTGTGTGAAGAATTATATTAATAGGAAAGAAGACAGGAAGTCTCTAAAAATCACACTTTTCTCTCCATGAGAGGAAATTCAAAACAGTAAGGTGGTGCACAGTAAGAAGGGGAAGGAAGAAAGGGTGGCACTTGCTTTTACATCTCCATTTAATTGGCTTGTCACTCCCTTACAGGAACTGAATGGCCCCTGACAGATTACTTATAGATGACCACAAGTTCAATCAAGTAGTAATTTCAATTGCAGTGTCATGCCAGATATAAAAGCAGATTAATATACATAATATACATGATACATAGCCATTAATGTGGAGAATTCACTCCCAGCTACCTCTATCAGAAAAACAAAAACATAAAAAGCATCATAATCATTCATATTCAGATAGAATAGACAAGAATAAATATTATAGTTCATCCCAGGGCCGTTAATTCTCTTGTCCTCTATTATTCCACAGAACATCACATAATCTATTATTTTAATGAACGAGATAAACAAGAAAATTCGGTAAGACTATACCCTACAAAAAGGTGGAAGTCTTACTCAATAAGATACAGAGCACTATCATACTGGTACAATTTTCAGGATCCAAAGCCTCAGAGAAAAAGTTAGGACATCCCCTCAAAAGTAAATGGAAATTACTGCATCTTCGGCATCTTACCTGATGATCCTCTTCTGTTTCTGGAAACAGTGAATTTAGGATTCTTTCTGTATCCTGGACACAATTCTCAAAAAATATTTGCAAATATTTTTCCATCCTATGGCTTTCTTATTTTTTATTTATTTATTTATTTTTACAGATTTTATGTATTTATTTGACAGAGAGAGAGACAGTGAGAGAGGGAACACCAGCAGGGAGAGTGGGAGAGGGAGAAGCAGGCTTCCCAACAAGCAGGGCGTCTGCAGGGCCAGATTCGGGGCTTGATGCAGGCTCAATGTGGGGGCTTATCCCAGGGAACCCTAGGATGTCCTGGGATTGCGATTCGAGTGAAGGCCAACACTTAAGGACTGAACCACCCAAGCGCCCCTCTTATTTGTTTTCTTAATGATGTCTTCTGTTAGGCAGATGTTTTTGTTGTCTAATTTATTAAGATTTGCTTTGGGGCTTTTTTGTTGCTGTTATTGGTTTCTGTATCGAGATATTTTGGCTATCCCTAGTGTGTGGTAATAGTCTCCTATTTTTTTCTATTAGTTTTATTATTGTAACTTTTATATTATAAATCTATGATGGATCAAGTCATTTTTTGTATTCTATGAAGTAGGAAATAAACATGGTTTTCTTTATCATACCAGCTATTTTAGCACCACTTCTTGAAAAAACTCTCCATTCTCTGTTGATTGTTATGTCCCCAATGAATTTGCCATTCTTTGGAAATATTCATTGTCTTGAAGTCATTTTTGTTTGATATTATTACAGAAACTCTAGTTTTCCTATGCTATTTATTTTTAATTTACCACACCTGAGTTTTATGCATTTTTTTTACTCCTTCCTTCCTTCTTTGGGTTTTTCAGTTTCTTATTAATATTCTATTTTAATTTATAATAGGATTTTATTATACTTCCTTGAAACATTTGTAATGTTTTCTCTGGGGATTACAATATGCAACCTTAATTTATCGGTCTACTTGAAATTACTAACAGACCACCTCACGTACAATGCAAGAAGCTTGTAATTTTATATTTGTTTTTACTCCTTCCTTAAGTTCTACTATAGTCATATGTATTGCATTTGCAATACATTTATTCTAAATACCACAATTCATCAATAGAATATTGCTTTAAACAGTCATCTATTTACGAATTGAAAGATGTAAAAAGTATGTAGTCATATGTTTATCCACATATTTACAATGTCTAATGTTGTTCTTTCTTCCTGTAGATCATAGTTTCCACATTTGACATTTCCCTAAATGTAAAGATCACTTTTAGTATTTCTTAAAGTGCACAGCCTGTTGAAACTAATTGTCTCAATTTTTCTTTATCTGAATTTTTATTTAGCCTTTGGATCTTGCATATATATATGTGTAAATATATATGCATATAATCTCTATATATACATATACATGTATATACATATGCATATATGCATATGTATATATCTTGATATATGTATACATACATGTATATACATGTATGTATACATATATCAAGATATATATACATACATGTATATACATGTATGTATATATATATCAAGATATATATAAATATAATCTCAAATTCTTGGTTGATGGAGTTTTCTCTTTTATTTTAATGCATTTAGACATTTTAAAGGTATAATTTCCTTATTGTCTCCTTTATTGCTTCTGATGAGAAATCAAGCACATGTGTATGGTTCTTCTCACGTTTAATATGCTTTTGATTTTTTTTCTATCTACTTCCAAGTTTTTCTTTTTTTTTTTTTTTTCATTTTCTGCAATTTTACCAGGCTGTTCTTATATGCTTAATATTACATTTGGTGTGTTGTAGGGAATTTAGATTTATTAATCTTCTTGAAGAGTATTGATTTCTCTTCAAACAGGTGGTTAATTTAGCTGGACTCAAACTCCAAACTTATATCTCCTTTCAGCTCCTGGTTTTGACTTTGCCATGGTTCCTTGCCATAAATTCTTTTCTGGGGCCAGCCAAGCAATTGGGTAGAGTTGAAATGGAGATTCTGTGCACTCCCTCTTCGGTAGCTCCTTCTTTGGGGGATGTCCCCTTCCCACCGCCACATTCCAGGTAGTGCAGTGTTACACTTCATCCTCCGATTTCTCAGGTCAGGAGAACTGTGTGTTTCTATTTGAGTTGTAGCCACTTTTCACCTACTGGAATGAGAGTGATTCTAATGAAAAGTTACAGAAACATCAATTTCACCCAACACAGACGTTTTCTTTCAAGAGTCAACTCTTCTCTAGTTTTGGTCTGATATTGTTTTTTTCTCCATGCTTTCAGGTAGTTGCTTTGAAAAATATTTGTACACATGATAAAAAATTACTATCTTTAGTTTGATATAAACTAACCTATCATTCTAGAAACCAAGTTGTGACATTTAGCTTTAAAACCTCTGTCCTCTATACCCACCATCTTTTTTGTCACATCCCTTATTTCATTGTCTTTTCATTTATATTATGGAGACTATGTTCTCCATACCTATGCTTCTTGTTTCTGTAAAATTATTTCTACTTTGTAGGCATCCAAACAAGTCTTAGTGTTGTAATTTATCCCATCCCATACTTTAATTCCAGGTTAACTCATAAAAATGGAAATATTAATTTTGTAAACTGATATAGCCTAACATCATTCTAAGAATTACTTTGATTGACACAGAATTAGGCAAAGATGACCTCATGATACTCCCTTGGGAAAGATAACATCTCCCATACTTAGCAGCAGAGGGAGAAGTAAACCTTGTAGTCATGTTAGCAAACATTAAAACTGCTCTTTGAAATTAGTACTGATAATATATATTTGAAAGATGTCCAAGTATTAAATATCTGAGATATATAGTTGAGTCTGCCACATTTCTTCAGGGCAGTAAAGCATTGAGAATATTTTTTAGCTGAGACTTCACATTTTCAAGTATGCAAAGTAAAAATGTGGTAATTATGATGGCTGGTTTTCTTTTCAAAATGAAGGCCAATAATATACTTTCCCTCTTAGGAATATGGATGATCCATAATCCATATCCATAATGTATGAATTTATTTTCATAGTTCCTATATTGTTTTTGATTTTTTAACTTAAATCACTCTCAAAACAAGATTCCTCAGACTAGCTGTTTAAAATATGGCACTTGTCCCTACTTGGTGTCCTTGGGGTAATGCTAGGTTTCCATTCAGACAAAATATTGAAGCATAAGTTAAAATACATCACTCTCACACATTTGCCTACAAATATTTATTGGTTTGCCTTTCTAGGTTTAAGAAATATGTTATATTTTCATTGCCTGCTTTTTTTTTTCATTTAACATAAGGTAATATATGAGTAACTGCAACCCCCTTTATGAAACATTACCAGGAGTATGCCTATCCCAATCTAGGTATTAATATTAAGAGTAAAACTTCCAAAATCCAGACCTAAACCACTATTTCCATTTACTAATTCCTCATCCATATTCTGTGATCACTATGAACTACAAGATGTGCTGGTAGAGGATAAAATGCAGAAAGAAAAGTTACCTGCATCAGTGTCCTCAGAAACCAGTGCTTCATAATTCTAAATTTAGAAGAATATGATAGGTGAGAAATGGAATGTGTTGTAGATCTCTTTGGGTTAGCATATTTGCCCCTCTGTTTTAAGCATCAGTTTTTATACTGAATAATCATTGCTTTCATCTTCTTTCCCTCATACTTCTTTAAAATATCCGCACATGCTAGCACCACATAATACATTAGTTTTATCTTGTGCTGTTTTTCAAGAATTATAATTGTGGATTGAGAATAACTAAAACTGGGATAATAAGCCTAAAATATTGGATAAACTCATGATAAAATCTAGGCATTTAAAATATCATCTTATACATAGACATAATAGATATATTCAGTTTTAGAATTCAACTATTGACCAGAAAGCAGATTTCCAAATACATGTTATTTTCCCAATAAGAAGCATCTTATCTAAGTATCAGTCTACTATTAAAAGAAGTTAGTGAAAACTAAAAAAGCATAAGAAAAATTGGATTTTTCATGCCAAATAAAGGTTTTAAAGTGTAGTATGTGAAATCTAGAAAAGGTGTTGGGAAGAAAATTTTTTTTTCCTAAGAATAGGAGATTTCCTAATGTATTCTTTATATTTCCACTTTTCACATTAGCTATATCTTATAATAATTTATATATGAATGAGAACTTTCTAACAGAGATCACAATATTTTATTTAAAACCACACTTCATCCTTAATTGAAATACATGTATGACAGGAATCAATGGTATCAGGCAAATTAATGACAATTTAGATAATTTAAAATGTCTCTTTTTAGATAAAGAGGATTAAGAATATACTTATATTGATAAGCACTGAAAATGTATAGGCTTATTGAAGAATCATATTGTATACCTGAAATTAATAAAACACTGTATCTTAATTACATCAAGAATGGAAGGAAGGAAGGAAGGAAGGAAGGGAGGAAGGAAGAGAAAAAGAAAGAAAGAAAATAAAGCACCCCATTTTGGGGGAGACTGAGCTGCTTGGTCCTAGAAGCACACATCACACTAAAATTTCTTTTGATGGAAGAATATACAAGCAAAAGAATTTAACAAAAGAGAATTGGACTTGGAAAACCTATAGGAACATGAAAACAAATAATCCAGTAAAACACTTTTTAAGGAGTGGAAGTTGAGAATTTAGAAATTTACTTTTTTTAAACTACATCCTACTTACTCCAGAGAACATCTTCCCAGATGGGTAACTGTTCTCCAATATGAAAACCACAATTTTAGAAACTAAATTTTAAGCCATGTCTAATGCTCACTTGTTCTCTGAAAGTGAAAGGAAAGTCACTGAGAAAAAGATGAACTTGTTTGTTTTGTTTTGTTTTTCCCTTTCAAACAAGATAGTGTTTATGTTTCTTTGAATAGTTTGATGTCTTCACTTCAATAAAATCACTTATTCTTGATTTATATCTGAAGACAGAAATGAAACAAATTGAAAGTACAAAAATGGAAATGCCTCTTCTTCAAGATGTAGTGATGAATCCAATAACACTTACTTGACTTTTTACAATTCACTACTATTGGAACTTAACACATTTTGTTGTTTCCTCTATATTTGCTCTCTTTATTCAACGTTCTTCTCGAGTTTTTCTTTGATGCTACTTGTTCTCTCTAGTTGCAGTTCCTCTTGGTTATCTTGTCTCCAGACCATTTTCTGCAATCTCTATATTATTCTGCTCAACAATAAGATGACTGTTCTTTTCATCTCTGCACTGCAGACCAAGCATTTATTTCCCCTTTCTTGATAAGGAGCATCCCAACAGCTTAAAACAAACCATGGGAGACAATCTCTAAGCACACTTGCTCTCTTCCCAATTCTGGCTTCCAGTCTCATTTGATATATTTTTGGTAATTAACACATTTGTGCTGAGGTTTATAACATGCCTTTTGTTTTTTACTACCTTCAAATATATAAATATATAGTGCCTTTAATAATTTTGGAATTTATCTAAGGTTAAAGAATAAATCTCAAGTAAGAATTGTGGCTCTGATGTATTTGTAAAATGAACACATACCAACGATTTTAGTAACCCACTAATTAAACGAGGAAACTGATAAGAAGTTACAAATGGTTCAAAGGAGGATCCAAAGAAGACATTTTTATAGATCTGGAACATTGAAATGAATTTTCAAATAGATGCAAAACTGACTTCTAATGCAGTTGGAGGGGAACCAGATTGAACCTCCACATGACAGAATTTGTTTGCATACCGATACACACAAATTATTTTGCACTGCTATCAGTTATCTATAAATCATTAAATTGCAAGATAGCATAAAGTCAAAGAAAGGCACAAAATCCCTATGGGATCAGATAAACTGACAGAGTGCATTATAAAGACTGAAATTTTCCTTTGGAAACACTTTTATTTCAGTGTTGTGAATGTGTCTTAAACACTGAGCATATTTACTGCCTTTACACATTGGCTACTTTTTGTCAGCTTTATTTAACTGACAAATAAAATTATATATATTTAAGGTTTATGAAGATACGTGTGTGTATATATAGTGAAATGATCACCACAATCAAGCTAATTAACATATCCATTACCTCAAATAATGATCATTTTCTTCCTTCCACCCTATTTCTCTTTCTTCCCATTCTTTCTTCTTTCTTTCTTTCTTTCTTTCTTTCTTTCTTTCTTTCTTTCTTTCTTTCGTTCTCCTTCCTTCCTTCCTTCCTTCCTTCCCTCCTTCTTTTCTTTTTTGTCAGAGGCTTAAGATCTATCATCTTATTGAATTTTAAGCATACAATACATTATTATTAACTATCTTTACCATGCTAAACACTAGATTTCCAAAATTTGTTTAACTAAACTCAATTTGTGTAACTAAAACATTGTGGCTGTTGACAGACATATCTCCAGTTCCTTTTACCCCCAGACACTGGCAGCACCATTCTAGTTTCTGCTTCTATGAGTTTGACATTTAGATTGCACATATAATTGAGATCATGAAGTATTTTTCTTTCTGTGTCTGCCTTACTTCACTAAGCATAATGTCCTCCAGGTTAACCTATGTTGCTACATAAGACAGCGTTTTCTATTTATTTATTTATTTATTTAAATATTTTATTTATTTATTTATTTGTCAGAGAGAGAGAGAGAGAGAGAGCACAAGCAGGCAGAGTGGCAGGCAGAGGCAGAGAGAGAAGCAGGCTCCCTGCCGAGCAAGAAGCCTGATGCGGGACTTGATCCCTGGACCCTGAGATCATGAACCCAGCTGAACGCAGCAGCTTAACTGACTGACCCACCCAGGCATCCCAGGGTTTTCTCTTTTTTTAAAGCTAAATAGTATTCCATCATACAGACACACACACACACACACACACACACACACACACACACACTCCACATACTCTTTAGTCATTTATCCACTGGCATTTAAATTGTTTCCATATCTTGGCTACTGTGAATAATGCTGCAATGAATAAGGAAATGGCATTTATTCTTCAAATTACTGATTTTATTTTCTTTGGATAAATACCCAGGAATGAAATTGCTCGATTATATAATAGTTGTATTTTTTTAGTGTTTTGAGGAACTTCCATATTGTTTCCTATAATGCCCACATGAATTTACATTCCCACCAACAATGTACAAGGGCTCCCTTTTCTCCACATCTTTTCCAATGCTTGTTTCACTTGACTTTTTGATAATAGCCATTCTAATAACTGTGAGTGGATATCTCACTGCTGTTTGGATTTGCATTTTCTTTATGATTAGTGACGTTTGCGCATTTTCACGTATCTTTTGGCCATTTGTACATATTCTTTTGAGAAATGTCTATTCAGGTCCTCTGCTCATTTTTTAAATGGATTGTTTGTGGGGTTTTTTTGTTTTTTTTTGTTTGTTTGTTTGTTTTTTGTTTTTGCACTCGAGTTGTATGAGTTCCCTGTATATTTTAGATACCAACCCCCTAACAGATACAGGCTTTCCAAACATTTTCTGCCATTCAGTAGTTTGCCATTTCATTCTGTTGATTGTTTTCTTTGCTGTGCAGAAGACTTTTAGCTTGATGTAATTGCACTCGTCCATTTTTGCTTTTTTGCCTGTGCTTTTGGTATCATATCCAAAAATTATTGCCAAGACTAACGTCAATAATTTTTTCCCTGTTTTTTCCCAGGAGTTTTATGGTTTCAGGTCTTACTTTTAAGTTTTCAATTGATTTTTGATTGATTTTTATTTATGGTATGATATAGGGTGTCCTTCTGGGACTCCCATAATGAACATATTAGTCTGTTCGGTAGTTCTTTAAGTCCCTTAACCTATCTTCATTCATTCTGTTTCTTTTCTTTTCTTTTTTTTTTTTTTTTTTTTTTTCGCTCCTCTTACTGAATCCCTTTTTTCTCACTTGATCTGGTCTGTACCTTCTACTGTATTTACAATTCAAATTTTATATTCTTCAGCTCTGTGATTTCTATTTGGTACTTTAAAGTACTTTCTCTTATTGAAAATTCTCTCTTTGTTCATACATGCTGTCCTGACCCCAGTGAGCATCTTCATTACTGTCATTTTGAATTTTCTGTTGGGTAAATTACATATCTCTATTTCATTAGGGTCAGCTACTAGAGATTTATCTTATTCCCTTATTTGGAAAATACTTCCCTATTTCTTCATTTTCCTGGTGTTTGTGCATTAGACAAAATAGTTACCTCCAATTTCTCCCAAATGGTTTCATACAAGAGAAGACCCTCACCATTCAGCATAGCCAGACATTTGGATACCACTCAAACCTTTGTGCTTGACCAAACTTCTAACTTCTGAGCAGCCCCCAAGAATCTAGAGTAAGCCAATTCCCATTAGTGTCCTAAGACAGGCATAATAGAAGTCAATCCCTTAGGCAGCACTCAAAAAGGTTGAGATACTAGATGTATAGTACAAATCCTCTTCTCCTAGGGAGAATATGGGAATTGGGGTTTATCACCTGTTCACTCTGCACTGAGCTGGGTGGGACAGGAGCTGTGTGCTATGCTCCTATGCACTTGTTCAAACCACACTCTCAAGCCATTGCTTTGTTCTCTGTATCCCCCAGAGGCCTACTGAATGTTCGCCTGTCAGTCTTAGAAGCTGGTATTTTAAACAACAAATGAAAAAGGTGGGAGACTGGATGTATCTCCTTCCAGAGTTTATTGCTAGAGAGACTTGAAAGTGAAGAGTCTTGGGAAGCCCCCTTAAGCTTATGCCATATTATCACTTTATTCTTTGTAACTTAGTAAATGCTGGCCCTACCAGCTCCCAGAAACAGGATATAAGTCAGACCTTTGAGTAGCAGTTGGAAAAGTTAGGACACAAAATATATGTCCAATGGTCCAAATCCTTTCTTCCTCAGGTTGAAACTGGGAATTAATGGTTCTCTCCTAATTACATGGCACTGAGCCGGGAATGGAGTTTATGGCAAGAGTGTGTCTTCGGCTTCTCCTACCAGTCAGTGTGTTCAGCTTCTTACTTACCCGATATATAGGAGTCTCTCAAGTGGTGTCCAGATTTCTCCCAAAGAGAACTGATCCTTGGGTAGCTGTTAAATCAGTGGTCTGTGAGGAGAAGTGTGTGAAGCCTTCTATTCCACCATGTTGATGTCCAGACCTTGACTTGGTTGATGTCCACACCTTCATGTCTATGCTTGACTATTTTAAAATATATTCTCAAATGAGGAATATGCTTTATATTTTTTTGCAAAATACATAATGATAAAACTGAATAGTAATGAAAACAGGATTTTTTTTTCTTTTTGTACATAAAATAAATTTTGTCATTAGATATTAGGAAAGATCACATATACATATTAGTCAAAAATTATAAGATGAACACATGTTCAGGTCACATTAATATACAAAAAGTGAAAGTATATGAAAAGTATTATTTTATGTAAATAATCACCAATTGTGTTATGTGGTTCTTAGAACTAGAGAAAACCGGGGTGCCTGGGTGGCTCAGTGGATTAAAGCCTCTGCCTTCGGCTCAGGTGATGATCCCAGGGTCCTGGGATCGAGCCCGTCATCGGGCTCTCTGCTCAGCAGGGAGCCTGCTTCCTCCTCTCTCTGCCTGCCTCTCTACCTACTTCTGACCTCTGTCTGCCAAATAAATAAATAAAATCTTAAAAAAAAAAAAAAAAAACTAGAGAAAACCTTATCGATCTCGAAGGCATCACTTCTGAGATGTTACTTCTGAGCTTTTGTTCTCATGCGTGGGAAAACATCAGCTTCTTAGATGAAGCTTAGACTCATGTGCTCTCCACTTTATTAATACATTTACTTTACTATCATGTATAACAAAACAACTGCTGTAAAACATAAGTAAGATAATATCTGAAGGAAATAAAGAAGACTTGAGGGGCGCCTGGGTGGCTCAGTGGGTTAAAGCCTCTGCCTTTGGCTCAGGTCATGATCCCAGGGTCCTGGGATCGAGCCTCACATCAAGCTCTCTGCTCCGCAGGGAGCCTGCTTCCCCCTCTCTCTCTTTGCCTGCCTCTCTGCCTACTTGTGATCTCTCTCAAATAAATAATAAATAAAATCTTTGAAAAAAAAAAAGAAGAAGAATTGAGATAAGGGTTTAGTTAGCTTTGCAAAATGGTATTCATCAGATATCTGTACCGTTATAAGCTCAGTTTTTCATTCCCTTTAGTTGATTTAATTATTTGGGATAAAATGTCAAGATAGTAACTCCTTTACTTGAAAGATTTCTTTTTTCTTTTTCTTACCCCCTTATAAAGCATTATTTCATATAATATTATCTCATCTTGTGGGCCAGAATAATGACCAACAGCAGTGTACCTTTAGCTTATGAAGAAGTATTTCTTCAGAATAGGAAAAGCACTATCAATTGAGATTGTTACTGACTTTCAGCAATTAGGGAAAAAAATTCATTTTAAAAAGAGTTCTATGAGTTCCCAGAAAACTGGGCTTGTGCACCCCATTGTTTACAAGCACAGAGCCTAAAAGCCATTTTACTGACTTGAATGACAATAAAATTTACTAGAAGCTGAAAGGGGCTATTCATTCTTTCACAAGATAAAAGAAACTGCTCACCACCCATTAGAGGGATGTGGGCCTGGGACTGAATAAACCTGGGAAGATCTGAGTACCTGAAAAGATAAAACACCTACAAACATAAGTGGGAGCTGGATCAACTGAAGCAGAAAGTCTTGCTTGGTAGTTTGGTTGAAAAAGAAATCCTTTAAAAGCAAGCAAGTGGAGATAAAGAAAGGGATTAGTAATAGCAACCAAAACAAACAAACAAAACATCTTCAATGAAAACATAGTCATTTTCACCACAGGTTTTAGAGAACTACATCGTTTTGAATTCTTCAATTATGCTTCCATGCTGCTCTTTGGTGAAAAAAAGTAAAAAAGCAGTATCCTAGGTTTTACTGCTTCAAATGACCCAGCTCATCATGAGGTGATCTACCACTGTGTTAAATACGTGTTACATACTGTCACAAACTGACCCTTCAGAGCACATTTGAAAGAATTTCTAATGCTGAACGTTAAACGCACACGTTCACTTGTCCAAATTGATCTGCTTAGTTTATAGAAAAATATGCTGTTTACAATGGTTTTAAGTATTTTGTGCTAATTAACATAGATACACACAAATATGCATTTAAAATAATTTCTTACCTAAGAAAAAACAAATATTTACTTGAAAATACCTAAGTAGGATTATACAGCTTATATTTCATTTTCATATTTTTTAAATTACAAAATGTAAAATGCTTGCCTTATAAAAATGAGGATTGACTTGACTCCTGTTACGATGTAGGAAATAAATTAAACCAGAAAAGTAGCTCCAACGCAGTTAAATATTATAAATGGAGACCCAGAAATGCAGTTGTAAAATGATGCTATATATTTCAAAGATCCTCTAATTTTGTTCTAACTTTTAGTGAAAGTAATATTTATGACAATATGGTGATCATATTAGAATATAAAAACATTAGGAGGGGTGTCTGGGTGTCTCAGTGGGTTAAGCCTCTGCCTTTAGCTCAGGTCATGATCTCCGGGTCCTGGGATTGAGCACCACATCGGGCTCTCTGCTCAGCAGAGAGCCTGCATCCCCCTCTCTCTCTGCCTGCCTCTCTGCCTACTTGTGCTCTCTCTCTTTCTGTCAAATAAATAAGTAAAATCGTAAAAAAAAAAAAAAAAAACCAACAAAAAAACATTAGGACAGCTGGGTTTTTAAATGACAAGAATTCTCTGATTGCCATGTATATTTAGTTTGTATGATACTGGAACACTCCCTTGTTGATTTATTATGTCTTTGTGGCACATCAGGATTTATAGATTGCTATAGGAAAGAAATTCCACAGTTCTCAAAGCAGGCTTCTGGTTTGAATGGGAGCATTGATTTAAACACCAGTGAAGTCAAGGTACTGCAGAGAACAGGATCCATTTTAGTAATATGAGAAAGAACTCCACAGATGGATTTGCTTATTAATTCAATCCTATAATTTGTCATTTTATAAATTGTTTAAAGATTAGTCATATTATATTGCAAGGCCCCTTTTGTTCATTTTTGTAATATAGTTCCTATTTCCTGCTGAAACTTCCTTTTTTTCTCATTCAATCATTGAAAGCACAGTTTTATTTACCTCATGAACAGTGTTACAATAGTTGCTTAAAGTCCTTGTTTGCTAATTCCAACATCTGGGTCATCTGGAATCAGGCCTACATTGATTTTTTTCTTTTGAAAAATAGGTCACATTTCTCTGATTCTTTGTTTGTAGAATGAAATACAGTGTTATGTTGCATTGTGTCCTGCTTATTGTGATCTTATACTGTGGAGACTCTATATAAGAACTCTTTCATTTTCGTCTACATAGTGCTGATTTTTGTCGTTGTTATTATGTTAGCAGGCAGTTAACTTGGTTGGATTCAAGCTGCAAAGTCCTTGTGTAGAAGCTCAAATTTCAATTCAATTCTTTATTTCCTGAAGGTTTACTTTTTGCTATCTATCCCACACACGTGGTTCAGAGATCAGCAGGGATATAGGCAGACTTTATACAGAGAATTGGATTGTTCCCTCAATTTCAAGAGATTGTGGATCCCTCAAACTGTTTTCCAATTCTTCAAGCCACAATGGATGGATTTTACAATAATGGTTGCAATTAAACAGGCTTCAATTTCAAAAAATACTTCAGAAGACCCAACATGATATGCTGACAAATTTACATTTTATTTCAGGACAAGGCAACTACATTAAAGGTAAATAATAATTAATAATAATAATAATAATAATAATGATAAAGTATCGCAGCCAAACTGCCTTGATAGCAAAGTGTTCAAACTCTGGAGAGGTCAGGTGGGAGCTCAAACTATCCTCCCTCTGTAAAAACACAAATTCTCAGTAAGATCAACACCCACCAACATGCATACAAAACTTTTTAGAAGTTAGGGCCCCGAAATGGAGACTCAGTTGGGGTTTTATACCTTGCTGGTCACATGAGCACATTATAGTGCATAGTAAGGCATTCACTATCAGAAGCAATCACATGGGGGTGCCTGGGTGGCTCAGTGGGTTAATCCTCTGCCTTCGCTTGGGTCATGATCCCAGGGTCCTGGGATCGAGTCCGGCATCGGACTCTCTGCTCAGCGGGGAGCCTGCTTCCCCCTCCCCCTTTGCCTGCTTCTTTCCCTACTTGTGATTTCTCTCTCTCTCTGTCAGACAAATTAATAAAATCTTAAAAAAAAAAAAGAAGCACACACATGCACACACACAATCAAATCTAATTGGATACAATAATAATTTACTCGTTTACTCCATAACAATGGAATAGAAAATAAAAGTGACCAAAATATCAAATTAGAGATCATGTTTCATAATGTTGTATTTTGTCAAAATGAAGTATTTTGCAAATGCATCTTAGAGATTAATTTGTCCATATTATTTGAATATTGATATAATATAGTATAATATACAATGAAAATACAACAAAATTATATTTTTAAAAAAGAAATTGACAGCTACTCTTCTAAAATACAGACTTTTATATGTTGATTAATAAAACATCATTTTGTGGAAAGTCAATGTAGTGTTATCAACATAGACAGTATAATTTTGCAAATATTGCACACCTATGATTAATCACTCTAATCTCCCCTGATCAAAATAAACAAGTCAAAGATCAATAACACAATTTTTAATAGTGAAGAATAAAAAAAGAAAAACTAAAAAAAATGATTATTTGTCTATATTTGCATTCACAGGTCATGCTTTTCCTTTAAAATGGTTAGTTGATATTTTTATCAATTGAGTATAGTTTTATGATCAATTAATTGCAATAATAATTATCTTTATTAAATTATATTTATATCTATGTCACAGTGTACATACCACATGTGGTAACAGTGACAGATAAGTAGGGTACAATTGTTAAAAAATTCTCACAGAACCCACAAGGATGGTGCTTTCAAAAATCTACACTTACTTAAAGGAAAATAATACAATATAGCAATGGTATTTAAACAAGGATATAAATCACAGCCATACGGTCTTAGAGCAAAGGGCCCAGAGAGGTCAAGAGCAGGTTTCTATTGTCCTCCATTTGTAAGGGCTGTGTCAGAAAGAACTTTCTCCTATAAAGAACCACCAATGTGTGGAGAGAAAACTTCAGAACCAGGAACCCCAGCATGGAGTCTCAGCTGGGGTGTCCTTTATGTTTTGCTGTTATGTTCATAATTCTGCTACAAACCAGCATCAATGGCAGAGTCTCTGGGGAGAAAGGGCGTCTCAAGAAGACCACATGAAAAAAAAATCACTGTTATTAATGTAATGCTAAAAAGCCATTAGGAACTATTCCTAAATGAATAACTCACCTATATTGGTCCATTCGTCCAAATTTCAAAGTACCTCCAGAATCTTCCTAATCGTTTCACTTTTCAGAGCCTTCAGATAGTAGTATTTTGTACAGAGCTTACAGTTGTTATCTGAGGGAAGGTCAGTTTGTACAGATCTTAGTCATATGCAATCAGAGCTCCAATTTAATCAAACTAACCTGTCCAGTAAGTAACAAATCACAAAAGTTCCTTGGTTCTGATAACCTACAGCACTAATTTTTACAAATGTTATTTTCTAACTCTCTTTATTGATTATTATAGAACTAGATTTGAACTTTCTACATTGATAAGGAGAATATTTTAAAAAAATTAGTGTCCAGCCATATCATATTCAATTTAGTCAGCTTTCTTACTTATTCAAGATATACTAAGAAACAAATTATACTGGCTGTATTACTAAGATATTAATTCTCACCATTTACTATCTTCTGTGCCCTAAAAACTCTTATATATTAATAGCCACTACTTATTAATGAAGTTGTGATAGGTAGTATCCTGAGAAATTCCTATGTATTGTCCTATTTAATCCTCAATCCTTATAAGTCAACTGTTTTATTAGTACTGTTTTATAGATGAAAAAACTGAAAAAATATTGGCAAGGTAGCTTTTCTGATAACTTGGGTGTAGTAAGCATCAAAGTAACAATAGAATCCCAAAGACTGGGGATTAACTATTAATAACAACAAAAATAAACCCCCAAACAAAAAAGTATTAAATTCTTCAGTGAACATTATTCTTTACTAATGAATCATGATAGAAAAAAATGACCATGTCTCACTAAGGACGCATATAAGCTCACAAGCACCCTGCTGTTATATCTGCCATCCACAGAAAGTGTTCATGATACTAAATCACAATATCTGTAAACTATTAGCATTATTGGATTTATGTTTTGGGTTAAACCGTTGACATGTACAAAGGTTATAAACATCAATAAGCATGTTACAAGAAGATAACTAGTAGGCAGGCCCCAACACTTATGTGTGGCCACGGGTAATGGAAAGGGTGAGAAATACAATATAAATCCCCTGGAACATAGGATGAGCTGAATGCTGCATAGTAAAGGACAAAAATAAGGTGGGATAGTGAAAACAAAGAAAGAATATCCAAGGTAACTCTTGCCATGTAAATATATTATAAACAGGTTCAAGGAACATCTGTCATGCCCACTCATGTATTTGAGCAATGAAAAGAAATTCAGCCTAACAAGGTTTTACAAAGCTCCTACTTAGAATTTGATGGCTACCAAAATTTGAGAAATATGATAGAGTGTTCTAGGTCTCACAGTCTATACAGACAATCGAAGTTGACTATAGCAAGGCAAATAAAATGTAAAGTCATACTAAGAAGTAGATATTATTCATGTAAGTGTGATATTGAAGTTTAAACATGATGAAAGAAATAGCTGAAGTTAGGCAACTGCTATTAAAATTCAGCTTCATAATGCATAGTGTATCAATATCATATATTGATTAGACTGGGAATAAGATTTCATTATAATGTTTAAAATCACTTAGGAGAACAAGAATGATACTCACTCCTACAGTGATCTGGAGAGAGAACTTACACATGTTGTGATTGAACAAGAGGTCATTATTTGGCCAATAATGTTCATGCATCTGTAAAGTAGGGAGATATTTTAGAATGAACACTGTTATATTTGATATTTGAGACCCACATTTGGAGATTTCTGGGTCACATATAACTATTTTATAAACCCCCAATAATTTTTTAAAGATGATTTGAAGAATTCTAAGTTACAACTGGCAGATGTACTTCTGGGGTCTTCATATTCTGCCTTCCTAAATAATGACATATTTTCATTTCAGCCCCTCAGGAAAGGCCTAGAAAACCAAGAACTTCTCTTCAAAAAATGAAAAATCATTTAATATTTTTAAAAAGATTTTTATTTATTTGACAGAGAGACAGAGACAGCAAAAGAGGGAATACAAGCAGGGGGAGTGGGAGAGGGAGAAGCAGGCTTCCCACTGAGCAGAGAGCTCTATGTGGGGCTCGATCCCAGGACCCCGGGGATCATGACCTGAGCCAAAGGCAGATGCTTACTGACTGAGCCACCCAGGCGCCCCTCATTTAATATTTTTAAAAAGGGAAGTTAATAAAAAGCTAAAAGAATATATTTTCACTTTATACAATTCATATCATCGTTTTTTTAAATCTATCAGCACAAAGAAATAAAATAAAAAAAATCAAATTTGGGATAAAAAAAGTATTTTACTACATTTCTTTTTTATTGAAAGCAGGGCTTTAATAATTTTAGTTCCTTTTTCTTTTTTTAAAGACTTTATTTATGTATTTGACGGACAGAGATCACAAGTAGGCAGAGAGGCAGTCAGAGAGAGAGAGGAGGAAGCTGGCTCCCTGCTGAGCAGAGAGCCCGATGCGGGGCTCGATGAGGGGCTCCATGCGGGGCTCGATCCCAGGACGCTGGGATCACGACCTGAGCGGAAGGCAGAGGCTTTAACCCACTGAGCCACCCAGGCGCCCCAATAATTTTAGTTCCTTAATGAGAGGAAAAGTTAACTGGAATTTACCAGCCATAAAAATTAGAAAATAGGCAATTCTGTGTTGTGTTGGAACAAGCTAGACAAATGTCACTGCCCATGTTCATCATGATGGTGAAAGTTCTGAGAACTGGTTATAATCATGCTATGCCCTGTTCTTTCAGTTAAATGTTATAGCCTAAATTTATCAATATTCCTCTTTTAAGGTGCAGATTTTCTGGTAACTTAGACAAACTGAGAATGTACAATTTTAGTCATCATATGAAGATTTATTAGAAAACATTAAAGCAAATGCATTTTAAAACTTATAAAAATAATTATACTATTCTTTTTAATGCTTAGAATTAACATTGTGAATTAATGACAATTATTCACTGTCACTGAAGTGGGGAATCAATTTCCTATAAGGGTAAATCTAAATACCATATACTGTGTTTTACCTTATTTTGACTCTGTGCTAATGGAAAATAGCTGAAAATGATTCTCTTTCCCCTTGGAGATTGTTGTGGAGTTGTTTCTTATTCTTCTAGGTATAATCAGTTCCTCTAACATGTGGTTTATTTTAAAAATCATTAGCTATTTTTATCAAAATTTTAAGCCATCAAAGTATTTTTACATCTTTAAAAAATAATATATCTTAAAAATGAAATTAGAACACCAAAAGATATATTGCCTCAGTACAGTAATTTTACTCTGGGGAATGAGTCCATGATCAACCAAATACTACGGAAGATGATTTTGTTACAAACAACGCATCCTTGGTGCTTCACTTTCCTTCAGAGTAGATGACACGTATGGTTGAGAATAGACCTCTATGATCTGTGTACAGAAAAATCTGTGTGGGGTGCCTGGATGGCTCAGTCATTAAGCATTTGCCTTTGGCTCAGGTCATGATCCCAGGGTCTTGGGATCAAGCCCTGCATAGGGCTACCTGCTCTGGTGGGAAGCCTGTTTCTCCCTCTCCCACTTCCCCTACTTGTGTTCCCTCTCTCACTGCATCTCTGTCAAATGAATAAATAAAATCTTAAAAAAAAAACAAAAAAAAGAAAAAGAAAAATCTGTGCTATTGTTCCATAATTAAGAAAGATCTTCTGTGAGGAGTTGTTGACAATTCTGAGTATAGAATAGTGTAAAAGCTATTTGGTGAATTGTACCTTTAGTATTGCAACAATATATGAAATCCAACTGGAAAAGTATCTAAAATAAATAAATGTTCAGATGTTTATTTTCTTTAAGATCAAAATCCAGCTAGTTTGTATAATTCAGACAATTCATTTTCCACATATTCTTTCTTGACTGAGTACACTTCATAATATTTAAATTTTCCTGGTTCATGAGAGACAACATTGTAAGTACTAGTTTTTTTGTCTTGAATTAAGATAATTTTCTCAAGGGATCTTAAGAGGCATTCCAGGCCTTAAAGGGGCTGGGGCTCTCAAAAAATTTATTCTACACTACTGAGTGAAATATGTTTACTGATAATTCATATTCAAACACTACAATTGTTTCAGAGAGTATTAGAAAATGAAGACTACAGATTTACCCATAATGAACTTATATAGTGTTTTAAAGGATGCATAATTTCAACATACATAGAAAACAATGCACTAAATATCATTTCATGAAATTACAAATAAGCAGTAGTCACAGATGAAACTGAGGAGACTTGAACTGAAGTTCAGAAAGGAAGGGGAAAAAAAGAGAAATATAGTTATAGTGTTGAGCATCAAAACCAAACGAGTGTGTGGATTTCCAAGGTAAAAAATGTGAGAGAGAAGCATATCAGAAGGGAAATAAAAACCCATAGAATCTGTTTAAATTACAGAAAGAGGACACGAGGAATACATGTAGATGGAAGAAATTATAAAGAATTGATAAGCAGAGTACTTGAATAATATGAAGTCATGGAAGCCCAATGAAGAATATTTGAAAGGAAATGAAAGTCACAAGTTTTTAATGCTACAGACACTTCTAGATGAATGGAATCTGGGATTGGGTACTGTGGCACTTTGTAAGAGTTTAGACATCTTCAACTTTTATGAAGGTGATTGAGGGACATAAAAAATACCAAGCATTACTTAGGGATGAGGAAGTGGACATGTAAGAGACATTGATGAATATTATTTCTGAATTAAATATTGCCCTCATCTTGATAGGTTGTAATTTAAGGTAATGACAGAAACACTAACATACTAGTAGGTTTATTGTGAGAATTACATAGGAAATTGAGAAAACAAGAAAAGTATGTGAAGTGGTTGATAAACACCAATGAATCTCTTTGCCAGTGAGGACACAGCTTCTATCATTCACAGGGGCATTTTAAGAAGGCCCTTTTGCAAAAACAGTAGGTCTCCTTATTCAAAAACTCAAGGATCTTTTCTTGTTTTTTGAAAATATTTTGAAGCTATAAGATTTAGTAATCTATGATTGCCTTAAAAGGGTGATGATACTTTTTTGTGTTCTTGTCTATATATATATATATATACACACACACACACACACACACATATATATGTATATACATATACATATATATGTATATACATGTATATGTATATACATATATATGTATGTGTGTGTGTGTGTGTATATATATATATGGACAAGAACACAAAAAAGTATATATACATGTATATATACATATATATGTGTATATATATATACATATAGTTTTTAAAAATTTTTAAATTTTTAAAAATTTTAAGAGGGTATTTAAGTAGGCTTATAACTATAGGAGGGAGAAGTTGAAGATCTAGGAGAGTAAAGAAATACAAAAAAACACTATGCCTTTAAAAAGGTAAGAGAACACTGGGATTAAGGAAGAAATTATTCCATGAGTTGACCAGCAAGTGGCAGACTCCTTTTACTATGGGGAAAAAAAAGTTTTTTTTCCAATATTGCCTTAGATTCTTTTTCCACATAGCTACTTATGTCTCTGCCACTTCTCATAACCATTCTTAAAATAATTCAAGTCTTTAGCCTTATCACACTTTTTTTCTACCATTGTCAGAAGATACCCTTCTCTCTTATATCTCACAGAACTAAGTTTCTTTCTTGTATTAGTCCACTAATACTGCATAACAAAGCAACCACAACCACAAAATAGTGGCAACAGCAATAAGCACTTATTATCTCATAGCCCTAATAGGTCAGCTATAGTGGCTCTAGGAATTAACTGGAATGGCTTCACTTTAATCTGCTTATGTATAGGTCACTGGGAACTACTCTGTCCCATATATCCATGATTTAGGGGTTTAGGTTGAAGGAACAAGCTTTATGTGTTATGGTTTCTTATTATAGAAATCAAAAGCTGAAGAGGAATCCACAGAAACGTACAATGTTTCTTAAAGTCTATGCTTGGATTTTGCTGTGAGTCCCACTGCCATTTCAATTGACCAAAGTAGGTCTCATGGCTAAATCCAAAATCAATGAGCTCAGAAATATACTGCACCGATAGTGGGAATTGGGTCTGGATGGGTTGGAGGGGAAGGTCGTGAATATTAGCTGAACAATCATCTAACAAGCAGAGCTTACCTGCTTCTTTTCAAATATCCCCTATGTCCTCTTGCATGCAAAAACACACATATTCCTTTTCTAAGACCACAGATAGATTTAACTGTTACAGTGGCAGCAGACTTTATGAGAAGAATCTTAACATCTGCATCCTGTCCAGGAGCAGATATTCTTGTTCTGAAGACTTAGGAACCAAAGAGACAAGTCTTTTGCTATCCACACAGTCAACTTACATGGTGAAACAAGCAAGGATATCCATAATAAATAGTTTCATTCCATAAGGAGAAGGATGAAAGGCAGAGGCAGTTAATAGACCACAAGAATTCTAAATTCCTGCTGGGCAAATATTGGCAGATGCCCCTACCCTGAGGGTAGAGGATGTTCCTTAATTTGGCTGCAGATTTGCTCCCTGGAAGCAGCTATCCATTTTCCATTGATCTCTTCCACTGTGGATACCACTCTTTGGGAGTTCTTTCTTTATTTCACTCCTTAGCTACTTTTGAACCACTATTTCTTGGTGGCTTAGCAACTTTCTCAGATTATTTCTTGTCTGTAGAAAGTTGGTGGCTTTCAAATATTTTTACATTGAAATAGACCATCCTGTTTGTTTCAAGTTGACAGTGACTTTGTTAATATAGTTTTCTTTGGATTTCTGATGTAGTTGTTACCAGTGAACTTCAACTGCCAAAAGGTAGAATTACAAGGTTTTGGATTGTTGGTTTGTGTTTGTCTAGGCATGCTACTCTTTCTCTTTAGATATAGTTGTAGTTCTTTTTACGTTTCAGGCTTCTATTGGGCCACAATTTTGTACTACCAGTGGCACTGGTAGTACTCAAAGAAAGTACTAACGGACACTTCAATTTACTTAGGGATATTAACAAATGGTATTACATTCTTACCTTGTTTTTTTACCTATATTTTTGTCTATCTCCTGAAGCTATGTTGTAATGGCTAGGCCTTTGATTTTAACTCTGCAATTTCTGTTTTTGTTTTTTGTTTTTTTTTCTATATACTCTGGTCCAGCTCTTTTCTGGACTCATGATACTACTTGCATTTGGTAAGTTACCCCCTGTAGTAACTTACCAAATGCAAGTAGTATCATCTAGCTCATCTTACTCAAAACTTTCTTGCCCAATGCCACAGGTGCATTAGATTTTTGTTCTATCTTCCAAGTTACTACAGGCAAATATTTTATCAAATAATTTGCCATTACATATCATGGCTCACTACCAGACTTTAGTAAGAGTTCTTGTGTTATCTATTATTCAGTCTCAAAGCCAACATGAGCCATGTGAAGTGTTTCACAATGCAGCATCCCTGTTCTAGATATTAATCAATTTATTACTCACCTATTGTACATAACAAAACATCCCCAAATTTAGTGGCATTCAACAATAACTAGTCTCAATGAGAATTCTCATATATTCTCAAAAACTATTCCCACAGGTGTTCAGATTAGTTGGGAGACTCCAATTATTTTGCAGCTCAGGATAGAGACACAGAAGCTAAAAGTCAATCCTCAAATCAGTGAGGTATATAAATGGACTCTGCTTACAAAGTCAGGAAATTCTGTGAATATTTGTTGAACAACAATGCAAACATACATGCTGCCTCACTTACTTTCCTGTTCCCAGGTCCTCACCCACTTCCTTCTTTCATCTATCACAGCAGGATGGGTGTCTTGAGTCTTTGCTCTGATAATGTCCTCACTCTGCCCTTATCATTGCCATCATGTCATCTTTGTAATAGTTTCATTACCTTCTCTGTCAACAGTTTGAGATTTAACACTTATTCTGTGTGTGTGTGTGTGTGTGTGTGTGTGTGTTATGTTAGTCACCAAACAGTAACATCATTAGTTTTTGTTGTAGAGTTCCATGATTCATTGTTTGCATGTAACACCCAGTGCTCCATGCAATCTGTGCCCTCCTTAATAACCATCACCAGGCTCACCTATCCCCCTCCTTTCTAAAACTCTCCATTTGTTTCCTGGAGTCCATAGTCCCTCATGGTTCGTCTCCCACTCCAATTTCTCCCCCTTCATTTTTCCATGCTCCTAATGTCCTCCATGCTATTCCTGATGTTCCACAAATGAGTTAAACCACATGATAATTGACTTTCTCTGTTTGGCTTATTTCACTTAGCATAATCTCCTCTAGTCCCATCTAAATTGATGCAAAAATTGAGTATTCATCCTTTCTGATGGCTGAATAATATTCCATTGTGTGTATGGACCGCATCTTCTTTATCCATTTGTCTGTTGAAGGGCATCTTGGCTCTTTCCACATTTTGGCTATTGTGGACATTGTTTCTATAAACATTTGGGTGCATGTGTCCCTTTGTATCACTGCATTTGTATCTTTGGGGTAAATCCCAGTAGTGCAATTGCCGGGTCATAGGGTAGCTCTATTTTAAAATTTTAGAGAAACTTCCATACTGTTTTCCAGAGTAGCTGCACCAATTTGCATTCCCACAAACAGTGTAAGAGGGTTCCCCTTTCTCCACATCTTTTCCAACATTTGTTGTTTCTTGCCTTCTTGATTTTTGCTATTTGAACTTGTGTAAGATGGTATCTCAATGTCGTTTTGATTTGAATTTCCCTGATGCCTAATGATGATGAACACCTAGTCATCTGTATGTCCTCTTTGGAGAAGTGTCTGCTCATGTCTTCTGCCCATTTTTTGACTTGATTATTTGTTTTTTGCATTTTGAATTTAAGAAGTTCTTGATAAATCTTGGATATCAGCCCTTTGTCTGCAGTGTCATTTGCAAATATCTTCTCCCATCATGTGGGTTGCCTCTTTATTTTGTTGACTGATTCCTTTGCTGTGCAGAAGCTTTTTATCTTGATGAAGTCCCAAAAGTTCATTTTCCCTTTTGTTCCCCTTGCCTTTGGAGATGTGTCTTGAAAGAAGTTGCTCTGGCTGATGTCAAAGAGGTTACTGCCTAGGGACACCTGGGTGGCTCAGTCGTTAAGCATCTGTCTTCGGCTCAGGTCATGATCCCAGGGTCCTGGGATGGAGCCCCACATGGGGCTCCCTATTCAGTGGGAAACCTGCTTCTCCCTCTCCTACTCCCCCTGCTTGTGTTCCCTCTTGCTGTGTCTCTCTCTGTCAAAAAAGTAAATAAAATATTAAAAAAAAAAAAGAGGTTACTGCCTATGTTCTCCTCTAGGGTTTTGATGGATTCCTCTCTCACATTGACTTCTATCATCCATTTGGAGTTTATCTTTGTGTATGGTATAAGAGAATGGTCAAGTTTTGTTCTGTACATAGCAGTCCAATTTTCCCAGTACCATTTATTGAAGAGACTGTCTTTCTTCTATTGGATATTTTTTCCCTGCTTTGTCAAAGATTAGTTGACCATAAAGTTGAGAGTCCATATCTGGGCTCTCTACTCTGTTCCACGGGTCTATGTGTCTGTTTTTGTGCCAGTACCGTGCTGTCTTGGTGATCATAGCTTTGTTATCACTTATTCAGTAATTTTTATTTTAGTAAAAAAGTTCTCCCTTGACACCATATCTCCTCTTTGATTCTGACTCTTGAAACCTAATTTACTTATCCCTATCTCCCTGCCAAAGATACACACACAGAAACATGGATACACATACATATGTATAATATTATGAGTTTGTTTAAGTTAGGGGCCACATTTTACTTCTGTTTTTTATAAGTCTAAAGCCACATACAGTGTATGTCACATAATAGTCAATTAATGTTAAATGAACAAATGAAAATTGAATAAGACAGTGAGCTGTCTTGTGGTTGAATAAATGGAATATCATGTAGGGGGAAGATTTTTACCCATGTTTGTAGCCAAAATGCTTTCGTTTCTTTTTAATATCTTTGTCATTTGGCCAGTTCACTCAGATTGGATTCACTTATTTTAATCAGCTGTAAACCACGGTGCTTGATCACCAAGCCTATTAGGTTTCTTGAAAGATATGACTCAAGGGTTAACAGCTCTTATGAGTAAAAATTGTATATGTAGCATGGGCAGAAATGCTCGAAATATGTGTAACCTGATTGGCTGTAGTCTCTGTGAAGGTGGGGTAAGGTGTGTTTCTCATCCTTGTATCCAGCACATATGTAACAGTAAAGCCTAAATGAGTGACTAAATGAAGGAATGGATGGATGTTCCTCTCTGATATCCTGCTTCCAGAAAATATGACTTTCAGATGAGTGTCTTCTGTCTATGTGAAATTATTGTGTGTACTTTTAATTTAGGTATAAACCACAGATATTAAATATTAGGTTCCTTTTCAAATAATATTAACTGTAAAATTACAAAATAGGAAATAATTTACGAAATTTAGTGAAATAAAAAATAGGTTATGATTTTTCTTAAAAAATGTTTTTAAACAGGTGTTTCTTAACCAGCTTTTACTGCAGTGAAATATAATTTCCTGCATATGTACTATATTAAAAATACCACCTGCTGGGGCGCCTGGTTGGCTCAGTGGGTTGAGGCCTCTGCCTTTGGCTCAGGTCATGATCTCAGGGTCCTGGGATCGAGCCCCGCATCAGGCTCTCTGCTCGGCCTGCCTTCCTTCCTCTCTCTCTGCCTGCCTCTCTGCCTACTTGTGATCTCTGTCAAATGAATAAATAAAAATCTTTAAAAAAAATACCTGCCATTATTATAATAATAAGTTGGGGCATAAACTTTATTTATTAACATTTTGAAATAAAAATGAGAAACCAAAAAGAAAAAGCAACAACTATAATATTTTTCTTTTATCTTGTACAGATGGAGGTTGAAAGGAGAAACTTTAGTCCACTTACCAAATTAATCATAACCTCCTTTGCAATGAACATTTTTTATTGGTTTACAATAAAACATAGAAAAGCAATTGAATGTCAGGATACTCCCCACTGAAGTAAACATAATTTTTCTCTATTCAATTTCCATTTACAAAATTGCTGATGCTCTTCAATAGATGTTCCCTTATCAGAAAAAGTCAGAATTGAAAACTGAAAACTGATTGAAAATTCTTAAGTAAAATAAGGCCAAGATATTTTCATAAATCACATTACTTGATCGAAATCATTGCACATGAAAAGCATTAATCTTTATTATAACTCAAATCACATTCTTAAAGGACTTTCCCTAAATTTTTTTCTACTTTTTTATACACACACACACACACACGCACGCACATACTCAACATAACAGGGAGTTTACATAATGGGGAGACCCCAAGATTTGAACATAGATCAGTGCAAACTAGGGCTGTGAGTTTCCAACATATAGTGAATGAATAATTAATTGATGGATAATTAACATATAGTGAATGGATAATTAATTTGTATCAGAAGAAGGAATTTAGTTTTTATTAACAGAGAGAATTTCATGAAGGATGCCTGAGTGGTTCAGTTGGTTAAGTGTCTGCCTTCAGCTTGGGTCATGATCCCAGCTCCCAGGGTCCTGGGATCAAGTCCCTCATCAGGCTCCTTACTCAAAGGGGAGCTTATTCCTCCCTCTGCCTGCCGCTCTTCCAGTCTGTGCTCGCTCTCTCTCTCCCTGACAAATAAATAAATAAAATCTTTAAAAAATTAAAATAAAGAGAAGAATTTCATGAAATGATATTTTTTTTTAGATTTTATTTATTTATTTGACAGACAGAGATCACAAGTAGGCAGAGAGGCAGGCAGAGAGAGAGGAGGAAACAGGCTCCCTGCTGGGCAGAGAACCCGATGTGGGGCTCGATCCCAGGACCCTGGGATCATGACCTGAGCCAAAGGCAGAGGCTTTAACCCACTGAGCCACCCAGGCATCCCATAAAATAATATTTTGAGCTGCATTTTCAAAGGACGTGAGTGAAAAAATCCACAGATGAAAACATTCATGATTGCCAATGAAAAATTTTCTGCAATGTCAAAAGTACAGAGACTAAAAATATATATTAAATTATTTTAAAATAATATATTCATAAAATTTATCCAATTAAAGGAGGATATACATACTATTATTCAGTAAAAAATATTCATCTTAGTACATATTCTAAATTGTCTTAAAATCCAAATTATCAAAAACTTCAGTCAAACAAATTTTCAAAGAAGATGATTAAAAAGAAGATAGAAACCATATGATAATTGACTTTCTCTGCCTCACTTATGAAGGGAGGGAGGTGAGGGGATGTGTGAGCCTGGTGGTGGGTATTAAGGAGGGTACATATTGCATGGAGCAGTGGGTATTATACCTAAAAAATGAATCTTGGAACACTACATCTAAAACTAATAATGTACTATATGGTGACTAACATAACATAATAATAAAAAAAGAAAAAATAAATGTAAATATATCTTAGCTCAGTAAAAATGTTTTTAAAAAATAAATAAATAAAAAGAAGATAGATCCAGTTGACTACTGAGAATGAAAATCTCTCTCACTGAAAATACAAACCAGTGGAAAGGGAACTTACTTTGTAGACAGACTGCCATATACTATATGTACAGTGATTTTTCTGTGAATTATTTGATTTCATATTCACAACAGGTGAAACAGGCTCAGGTGTCCCCAATTTACAAATGAGAAAACTGAGTCTCAGAATTTACAGCTTAGAAGATACAAATTATTATGTACTAATAAGTAACAGAGTTAAGATTGAACCAAAGAACTCTGTGACTCCAGAGCCTTTCTTTTTAGCAACATATAGTCTCCCTGATAGTATATTTTGCCCTGCAGAAATCTCATAACAGTAAGAACATTAAGAAATGTTAACCATCAGATGAACTTAATTTTCTTTGTATATTGGTTGAATAACTAATTAAAGATGTGTGTAGACATTGGAGCATGAGAACTTTTAGAAAGAACCAGGAACACAAGCTAAAAATAAAATACAAATAGACATAAAAATACAAATAGATATTTTGGGATATTTATATGCATGTAGTTATTGAAATCAAACATTTCAAATATAAGGGCCCCCAGAGGTCACAAAAATGGCTGGACCTGAAGGATGATGGTAAATATAGCAGAAGAAAGATAATTTAGATATGAAACATTAAAAGAGTTCAGCATTCAGAAATAATAATGATATAGAAAAAGGAGACATTATTAAAGTTGGATAATTGTAAGACTTTCTTCCAGAGGGAGAAGCATTATTTACAGGACCACCTTATTTTCATTATTTGCTTGAAATTTTAAGGTCATAGATAGGTTGTGATTACTGTCCCCAAGTCCTGGGGAGTGTGGGTTTGTAGTGAGGAAGCAATCAGAGTACATGTTCCCCTTGTCTTTCAATGTCTCCAGAGGCAGACAATTTATCCCACTACCCCCGGTGGTGAAGAGCTCTGCAGACTGACGGCAGGCCTTTGGTAGAGTTCAAGTCTATGTATGCTCTCTGGTTCCACTACCCATGGTACCCAGGCTTTAGAAGTATGAGTGGGAAGCCTGAAAAAAAACACCAAGATCTAGAACCATAGAGCAAGGGAGAGACACTCCAGTTTTAATACTGCTGTGTTTGTGTGTGTTTTTACCATTTCAGGTCTAAAAACAAACAAACAAACAAACAAAAATGAAAACAAAACAAAACAACACCAACCAAACAAAACAAAATCCTTATATTCTCACTACTTTGGTCTTCTTTTTATGTTGATATGATTCTAAATACATTTATCATGTCTATGGATTCAACTATCAACTCTATGCTAATTGGTCACAAAATTAAATCACTTAAGCATGAAAAACATATCTCTAGGGGCCTAGTTGGCTCAGTGGGTTAAGCCTCTGCCTTCAGCTCAGGTCATGATCCCAGGGTCCTGGGATGGAGCCCCGTATCGGGCTCTCTGCTCAACAGGGAGCCTGCTTCCCCCTCTCTCTCTGCCTGCCTCTCTGCCTACTTGTGATCTCCGTCTGTCAAATAAATAAATAAAATCTTTAAAAAAACAAACAAACAAACAAAAAAACATATCTTTATATGCATACTGGATATTCTTGTCTCAAATTCAGCATGGGTAAGATATAGTTCAAAATTTCAAGTTTACAGCATACTGGATATATGAAATCAAATTACCTGACTTCTCTGTACCTCAATTTCCACATCTCTAAAATTAAATAAAACAGTACTTCCTCATAGAGCTGTTCAAGAAACAAATGGGTTGTTACATGTAATGAATATGCTTGAAACAGTGACTGGCATATGAAAATTTTCAATAAATTTTATCATTATTCACCTCTATAAATATTTTATTTTTCCTCTGTTTACCCTGTTTTAGTCGTGGTAAGCTGACAAGCTGTCATAAAAGCAATTTAGTCAATTTATCATGAAAAGTTCGTATCTCACTATCTCACTTAACTCAACACGTGCTAAGGATTAGATGCCATTCTAGCATTGCTTCTATCCATCAAGTGACTTAGAGATCTACTCCTGAAGTGGTTCAGCCATCTCAGCTCTAGATCTCCACTGTCATCAAGTTTAAGGAAGATCCAGAGTGTTTCACACCACTTAAATTGTTGTTCCCCGGAAGGAACATCCATCATTTCTGTTCAGACATCGTTGATGAGAAGTGGTTACATGATCTTACCTTACTGCAAAAGTCATGGGCAAAATTAAAAAAAAAAAAATAAATAAATAAATAAATAAAATAAAAAAAAATAAAAAAAATAAAAAGTCATGGGCAACATGGATACTTGTGAGCATTAAATGTCTGTGTCCCAACTAAGACATCATCATTCACTCAGAGAGCCAAGATGGCAATCTTAAACTTGCTGCTGACTTCTTCCTTTTCCTCTTCATCTATGCATTTGCTTCAGCTAAGTCCTTTCATTTCCTTCCCTTTAATGTCTCTTAAATAAGCTTTTTCATCTCCACTAGTGCTTCTGCTATAGTGGATATAGACTCTTACATAGCATTTTATTTGATCTTGTCTGACTCCAGCATCTGCAGTAAAACCTATCCTCCTCAGTACTTGGAGGGTTACCATTATAAAGCTGTGACTACGAATTTATATGTATGAAAGAGCTGTTTCCTTACATTTCCTGTGACTGGAACAGTCTCTTTCTGGACATCAGTGATTTTGCAGGGGAGAAAACAGTGTGTGATTTTTGTGCCAGCAATCAAATGCTCTGGTCTGAAAGTGTTACCTCTTGATTTCTACTCATAACTCATTGGTCAAAATGGGCTTTAAAAACCCTTAACAATCTGAAAACCCTTACTGTTCTGGCTCACTTTCTATTCTTTTTTATTATGACCTCTGCATCCGAGGCTTTTTCTCATTTATGTCAACAAATATTTATTGTACACATGCTGTGGGTCAGGGATCATATACTTCCATATGGAGGTTCATATTTTCATGTTTTTCTCCTGTTCTTGTCTCCTCAAAATATATATTTCCTTTCTCCTATAAGACCATAAAGAAACTCTTTAACTTATGATTTAAATTTACCCATGTAGGAGTACCCAAATATCCATTCAATAACCACCCAAAGCTAAATTAATCCCACAGCATGTTGTTCACTTCTCGGTAAAGTGTTAATACCTGAATTACTATAGCTATTGATTAGTCCATCCTACATTATAGACTATTAATCCCTTAAGGGTAAGGAACTGATATAATTATTCATTGTGTCTCCAGAACTTGGCACATGTTATACACTTAAAAGTTGTGAATTGATCTAAAAGTTTGGCAACAATTCTATAGAGTAGATGCTTGAGGGACCACTTCAAAATTGAAGAGCTAATTCTAAAGCTTTTTCACAATTAGGCATTCACTCCATAAATTACTACCAGGTAAGTAAACCAGGAGATACATTGGCTCAGGCAGTTCAATATCCTTTCCAACTCTTCTCTAACATGATTTCTTATTATGTGGATGCTGAGTTAATAAAACAACAAAATAAGAATACCAGATTCCTTGTGATGATTTAGATTCTTCAAACCAGACATACTTGAAGAAGACTTGAATTCAAAACTAAGTGAAAGGAAAGAAAGGTACAAGACATCCATTTGTATTATGTGTATGTGTGTGTACATGGACATGTGTGTAGTGTAGCATAAGTATTGTGGTTATAAAATAAGCAGCTATAGTAGCGAATTCCTTATTCAACAGGAAGTTTCTTGATTGTGTCAAGAAAGCAGTCCCTCTGGGATGTAATGTACAACATAGGGCATATAGTCAATAATATTGCAACAAATCTGTATGGTGACAGAGGACAACTAGATTTATTGTGGTGATCATTTTGTAATGTATATACATATCTAATCACTGTCTGTATACCTGAAATCAATACAGCATTATATGTTGATTTCAATTAAAATTAAAAACAAAACCCCACAAAATTTGGTGTATCCACACAAT
Organism: Martes martes; assembly: GCF_963455335.1. NCBI lineage: Eukaryota > Metazoa > Chordata > Mammalia > Carnivora > Mustelidae > Martes > Martes martes. The sequence continues at coordinate 97,633,715 of NC_137889.1, forward strand.
GGAATATTATTCAGTCATAAAAAGAAATGAACCTATGATACATGCTACAACATGGTTGAACTTAAAACATGTTATATACACTTACCATGATAAAATTAAATTTTAAAAATAAAAATAAAAATATAAGAACATCAGTGCCCTTTTAAACCCAGTTATTATTGGCTTGGAAATTATTTATGGGGTCTCAACCTAGAATCTACTCCTATTACCTCCCAATAATTCAGTAAGAAATTACATTTGTTATAATGCATTATTTTCTGCACATGTTAACTTTAGTGTGTTCCACCTTTGCAACTAAACTCCAGCTGCTACAACTTGTGCCTGGTAATAAACCCCAAGGAAATGGGCCCTGGTGTTGAATATATGACCTGGCCTTATTTGAGGGCAATGAGGATCCTTCTTAATATTGGAGTTACAGAACACTGTCATTCCATCATATGTTATATCAAAGCAATAAATTAAATGACTATCTGTTGTCTCATGGGAGAAAGTATTTATTGAAGGGAAACATTTCATGAGATTATTAGCTGCTGCAATATGCCCTTATGAAAAAATGAAGAATGCATGAATTCTGGGGTGAGTAAACTACTTCAGCTGTGCTAGAGAATAGGACAGGACGGAGAATAGGAAAAGGACAAGCCCAAGTTTCAAAGTCCTACTCAAGACACTATCCCAATCCCAGGGAATTTTTAAAGTGCCTTAAAAGAATTATAATCTCTTACACAGTGAAGGCATTGGCCTCACACCCATGTTAATCAAAGTAGTAATCAGAGCAGGTTAAGCTGTGCTACATTAACAAACAACCCCCCCAATCTGGGTAGCTCAAAATAAGGGTAGTTTAAACTCCATGTCCATTGCTGCTGAGTTGGAGGTTCCCTTTATAGTCTCTAAGGGACTCAGAATGTTGATGTTTTTCCTTCTTAAACACATTGGCTATGTGGGTTGTAAATGAAAAGTCTGGAATGTCTCATACCAGAAGTTAAATGCTCTGCGCAGGAAGTCATACACATAATTGAATTCACAAGTGACTCAATATTAATAATAATATAGTTCTACCCAATCCCACTTGGTCAGTAAGAATAATCTTAGGACGTGTCTAGAGATGTAAAAACTAGAAATGCTTGGTGGATAGTGGTAATAATTATCACAATTAAGCAGAGAGTCTGATGTTATTGATTGCTAAATTAAGGTACTGGAAACATTTGTAGTCTTGACATATGTCTGATTATTGGAAAATAGTAAGACCTTAAAATAAATTAGAATGGGTGCATTTATATGGATTTAGTTGACTCTGAAATCCTGGAATGCCCAATGAATTTCTCTTGATCATAGAGTAGCTTTTTCTCCCCTGATAAGGCTAATTTTGATTTGCCTTAAGATTTAGGATGATGTCATCTGCCGTGGTTACCTCAAGGAAGCACCTATTCTCTAGCTTTACCATTACTAGTTCCTACAGTATGCACATGTGTAAAAAGAGATCTTAGGATGATCTGGGGATAAAGTTTACTCATCATTGTCAACTAAAGATTTTGCTGACATATATCAACATGGAAATGAGGAATAACTATGAGAATCAATTACAAGTATGCTACATCAATGTGGGAAGAATACAATTTTAGTTATGGATAAGTATATTTATAAGCCTCCACTTACAAGCAAATCTGAGCATCATTTCTAGCTGAGGCATTTGAGAATCTTTCTGTTTTGTTGATTGGTTTCTTAAATATGGACCTAAACACGGCTTATGTTAAATTGTCAAAATGCTAAAATTTTCTAGTCATAACATAGAAGAAGGGATCTTAACACCTCAAGGAATTAACAGTGTTAAAATATCATAATTATAGATGATTCATTTATACAGCCACTAATTATGAGTCTTGAGAAAGCCCAAAGGAGAGACTTTTCACCAAGTCCTTGAAATCCATTGGTAATGAAGAACATAACATACTGTTTGCTACTCTTTGTAGTATGATAATAAGGTTTGTATTTATATGGCTCCTGATCTTAATGAGTACGATGAAATCTCAGAATTCAGAGCCAAGTGGAAACATTTAATAGAAGCAAGGGCATCATAAGTTTCATAATAGGTAACAGGAATAGTAATCAGAATTGCTGACTAATTAACAAATATTAACAAAAAGGGGCTGCCCTTACATTCTTACTTTAATCTTTTTTACTTGTAACTATAATAAGTTTCATATAACATTTATTATGAAGAATATGTTATGGGGCGCCTGGGTGGCTCAGTGGGTTAAGCCACTGCCTTCGGCTCAGGTCATGATCTCAGGGTCCTGGGATCGAGTCCCACATCAGGCTCTCTGCTCAGCAGGGAGCCTGCTTCCCTCTCTCTCTCTCTCTACCTGCCTCTCTGTCTACTTGTGATCTATCTCTGTCAAATAAATAAATAAAATCTTAAAAAAAGAGAATATGTTATTTATAACTAAACATATTTTAGAATATTAAGGAAAAGTAAAATTGACATTCCAGAAGCCTCTGAATTCAGTGCATCTATGTCTATTCCACTGGTATCCCTCCTTACCCACATTTGTGCATGCCCACATGGAGAATTCCCTACGAGCAGTTGAATGAGAACAGGGGGGAAAAAAAGAGCCTTGTTTACAAATGGTCTTTTAATATATGCTAGAAATATTAAAAAATGTGCCTCTAATGTTGCAATAGTCTACTAGCTGGAAAGAAGAGTGGGGAAGGTCCTGCCATTTGGCAAAAAGTCAAATGACACACATGTCACATTGCATGAAAAAAGAACTGGCTGCATGTATAGATTAACAGTTATTTAAAAACAGTGGGCAATAGTTTGGCCAGGTGGTCGAGGAATTAGAAAGAAAAAAAAATTTAAAAATAAGTAGGTTATGAAAAGGTTGGGGAAAAGGGTATACTTATGAACTTCTCTAAATAGACCCAGAATAAGAGGTGGGTGTTATGTGCTACACTTCATAAGAGAAACTCTCAGAACAAAAGACAGCATTTTTTATATTACTTGGAGTTTTTTCCTAGGAATCCATACTTGCTTAAAGGATCTAGGGCATAAAGTGATCATGCTGATGGGGATAGAGACTATGAAGGAGTGGATGTGGACAGTTATCTCTTACCAGGCTTATCTGAATATGCCACTTGGAGGGCCCAAGCCCAGCAGCAGAGACCAACACTGAGGCCTCCATACAGCACTATATCTCTAGGGGAGCAGTCAGTTAACTTGTCAAATATAAAAGGTTTTCCTACTTGAAAAGACATAGATTCTGGTTTATTCTTCTCTGCCAGCCATGCTTCTTCCAATGATGCCAGTATAAGCTTGCAAAATGCCTCATTCAACATCAGGATATATTGCTTCTCAATTACTGTACTTGTTTTCCGGCCAAAGTAGTGAGGCAATTGGTTTATACTCATAGAAGTCACAAGTCTTCTCTATCACCTGGAAGTAACTGGTTGAACGAGCTGTTAAGAAGGCTATTGTGCTAGTTAGAAACAGCCCATTGAATGTGTGGCATCCAAGAGGAGACAGTGTTCTACATATCAGTGACCAATATACAAGGCTGGGCTAGTCCTCCCATAGTCAGAACACATGAAAATGGAATCACCAGGTGAATTAAAAGTAGTATTTCTTTTACTATACCTAATGACTAATGCACACTATATTATCTTCTTTTCCTTGCATCACAGAGTTCTACTGGTTTAGAATTCTTAGGTAAATGCTCTCACTAAATAAAATAGTCACTGAACTTGTCATTGCGATCACCACCTGGTCATTTTGGGTTTTCCATGCTGTCTGTTCAGCAACCCCAAAAAGGGGAATAATACTATGTTATCTGGGATGACTGGTTCTGATTATCAAGGGCAAATTAGTACTATAGGGGCTAGGGGGAGTATTTGATATACTGCCATATCTGGTGATGTTGGTTAATGAAAGATTGGACTAAGCACACATAGGTAGGAACGTCAAGACCTTGATACTTTAGGAATAACGTTTTGGGACACCCTAACAGATAAAACATCCCAAAGAGTGGTTACTGCTGTGAGCAAAAGAAATACAGAATGAGTAGGAGAAAAAACAACTTCAAAATTTTCTTATTACCTTGTGCAAATATAGAGACTAATGTAGCTACTTGTATATTCTTCCTATATACCTTTTTATTAATCAAATTTATTTCTCTCTCCCTTTGCCCACCTATCTTAAATAGGATATATTAGATTTACTTTTATCCCTTAATTATATGTAATAGATATCATGATGGGATCTTAATTGAACTAAGGGAGAAACAAACATGCAGGATGTACCTTTTAATAAAACCTGGAATCTATTTTGTATGCATAAAGTATGTTTATATTTATTAGGAAGGTGCCTTTCATTACCAGTTGTTGTTATTTAAAAATTAAAGGATGGAAGTAATCCTAGCGATTGTTGGATTGTAGTAGCTACACAATATTAGCTTGATAATGATCCGTTCTAAATGCCTTCTATGAAAATTCCTATTCTGAAGGAGCTCAAATACTTAAAAACTACTTTTCTAATCTTCTTCGGAACTAGAATTTTAAAATAAAGTAGGTACTACCGATCAGGTAGACTGGACCAAACCTGCATTTAGATTGTACAAGAGGAAAAAGGGGCAGAGCTTGCCTGAGGCATCCGTGTTGTACACAAGGATTACAGGAGAGATGGTGGTGGAGCAGTAGCAGTGACTCCCTGAGGCTAAATGCAGGTTTCTTACCAACTGTTGAAAAAATGGCAGCTTTCTTGGCAGCCCATTTCTGGAGCATCTTTTTGGTAATATTTCCTAAAAAATCAGGCTAGAGACTGTCTTCAGCCCCTCCCAAACTTCTGTAAGCATTTAATGCTCAACAACAAATCTGTTTTTGCTAATATAAAACAAAGAGGATTATTTTCTTTAATTGAACTCTGAATCATATGATCAACTGAGTGTTTAACATTGACTGCAGTAATCACAACCCAGCCAAAACACATACAGAATTGAATTAATGATGTTGTTAATTAAAAAAAAAAAAGTTTTCAAAGAGCCACAGTAAAACCTTATACTGAACTTTGTAAATTGCTCAAAGTGTCTTTTTAAGGACTAACAGAAAATCTACCATGAATAAAGTAATGACATTTGTGGGATAAGAGCTAACATTTTTTTGAGTGCTGCTTCTGTGCCAAGTATGAAACTCGACACATCAATAGTATGAGATAGAAATAATTGTCCTTATTATATAGATGAGAAATCTCAAAGTCAAAGAGCTTAAATAGAGTTCAAAAGTCACATAGCAAGAAAGGCAGACTTATTACAACTTAGGTCTATTTGACTTTCAAGGCTATGTTTTTCCCTGGCAACACACATTGTTTTTTTTTTTTTCTTTCCTCCACTCCCACTATCTGCCATTATTATGTTTAATCCTGTAGAATAGAAATTGTGAGCTCATAAAACAGACTTGGCAGAGTCAGGCTTTTATTTTAAGTTTCTACCATCCAATGGTCTCATTATCTCCACCTGCATTTTAAAATATGCCAATAAAACCAGACAAAAAGTATATACCTAGTAAAAATAAAATGACTTTTCTACCTGCCAATGTTTACAAAGCTTATGGGGATGCACGGTATGTCAGAAAGTTTGTATAAATCTATCTTTATAATATGGAGTAGAATTTCAATGCTTTGCATGACAGATTATGGACATAATTTATTTCTGTGAAAACCTAGATATATATTTTCTGTCCTTTTTTTCTGGTTTAGGAGAAAGTGAACAAAGTGATTCTGCCTCAGAGGATTTTGACAAGCAAGAGATACCTTTTTTTTTTTTTTTTTAAGATTTTATTTATTTATTTCACAGAGAGAGACAGTGAGAGAGGGAACACAGGCAGAGGGAGTGGGAGAGGGAGAAGCAGGCTTCCCACCGAGGAGGGAGCCTGATGTGGAGCTCGATTCCAGGACTCCGGGATCATGACCAGAGGAGAAGGTAGACACTTAACAACTAAGCTTTTCATCCCTCCTATACATCTCATCCACTTTTTTTTTTTTTTCTGCCCATCCAAACAGTATGCATACTACAGAAAAGCTAACACGATTCCTCAATCTAAAAAATCTTAAAAGAGTTCCTATTGGTCGTTTATTTGACAATGACTTATATACTGTGTCTTTGACACATGTTCACTTCTAAAAGTATATAGGCCTTTTATTGTCAAAAAATCTTTTCAAACTAGTTAAGATTGGATGTTTTATTCACTCACCATTTTAGGATATCGTGCAAGGAATTCAGTGGCCAAACAAAGCTCAGGAAAATCTAATGTATAATGAAAACCATTCCAAGACATTTTTTCTGAACATCCCTGGCATCACTACTATTTAGAGTTCCAACTCTAATAGCTCAGGATTAATAAATCAGTTTTTATGATCAATTTGAAGTTTTCCAACTGTCTGATTTTTAATCCTGATCATTAAGAGACATGTAATGTGTGTCCTAGTAAGACAAACTAAAGAGATTAAAAAAAAATATGCCAACAAAATAATTTCACTTGTAGTCCTATTTCAACTAGAATTTTTAAAATGAAAAATAAAAGTTAACTGCCTCAACTAATCTCTACTAATCTGGGAATAATTCTTCCTGATAAGAACATTATCTGAGATTTTTATATTAAATACTAGCATGAGTAATGTGTAAGTTGCATCACTCAATCACTCAACAGATCATTCTTACTTAAGAAGCATTATGCATTTTATATTTCTCGATGGAATAAAATTAATATATAACATTATATTATGGGACAATATAATTTCAGAGAAGGAAAGGACAGTAGAGCATATTTAGTTCAGAAACTCATCAAAGCTAAATTTATAGTAAAATCATTGTCAGCATTTGGTGAGCACCTCCTGTTCTTTACTAGACCCTGCAGGAAACTGCAAAGTAAAGAGTAGATAGGGTTTTTGTCCCCCAGATGCCACTTCTTGGAAAATACTTAATTCCTAATCAGATCTTTCATGTTTTATCTTGCTACACTTCTTAGGTTGTAATAAAAAATGATTTGAAAGCCACTTTAACATGGTTTTTATATTATTTATCATTTATCAGAATTCAAAGGCTGTAATGTATGAAAATTCCTAAAAATAAGGTTATATTTTAAAGTATTTTTCATGCAGGGGCGCCTGGGTGGCTCAGTGGGTTAAAGCCTTTGCCTTCGGCTCAGGTCATGATCCCAGGGTCCTGGGATCAAGCCCCACATTGGGCTCTCTGCTCGGCGGGGAGCCTGCTTCCCCCTCTCTCTCTCTATCTGCCTTTCTGCCTACTTGTGATCTCTGTCAAATAAATAAATAAAATCTTTAAAAATAAATAAATAAAAATAAAGTATTTTTCATGCAAATGGGCATAGCTTTTACATCCTTTCTAATGACACTAATAATGTGTGTTTTCAAATGGAACAACCATTTTTATGTATTACAAATGTGAAATATTGTTGAATTAATAACAGCTACCTGTAATCCATTCAGGAATTTTTTAAAATACAGTGTTAATTCTACAAATAATATTTCATCTATCAAGTGGATATCTGTATTTTAGAAACATTTAAGTCATTATATTGAAGTCAAATACATACCCTGACAGCAGTAAAGAGATCAAACAAAAATGATTTTATGTATTTATTTACTTATTTATGTACATATGTGCATATTTATATATACAAATATGTGTATTTATATTTCATAGTTTTCTGACTACCTGCTATTATAGTTCATGCTGATTATATGACACCCTAATATTATGTTTATTTGTCTGCATTTTTCTCTAATCTATAAGCAGCTTCTGAATGGGACCATTCTTGTCTTATTGACTATTATATCACCAATAATTACCTTGTCCAGCAGTATCAACCAAGCACTCAGTGCTTATCAATAATTTTTCATGTTGTAATATATTCATATGCTTTATTATATGAATACAATTTAACTGCAGCTGCCATAATTTAAATGTTTAACTCTAAGTTAAATAATTTAATTTAATTATATAATTTTATTCTTTAATATTAAAATATACACTTAAATGAGTACATGAAGCTATTATCAAGGCAATATAGTAGAACTGTTTTAACAAGGTCATATAGATAGTAAGAAATGATGCAATAAAAATCAAAATTGTTGCATAATAAGAAAATAGATAAAAGTGTAAACAATGAGAAAATGCAAAAGAAATGACTTCATGTACAAAATAGAGGCTGGTTCCAAGTGCAAATAACAGTAATAGATGCCATGACTTTTAATATATTAAAAGAGGATGGCAGGGAAATGAAACATGAAATGGAGGACTCATGAGAGTAAAAATAAAAAATACAACTGAAAGGAAAGATCCTGATGACTTTGAACCCAAGTAACTGTGCAAGGAATAAGGTTAACATTAATCTCTGTATAAAAATAAAATAGGGAATCTAAGCTGAGTTTTGAAAAGTAGCATATTGAAACAAATTAAATTAGATTAGAGGGTTAATGATAAAATCGCAAGGACCAACCACATGTCTAACAATATAAGTAGATGCTTCCATCCACTAAAGGTAAGAGAGCATCTGAGCTTAGACGAATTTTCAGGGCTGGTTCTCCACAATCAACAATGCTCCTCCATTCCTATTTCTGCTGAATTCTTTGTATGGGCCTGCTATCAACTATCCGAGTTAGAAAGCAACAATCTCTTTAGCAAAGACAACTGTCTTTTTCTCCTCTTATGGAACATCTCCAGGGGTGATACTCTGTAAGCGTAAGGTTGTTAATCATTTGTCAATTTCAACTCTATTTTGCATTAATTCAGGTCCATTTTCTCTCAACCGTGCTCTGCAAGTAAATTTTCTAGATAAATAATCTCACCATGAATCTGTACATTCATTTATTCATTAGTTTATTATTTTACTCGACAAATATTAAGTATCTGCTGTGTATTAGATTGCTGGAGTAGCTATTTACCTCCCTGAAGGACTTTCTTAGAATTTCCTTCGGAATTTATATCCCTGTGAGTTTTCGTTCAATTTGGAGTAAGATAGTTGTTTTAAAATTTGCATAATGTTATAGGGTTAGAAGCATCACTATATAATTTGTTGTTCTTAATCAAACTGAGAGGTAGTTAGCCAGATAATGTGGCTAATTTTCATAGGGGAAATCCAAGGCTCCAAAGTTAATTTTCTCTTTCCCCTCTTAAGTTATGTTTCCTAATGTTTTACCTGCTTGATATTATGTCATCACATTTTCCCCATTTTTCAAGCAAAAACCACCAGTCATTTATGTTACTCCATCTCTCATTCCTAATCTACTGGCAGCAATGAAATGCCATTACTTTTTCTCTCAATACTTGCTTCTTCAGCCTCATTGTTTTATTAATAGAGCAACTTCAACTTTTCTCTGTACAGTTCACCCCAATCCAGTGTCTGGCATAGAGGAGGTGTTCACAATTTAATTAATTAATGCTCTGGATTTTGCCTTTTGTACTTTTCTACAGTGGTATGATAATACATTTATGCAAAGATGTTCCAGTGAAGTGGTCTTGAGAGGGTCATAATATCATTATATGTGATCCCTATATCACTTTTGTATCAAGAAGTAATAACAAACTTACCTGAGGCAATTGTTAGAGGCTCAAATGTGTTAATGCATTGTATTTTCCTCAGTACCTGACTTATGTTTAAATGAGCTAGGAGTCAACATCCTCATGACATTCTCCATAATGTCCATTTTGCTTTATCAATCTGGAAAATGCCCATTTATCTTAAAAGTCTGAGCTGAGTTGTTCCTATCTTCTTAGCTTTTGCTAAACCTCTTAGGGAAGTGTGCCATTTTATGCATGGTGAATATTGCCACTTTTCTCACATTACTGAAATTATGTGTTCAGACAACTATTTCCACCACTCAACTATGAACTTCTCTGAAAGGAGCGATGTTGTCAGAATCACTTTTGTATTCCAAGGACCTAATGAGGAACCTGGCATTTTAAAGGACAGAATGAACATTAGATAAAGTGATTTTCTAATATTATAATACCAGTACATGGCAGAAAAATTCTTAGTTTTCTCTAAATAAAAGATAAAACTGAAAGTGACAAACATTACATTTTGGAATAAAATCAACTGGCATCAATGCTATTAAAATGTCTCCTAAAAGTGATCAAGCCTCAGATGTCAACCAGAACAGAAGCGATTTCATTTCCAAACTATGAAAAACTCTTGGTACTATATCAGTTAAGGTACATTCCACCCTGAAAGTGGTTCCCTTTGTTAGATCCCTTTGTGTACTTTTGCACTGAACTGTTTGTATCTCCCTGCACTTAGCTCTTGGCTTGCTCTGAAGCTGAGTACATCAACATACCCAGTTTCCCTTTTAACTGAATGAATAGTTACTTGGCTTATCAGAACAGGCTCAACTGTCCACCACAGGAGTTGATTCTGCCAGGCCTTGCCTCTCAGCTGCACCTGATTCACAATGAAAATAAAAATCACAAGCACAAAAGTGGTAGCTCCACTTCCCCTTACATTCTCATTACTTTTCACATCCAAAGAGAAAATGTCATCCAAGAGCCAGAAATAATAAACTATCTCTTATTCTTTCTGTATAACTCTCCTTTTGGCCTTCTAGCTTCTCCTTTGGCTAATCAATGATTCCATTTTTGTAGAATGTGGTTGCTTATTTGTGACCCAGCTGTTTCAGTATACTGTGGACAGGGAAATTGTGATTTTTGAAAATTAACTAAAGGGATATAAATAAACTGTGAAGGGATATAAAAGCGATAACAACAGTTATAATTTATAATCACCTATTGTATGTCACATTGTCATTTATATTGTTACAGTAATTTTACTACAATCCTTTAAGGTTACTTTTGCCAGATGAAATCCAGGGAATCAGAAAATTTCCCCAGGCATATAATTATGCTGGTGTAAATGTAGAGTGTATGTCCTGGCCAGTTTGAATTCTGTGTCCATGCTTTTTTTCCCCCTATATTTTACTCTTTACAACATCAGGACTTCTGTTAGAACAAGCCAATTCTATGACACCAAAAGAGCAGCTCTAGGGGCACCTGGGTGGCTCAGTTGGTTAAAGCATCTGCCTTCGGCTCAGGTTATGATCCCAGGATCCTGGGATAGAGTCCTACATCAGGTCTCCCTGCTCAGCAGGGAGTCTGCTTCTCCCTCTCCCTCTGTCTGCTGCTCTGCCTACCTGTGCTCTCTCTCTGTCAAATAAATAAATAAAACCTTAAAAAAAAAAAAAAAAAGGAGCAGCTCTAACCAAAGGGAGACCATAGGGTAGATATGTTCTCTAGAAGAGCCACACCATACTTGGACTATTTTAATCCTTCAATAAAACTATGGATATTTGAGAATGAGCCATTGTGGAACTTTATAGAATATGTTCTTCTCTCCTAGCATTTCTATTTCTTTGTGCTAATGAAACTTATTTTGAATCAGTCTGCATCTTATGTTGTCTATGAATATCCAGTACTATGTAAGCTTAAGTTATTAGAAATAGTCCTACCATGAAAGGTAACTTAGTGCTTTGTGTCATGTTCACTTTAGTTACCAACAGCCACCTAAAACCAATACGCCACACCAACAATGCCTAATTTACTTTCTTGTATAGATTACAGTATTTATATTACTTTCCTACTTTCTCACTGAGTATACTCTCCTTTAATAGTTTTTGGAAGTCCTCTCCTAAACTCAATGTATGTTATCTGGACTCCTTTTAAAATGTATTATTTAGGACCAATAATTGAATAATAGTCTGGCTTGAAATATGAAAAGAGATATTCCCAGTTCTTTTAATAACTGATGAATACATTAATGACATTAATGACACCTTTTTTTTCTTCGTGTAGAACTTTCTTTTTTCCTGCACACCTTTGAGGAGGATGAATGAGGAACAGGGGGACCTGCCTGTCTCTGTTACTCATATTGCTCAGTTGAATCTTAGAGGGAGTGCGTCTCAGGTGCAGATAGGGAATGCTACCTAGGCCTTCGGGTGGGCAATGCACTGGGTAGTTAAGGAACACTGTTGACTCTCTGTCCCCTAAATTTGGTTCCAACATAACGAATACATTCCATCTCTAAAGTGAATTCTGATTAGGAGATACCTTGTTTTTCTACTTTTCCTACCTACCTAGCATTTCTGAACTTTTAATTACAATTGGTTCTTTATTACTAGGTGTACTAATTTTAACTTGTCTTACTTGAGAATCTATTTTAGGATTTAACTAAGGTAATTTAAAATTATATTTTTACTTTCCCTTTAAAGGAATGTGTGCTTATTATAATATTTCTGAAGAACAGAAATATTTTGATTAAAAAATGAATATCCTCCTCTAATCTCCCTGAAACATATTCCCAGATGTAATGATGGTTGTTTAAACTCCTTCCAGACATTTTTTTTCATGAATATCCAACACACAGACACTCACATATGTATGCATTGGGTATGTGTGTATATATGCGTGTGTACATATATACATATATACAGTATATATTTTATACAAAAATGATATCCACCATTTGTTGAACCCTTAGTATATCTTAGGAATCACATTATACCAAAATAGTTATCGTTCCAGGCTGAGAAATTTAACAGCCTGAATTCAATTCCCAATTCACTCTTGACAAATTATTTAACTATTTGTGATTTTTTTCTCACCTGTAAAACAGGATAAAACAGGATAAAAACAATTTTTTATACTTTTTACTTATTTATTTGACAGAGAGAGAGAGAAAGAGAGTAAGCAGGGGAAGCAGCCAAGGGAGAGGAAGAAGCAGGGTCCCGGGTGAGGTGGGAGCCTCGGGAGACGTGGGCCTTGATTCCAGGACCCTGGGATCAGGACCCAAGGTGAAGGCAGACACTTAATCAACTGAGCCACAGAGGCACCCCAAAACAAGTTAAAAAAAAAAAACAACTAGGGCTTATATTTACTATATATGATAACAAATACAGGGAAGACATTTAGGAGGATGTTACTCAGTGAGCCTTAGCTATTATGATATTTATCTCATTCAAGTCTATTAGAATAGTAATCCCAAAAAGAAGGGAGTATTCTCTTAATCCATTTTGCTGATGAGGACAATGGAGTTCAGAAAGTTTAAGAAATTTCTTAACAAGGATTAACCTGGGGATTAGCCTGGGGAATCTGGCTATAGCCCATGCTTTAACTTCTATGATATCTAAACTACATTATATAGTGCTGATATATATCATGCTGTGAATACCAATGAATCAGTGCTCTGCTAGTTAACATTTTCACCTAAAATACAATAATAATAAAAGAATAGCTAATTTATGTTGACCATTAATTATGTGCTAAGTGCTTTGCATGAGATATTTAATTAAAAACAATTTTTTAAAACAAGGAAAATGAGATATAGGTTTATGTAGGTTAAGTACTTTTTTCACCATCACATAGTAAATAAGAGGTAGTGCCTGCAATATAACTCAGTTCTCGTGAAAGTACAAGCATGTAAACCCTTTGATTTACTTCTATGGTGTGTTGCACATATTTTTACGTCACAACAAATGTACTTTGTTGCATTGAATGTATGGATGTATTTTGATTTATTTAACCCATTCCCATACTGAAAAACATTCAGCACTTTTTTTGCCATTTAAAAACAAATGTTAGGATTCAGTTGGTTAAGTGTCTAGCTTTGATTCAGGTCATGGGTCATAGGGTCCTGGGATTGAGTTCCGCATCAGGCCCCTTGCTCAGTGGGGAGTCTGCTTCTCCCTTTGGGTGCCACTCCCCCTGCTTGTGCACTCTCTCCCTCTGACAAATGAATAAATAAAATCTTTAAAAAAAAGAATACCGTCCTTTTAAAAAATAAAAACAATGTTAAAATAATAATTTATTTATATATCTCTTTCAACTTTTATATGACTATTTCTGTAGGATACTTCCTTAGGGAAAAAAATGTCTGAGCTGAAAGATGATAGATAGATAGATAGATAGATAGATAGATAGATAGATAATGGATAGATGATAGATGGATGTGAACAATTTTGCCTTGTAAACAGTTGTATAAATTTTTCCCACACATCAATAGTGTGTGAATACCTCAAGGAAACATTAATAAATAGTATCTCTCCATGTTTTTAGGTAGTGCTCCCCAGATATAGAGTCTGAAACAGTTTCATAGGATATGTTGGAGGAGTGCTCTCAGGAGAAAAAGAATGAAGAAACAGCACAGAGGAGCTCCTGGTTGGCTCAGTCAGTTAGACATCTCCCTTCAGCTAAGGTCATGATCCCAGGGGCCTCACATGGAGTTCTGCATCAGGCTCTCTGCTCAGCAGGGAGTCTGCTTCTAAAATCTTGTTTAAAAAAGAAAGAAAAAGAAACAACACAGAGCAGGTAAAGCAGCTAAGCAACAATGTATTCTTAGCTAGAATTTAACTTCAGTCACTCTCAAGAGGAACTTTAGATCTTGAATGTCAGTTGGTAATTCGACACCAACTGCATTCCTGTGGGGTGTGTGGTGCAAGCAGTCTTCTTCAGGTGGAGTTGCTCTCTGGGGAATGGGACAGTTCTAAGCCTTAGCAACTCAACTTTGAATAACAGGGTAGGGTGACATTCATCAGTGAAGGGAATCTTTGTCACCAGCAGAATCTATAGAATTATAGTTCATACTTCACAAGGCATAGACCCACTTATGTTTAACACTAAATTACTTCAGCCAGGCACAAGTTTGGGGGATTGTGATTGATCACAATTGCTGAGAAAACATTTAAGAGTAGGGGCAGTGGGGCAAACTGTAATTTTTGATGCTGTAGTTTTTCTATAAGCTGTAACTGATACTCATCATCTCTCCGCCAAAATTCATTCTAGCTTCTTTCCTTTGGCAAGCACTTCTGTGGGTCTTGGTGGCTTTCACTGCAGATGATCCATATCAAACCAAGTCAAAGGAGACTAAATCCATTTTTATGATGCCCTTATCAAGCTTGAATTGCTTTTCTTGTGCCCTTGTGGCTTAAATTCAGCTTGGGAGTAGCAAGAGATATGCAAGAAGGTCACCAAGGTTCTAAACATTTTTCCTTTTCCCCATAATGTAGCAGCAGCCTACCTCCCCTTGATAATACAGTAACTTACTCTGCTTGCTGATTAGGAATGCAGTGAAACCAGGGGGTAGTGATAGCTTACAGACACCCTTACTTGTATCTTCTTGGAATTTTCTTCCTTAAGGGACTTGGGACTCTAGACACTATGTCTTGTGAGGATAAGAAGCACAAATCCACCAAACTCGGGATTCTGTGAGTAATAGTAAGCAAGGCCAACCTTATTTTAACCCATTAGTCCCTGAACTCATTCAGTCTACCATTTGGACACACATCACCATATAGTAGCTATTGGGTTTAAGGTATATAGTGCATCCTAAAAGACATTGCCTCATTTTTATTGGCTATCATCCTCAAGCTAGTTCTTCAACACTGCCTTCAAGGATCTAGTCTACCACTCTATCACACTAGCAATTTCAGAATAGTGTGGTTTATGATAGGACCTATGATTCGTATGTAATATAACCATCATAGACTCTGCTTCTTTGTCATATAGCAATCCTTTAGTCCAATAAAATGTTATGTAATTGATTTCCCATATCAGTAGATTTCACATTTGGAGCATGTTTCCAGGGCACAGTGAACTTAGAAATCAAACTCACACTCCAAATACAATCAATCCTGACTAGGCTTAACTTCGGTCAGTCCTTTCCAGAATGGAAGGGGTCCAGTGTAATCAATTAGCCACAAAATCTTGAGTTGGTCCCTTTTTTAAACTAATAGTGTCCTGCAGGTATAACATTGATCTCTGTTGCAGGCAGATTAAACATTCAGCAGTGGAAGTAGCAAGACCAACCTCAATGAGAGGGCGTCATGTCTCTGTTCTAATGTATAGCCCCATCTCCTGTCTACTTTGTTTACAACTCCACTGTCCAAGAACTTTCGTGTCCAAGAATAGAAATTGGCTTAAATTTATTGGCCAAGTCATCTTGTGTACTTGGTTGTTTAGAGCGCCTTCAGCTTTGGATGATCTCTGGTGGGACTTACATGTTCCTCACATCTTGTGCCCACTTCCATAGATTCAACTCCAAGCTTCTTCTTGGCTTGCTCCACAAAGATTTCCCATTCTTAGTTATTCCAAAACTCAACCAATTAACTAAACAACTCTCCTACCTATGAATTCGGGCATAATCTTATCTTAGGCCACAGCATTCACTACACAATTGGATAATCAGTCATACTGCCCAAAGTTCTGTTTGTTGGGAGAACTTGCTCTCACAATTCTCTTTTCAGGACACTCCTGTATGAGGATCTAGTTTACTAGTAGAACATAAGTTATTTTCATCCTCTATCACCTAGTCAGAAGAAGCTCTCCATGAGCCTTAGGTGTGAGCTGATAAGAGTCAGGACAATATGGGTTGGTAACATGAGGATCTGGTCTCACACAGCTTGTTGTGGTCTTTGGAGATGTCTGCTTCTAATCCTGAATGTTCTATTTCCGTTGTACAATGTGTTCCTACCAAGTCCATCTGACTTTATGATTTGGTGGGTCTGATTAGATTCAGTACATGATTATCAATTCTGACCACACGGGCACTAATGTGATATATTTGTCTTTATCATGGCACAGGAACAAAGTAAGAGTTTTTTTTAGGGGAGGAAAAAAGAAGGCTAATTATTTACTGTCACTTGGAACAGAATAAGATGCCGAGAGCTGAAATAATTTTGTGTCAAAACAACAGAAAATTTTCTCAAATACATATATGTATATGTATTACCTACAAAAGCTATATATTCACAGATATTTTAATGAAATTATAAAACTGCAGTGGTAATGGATTCTGGATACATATAAGGCTTTATCTTAATGAGATTCAATTTAAGTATTCTTAATGTTTCTAAAACATTTTTATTTTTTGTAACCTGAAACTAATATAATATTGTATGTCCACTACACTTTGATTAAAGAAAAATTTTACTTAAAAATAGGTAATACATTGACAGAGCAAGAGATAATAAATTGAAATAAATCAATCTAAGAAATAAGTTATTAAGTTCAACATTTCATTGGCTATAGAAAAAAAAAAGAGATTGCAGTGTAAAACCCTAAAATTTAAACTGCTAAAAGCTTTGTAAAATTATTAAATGGAAAGTCATATTGCTGAGGTACTTGTGAAGTGAAGTATAACCAAAATTAATGACAACATTTCCTCCATTTTAGAAGAGACTTCCATGAAGCTTCCATTCTCTGGAGATCAAGAAAACACAACGCAACTCTGAGACACTAAGTATTCTAGCACGTCACCATGGAGGTAGATCTACAGCTGATCAGGTAGATCTAAAGATGCATAGCCATAGGAAGCAGCATCAGGGTGTGGGGGATCCACAGACGCTGTCACTTATGACAAGGATATCAGCCTCAGGCAGTGATGGCAGTGTTACATGCTGGGTACCAGCACTGCTGTAGCCCAGGCAACATTACTGGTTTGGCATAACTCTTAACTGTTAGTGGAAGGAGTTCAATGACATCAAATTGCCACCAAATGAATGGTTGGTCAGTTTAATCAGTTGGTTGGCCTCTCTTTTTGTGTTTCTCTAATTTATTCTCCCCACAAGAACCAGAAAGTAAATATATTGAAATGTAAATTGAAACTGAAATGTTCTCATTACCTTTAAAGTTAAAACTATGACCTCGGGTTTTCCTCATTCAGATCTAGCCCCCACCACACCCCCCCCCCCGCCCCATGGAAAAACTTATGATGCCCTGAGTTTACTATTCTCTTGTCTCCATTTATTTCTTTATTTTTAGCTGGAAAACTCCTTTCAGGAAGTTTGGAGTGACAATGGTAGCGTATGGAATCAGGCAGACACTGGTTCAGGAAAGGGCTGCACCTCTTACTGCCTATGTTGTCTTCCACAAGAAATTAATGCTATTGAAACCTTCTGTTCTTCCTGGTAAAATGGACATAGTGGTTATCACATTTCATTAAATAATTTACTTGTAATATATTAATAAAATCATATTAATTATAAAGAATAAAGGAGAGATTAGTTTTTTATAGTGATAGCTATAAAATAGTGGTATCTGATATTTTTGGAAGATTTACAATATGATAGCCATACTCATTTGAAGATTCTAAACCCATTATCTGAAGTCTCAAAATAGTGAGTTATGAGTTACTAAAAGTGTAATGAATGTTAATAATTGGTAACTACTATATACTCCTTCTACACACCCTACACTCTTTTATGTGGTTAGTTTCTAACCAAATTTCAGCTTCGGCATCAGCTTCTACTGATAGCTTTTCCCTACCTCCTCCCAGGTGTCTGTAGTACTCTGTGCTTACCTATGGCATGGTTTAGATCTTCTGTTTTTTTCATACTGTGTTCTCTTCTTGTTTTCTTCTCTCCTTCCCTCAAACAGACTGTCTGCTGCTTCAGGATGGGAGCCTGGACATACTAGTCTTTTTATGCCCAGTGAAGTGTCTAGTGCATCTCCTCATATATATTAAAATCTTATTGGATATATTTAAATAAATGAAAGAATGAACACACTGTCACTAGAATGAGTGGTAGGGTGGCTCTAATATCTTTGGCTAAAGGCAGTAGAAGCAGTAGCTGGCCAGATTCTCTTCCTACTGACTAGATCCTTCTGGAGAAAGTATATCCTTACGGCAGTAGCCAGAGCAAGAGTCTTGAACAAAGAATTTTGAACATAATATGATTTAATGGAGAATATACCGGTAATAAAAATGTGAAACCCTCTTGGGATTGCAGAAAATAATTGGATGGAGATCTTTTACAATAGCCTGTTGAGATTTGCAAAAATTTTTGGTACAGACAGGAGCCCCCTAAATAATGTTTATTATTATTAATGTAACTATTGAAACTCTCTATATATATTATAGAAAAAGAAGCCAGTATTCTTATTTGCCTATGTAGATGAAAGCATTTAATGTAAACCTAAACACACTCTATTTTCTTAGAAGTTATTAGAAGCAAGTCTTCTTGCTCATGCCTAGAATTGTTCACCAGGGAAAGTAATGCATTGTAATAATTCCTTCAAAATCTATTCAAAACAGAAGAAATATAAATATTGTTATCCCAGAATATTATTAGAACTTACTCTGGAAGTGGGACAAGGAAAATAGCAGAATTTTAAATCATTATTCTAGGAACAATTTAAAAACATGAGCCAAAGAAGTCTCAAATGTTCTTTAACAATGCAGATGTCATTTGACAAAGGACAGTCCCATTCCTTAGATATTTATTATTAACAGGTCAACAAACTTAGTTTTATGACCTTATAACAAGTTGTTTGAAGTTAGTGTATAAATGGTGATTAATTTTCTTATGCACTCAGAAGATATCAGTGGTAGTACAACATAACACAATAGCAAAGGGGTTCTTAAAATCATCTACTTGTCATATTGCTAAATGTTACCGAGGATGTTACATGAGTTAAAAAAAAAAGGTGGGTTTTTTTAAAATAAAAATCAAATCTGGATACATTAAAATCTTATTGTTTACTTGATGTTACAATACAATACCCAAGACTCTACTTAAGGAATATTCTATTGGCTTTTACCAGAATATATAAAAAAGACTAGAAATAACAACATTCTCTAGGGACTGTATTTCTTCCATCAGGATTAGATAAATCATTTTAGTAATGCAAGTTTAAAATATAAAAGCCTTTTTTCACATTAAATACAGATGAGAATACAGCAGGAATAAAATAATCTCACTTTCTATGTCACCTTTAGATCATAGAGAAGAAAAATTCTAGTAACAGTACATATAATAGATTGAAAAGGGAAGACTGGTTAGAAAATAACTTTGTCTTTGGTGAAAGATAATGGGGGGGAGTCATTGGAAGAGAAAATAAAAGTATGAGTACTTGCTTTTTATGCTGAGAATCTATTTTCTATTGCAAATTTGTCATATGGCTCTCTCTAGATTATCTTGTGTTTTGCTATGATATCAGCCTGAGGATCATACTTTGTGATAGACCTAAATGACCTTTAAATTCTTGGACTTTCCTTCCTAACTTACCTAAAAAGCAAACATTCGAACCGTGACACGAAGTTGTGACTTTGAAATGATTGCCATAGAGCAGAATATCCCTTTCAATCAACTAAAATCTACTGGCAGTGAATGGCCCTTGCTTTCCCACAGAAAATGTCAATGCTTTGGAGGTTTGGCCCTTATTTTTTCAGTACATAATCAAAATTATTTCTATAACTATGAAAGTTAATCATTAAGGTTTCATGGAAGCTCTCTCTTCAAATTAGTGGTATAAGCAACCAGAATTTGGGGAAAATTTATATAAAAATATATCTATATACACATAGGCATAAATATATGATTAACCAAAGTGCTAACCTATTCTATTTTTTCAGAAAGCACACAAGTTATAATTATAATTTCAACATAATTAAGATAATTTTAATACTAACTTATGAACACTTTTGAAGTATATCATTACAATTATGAAACTATGCAAAGAAAAATGTTCTCTTCCCACTCCAAACACAACTATTTTAATTCTTCCAAAGTTTCCTTTTGATTATTATTATACATATGCATAATTTGTATAGTTGTAATCCTCATGAACATTTAATTTTCTTTCTGTTGTTTCAATTAGAACTATATATTTATATGTTATATATAATATGTGTTATAATTATTATGTTGATAGTGTCACTTATTCAATTTAATTGATATAATTAAACATAATTTACATAAATATTCTCATATTATTAGGCATTTAGCTTATTAACTTAATCACTACATATATATATGTATGTGTGTATATATATATACGTATCAAGTTACTCTAATACTATTTTTGTGAATATAACTAATAATAGTTAAGTTTCTAGACCGTTTTCAGACATCGATCCATTCATTTGTCTCATCACTCAGGGAAACAATACTTCCTGAGGAAACCTACCCATAAAGAGACTAGATCAACTTTTGGTACTCAGGTCATAATAGGATTTTTCAAAATCATTGTGGTTTTTTCCTCCATGTTTTCTTGGATAGGAAGCGCATTGCTCAAGGAGGCCACATAGGGTTACCTCAGGGTCATTTCAGATGTCTGTTAAATAGAGTGGAGACTCCCAGTTCACTCTAGGTCTCCTGAAATTGAATTTCTGGAGTCGAGATACAAAAATCTGATTACCAAGCTTTTCAGACGATTTTTCTGGCCACTGATACTTGGAAAATTATTGCCTCATCATGTCTAAATGATTGGGAACAATCTCCCTTTAGTAGGATTCACACACCTTTACATAACTTGTATTAATATGTTTATTATACATCCTTACAGAACATCCCCCTAGCTTTTCTCTGAAAGCACAGACCCTGAAAGTATCTCCTTTAAATTTTCTTATTCCATTTTTTTCAGTGATTGTCCAAGACACTATCTGGTCAACTAACCTGTGAGCTTCTTCCCATCACTGATATATTGG
Source organism: Martes martes (assembly GCF_963455335.1). Taxonomy (NCBI): domain Eukaryota; kingdom Metazoa; phylum Chordata; class Mammalia; order Carnivora; family Mustelidae; genus Martes; species Martes martes. The sequence goes on from NC_137889.1 coordinate 97,655,192, forward strand.
TATAAGTATCCCAAGGTACTCCTGTCTACCTGAATGGATAAAATGTTGAATCTAAAACAACCCGTTGTGATGAACACTGCATGTTATATGCAACTAATGTATTATTGAACACTACATCAAAAACTAATGATGTATCATATGTTAGCTAACTGAACATAATAATAAAAGATAATAATAATAATAAAATAGGGGCTCCTAGGTGGCTCAGTTGTTAAGTGTCTGCCCTCAGCTCAGGTCATGATCCAGGGTCCTGGGATGAGCCCTGCATCAGGCTCCCTGCTCAGTGGGGAGCCTGCTTCTCTCTCTCTCCTTTGCCTGCTGCTCTCCCACTTGTGCTCACTCTCTCTCTCTGTCAAATAAATAAATAAATAATCTTCAAAAAATAATAAATACTGATGAATAAAAACAATAAAAACTGAATCAGGTAACCTTGGACAGATCAAAAAATAAAATAAAATAATTAAAAAAAAACAATCTGTGTTGACTCCAATAATCATTTTCATTCTTTTAGTCTTCTTGGTGCCAAGCTCCTCACCCTGGCCAGTGAGGTTTTCTTTTACACCTGATGGATTTCCTGTAGGCTGCCTTCATATGATTAAGGTTCACATGGCTTTTGGAATATAGCTAGTTGAATTCCCAAAAGAAAGAATTTGATGTGTTGGCATATTAGTAGGATTATTTTGGCAGAAATAAGAGGATTGTTACCCTTTGTCAACTTTAGGTGAATCGCTCCTAAGCTTTTAGAAACATTATAGACAGCGCATATGCCTGTAGTGTATATATTTATTTAGACATTCTAAATATTATTTCTGGGATCAGTATAAAACTTGCAGTTGGGAAGCTTTTATTTTTCTACTTTTAGAATTCAGTGTTTTAAGGTAGGCCTCATGCTATCAGTTTGCACTGATGCATGCTATAAAAACAGCTTTATGAGAACCAGAATTATAGTTATTGTAGGGATATAGTCTAAGGGATGTAGTCTAAGTAATTCAGTTTACTCTTTAAGAGAAACCAGGAAAATATTTCTTCACTTCAGTCTAGTTTCAAGAAAAAATTATCCCAATCAATAGTAAAATAGATTTTACATTAAGGCATCATGGATATTTTAATCTAAACTCATTTTTATTTATGTCTTGGCCACTAGGAAACTTGAACCAAGCTTTTTGGACATCTCCAGCTCATATACAAAAACAACAGGGTGCAGTGGTGTATGTAAATATTTCTATTGTATTCCGTTTGCCCTATGCTCAAAACAATGTATTTTATTTTTGCTATACTGTGTGTTTTAATACATGTTCTTAAATATTTTGTGTAACAAGATAAATGAAACAAGATGGGATCGGGAGGGAGACAAACCATAAGTGACTCTTAATCTCACAAAGCAAACTGAGGGTTGCTGGGGGGAGAGGGCGAGGGAGAGGGGAGTGGGGTTGTGGACATTGGGGAGGGTATGTGCTATGGTGAGTGCTGTGAAGTGTGTAAACCTGGTGATTCACAGACCTGTACCCCTGGGGATAAAAATACATTATATGTTTATTAAAAAATAATAATAAATTTAAGAATTAAAAAAAAAATTGAGAAACCATTTTTACTAATGTTATATTTTTGAAGCTTCAATAACAATATCACGTAAATATTTTTTTATTCAATAGACATAGGTTTATATTGTTTTATTGTTTTCATTTGCATTATTTTAATTATTAGTGATATTAAATGTTTTTTATTTGTTTCTCTTCATGTGTGAACTTTTTGTCCATCCCATTTTATGGGTTAGTTGCTTTCTTTTAGCTACATATACTATATAGGTAGATAGGTTGGTAGGAACATATGTCTAACTCAAATATGATGCATGTATTTTTCTTGATGAAGTATGTACCCACTGATACTTTTCATTTAATCTTTATTGTCAATTTTCATTGAACAAAAGATGTGCATTCTTATCCAAAAAAAAATTTCCCATGTTATTTTGTCTACAAATGTTGCTTTAAAAATAATTCTCAAAGATAGGCAAAACACTGTAAACAGTTAAAAATGGAAACTAACACAAAACCCCTAAAATTTGTAGTATTCTGCTATACCATGAATTCAAATTTCTATGCATGATCAATAGAAACCATCAGTAGACAGCTGCTCTAGCCTACAATTTTTAAATGAAATGCTGTTGTAGCAATGGTACTGGGTTGAGAAAAATCAATACGTTTGAATATATAGCGTTAAAATGGCTACTATTTCATAAATGTTAAGGCCAATAAAGTACCCATAAAAAGCTCAATGTTATATAAAGTGTATATAAATTTATGATGATGGATCTGCTGTGCCTTCAAAGGAAGCATAAATGTACTACTTAAATGGAATGAGTCTTGTATACTATATTCTAGAATGTCTGTACTTTCTTTGATTTGTTATTATAGGAGGAATGTTAATTAAGGCCCATAACAACACATAAGGATAGAATGGAAGATTTGTATGTCTGAATAATTCTAAATTCATGAGTAATCCTTTACCCATGACTTGAAATCAACGTCCTTGCATGAACTTACTTTTCAGCCACATTATCTGAAGTTGCAAGAAATAACACATCTTAACTGGTAAGCTTATCTTCTATAAACTCCTCCAAACAGTACTAAACTATTCTCCTAGCAATATTGTTTTCCCTCGCTAGAATGCATTTTTGTTGAGTCCATTTGTAGATTGTGCATCGTTGATGGCATAAATTTCATCCTAAGCACTGTAGACTGACTGTTACACGTGCCCTGGATACCCTATTTAAAGCAAAACTCCCTAACCTTGACTTATCCTGATATCATCTCCTTCTTGTATTTCCTTTCTACCCGTTTTATAACTGTACCAATATATATTTATTTGTTTACATAAATATGCCTTGCTCACTGGAATATAAACTCCTTTGGAGCAGAGATTTGGTTTTGTTCCTATTCTCTCTTCAGTGCATAAAACAGTGCCTGGTGCATCATAATCATTCTACAAATATTTGTTAAATGAATGAATAAATTGTAGAAATATCTCCAAAATAAGGCCAATTAATAGTGTTTGTTCTAAAGGAATCAAATAATTTAACCCTTATAGATATGCTTATGATAGGAGAGTTTCCCTATTTTTCTATGGAGCGAGTTTTTTTGTGAATGAAAATAGGACATAGTTTGGATAAAAATTAAAAAAAAAATAGTTTGGATATTTGCCTGGATTCAGATCCTTACACAGCTGTGCGGTTACTCTGGTTCAGAGCAAGTGAGTTAGTATCTCTGGTTCCTCAAATTCATCTGTAAATTAAAGATTCTGTTCTCTGGATTGTTGTGAAGTTAAGAAAAATAATATTTATAAAAGTGTAGAATAGGGGCGCCTGGGTGGCTCAGTAGGGGTGCCTGGGTGGCTCAGTGGGTTAAGCCTCTGCCTTCGGCTCAGGTCATGATCTCAGGGTCTTGGGATCAAGGCCCACAATCGGGCTCTCTGCTCAGCAGGGAGTTTGCTTCCCCCTATCTCTCTGCCTGCCTCTCTGCCTACTTGTGGTCCCTCTCTTTCTGTCACATAAATAAACAAAATCTTTAAAAAAAAGTGTAGAATATGATAGGTGCTAATCATATGTAAACTCTGTCCCTTTTTATTTATGAATAAAATTCCATAGATATAAATTTTTAATATCTTTAAGACAAGTCAAAAACTAATTTATTATTTAATGAGAAAGATCTAGCATATGTAGTCTTCTCTAGAAGTTTGTAAAAATTAAAAACTTATTAGACAAGGGAATTAACATCAAAACATAAAAGGAAAAGAAAAAAATGCATTTAATAATATTTTGACATCATAAGTCTGCAAAAATCACTCTAGATTGCCTTTGAATCTTAATAGGAGAAAATGTGCTATTTATGAGAAACCCATTAGAAACTTGACTATATCAAGAGGTTAATATGCAGTTTAATTTTATTCTAGTTGGCCAAGTACCTCAACCACATTATAGCTTCATAACTTAATAAATATTTTTATTTCTGATACATTAGTTCATTTTCCCTCTTTTTAATTGTAGTTTGGATTACCAGAGTGATAAGCAATGTATCTTAATAAATCTAAAATAGCTTGTCAAATGTCTGAAATCAGGTACTTATTTTTACTGATTTGTGTCATCTACAAAACACAATGTATTAAACATAGCAGGGCTTAGAAAATATTTCTTGAATTGACTAGTGATAATATTACAAAATTTATTGCATTTATTAGTCAGAGGACATTCACCCATTCATAAATAGCACTTAGAATTTGAAATATGAAATATGAAAATATATCATATGTTATATATAATATATAGTATATGTTATACTACATATTTATATATTTTATATATGTTATTGACCTCATCTCCCTTCCTCAAAATTCACTCATTCAATAATGTGAAAAAAATAGAGAAAATAAAAATCCTTCAGCAAAATAAGGAAACTTCAAGTCACAATCTATGCAGAGTACAGGTACAAATGCATAAAAACTAAACTCCAACAATACCAGGCACTAAGAAATAATACATGTTTCTTAAGACTTTATGCAGGATGAAAAAGTATTTAAAAGTAAGTGTGATATATTTTTAAAAGAACTATCTAATATTCATATAATTAACAGAACTAAAGTTGGCTATGAAAAAAGAGAAGATTATTTCCCCAGAGGAGTGAGCTTGAAATAGTTTTACTAAGCTACCTCCAAAAAATTACAAAAAAAAAAAAGAAAGAAAGAAACTATAGGGATGCCTGGTTGGCTCCATTCATTAAGCGTTTGCTTTCTGCTCAGGTCATGATCCTAGGGTCCTGGAATCGAGCCCCGCATCAGGCTCCCTGCTCAGTAAGGAGCCTGCTTCTCCCTCGGCCTGCTGCTCTCCCTGTTTGTGCTTTCTCTCTCTTTCTCTCTGACAAATAAATAAATAAAATCATTCATATATATATATGTAATTTTATATTATATACTTTTTAAATGTTTGATACACATTTTATTTTTATTTTATTTTTTATTTTATTTTTATTTTGTTATATATGTATGTATATATATATGTATGTATTTTGTTATATATATGCATGTATTTGATACACATTTTATTTTTTGTTATATATGTATGTATACATGTATACACACACAAAAACACGTTTGATACACATTTTATTTTTTGTTATATATGTATGTATGTATACAGCATACATACATATATAAAACAAAAAATAAAATGTGTATCAAACGTGTATTTGTGTATTTGATACACATTTGATACACATTTTATTTTTTGTTTTATATATATGTATGTATACATACATATATAAAAAACAAAAATGTATACATATATATGTATACATACATATATAAAACAAAAAATAAAATGTGTATCAAATGTTTAAAAAATTATATAAATTTTTATTAGAACTTTATATAATTGCAAATGATATAACTTTTTTTATAACCATTACATCACTTTCTAAATACATCACTTTCGTTACATCACTTTCTAAAATATGTCCACCATTACATCACTTTCTAAAACACGTCCAAATGTCACATAACTACGTGTTTTGAAAGGTCTGAAACTTCATGTAGTGTTTGACATCTTTGAGCTTCGCAGGGCCCTTGAATGTCCCTGCTCTTGTCAGATATGTCCCCATCCAGCAGAAAACGCTCAACTACTAGTTCCCTTATTAGCCAAAAACTACAAATATGTAGCTAGAAGCTGAAACTCGCACAGGCCATGTAGCAAAGGATGGTTGGTGGACCCTGGGTCCTTCTGCTGTACCACCATGCTGCTTGTGCCTTTACTGCAGGAAAGACTCTATCCTCAGGGTTACAAGGAGCAGCACCCATGGCATGCCTATGATATATGAAGAGGTTAATTCAAACCTTATTAAGCCCAGTTTTCTTAAACCACACAATCATAGAAATTCAAGAGATCTCATGGTGAGGGACATCAGAAGCCCTGCCATCATACATGACCTTTGCAGGTAATATCTTAACTGCATCCATCTTTTCTCCAGAGCACAGGATTGATATTACATTGATCACACCCTCCTCCCATGTAACATATTTTAGTCCTGCCTGGGTTCAAGAGACCATATTCTTCATTTACAAATTTTACCTAATCTTACTAATGCTATTAGTTATAAAATTGGTTCTACCTAAATGGGAATTCCTTCAACTAAAGGTCATAAAATCTGCTCAAGTTGAAATCAACAGGACTCTTGTTATTGCTTCTGGATATTCCTTCACTGTAGAACCTTTAGTAACCCATGGGCTTCTGATGTCAGAAGCTGCTTTTCTTAGCCTTGCACAATACAACCCTAGAACATACTGACCACATACTAGGTTACATAGAATTAGAGGATTTCATAGATCCATAGACCCTGAAACTGTGACACTCCATACCAAGTTATTCATCATGTCTTCAGAACCATCTCCCAACAGGAGTGGCACATCTACCAAGACCACCTTTCTATAGGATAGAACCAAACTTGGATGCTCTTGGCATACCCTACCAGCAGAATGAGTGGCCTTCCCTGTCTTAAGTTCCTTGTCAGATGGCACAGTACTGGAGGAGGTGACTCATCTTTCAGACCCCTTGGTTACCTGAGGAGCCTATAGGATTAACTGAGTGAACACCGGTGAGAGTTCACTGACTTTACAGATGGGATTACCACCATTATATGTGATGTAGGTTAGTGGAATGTTGCTGTTTTCTCTCCCTTAACCAGGATGTCCCTAATAAAGGGGGATCAGCATAATTGGACAAATATCAGGCAATCATTGTAGTTCTGGATGCCCCAGGCAAAGACTGATCCATCTGCACTTTTGTTGCTAATTTTTTGGCCACTGTCAATGGGTCTAGCTGTCTAGTACAGACAGTGGCAACAACAATTCTTCTTCTAAAGCTTCCCCTTTAGGATCTGGGAAACTCTTGCTTCACAGATATTCAAAATATAATTCAAGGTAATATATACTAAGGCCACAATATAAGGCCTTACCAGGGCACTGTTGATCCCCTTTGGGATTCCCCATTACTAATAGAAATCAAGGCACTCATTCCACTTCTCAAAATGTATGATGGAGGGGCTCTTCAAGAGGGCATTCAATGGAACTTCCAGATCTGTTAGAAGTCCATGCAGTTAGTTTATTTTTTTAATTTTTTAAAGATTTTATTTATTTATTTGACAGAGATAGAGAGATAGCTAGAGAGGGAACACAAGCAGGGAGAATGGGAGAGGGAGAAGCAGACTCCCTGCTGAACAGGGAGCCCAACATGGGGCTCAATCCTAGGACACCAGATCATGACCTGAGCCAAAGGCAGATTGAGCCACCCAGGTGCCCCCCCAAGCAGTTAGTTTAATGAAGAGGCCAAACGTCATCCTCAAAATCTAATATTTAAGTTACAAATGGAAACTGGATCCTCTGCTGAGTCTAAATTCATGCTCCTTGGGGACATGTACTCTCTACTCCAATGTTCTACAGATACCTCATTTACCTTTATTGCCCACAAAGAGAGACATTTCTACAGTCCAGGGTTTTGACAACACCTCACCATGTGGCCCTTCTGTTAAAGTATCTCCTTGGTTTCCTAGAAGAGTACTTCTGCTATCTCAAAATATTAGTCATTACTAAAGTAAATATTTGACAAGAAGGCATCAAGGGGTTAATTATAATCTGAAGCCTAAAATGTCATGTGTTTTCCTGACATCTTTGAGCCTCATGGGATCCCCCCCAATTGTGAGTTCCTGTGCTTTCACCAGATATGTCCTTCACTCAGTAGGAATGGCTCCCCAGCTGGCTAGTCCCTATCATCTGGACCAACTGCACTTCTCCAGTCCTTAATCTTATGGGTTTCATTTCTCTGCCAGACAAGGTGGCACCTCATCTTCTCGTCACTACAAAATCTGCCTTTCACAGCCCCTGCTTGTTCTCTGAGCGCCAAAATGCAACCCTTGTGTGGTCTTCCATGGTATGCAATGCTTCCTCTCCCAGGTTGTGAGTTTATATCACTAATAAGCTGCTGTCAATTTCATCTGTCCCATGTTGGGTGCTGGGTGTTTGGTCCTTTCACATTATTTAAGGCAGGGATACTTCTTTCACCAATAGGATGAATAAGAGGTGATAAGATTATGAAGTATCTATTATCACCAATTTTTAAAATATGAAATTTTTTTAATAGTCAAAAATTATAATTCCCTTCCTTTCTTCAAGTTTTACATCCACTATAGTAACCACAAGCCTGAAAATTTATTGGAATATTGTGTACTTGATAAAATCTATACACAAATCATTTACTTCTTGAAATAAAGCAAAGAACAAATAAGCAAAAATATCTCCATATCTATAAATGCAAAAAAATCTCCATATCTATAAATGCAGTTTAAACACATATATAAAGATATACATTAAAATGTTATTTAAAAATCTATATTATATAACAAAGATGAGATAATAGAGTAAGCATAATAAGAAATGCCAACGTGAAGAAAAAATACAAAAACTTAGAGTTTCAATAAAAAAGACTGGAGTATCAACCTTTTATCTGTACTGTCATTTGCAAATATCTTCTCCCATTCCGTGGGTTGCCTCTTTGTTTTGATGACTGTTTCTTTTGCTATGCAGAAGCTTTTTATCTTGATGAAGTCCCAGAAGTTCATCTTTGCCTTTGTTTCCTTCGCCTTTGGAGACATATCTTGAAAGAAGTTGCTGTGGCTGATATCAAAGAGGTTACTGCCTATGTTCTCCTCGAGGATTCTGATGGATTCCTGTCTCACGTTGAGGTCTTTTATCCATTTCGAGTTTATCTTTGTGTACGGTGTAAGAGAATGGTCAAGTTTCATTCTTCTACATATAGCTGTCCAGTTTTCCCAGCACCATTTATTGAAGAGACTGTCTTTTTTCCACTGGATATTTTTCCCTGTTTTGTCAAAGATTATTTGACCATAGAGTTGAGGGCCCATATCTGGGCTCTCTACTCTGTTCCACTGGTCCATGACAGTACAGATAAAAGGTTGATATCCAGGATCTATAAAGAACTCCTCAAACTCAACACACACAAAACAGATAATCATATTAAAAAATGGGCAGAAGATATGAACAGACACTTCTCCAATGAAGACATACAAATGGCTACCAGACACATGAAAAAATGTTCATCATCACTAGCCATCAGGGAGATTCAAATCAAAACCACATTGAGATACCACCTTACACCAGTTAGAATGGCCAAAATTAGCAAGACAGGAAACAACGTGTGTTGGAGAGGATGTGGAGAAAGGGGAACCCTCTTACACTGTTGGTGGGAATGCAAACTGGTGCAGCCACTTTGGAGAACAGTGTGGAGATTCCTCAGGAAATTAAAAATAGAGCTTCCCTATGACCCTGCAATTGCACTGCTGGGTATTTACCCCAAAGATACAGATGTAGTGAAAAGAAGGGCCATCTGTACCCCAATGTTTATAGCAGCAATGGCCACGGTCGCCAAACTGTGGAAAGAACCAAGATGCCCTTCAACGGATGAATGGATAAGGAAGATGTGGTCCATATACACTATGGAGTATTATGCCTCCATCAGAAAGGACGAATACCCAACTTTTGTAGCAACATGGACAGGACTGGAAGAGATTATGCTGAGTGAAATAAGTCAAACAGAGAGAGTCAAGTATCATATGGTTTCACTTATTGGTGGAGCATAACAAATAATATAGAGGACAAGGGTAGATGGAGAGGAGACGGGAGTTGAGGGAAATTGGAAGGGGAGGTGAACCATGAGAGACTATGGACTCTGAAAAACAACCTGAGGGTTTTGAAGGGGCGGGGTGGGAGGGTGGGGGAACCAGGTGGTGGGTATTAGGGAGGGCACAGATTGCATGGAGCACTGGGTGTGGTGAAAAAACAATGAATACTGTTACGCTGAAAATAAATAAAAAATTTAATAAAAAAAAAAAGACTGGAGTATACGAAGAAATATTTGCAAAATAAAGGAAAAGTGCTCAACTTACTTTATCATATTTTAAACATATAAAGCTATCAAAATTAAGACATTATGGAACTGAGGTAGAAACAGATCAGTGGAAATAAATAGATGTTCGTGTCTGTCAAAACAGTAATGGGGTGAGATGTTATTAAAATTATGGTGTTAAAAAATCGTTATTCATTTGGAAAACTATTTAGACCTCAATTTTAGATCTTACACAATAATAAATTTTGTATATACTAAAGATACAAAACAACACCATTTCTAGAATAAAATACAGATCAATACCTATGTAAGGACTTTCTGTACTTGAGACCAGGAATATTATGAAGAAAGAAAAACATTAATAACTTTTACAAAATAAAAATTAAGAAAAGCCCCTTATGGGAAAATATCTTAAAATTTAAATGAAATTTAAGATAAAAGTGATATCTGACAGGTGGTAAACTATTTTATATTTTCTATATTTAAACACATATTAATATGAAGACAGATGAATATCAATTTAAATAGAGATTATAGACACAAATATCTTGGGAAGTAGCATACAAACATAGAAATAAATTATCATATTTATTGTTTAAAAAGTTCAAAAAGAAATAATTTAAGGTAACTGGGAATGAAATAATAATAAATATAGCCATTTTGAATTCTTCAAAACTCAGCATATTCTAGGAATCTGGGTAGCTAACAAGCTATAGCTATCAATCAAGCTAGCTAACTCTATTTTTTTAACTGCATGAAGCATTTTATTTTATAAACATAAAGTTTGCCTTGCAGAAGGAAAACAAATTGTGTTTTTCATCCATTTCCTCTAACTACAAACCAGGATTATCATTCTAAAGCAGAAGTCAAAAAGACACGCTGCATATAGTAAGTGGCGATATTTTTTAGGTAGTTTATAAATAGCTTTAAATAAGTAATTATTTATATCAGCTACATCCAATGAAAATAAATTTCAGTAGTACTAATAAGTACAAAAATGACAGGCTTTGGGTCACAATTCCAATTTTTCTTGAAAAGCTGAGATAGATTTCTAGTAAAATATCTTTTAGGTCCAAGAACTCTTACATGTTAATTACTTTGAAATTTTTAATATCTAGGATTTGCATCTTCATATATAATGTAACTCTGGTATTATTTGGGATCACTTTTGTTTCAAAGCTTATCATAGAGCTCAGTTCCTATTTTTGGTGACCAGTTTCCAACACTGATTGTCACTCTTCTCATGTCAAGATCCTACCAAGATACTTATTCCCTCCTTATTCTAAACACTGATAAAAGCAACAACAAAAATGCCCCCAAATAATTTATACACACACACACACACACACACACACACACACGCACATATATAATAACATATTTCAAAATCATAAATACTATGGATCATGGTGGGGCACAAGAAATATACACCAAAATATCAGTTGCTTCTTTTAGACTTCTCACGTAATTGAATTCCAAAATTCTCTACTTTGGGGTGATTGAGGTACAAACAAATATAAAGCATAAGTTCATTTGAGTTCATAGAGTTGGAGATTTTTGAGGCAAAATGAAGACAACTGCAAATGAGATGAGGACTAATATAGTTTTTACAAAAAAAGAAAGAAAGAAAGAAAGAAAGAAAGAAAGAAAGAAAGAAAGAAAAGAAAAGAAGAAAAGAACTCAAAGTAGACCTCGGAACATAAGTATAGAAGACAGGCTGTAAAATCACTCCAATTATTCTAATCCAAAATTCACTCCTTGTGTAATCCTCTCCTCTTGATTTTGTGGGTTGGAGAGTTGCTTCTAACCAAGAGAGTACATTGTTGGTATTGGGATGATAATATTGCTTAACAGTATAACTTCCATCATGCTAGAAAACTCTCTTCCTTCTTGGCTTTAATGAAGCAAGTTGCCATGTAGGGGAGGTCTACATGGCAAGTAGCTGAAGGTGGCCTCCAGCCAAAAGCCAGATAGGGGGTGCTGAGTCCAATAGCCCAAAGGAACTGACCCATGCCACCAATCACTTACATGAATTTGGAAAAAAAAAACAAAAACACAAAACCAAAAAACCTTCTCGGTTGTACTTTCTCTCAGACTCTAATTATGGTCAATGCCGTAATGGCAACCTTGTGACGAGTCATGATATAAATGGGTCTTCTTGAATTTTTGACACACAGAAGTTGTGAGAAAATAAATGGGTAGTTTTCAAGCCAGTACATTTGTGGTGATTTGTTATGCAGTAATAGATAAATAATACAATCGGTGTAACTACTTAAGGTCTTTGAACCTCAGATAACAGCCCTGAAACTTAGTTATTATTTTTACAGGCTATGAATTTACAGAAAAGACTACATATTTAATCTAGATAATTGAAGGCTTTATAAAAGAGGAAAAGTATGTTCCAGGACTTACAGAGTTATTCTGTAGAGGAAAAAAATAGCGTTAGCAAAAAATAACAGCAAAAATGTGGAAAGAAAGTGTGAACCAGGTTGATGTAAGAAATTGAGTCACTGTAAAGCTATATACATTATATATGTGTTACATATATACATATGTAGTAAAAAATCATGTATCAGTATATTTCAAAATCATAAGTACTACAGCATATGTATCCTAGTGTTAACTATTCCCTGTCCTTTCCTTCCACTCAAAGCATTATTTAGATATTAAATATTTGTTCAAAACCCGACATACTATCTACCACTGCAAAATCACCACAAAATCAACCACCAAGAGTAGAGAAGGGTTGATTTGAGAATACAAAGATAATCATGTATGGTTGCACAAAAAGACGGAAGTAAGATATTGATGAGAATACTTTAGCATTCTGGCTGATTCACAGATCATTTGTATCAGAGGAAGAGAAGAAGCTACTCTTCCATGTGTCATTGCTAGGCCGGACTCTCATTAGAAAACACATACTCATCAATAATTTGGATTAAACCTTATGAAATGCCACTTTCAGATTTAAAATACTCAAATAGCAACAGATGAATATGTTTCCATTTCATATTTCAGTTGCTCTTGGGAATGTCTTCAATAGAAATTGTAACTTACTTTAATCATAGAGAAATAAAGAATAATTCAGGGGAAAAAAACTCCCTATATTCCAAACTTAACTTCAAGAAACAATTGAAAAAATGGAAAGCTGGGTCCTTCTATGTTTGCATGATCATAAACTATTACTATGTTCTATGTTCTTCCTTTTCAGAGGATACATGAATCTAAAACTGCTGTTACTGTATACTTTCAAGATGACCTGTTTTTATTGATACTTGGCTCATCAGAAAAAATATAGTGCAAATAGATGAAATAATGTGTATATACTCTCATAAAAATGTACTAACAGAAGACATTTAAAATAATTTTACTTTTTCATTGTTAGCTCAATTTAATTTCATGATTTCACAAATGAAAGGAAGAGAGCCCAATTCTACCTAAAGAAGTAGAAAAACACATTTGTACCCATTGTTTTAATTTTCTATTATTAGATAATGCAAGTCAGTTGACTACTAACTAATGCTTTAGGAGGCACATTTGAGACCAGTTCTTTTATTATTCCTTTCACAGTAGTAACTCTGTGCTTGACTTAATTTAGTTTGCTTATAATTAAAAAACAAATCTCCTGTACTTAATTACTTCTGTTCTCAGATTCCTCCTCTTAAGTAATTGTGTAATCAGTGATCAAGTGTATCAGGCTTTTAGAACAGTTTGATGTTTATAGGGTATTTGTACCACCTCATTGGGTGAGCTGGTCTGAATGAAGATAATAGGGTTGGTATTAGTTGAATGCAGCTCTGGATCAATGCTTTCAATTTATTTTAAGGGCTATAACTCTCGCTATTACACATAGTTGCCCCCACCTATTGGAGAAAAGTACATACTGTATTTCAAAGCATAGAATGTGATCCCTTTTTATCTGAACAATGCTTTCAAGAAACAATTTCGAGATCCAGGTATTTGGAAAGACTTACATTTTTCAACTGTTGCCATGGAAAAGTATGATTGGAAGCCAGGAAAGACTTTCCTTGTCTTTCAGTTTGAGAATACTGCAAACCAAGATAATTTTCAAAAATATAAGATAGGGTTATCTCTTGGCAGGTGAAAACATCATTTAGCTAAGCTTTCCTACACCTATGTTACAAATAAATAAATTTTTTGCTGTTATACTTTCAAACCACATATTTTTGAGTGTGACATCTCCAATTTTTTATCATTTTTTAAATTTTATTTTATTTCATCATGATAAGTGTACTCTTTGATCCTCAACCCCTATTTCCCCTACCCCCCACCTACCTCCCCTCTGGTAACCATCACTTTTTTCTTTGTAGTTAAGTCTGTTTCTTGGTCTCTCTCTCTCTCTCTCTCTGTCTTTCTCTCTCTCTCTTTTTCTTTGCTCTTTTGTTTTGATTCTTGAATTTTTAAAATAGCTGAAGATTTTTTTTCAAAATTAAAAAGAAAAGGTAAGGAAAAGAAGAAAGGAAGAGCACAGAAATAAAACATCTGCATGCCAAATTCAGCTCACCAAGCTGAAGTTGAGCCAGGTCATCTAAACTAAAGATAATAAATGTCAGTTCTGTTAACACAGATGTTACTTAAGTAAAACTCTTTAGAGTTCTTTGCTTTGTTTTTAGAAAGTAAACAACAACATATTTACCTTTAATGTGGAAATTCTGGGACATTCATATTAGAATCCTCAACTACTTTCTTGGCTCAAGGTCTGTCACCTCTAGTTTTCCTTGGGAGCCCGGGTTAGTGACATCAATGTTAGAAATAAATACAAAGAAGCAAGCAAAACAAACTCTTTCTCCAGTATCACAAGGGTTTGTTTCCCAGTCACATAAGAAGCAGAGAATCATTCTCTTTAAAAGTTCCAATTAAAACCTCTCCAGGCTACAGGATGCCAACTTACTAAGTCTTTCCATATACTTATTTTGATATGTCATTCTCAAAGCATTTGCGTTTTTAGATAAATCATTTTTAATTCTTAAATTATCTTTATCTGAATTTTTCAGTTCCTCTTAGTAGTCAAATTAAGCACACACACACACACACACACACACACACACAAGAAAACCAGCAAGGCATTTAGATCCATTTTCTAATATTGCACCACATTCTATTAAGTGGCACTAATTGCATTGGGAATGAAAATTAATTGAGAAGCTTTCACTATCTTTGCATAGCTACTTGAACTTACACATTATCTTTGGAGTTCATTCTAAGTGAGCAGTTTTTTCACACTGTCTTCACAATCCATGACCTAATATGAACAAATGTATGTGTAATTTGCCAGTGCCTCACCACTGAAATGCTGTGATTCAATGTAGCCAAAGTACATAAAAATGACAATATAGTTATTTCCCAATTATCCCACAGCAGCAGAGTAACCAGTGTTTCAATATAAAGTGTAATTGATTCCTAATTGCCATACTTTCACAGAAAGGCCACAGTCCATAACTTCATTAAATAGTGAAAACACAAATAACTATTCATAAGGAAAGAATTAGCATATGCTATATGCTTATTTACTTTCTAATCTGTAAATGTTTTAGATTCTGGTCTGTGTAAAGGCTGCACAGTCTGCAATATGTCATTCAAATATTCCTCAGGGAACAGGAAATTTGCCCAGTGATGTTCATTTAGGAGGGGGAAATAAAATATTGGCTATTTGATATTTGATGTGCTCTAGAGGGGGCTTCTCCCAATTCCTGGATCATTTCCAAAACAGAGATATAGAACAAATATCCGAGTCTGTGAATTGAAGGCACCTTCACTGTTATATACACTCAGGCTTGTTAGGGCTCCTGTAAAAGATAGGAAGGAAGAAAGGATAAAATGGTAGAGCATAGGGGAATAGGATCTATCTACTGCCTAATGTGAAAAATGAATGAAGAGTGTAGGTTCTAATTGTGAGTGTTACTCAGATATTATTCTAGAAGGATCCTTGAGATAAAGGCAAGGGCAACCTATATCTGTATATTATGAAAAAAATGAGCAAACAAAATAGAAGGGATACAAAAAATATAATTAGTCCTGCTACAAAATATTTGTATGAAGTTTCAAAATGTTGACTTTTAATAGTGCTAGAGTTGATTTTCCTACCTTCACAGTGCCCTATTATAGAACTTTGTAAAGATATTATGTTTGGTTATCTATAACTTAGTAAAATGCTTCAAATGATCTGCAACTGTTAAATTACAATGTAATTTAAAATATTTATATTATGAATTATTTGAATGATAGTGACAAAATATACTTGCTGAATGGAAATAACCAGCATTTTATGTATAGCTGCTCCCTGAAGTAAACTCACATATGAAAATATGTCATTGACTAAAAATATTATATCTATATACTTGTCACTTTTTGACGTTCTTGACAGCCCATATTAGCTCACATAAAATTGTACAAGGAGGGGCACCTGGGTGGCTCAATGGGTTAAACCTCTGCCTTTGGCTCAGGTCGTGGTCTCAGGGTCCTGGGATCGAGTCCCACATCAGGTTCTTTGCTCAGCAGGGAGCCTGCTTCCCCCTCTCTTTCTGCCTGCCTCTCTGCCTACTTGTGATCTCTATGTCCATCAAATAAATAATAAAATATTTTTAAAAAATTGTACAAGGAAAGAAAAATGTAGTGTATAAAAACTCAGTAGTACATGTGTCTGCTATACTGAATTAAATATATGCTAGACAAGAAACAGGCTCATCTGCTTGTCCCGTGTTCTTTCCATGGTATGGTAATTTAGGAAATAAGCATTAAGAAGGCATGAGTGGATACTTTTGGTGTCCTGTCCAAATTCCCTTAGTGCACACTTTGCACGTTAGTGTCTTCAAACCCCAGCTACTGGATGTGCTAGCAACTAAAACCTCAGAGCAACTTATTTCTCTGAAGAATTCTCCTTGGTCCCTTCATATAGGAGTTTATGAATCTTCCTGCCTAGTAGATCTTGGCCAAAGACCAAATGTCAGACCCATTGTCACGGGTGTGAATAACATTATAGTTATTTGTGCTAATTTGTGCTTCAGAATAAAGTTAGTTTCCAGCTAAGTTTTCATTCTTCCTTAACAACTTCTCCTGGCTTGTTGCAGGTCCCTCACTCCCCTTATCATAACAATACTTCCCCAATAAATAATAGTATAAGAATCCCCACTTCAGTCACTTCTAGGAAATTCCACCTAGGAACGGGCTTTGTCCTAGAGTAAGGAGTGGTCCTAGAATGGATGTTCTAAGAATGACATCTAGAGTTGGTTCATTTACTGACCGTATGAACTTGTATGTCCCATCACAGTGGCAGATGAAGAATGGATAGGTCCTATTTCACCATAGCTATAGTGGACTGGGATAACAAATGGGTAGGAGCAGATATACTTGGTGATGCAATGTCTTCGGCATTTAATAGTGTGATGAAAAAAGAAAATAAAAGAACGTCAGAATCGCATACTTATTGTTAAGCACCACTGATACACTGAAGAGAAAAGATGACAGGCTCACATCTATTAATCAATACCTTAAAGTAAAGGTAGAGTTATACAGCTTTCTTGACAGCATTTCAAAAGACTCTTACCTCCTGAAGACCCAGGGCAGGACCACTAAATTTAAGCCTGGGACTTAAATGGAAAAGTGGAAGAACTTCAGAAAATCCTGAATTCTCAGCCTCAGAAAGTCTTCTATGCAAGGCTGTGGCCTGGCGTGGAAGTAACAAAACCCAGAGATTTTGAAAGAAGAATCTCTGTTGGTGCATTTGAGAATTTTCAGTTTTGAGGTTCTTCTGAACTCCTAGGACCAACTCCATCTTCTTGGCAGATCTATCCCCTTTCCTAACTGCTTGCTTCAAACAATGTAAGAACTTCAAATAAGACAAGAATGTACAAGACTATCTTTGCCCTCTTTAAGATAGACCCCCAACGGCCCTCCTGTCCAACAGACTATTTTTCCAGTGTTACTGAGACATAATTGAAATTGTGTAAGTATAAGATGTAAAATGCAATGGTTTGATGCACATGTAAATTTCAAAATAATTGCTGTGGTAAGGTTAGTCAGCACATCCATCACTTCACATAATTATCATTTTTGTGTATTGGGAGAATGTTTAGAATCTATTCTCTTAGTAATTTATAAGTATACAGCACGGTATTATTAACTAGAGTCACCATACTGTGTATTAGATCCTCAGAACTTATTCATCTTGTACCTGGACGCTTGTACCCTTTAACTAACAACTCCCATTTCCTTATTTCCCAGTCCCCAGCAACCACTATTCTAGTCTCTGTTTCTGTGAGTTCTGTCTTTTTAAATTGCATGTATATACAAGGAAGATACTTGCAACAGACTTAATTTGGGTAAAATCTCGGTATAATTCAACAAGAAAATAGTGGACCTAATCAGGATGAAGAGGTTTTAAATGTCAAAGGAGCTGCAGGCTCTGTTTTATATGTGCCGGCAGAAAATGGGAAGTAGGCTTAGAAGGAATCTGGAGAGTACCAGCAGGTGGAAAAATATAAAACCGGGTAAGAAAGTTTGTCCATATTGGAGAACTCTCTGGTGACAAAGAATTTAATACTCTCCCAAGGGATGATCTGAATGCTTGGAAAATATGTTAGTCTTCAGTAACTAAAGTAGAGATGCCAGAGCTGCCTTGATACTATATTGATAAATGAATTAAAAAAAATCAGAAAAGTGCCATGCTACAGCGGGTTTACTATCTATGGCCAGAGCAATCACTATTTATCAGGGAACTGCAAACCACAATGAGATACATCTTATACCTCTTAGAATGACAGTTGTTAAAGAAGACAAGAGATAACAAATTCTGGTTGAGGTTGTGAGGAAAAGGGGACACTTATGCACTATTGGTGGGAATATAAAGAGATGCAGACACTATATATATATATATATATATATATATATATAGTTCTTTACAGTTTAAAGATTCCACACAAAATTAAAAATAGAACTACCATATGATACAACAATTACACTTCTATGTATTTAGCTGAAGGAAATTAAAACAGGATATTGAAGAGATATCTGCACTCCCATGCTAATGATATATGTAACATATAATGTAATATGTTATTATATTTATTATATACTGTATGCATTTTACAATGTGTATATATATATATAAAATTCAGTCATAAAAAAGAAGGAAATTCTTCCACTAGCAACAACATGGATGGATCCTGAAGGCATCATTCATAAGTGCATTAAGGCAGACAGAGAAAGACAAATACTCTATGATATCAATTATATGTGGAATCTAAAAACATCAAACTCATAGAAACAGAGAGTAGAACAGTAGTTGCCGGGATCTGAGGCGTGGGGGAAATGGGAAGATGCTGGTCAAAAAGTACAATTTTCAGTTATAAGATGAGTAAGTTCCAGGGATCTAATGTACAACATGGTGACTATAGTTAACAATATTATAGTATATACTTGAAACTTGCTACAAGAGTAGAGCTGAGCTTTAATATTCTCACCATAACCACAACACAATGGTGATTAAACTTACATGATATTGCATGTCAATTATATTTCAAAATAGCTGTAAAAAACAGAAAACTCAAAAGCTAATATATTCCTTGAGAGGGCCCAGAGAACAGTCTATTTACTAAAGTAATAAGAAATATGTTGGTGAGGGGCACCTGGGTGGTTCAGGGATTAAAGCCTCTGCCTTCGGCTCAGGTCATGATCCCGGGGTCCTGGGATCAAGCCCCGCATCGGGATCTCTGCACTGTGGGGAGCCTGCTTCCCTCTCTCTCTGCTTGCCTCTCTGCCTACTTGTGATCTCTGTTTGTCAAATAAATAAATAAAATTTAAAAAAAAGATATATGTTCGTGAGGGCAACAGCATTATTTAAAACTGAATACTGGCTTCTTTAAAGGTAAGGATTGGAAGCAGAACATGCAGATATAGAACTGAAAACCCTAGTATCTATATACATATACACGTACACGTACATTACTGAGAACCTTAGTATCTATCTGTATACATACTGTATATGTGTGTTTGTGTGTGTGTATATTACATATATATATACCCACATTATTATTTGACCACTCTTCCCTAAAAGGACTTAGGTACCACACAATGGAAGGGGAACTACCCAAATATTTTAAAGTGTTTTGTAATGTATCTGAATTGACTCTGATATACAGAGATGCAAAGCACCATGCTGCTCCTCATTAGACTATGGGTATCAAAGCATTCAATAATAATGGATTTATAATCAACATCTACTTTATAATGTGTCCAGTAGGTCCACAAGCCTATCTAGTAGAACTCTCCCTGGTTCCTGAACATACCATTGACTCTGGCATACTAAGCTTTAACAAAACTCTCAGATTGTTGTACTCTATTACGATATAGTCCAAAGAGACCTGAACCATCTAGAAATTCTGCAAAGTATCACCTTGGTCCACTATATTAATGATATTATATTAATCAAATCTATGAACAACAATCATGAGAACTTGTGATACTTTATAAAGCATGTGCCCTCAAGAGGTGAGAAATTAAGCACTGTGAAGATTCAGGGGCTTATCACATTGAGGACATTTTTAGAAGTACACTGGTCCAGGAATTTGGGAACCTACAACATAAAGGACTAGGCATTACATCTTATAGCTTTCACCACTAAGAATGAAGCATGTTTGGTAGGCTTCTTTGGCATATTCTACATGTGGGACTATTGCTGACATCAGATTGACATAGAAGGTTGCTAGCTTTGAGTGGGTTTTGGAGCAAGAAAAGATTTGACAGCAGGTCTAGGTGGGTGGACAAGCAGCCCTATTACTTGGGCCAAAGGACCTGACAGATCCCATCATACTGGAGCTATCAAAGGTAGCAAAAGGGACTGCCGTCTTCTTTTAAAAGCTCCAGAAATAGGGTTGTCACATAGATCCTTGAGGTTCTGGAGCAAGGCCATGCCATCTCTGCTAGAGAACTATGGGGTCTACTCTATGTAACAAGGTGCTCCTGGCATGCTAGGGAGCAAACTGAGCATCTAGTTCTGGGATATTGAGGGATCATGCCTTTAGAACTGCCCATGATAAATCAGGTACAGTCACACTCATCAAGTAATTATTCACCATAGAAACAAGTAATATACACCAAGTACTGTGGGTAGGTCACAGAGATAAAACTGTGACCCCATTTCACTGTACTTCTGTTACTATATGTAAAATACTGGAAATGTCAAGGGCCACTGGATAGTTTTAGTTCTTCTAAGTTGGCTCTATTTATCACCACTTTAAAAAAATCTAGTATTTTACATTTTACACATTCTATAGGAATATCTCTTCATATATGCATGTGTGTGTACATATATACACATGTGCACATATTCATACACTCACACACACATATACACACTAAATAAATAAATTAAGGTCCAAAATATATATTGTTCTCTTACTTTGTTTGATTGAGTAGATCATTCTATGCATCAGTTAAACTCATTTCCAAACTTTAAAGAATATAATGCAATACTGTAGTATTCAGTATTATTAATAAGAACTTTTCATTTCATCTGATTGCCCTTTCCTTAAGAATAGCCTAAGTTTTTATTTTTATATTTATTTTACTAGAAAGACTATCTTCTCAGGAGGATGTTTACCCTTTAAATCTAAAGAATAATATATAATATATAATAAATATAAATATAAATATATATTTTTTCAATTTATTTTCCTCTAATCTTCCTTTGGTTATATCTTGTCTCCACCATCTTTCTTTGTGATTCTTAAACTTCAGCTGCATAGATCTATCTTCCTGTGTTTTAACTTTTTACATCATATTTACTAGTGTTTATCTTTTTCTCTGCCTTCTGAAAGGTTTCTTCATGTTTAGTATCAGATCACATGCTTAATCTTCTACCCCATGAAGTCTATTATTTTGTCTGTTTGTTTAATATTTTATTTTTTAAAGATTATATTTATTTATTTGATAGAGAGCTAGCAAGAAAGCATAACCCAGGGTGTGTGTGTGGGGGGGGGGAACAGAGGGAGAAGAGGAAGCAGGCTTCCCCTCTGAACAGGGAGCCAGATTTGGGGGCTCCATCCCAGGACCTGAGATCCTGACCTGAGCATAAGGCAGATGCTTGACTGACTGAGCCACCCAGGTGTCCATTTAATATGTTCAATATTTTAATCATTTTTAAAAATTTCTAGGAACTCTTTATTCTCAGATTGCTCTTTCACAACAACATTATTTTCTTAGAGATACAATGTCTTTTTGCATTTTTCAAGGGAAACTAATTTGAATTTTTAATGTCCTCTTTTAGTGCCTGAATTATAATGTTTCTTTCAAGGTCATTTGGTCTGTGTACTCATTTTGGTCCATCTATTTCATGCTCATAGTTGCTTTCAAATTTCTAATGGTTCTTAGTTCATATTTAGGAATGAAAGACTAGGTTAATTAAGTATGTGGTGTAAATTGCCTCTAGGTTATAAAAGTATATTTCACAAAATGATCCCTCCCTTGAAGGAAACATTGGCAACTCACTCTAAGTAATTTGAAGGGATTGTTAACAGGTAGGCATCCCTAATTAGTGCCCAGTAAATGGACAGGCAGGCATACTAGGGACCCTCTCAATTGCTTTAGGAGGGCATTATTCTGGAATTAAACTAATGTAGTAAAAGTTATCTGGGCTGAGCTCTCTTTCTTTCTTGACCCTCGTATTTTATTATTTTATTTTATTTTATTCTTAAAGATTTTTATTTATTTCTTAGACAGAGTGAAAGAACAGGCAGGGGACCAGGAAAGAGAGAAGCATGCTCCCCGCTGAGCAGGAAGCCTGATATGGGGCTGGATCCAGGACCCTGGGATCAACCCTGAGCCAGAAGCAGACGCTTAGCCAGCTAAGCTATGCATGTGCCCCTGACCCTCACATTTTAATATGGAAGTATATACTTTAGTCTTAAACATTCCTTCAGTTTAGTTGCTTAAACCTTTAAATCCACAGTAAGAGTCTTGGGCAGGTTACTCCCAGCAATTATATATGTGGAGAAAGTGAAATGTGTGATTGGCTCAGGTATGTAAATGGCTCTTTAAATACCTATATGGCTATCTTCAAGCCATTTTCCATTCTTCAAACTTTTTTCGTTTGAATCTGAAGCTAGTCTCAGCTTTCTTCCTTTATTTTCTTATTTTATTTATTTTATTATGTTATATTAGTCACCATACAGTACATCATTAGTTTCTGATGTAATGTTCCATGATTCATTGTTTGTGTATAACACCCAGTGCTCCATGCAATACGTGCCCTCCTTAATACCCATCACCAGGCTAACCTATCCCTCCACTGCCCTCCCCTCTAAAACCCTCAGTTTGTTTCTTGGAGTCCACAGTCTCTCATGGTTCCTTCCCCCCTCTTATCCCCCACCTCTTCATTTCCTCCTTTCTTCTCCTAATATCCTCCATGCTATTCCTTATGTTCTACAAATAAGTGAAACTATATGATAATTGACTTTCTCTGCTTGACTTATTTCACTTAGCATAATCACCACCTGTTCTAGCTTCAAAGATAACAGATGTAGTAATAAAAAGAAGAGGTATATGCACCCCAATGTTCATAGCAGTAAAGTCCACAGTAGCCAAACTTTGGAAGGAGCCAAGATGCCCTTTAACAGATGAATGAATAAAGGCAATGTGGTTCATATAGACAATGGAATACTGTTCAGCCATCAGAAAAGGTGCATGCACACCATTTGCATCAACTTTCTTTAGAAGGAACTTGGATAGATCTAGTAGTCAGGATTAGTGTGGCCAATGGTTTATCGATCTTATTGATTCTTTCAAAAAACCAGCTTCTAGTTTCGTTGATACGTTCTACTGTATCTCTGGTTTCTACCTCGTTGATCTCTGCTCTAATCTTGATTATTTCCCTTCTTACGTGTGGAGTTGGTTTGATTTGTTGTTGATTCTCCAGTTCTTTAAGGTGTAGAGACAGCTGGTGTATTCTGGATTTTTCAATTTTTTTGAGGGAGGCTTGGATGGCTATGAATTTCCCCCTTAGGACTGCCTTTGCTGTATCCCATAGGTTTTGGAGTGAAGTGTCTTCGTTCTCATTGGTTTCCATAAATTGTTTAAGTTCTTCTTTGATCTCCTGGTTGATCCAAACATTCTTAAGCAAGGTGGTCTTTAGCTTCCAGGTATTTGAGTTCCTTCTGAACTTTTCCTTGTGATTGAGCTCCAGTTTCAAAGCATTGTGATCTGAGAATATGCAGGGAATAATCTCAGTCTTTTGGTATCGGTTGAGCCCTGATTTGTGACCCAGTATGTGGTCTATTCTGGAGAAGGTTCCATGTGCACTTGAGAAGAATGAGTATTCTGTTGTTTTAGGGTGGAATGTTCTGTATATATCTATGAGGTCCATCTGGTCCAATGTATCATTCAATGCTCTTATTTCTTTATTGATTTTCTGCTTCGATGATCTGTCTATTTCTGAGAGAGGCATGTTAAGATCTCCTACTATTAATGTATTCATATCAATATGACTCTTTATCTTGATTAATAGTTTTCTTATGTAATTGGCTGCTCCCATATTGGGGGCATAGATATTTACAATTGTTAGATCATCTTGGTGGATAGTCCCTTTAAGAATGATGTAGTGTCCTTCTGTATCCCTGACTACCGTCTTTAGTTTAAAATCTAATTTATCTGATATGAGAATCGCTACCCCGGCCTTCTTTTGAGGCCCATTGGCGTGAAAGATGCTTCTCCATCCCTTCACTTTCAGTCTGGGTGTATCTTTAGGTTCAAAATGGGTCTCAATCCAAAAGAAAAGAGAGAAAGCCCAAATTAATAAAATTAAGAATGAAAAGGGAGAGATCACAACTAACACCAAGGAAGTAGAAACAATCATCAGAAGCTATTATCAACAGTTATATGCCAATAAGCTAAGCAACCTAGATGAAATGGATGCATTCCTGGAAAACTATAAACTCCCAAAATTGAACCAGGAAGAAATTGACAACCTGAATAGACCGATATCTAGTAACGAGATTGAAGCAGTGATCAAAAACCTCCCAAAAAACAAGAGCCCAGGACCTGACGGATTCCCTGGGGAATTCTATCAAACTTTCAAAGAAGAAATAATACCTATTCTCCTGAAGCTGTTTCAAAAAATTGAAGCAGAAGGAAAACTTCCAGACTCTTTTTATGAAGCCAGCATTACCCTGATCCCCAAACCAGGCAAAGACCCTACCAAAAAGGAGAATTTCAGACCGATATCACTGATGAATATGGATGCTAAGATTCTCAACAAGATCCTAGCAAACAGGATCCAACAGCACATTAAAAAGATTATCCACCATGACCAGGTAGGATTCATCCCTGGGTTACAAGGATGGTTCAACATTCGCAAATCAATCAATGTGATAGAACAAATCAATAAGAGAAGAGAGAAGAACCACATGATCCTCTCCATTGATGCAGAAAAAGCTTTTGACAAAATCCAGCATCCGTTCCTGATTAAAACGCTTCAAAGTATAGGGATAGAGGGAACATTCCTGAACTTCATCAAATCTATCTATGAAAAACCCACAGCAAATATCATCCTCAATGGGAAAAAGCTTGCAGCCTTCCCATTGAGATCAGGAACACGACAAGGATGCCCACTCTCACCACTCTTGTTCAACATAGTATTAGAAGTCCTAGCAACAGCAATCAGACAACAAAGAGAAATAAAAGGTATCCAGATTGGCAAGGAAGAAGTCAAACTCTCTCTCTTCGCAGACGACATGATTCTTTATATGGAAAACCCGAAAGACTCCACCTCCAAACTACTAGAACTCATACAGCAATTCAGTAATGTAGCAGGATACAAAGTCAATGTCCAGAAATCAGTGGCTTTCTTATACACTAACAATGAAAATACAGAAAGGCAAATTAGAGAATCGATTCCATTTACTATAGCACCAAAAACCATAAGATACCTCGGAATAAACCTAACCAAAGAGGTTAAAGATCTGTACTCGAGGAACTACAGAACACTCCTAAAAGAAATTGAAGAAGACACAAAAAGATGGAAGACCATTCCATGCTCTTGGATGGGAAGAATAAACATCGTTAAAATGTCTATACTGCCCAGAGCAATCTATACTTTTAATGCCATTCCAATCAAAATTCCACCAGTATTTTTCAAAGAGCTGGAGCAAATAATACTAAAATTTGTATGGAATCAGAAGAGACCCCGAATTGCTAAGGAAATGTTGAAAAACAAAAATAAAACTGGTGGCATCACGTTACCTGATCTAGTAGTCAGGTTCTAGTTTTTTCTGACCTGTTTGCCATCTCAAGAAATCACGTCTTCTTTGACTTGAATCTTCCAGAATTTTTTCAACATTTTTATGCTTTAAAAATAACTTGACATTTAATCAGCAGTGTCTTGTGTTCACCATTTTAATTCTGTTTTCTGCCTTCTGCATGTGTTGAGTCCAGCACCTTGAATCAGAGTTTGAAGAACTAGATTACTAAAATTGTCAAGGCTGACTTTAAATAAACTGAATGAAGCCTCTTAACCATTATAGGTTGCCAGGATCTATACTTCAAATTGCAGATAAAATACCAGTTAAAAAATGAAAATTCCTAAATAATTTTAAATAACTATCTCTATGATAAGTAATGAGGTAAATATTTTAGGATATCACTGGAAATTATCATAATATTACAGATGAATTGGAAAAATACATTTTCCATTTTTCCAGATATTCAAATTATAAAATGGTTGTAAGCCAATTTATCTTTCCCTAATTCCACCAAATTGACTACTTATCAATGGGGCTTCAATTACTAAAGGATAAGATAATTGTTAGATATTAATGATTTTCTACTATCTCTTTCTAAAGCTTCTGGAATTTTTTTTTTTTTTTTAAATTTATTTGACAGACGGAGATCACAAGTAGGCAGAGAAGCAGGCAGAGAGAGAGGTGGAAGCAGGCTCCCCGCTGAGCAGAGAGCCCGATGCGGGGCTTGATCCCAGGACCCCGAGATCATGACCCGAGCCGAAGGCAGAGGCTTTAACCCACTGAGCCACCCAGGCGCCCCGCTTCTGGAATTTTTAGTTAAAAAGAACATTAGATTGCATGGTGAGTTATTAAAGAAAAACACATGTCTTTCCAATACTTTTCTCTCTCAATCAAGATTAACCTGCAACTATAAAACCAAATTAAGACAGAATGATATTGAATTGTAAGCTGCTATATAGTATAACTCTCCCCCACACTATAAGTTCAAATTTTTTATTCAAGAGATCCTCGTCACTCTTAATAAATGATTATATAACTAAAAGTTATAAATTTGAGTTTATAAGGTGTGTGTCTGTACTCTCAGCAAGAAAATACAATTTTATGTTTTGTGTATTGACATTCTATTTAAAATTTTCTTTTGTATTTTTTTTTTTTAAGGTTTTATTTATTTATTTGACAGATCACAAGTAGGCAGAAAGGCAGGCAGAGAGAGAAGGGAGGAAGCAGGCTCCCTGCTGAGCAGAGAGCCCGATGCGGGGCTCGATCCCAGGACCCTGGGATTGTGACCTGAGCCGAAGGCAGAGGCTTTAACCCACTGAGCCACCCAGGCGCCCCGCTTCTGGAATTTTTAGTTAAAAAGAACATTAGATTGCATGGTGAGTTATTAAAGAAAAACACATGTCTTTCCAATACTTTTCTCTCTCAATCAAGATTAACCTGCAACTATAAAACCAAATTAAGACAGAATGATATTGAATTGTAAGCTGCTATATAGTATAACTCTCCCCCACACTATAAGTTCAAATTTTTTATTCAAGAGATCCTCGTCACTCTTAATAAATGATTATATAACTAAAAGTTATAAATTTGAGTTTATAAGGTGTGTGTCTGTACTCTCAGCAAGAAAATACAATTTTATGTTTTTTGTATTGACATTCTATTTAAAATTTTCTTTTGAAACTTAAAACCTGGTGATAATATTTCATTTCATTCATTCTCATTTTGTTAACAGTTCATCAATCTGATGTTTGTTTTTATTTGGTTTTTAAATACTCTGCTGGTTATTCAAGAAGTTGGTTTTTTTTTTTTTAATTTCACTTTTTTTTTTTTCAAAGATCTTATTTATTTGACAGAGAGAGAGATCCCAAGTAGGCAGAGCAGAAGGCAGGCAGAGAGAGGGGGAAGCAGGCTCCCCGCTGGGCAGAGAGCCCGACGCGGGGCTCAATCCCAGGACTCTGAGACCATGACCCGAGCCGAAGGCAGAGGCTTAACCCACTGAGCCACCCAGGTGCCCCCAAGAAGTTGGTTATTTTTAAGCATTGGTTCTTCATAGAAAAGTCAAAATGATAAAATCTTTTACTATTGCAGTCATGACAAGGAACATCTTGTATAGGATTTTGAGGGCCTACATTTTAAGTTTTATCACAAACTTTTGCATAGCACATAGGGTGAGGAATTCAAAACTTCCTTCTGAAACTGTTAAAATCAGCTTCTGAGTAAACAGGGGATTATTTATCCTTGCTATTGAAGGATTATGTATAAATAGCTCAGCATTATCCTTATTAAGCTGGTTTATGATATTTGAATTTCTCATGAGTTCATGAAAATTCTTATCACATTAAAGTTGGGGAACGCTTTACTAAATTAAAAAAAACATATTTTTCAAGAGGTCATCACAAGAATGAATTTATCAAGACCCCATACATTTTATATTCTACAAGGTAGACTAAGAAAGTTAAGTATGAGTTGATATACTTCAATTTCTAAAGTGTTCTGAATGTGCAACTTAACTATTATCTTTTTCCCTTGTAGAACAATTGAAAGGTTCCAAATAGCATAGAATTGTTCCTTTAATAATGGTCTACTGAATCATTTCACTATAAATTTAATGGAGTTTAAATTCAATATACTAGTTTTCAGATATGTGAAGAAAATGAAGCTTTGGGATGCTCGGGTGGTTCAGTTAGTTAAGTGTTTGCCTTTGGCTCAGGTCATGATCCTGCTAGGGTCCTGGGATCCAGTCCACATCAGCCTCCTTGCTCAGCAAGGAAACCTGCTTTTCCCTCTGCCTGCCACTAACCCTCCTGTGCATGCTCTCTCTCTCTCTCTCTCTCTATCTCTCTCTCTCTCCCCCCGCCTCTCTCACACGCACACACACACAAATAAAATCTTTAAAAAAAAAATAAAATGAGACTTCTTTGTTTTCTAAACAGGTTTCATCTTTTTCATGAACTCCATTGGGAATGGAAGTGGAGTACAGATTTTAACTTAACATTTTAACCTATTTCCTTCTCTTTCCAGTTAAAATATCTTCCAGGTAACTCAGTCTCTTTCAGGTGACTGCTAATATCCATTTTTTTTTCTTTATGGAGGTGTAATCTATATATAAGGAAAGGAAAGCTAGCATGACAGGATGGTTGTGTGTAGTTGACTTCTTAGTTGTATGTAAAAATTTTGTGTAAGTCTTCTTTCTTACTGGTCTTTATGGAGAGTTGCCATATATATATATATATTTTTTTTTTTCTTATTGGTATTAAAGAGCTCCATAACAGTTGATACTTTTGCTCTTTCTCTTGGCTTCACTTGCCCATTTTCTAACTTTACTATGGAGTTACTTTGCCCCCTTAACACCTTAGTGAAACTGCTAATGTGATTAAGCTACCTGCTGTATCCTTGAGGGAAGAATAAGAACTTCTGGATCCTTATGGAGCCCAGGGAGGCTTATGAATGCAGGACCTGGTCTTGTCACTGCCCAAACATGGACAATTCAGGGACCGCAGCTTAGCCATGCAGAAGCAGCTAACTGCTGACAAACCTGTAGTTTCAAACTCATTAATTTAACAACCATTGCTCCTCCACCTTCTGGTTTCCATGTGGGGTCACCATGCCTAAAAAAATTCTGACAATTACAACTTGGGATAGTGTAGGAACTTAGCCTTTCCCCTCATCCTAATGGCTCATCTCACATTAATGCTAAAATTTGCTCCAGAACTGGAAGTTGGGATACATAAGCCTTATCATTTGTTTCTCTTTCACCTTGTTCTCTCTTTTTATTTTGCATTAGTAAATACAGGTAAATATAGATTAACTATATTTACTTTTACAATGTTAATAATAAATACCATCACCTCTTATATTGCTGTGAAAAAAGTCACTAAGTAATGTGAAAATATGAATGTATGTATATGAATTATTGCATATGATTTTCATAAATCCTTTGTATCTTTTTCAATTTCTATTCCTATTTTATTGTGAAAGTCTGGCAAATAATCTATATTATTTTTGTCAACTGGTACTATAATTTTCATCCATGAGGTTTTTTTAATTAAATTTTTTATTTTTTAAAATTTCTATTGTAACAGCCACTATATTGACCAGGGTTCCACAGAGAAATGGGCCAGCAGAAAGGAGGGAGAGGAGGAATGGGAGAAGGAGAGAAAAGGAGAGAAGCAGGAAGATCAAGAAGGAGAGAGAGAGAGGGAGAGACAGAGAGAAAGAGAGATGGATTTATTATAAGGAATTGGTTCATATGATTGTGGATGCTGGCAAGTCAGAAAGTTGTACGTAGGCCTCCGACTGGAAGCTGTCAAGAATTGATGCTTGTCTTGAGAAGTCTTGAGTTAGAATCTCTTCTTCTACAGGAAACCTTAGTTTTTGTTCTTATGGCCTTCAACTATTTAATGAGGTCTACCCACATTATAGTATGTAAATTTCCTTTACTTAAAGTGAACTGATTAGACATTAATCATATCTACAAAATAGGTATGGTTCACATCAATACCTAGGTTAGATAACATCTTGGTTAAGTAACTGGTACTATAGCGGAAACAAATTGACACATAAAACAAAACATCACTGTCACTGATAATAATACAAGTATGCAATTCTAATGCCCATTTCACCTGTCATAAATTCCCATTGGTGATATACTGGATAATAATACATTCTGTGCTTGCTTACAATTTTTTTAAATAAAATATACATATTTTTCTATGACACCAAAGCCATAATCACATATAAACTGATAAAATATAAATAATGATGAAGTAAGTCACTAAAAACAGAATTTGTCTTTTTTTTTTAAGATTTTATTTATTTATTTGACAGAGAGAGATCACAAGTAGGCAGAGAGGCAGGCAGAGAGAGAGGAAGCAGGCTCCCTGCTGAGCAGAGAGCCCCATGCATGCGCTCCATCCCAGGACCCTGGGATCATGACCTGAACCGAAGGTAGAGGCTTTAGCCCACTGAGCCACCTGGGCACCCCCAATTTGTTATTTCTATTCATCATAATTATTTGTTCTTTACCTGTACTACCTAGGAACAATACAAAGATTAGATAATTGACATGATATGAGAATACAGAGAACTTTGTATCAAATAAAAAGAGTTCTGATGTTTGAGATAACTTTCTCCAAGTGTCCAATATTCTGTATTGTGGGATGTCAAAAACACTTACAGATAAGTATGTTTAAACTATTATCTTCACCTTATTGTTGCTATGTGCCAAGTTACATATGATGATAATTAAATCTCATACTGAGTCTGTATCTCAAGCTGAATCTAGGAATAGCTGTTATTTTCACTCTGACCGTTCTGTCTGTCACAGAGACTTATTAGCACTGAATTTGTTGCCACCCAGCATTTTAGATATAATTAGAGATTTAAGCAAAAATTATATTTTCACACATACATTAGTAACCAGAAAAACAAAGGATAGAGCTCTATATTAAGTCCACAAAGTAGAATTTTTACATTTTTTCAATTTTTTAAATTTTGTCAAAATACATTAGTAGTTATATAACAAAACCTTTGTAACAACTGGTTAAATTTATAACAATATGCTAAAACAAATAAATGAAATGCTTTTAAATATTTCTAAATATTTTTAATTAAGCAAATAAAAAGGGATATACATAATTTAAAAAACTATTAATAAAGCAAAAATAGTTAAGCTATTAATAAAACAAAAAGTGATTTTAACCTATTAAAATAAAATGACTGGTACATCTCTGATTGATTAAAAAAATTGAACTATAAATATGATTAGTATATTAGTGGTGCTCTGCCTATAATCACCTGCAAACCTTTGAATAATTCAAATGTCAAAGACAAATTATGAATAGTTTGTGAGAAAAGTGAGAGAACTAGAAGATATCTAATATCTGTATTTAAGAAAAGTTACTAGGAATTTCACTTCTGCCTATATAGTAATAGGAATATGATTTACTCTCCTGCCTTAAACACTTAGAAAACTGAACAAAATAATTGAAATAAATTGTCAGTCATTGGGCTAGCGATAACTCAAGAAAGTAATGTGTGAGAAAAGAGAAAGAAACAAGGTGAATGCTATAATTACTTGAAATTACAGAGTGAAGCCACAGTACCAAGAGGGAAATACAGAGTCTGGTGGTCTGGATATGTGGAAGAGACAAAATGAAGCATTTGGGGAAGACAAGGTGGCTGGGATTTATGGGATTAAAGACCAGAAAAACCTATGGAGTTCTATGGAGAGATTGCTTCAAGTTTTAGTTAAAGAAGAAAAAAAAAAAGGTGAATTTGAAGAACTAGTAACAGAAACTATTCCAAAAAAGCACAGAGTGAAAGATGATGGAACAAAGTGAATAGAGCACAATGAGCTTTGGGGCAGTATCAAATGGAATAACACAAATGCAGCTGGAGTGCCACAAAGAGAAGAGAAAATAATGGTACACGACCATGAAAAGAAAAAATGTTAAATTTGAGTTTAAGATTTTTTTTTTTAATTTGCTCTGTGAAAAACATGCTTATGAGAATGAAAATACAAGCCACTGACTGAGAGAAAATATTTGAAAATCTATGTATGATAAAAAAAAAACCACTTTGTATTCAAAACGTATAAAAGGACAAGCATATAAGTAAGAGTAAATATCTTTAGAAAACATAGGAAGGTAATTAGGGAAGGTGGTCGCCTAACATCACATATTTAATAATTGTGCTGATTTTTGACAAAGCTACATGCAGGATGAGCCATTTCTCCTTTTCTACATCACAGTAAAACCCTCTGTCTTTCCCTCTCTCCTCTCTAGGAAAGATCCCTTTGCTCCTGGCAGGGACAGGTTAAGCTTGTAGGTTAGTCCTGCTGGATATTGCAAAATGCCACTGTCTTGATGGCTTTGTCTCTTCTCCAGGTGATAGGTCTCAGGAAGGTAGCCCCCTAAATACTCTGGACCTGAATCCTGCTTCCTCTTTCTCATGCCTCACAACTTCCAAACTATCACTTGTGGAAATAGAAGACAAATCAACTGACCACAAACAGAGGTTGTTTATTCAGGACTTGCAAAAGAAATCAGCCACCATCAATTGCATTTGGCAAAAACTTAAAAGGCAAATTGAAGTGGGAAAGCCTTGTACCTGTTAGGGTCTGTGATCAAAGGAGTGAGACTGATACAAAGCGAAGGTCAAGCAAAGCTTTATTTTGCACCAGTATCGAGAATCAAACCGACCGGTTGGGGCCACCTCTTACAAAGACAGCAACCCCTCCCAGCCTCACAGACTAACTTTTATAGAGCAAAGGCCATGTGGTTGAGCCATGGGTGGCCAATGAGATTGTAACACACAGAGAAAGTTGCATAGTCATGCTAGGTCACACACGGGTGGCCTATTGAATTACAATTCACCCCATAGTAGCTATTTGAACTAACCTATCACCTTGGTTAGAATTGACACCCAAAAGGCGCCCAAAAGGCGGGGCCCACATTCTTTGGTAATTAGGGAGATAGTATGTGTGCTTTACTGATTGGATGTCTCCACCTGGCCTGACTCGTCCTTGTATTCTGGGCTCTGTTATTAGGGACCGGTCGACCATATTTTACTGAATAAACAACAAAATGGCTGTTTAATCCGAGATGGAATCGCTCTGGCTAAGTAGGCCCTTACAGTAACAAAGAAGGAAGGATTCAGGCATGTTCTAATTGGAGCCCAACTGCACGGAGAAACCGGAGATCAGCTAACTAGAAGCAGGGCTTCTTATGTGATTAGTCTGGGAAACCTATTTGGCTTTCTCTAGTGGGCTCTGAGTTGGAAGTGGGTGTAAAAATATAAAGAAGCTAGTATTCCTTGACCAAGTCCTGGGCCAACTGCTGCAGAGGTTGGGGTCAGGGTTTTGTTGTCTTGGGTGGTCTCACTATTATGCTCATTCAGTTTCTTACACTAAAGACTTTCCACCTTTGGACAATTCCTTGGAAACTCACAGTGAATTTCTTAAAGTTGTGTTACCAGATATTTTGTCAATTGAAAAAGTACTGTATTGCAACCCTCTGGGCAGATGCATAACTTACTGAAGAAGGGGCAGAAAAAATGGGGAATGTGAATATATTGACAATTTGTCTTTTTAAGAAATAACTTTAATGTGCATATATTTTCAAGCTTAAAATCATTTGGATTAATTTCAGTAAGGCAGAAAGAAACTAACTTAAGATAAAATTATAGTTTTATTTGTGAGAGGTAAGAGTGGGGCACCTTTTAAAACAATGCATATCAAAATATCTAAAGAGTGCTGAAATAGATATTCTAGATATTCTCTTCTAGATTGGAAAGTTAAAATGAAAAAAAATAGAAAAAATTAGAAATGCTAAGAATGAAGTATGATCATAGAGTAGATATAGATAAGTAGAGAAATATTTGTGTCATATAAATTTCAAAATATCACTAATATTATTTTAAAAGAAACCAGGAAACAATGAGGTCATTCATTGCTACTTAAATTAGGTGACATGAGGTCAACATGGTGTCACTACTAAGAACTAATAAGCTTCTAGTGACAATGTTAAAGATAGTTTGTTAAAATGAGCTTAATATAAAAGTGATATTTTAAAAGTTGACTGTTATTTGGGAGATGGTTGATTTTTAATTTATAAGGTTCAAGTTTAGTCTAAACACTTTCACGTCTCTAATACTCTGAGCTTCAATTTTTCAGTTTTCTAAGCTTCATTTTTGCAGATCCAAAAATGACACGATGATGGCTATATTACAATTATTTGGAATTTCAACAAGATAATGGATATGAAAACATCTAAATTAATGCCTCTTTTAACTCTCCCCTGACTATCTCCTAGATTTTTTTTTTCCCACTTTATCCCCCCAGCCAACCAGTGTCAACCAGCCCTCCTTAGTCTGGACTATCTGCAATAGCCATAAGCTTACCTCCTTTACTCCAATTTCTTCTCCAAATGACAGCCAAAATGGTCCTTTTAAAGAATTGACTTTCATTTTTGTCACTCTTCAACTTAAAATCCTTCAGTGGTTAATGTTTTTCTTATAATAAAATCTTAAATTAGTAACAAAGCCTGTAAGGCCCTGTATCACCCAGCCTAGCTCACAGTTCCTATTTTTCTGCACTCCAGTGAAACTGAACTCTTTCTTCAAAGGTGCTTTGTTCTTTTCTACCTCAAATTACTCCCACCTGTTATTTCTTATATAAAACGTTCTTCTTTTCACTTGTCTTCCTCCACTTTCAGAGCCAGGTCTATCTGCCACTTCTTCAAAGAGCTTTCATGATTCCTCAGATCCGTATTAATGTCCACAATATATTTTTACATAACATCCTTTCCTTCTTCTTCACAAAATTTATCATGTTCTTGACCACTGACTTACCTCCCTAGTTTCCTTCTTATGCCACACAACACTAAATATAGTCTACTTTTGCTAATAAATGAAAATTGACATTTTTATGCATCTACTTATTTTATTAAAAAGAACTACATACAACTAGAACTAATGATTGTATCTCTGGATGTTTCTCTTTAAAGATAAAGCAAGGAAACTCAATGTAGAGTGTGCACACATGGGTGTGTGTTTGTGTGTGTGTTTTCTCTGTGATCATAATATGAAAATAGCCTGCTGAAAGACTTCACTTTAAAGCACCACAAAATAGACAATGGAAGAATGACATGTATTCTCATTTTTCAGACTTCTGCATAAAAGCCTTTAAATTCATTGACAGCAGCAATATCTTTCATTTCCCTCATCTAAGAGCAAAGTGCCATTTCTCAGTAAACAAGCCTTCAGAGAACTCATATGTCTAAGTATATTTGATAGATAAATGAATAACATCAAAACTAATGCTCTGCTTAATGGATGTACAACTTTTCTAGCATCCATTCATTTGTGTGTGAATGCACCATAAGTGTAGGTGGTCTTCCAGTCAATTATACTTCAACTGAGCATGACATGAGAAGAACACAAAAAAATAGCCTCCTTGAGGAAGCAGTAATGGAGAACAACAGGACAGATAATCATGAGGGATTAGAACATCGCCTCATAAATCTACAGCGAGGCTGACAAGATTTCAGCTTTGAGAATGACAAACCTTTCCTCTTACTCATGCTGTGGGGTGAAAGATACTAGGCTAATGGACTCATTCTGCCAAAGCCATCACCTAACCAATGCATAATTTTCAAAAGAAACATTTCTATATTATTTTATATTCATCTACAAAATGATAGTGTTTTGTTCTTAATCCAAACTATTCACTGGGATTTGAATAAATTATAAAATAATGATTTTAGCTAATAATTTGCAGAAATTGCTAGCACTATACAGAAAGTACATCACTGTTTATAAAAGTTGAGGCATAAATAGGCTAACTCTTCAGTTCAGGGAAAGCTTAGCAATATAATTGTCGCCCAATGCACACATGCAAATTGCTGGATCTGTATTCAGAATAAATCTTTTAGCTAATTGTAAACACATAAAGATTTAATACTGAATCTGAATTTCTGGGGTGAAGAAAATTTTACAGGGAATCAGTTCCCCCCCCCCAGACTATGCTATTAATTTATGTATTTTATCTGGTTAGTTTTTATAATTATAACAATAACAGCTCATCAACCAGTTCTGATCAAATCTGTATTAAATGGATATGGGTCAAACCAATAACAACAACAACAAATCTCAACGTCAAACCATTTGTTTGTGACCTTTGAAAGCAGTCATGGATTCCATTCTGCTTTTTGAAAAGTTACTAAGAAAAATTATGCATTAAAATTATTTAATTAAAACTTTAGCTGAACAACATAATCCAAACTTTTAGTTAACTGAAAACATAATCACAAATTATTCATAAAGGATGAACAATAAAATCTACAGAGACAGAAGGTGTGGTGATGTAGGGCCAGGGGTGGAAACAAGGAGTGACTATAAATGAGCACAAGGCGTGTTGGAATATTAGAAATGCTTAAAAATAGATTTTGATGATGTTTGCCCAAATCTGTTAATGTACTAAAATCATTGAATTGTACACTTACCATAAGTAAATTATATCTCAGTGAAACTCTTAATAAAAAAAAAAAATCGGAGCATTTAACAAAGGCATCTAGTCATAAAGGGTTTTGTGGGCCTTGAGCTCCTCTAATAGTAGGCATTACTTTTCAATCTCATGCCTGCTGGAGGTTTTCTGTGAATCTACAGGGACTGATGGCTTAATAGAAAGTGGATTAAAATGAGAACCCTTACCCTTCAGTACACTTGAAGAACACTGAGCAACATATTTCCTTATTTTTCAAAAGGAATTGAAATGATTTTTGATGATCTGATTCTGAATAATGATGCCCTAAAACATCAGTTTTATGAATCTTCATGCTAATTTAAACTATAACCAGTGCTGAATAGTAGTAATTCTACATATTATGTCATATATAAAAGTGTATTATATACTGTATTCTGTCATACGTTATATATTCTATAATATAAGGTATATATGATATTCTATGATATATTATACATCATATTCTGTGGCATATAAAAGAGTATTATATTCTGTAGTATATGAAAGTGTACCACATTTACAAATAATAAGGACACATCTGAACCACAGGGTTTATCAGCATTTTAAGTCAACCCTTCATATGTAATTTAAATGGAAATACCATATCACATTTAATTTTTCAAGTTTCATAAAATTGTTTAAATAACAGCTATGAGAAAGTACAGTACTGACTGAAATTATAAAGCAGCAGAAAGAAGTTGAAATGGCTTACTAATAATCCCATTTAAAGTAAATAGAGTATTTACTATCTGCTTAATGCTTAATACAGGTGTTATCTTTCCCCTCAGTACAGTTATGCTTTCTCAAAATAACACACACATACACACAGACAGTTCATAAATCCCAAGGTTCACAGGATGTACAAAGGAAAGCGACAACAGTCCCGTTGCCTCACTGCTCTGGAACCCACCCCCACAACTTTGTTTTTTTTAACAGTTTTCTGTACCTGTTATTCAGTCACTTACTTGAAAAACTGTAGGCCACGTGTTTATGGCATTGTAAATTAATTCAATAACTGTGGATATTATCTATTGACTTTTGCCCTGATAAGTGATAATTTTGCATTCCAAGTCTGTGGTAGCTCGTCTCTGTTCATGCACACAGCAAGGTTTTCATTGTTGTTGAATATCTTTTTTAATAGGATCATGAGAAAAGGAGGAAAAATCACCGACTGTCAGTCCATCTGACTGAAATGGAACATAAAATACAAGTGTCTTTTCATGAAGGCTTGTTCATTTCAATAAGCTGCTATTTAATGCACCCACTCTATTCAGTGAGTCACTTTTTTGTGTCCTTGAGGAGGTCTTCCTTCAGTTGTGGTTGACTAGTACTCGCTTTCACATGCTTTGACATACCGAGTCATAAGGCTTACAAATATTTTCCTCCTTTAAGCTTCTTAAGTTTCCCCTTTTTAGGTTTATTGACTTCATTAATCCAGTTCAGTGTGTGTGTGTGTGTGTGTAATAAAATTTTCTCCAAACATTTCTAATTATGTCTGTTAAAAAGTATCTTAAGCAGATTCTTCGTGAGAGATTATTCATTGACTTAGTTGAATAAACAGTTGTTCAAACATGTGAACCACATAGATAATATGTATTGAGAAATCAGATTGACACTTCATCCATTGTCTTAAAAATAGATATAACTTATATAACATATAATTGTAAATCTTTCCATGCCAGCAATAAATGTCTCTATTTGGCCCATTTTGCTTATTGTGACAGGATGTCCCCTTTACCTTAGGAAGTGGATGGGCTTTAACTGTGCAGTGTTCTGTACTTATTGACTAGTCACTTCCCAATATATTAGAATGCATGGAAATAATTTAGGAATAAAGAAAATCATAGCTGGAAAAGTCTTCAGGAAACATTAGAATGTATTTAAATACTGCATACTCTTATTATGAAACAAATGTCTAAAACTACATCTTTTTGGGGACACCTGAGTGGCTCAGTTGGTTCAGCATTTGCCTTTGGCTCAGGTCATGATCCCAGGGTCCTGGGATCCAGTCTGCACCAATCTGCTTCTCCCTCTGCCTACTGTTCCCCCTGCTTGTGCGCTCTCTCTCTCTTTCTCTGTCTCTCTCAATCTCTGATAAATAAATACATAAAGAAATATATTTTTTAAAAAATCGCATCTTCCTTTTCTTTAACATATACAATCAGTTATCAAAATGTTGTTTTGAGTGCACCAACAAACATCACTTAGTGCATAAAAGAAGATGGGAAGAAAGAAAAAAGTAGTCAGTGCAAGTGGACAGATGAGTTGTGAAAATACATTGTTATTTCTGTCATATTTGCATACAAATTGATCTGGAAATCCATCAGCTGACTCCATGAATGAGGTCAAGAACAACATGCAGACTTAATCAAACTCTGCTACAGATTTTGTTAGTTAACTGTCTCTGGGGAAGAAAATTCCAAAATATGAAATCTTGCTTTCTATTGCATTTCCCTCCTTTCTAGAATAATTTCTACCATAATATCATAATTAAATATCATTTAGAAGTTCCCTCACTCTTCATTTTTATTCCAAAACTATTAATGTGTGTCATACTTGTCACTTTAATTGAACTTTGAGACATAAGTGACATGTAGTGGAATTTGGAATGACAGTACAACACAATTGCATTATTTCAGAAGTTTGAGAAAAACCTGACTCCTCAAATTGAAATTCTAACTAAGGAAATAGACAGGAGATGTGAATACATTAAAATTTGCCCTCACTTCTCTTTCTTTATAGTTTCTATGAGTTCATGTCACAGATATCTTTTATTTGAAGACACTATGTCAAATCATATTCTGTACTGTGACAAATAATAAAAAATCATAGTCTACAATTTTCTTATTAGGTAAAGTTTTAAAATATTACATTATGTAGTTCAAACAGTATTTCAGTGCTTTAGCATGTATTTACATAATGTGCAATGTAGTTGAGTGAATGAAAAGCTTTAGTAAAGATGCCCTACACTGTGCATATTAACTTTTCTTTTCTGACCTTGATGCTTCTCTATAAACTCAGTCAGGGTTTCTTTTTTTTTTTTTTTTTTCACTTTGATAACGAAACTTTCTCCATCCTCTAACAAGGTTTCTTTCTATGGATATTAAGGTGAATATGTGGTAAAATGTAAATCTGCTCTTAGCAGTCCTATTTTTAAAGAACATGATATGGTTGAATAAGACATAGAACACTAGCTAAAAGCATCCGTGGTCAGTTTTACAGAATTTCTGATTTCTACCCATTTGGCTACCAATTTAAGATACTTCATAAGTATACGGTTTATATACTGGAATTTAAACTAGCAAGAGCGTGTTATCTGAATCTGGTTATCCATAAAACCTAAGTAAAGTTGACCGTTGGACAACGTGGTGGGGGAGGGGCAAGACACTGGCATAGTGGAAAGTCTGCATATAATTTTGAGTCCCCAAAAACTTTACTAGTAGCCTACTATAGACTGGAAGTCTTACCAATAACATAAACAGTCAATTAACACATATTTTGTATGTTATATATAGTTATATACTGTATTCTCCAAGCTAGAGAGGAGAAAATTATATTAAGAAAATCATAAGGAGAGAAAATACATTTACAATGATGTACTGTATTTACAGAAAAAAAATCTGCATATTAAGTGGACCTGTGCAGTTCATACCCATATTGTCCGACGATCACCTGTACTATGAGTGCTTATAACCATTAATGTTATTTTTTAAAGTTTATTCAACTTACATACATTCAAATTATGTTTCTAAATTTGAATCAGTAGCCAATGACACAA
Source organism: Martes martes (assembly GCF_963455335.1). NCBI lineage: Eukaryota > Metazoa > Chordata > Mammalia > Carnivora > Mustelidae > Martes > Martes martes. The sequence goes on from NC_137889.1 coordinate 97,696,201, forward strand.
CTTTACCTCTTCGTTAATTTCCTGTCTCTCCCAAGCTTTATCTAATTGAGTTACCAAAGAAAAATGTGTCACATCATTGATAGTCATGATTCTATTAAGAATACCTAAAATTTGTTTGCAAGAGACTAGTATAACAACAGTGATGAAGATGTTAATGCCCCTTACAAACATCATCTGTTCCATTCAGTGCTCTCTAAAGTCTTTCTTTAAACTTCGTAAGGCTAGAACCGTATTGAGAATTTGGGAAGTCTATTTCACACATCATTACTAGAAAATAAAGTATTTGTTGATGTGATAAGAGTTCAGTTGGGGGCTACAAGCCATCATGTGTTACTAATATATAAACAAACATCAGGAAATAAATAGGCACCTGTGTAAGACTATCCTGTATGAGAGCTGCATCCCAATGAATGGACCTGAATTGTCCATTGAATCTCAATCTGTGACAGATATTGTCACTCCATATTATGACAACCTGGAATCCCCTGAACTGTACCAGAATATGTCACCCCAAAACATTACTATAGGACTTCAGGAAATGCTATTCCAAATTATGCTGCTTTGTTTATATTACTTTGAGCTGCCTGCACTTGAAAAACAGCAGTTAGCAGAAAGACAGAGAGCCTTTCTCTGAACTTCCCTTATCTGTGTAAAGACAGATCCTCCAAAAGGAACTCAATTGTTATAGATCACCTCCCTGGGAGTTTTATCAACCAGGAAAGATTGACTCTTATCACAAGACAGGAAATTAGAAGCTGACACCATACCCAGACAAACTTTGTCACAAACTATCATACTTCTTATCGATTCTTCTAAGGGCCCATTCATTTTTCCTGAAAATCACTTACTTTCCCCTAAGAGGCCTACACCTCCCTTCTCCTTTCCCTATGAAGATGGTATTTAAATATAAATTCTAATACACCTCACAGGTTACTCATTTTTCCCTGGGTATCTCCCAAGTATAAATCAGATATACATGTTAGTAAACTTCTGTTTGTTTTTCTCTTGTTAATCTGTCTTTTATTACAGGGATCTCAAATAAGAATTCAGAAGGATAGAGAGAAATTGTTTTTCATCCCTCTACCTCCTTCCATTTGAATGTAACTATTATGAGAAAAAAAAAAAAAAAAACACAGTCTGGTTGTACAATCAAAGATCAATAAATCACAGCCTTGTTTGTAACACTAAATGAATGGCTATATAAATTGCCCTCAGTACTGCTGTGCATGGGAATGGTGCCTGCTGGGGCTGTGCAGTGCATAACTGGTACAACACAGGTGGGAGCCCATGACATCATCTTTTGGGGGAGCATTTTACAGCAGCCCTTCCAGACCATTCGCTGCCTTGTGATAGTTCTCTGGGAGGCTGAAGTTAATGAATGACATTTCTAGGGTTCCATATTTCTTAGCTTTTAAAAAAGGGCACTAGCAAGAAGTTGGAGGTCTTGGAGGAGAAAGGACCGGGTGCTCATTTTTCTAGCTTTCCTGCTGTTGGGATTTGTTTTATCATCCATTCTGTTCTTTTTCTTGCCACAGCTAGATTCATGCAGTCTCATTCTCTGGATTCTGTAACACTTCTTTACCTTGACCCTTTAAGCCTAGGAACATTAATATTCCTGCTATCACAAGTCTTTGGGTGCTTTAATGTCTCTTATTCATTCCATTAAGCTTCTTATCATTTCAGTCAATAGTCTTTTCTTCTAATATTCCTCACCTAACCTTTTTGAGTGGGCTATCTATTCCCTGGTCTGACCCAAATTGTTATACACTATTTTAAACACAATATTTTGAAAAAAAATGTCTTATAAAGAGATATTTCTTTAGGAAAGTATATGACAAGTAGTTTCTTTGTTAAATATTTTATCACAACGATGGCTACTTCTTTGCTTTTGAGAGATAGAGAAAGAGAGACCTTGGGCACAGCATATGCATGTGTGAGTAGGGGGAGGAACAGAGAAGAGGACAGACAGAACCTTAAGCAGTCTCCATACCCATCACAGAGCCTATTGTGGGACTCAGTCTCATGACCTGGAGATCATGACCTGAACTGAAATCAAGAGTCAGACACTTAACCAACTGAGCCACCCAGGTGCCCAACAATGACTACCTCTATGGATGTGATTGCCAGATAAATAATGAATCTGGGTTAGCAGGCACACGGGTTCTCCACATCTCTTTCCATGTTCCTGGTAGTCACAGTGTGACTGGTCCTTCCTACTGAGTTAAGATATAACCTTATAACTTTTATTAACAACGTAAGTATTCCAGATCATCTCTACCAATGGTTAGTCTGAGATGTGCATTTTCTAAGACTGCTTTTACCCCATCAATCTTTTTGCTTTTAAACCCAGTATACACCCTCTTCAAAGGGATTTTTGGAGCCTGTTTTCATTGGTCATGGCACAAAATATAACCAACCCTAGCCTTTAATCTTCCTGAACACTATCCTCTTTCATAATGCATTATGATTTCTGCATTTTCCCAAACCATATTCTTCATTTCCTTCTCAAACTCATCCATAGAGCCATCTGAATCTCTTTCTTCTTTGCAAACACATCCCCTGTATCTCAAAGCTCATTTTTTTGTTCTATCTTTTCACTTAACTGAGATGAGGATCTTTCTTGAGAATGCTTTTTTTTTCCTAGAACTATCTCAAATGTTTGCTATGTATATGTGTATGTATATATCATGTATATTATGTATATATTCTTATCCTCATTATGTTTGCTATGTATATATCCTTATCATCATCATCATACATCTTCTTATCCTCAAACATTGAGAATGTATCTTCCTTGTATCTACAGACTCTCCCCCAGAACTTTCATATTATTCCTTTTGTTAAACTAGACTAATTGTTGTTCTTTCCATGTAGTTCAGTGGACCTCTTTCTCCCATGCTGATTTTCATCTGAATTTGGGCCACTTTTACTGATTCTCTGAAGAGTTTAACATTTTGTCTTATCTTCGGCCACAAACACCAACATCTTGGATCACTTTAGCATCCACTCTATACCAAACATGTCAAAGAAGTAATAGAGGTGAGGGGCAAAAATGTGGACTAAGTAGGTTGCCTGACTGTTTTCTGAAGCAGACATCTCCAAACCCAAAGTACGCTACTAAATTCTTAGTATCTTAACTTTCTCATCTGTGAAATAGGTATGATACAATACCTCATTTTAGGATTGTTGAGAGGAAAAAAATAGTAGTAAAATATTGTATGGGTCATAATAAACCCCCAATAAATAAAAGATATTATTATTAATTCATTTCTCAGTATTCATTTCTCCACAATGCACTCACAATCTCATCTTGAACACAAAATTGCTGAACATATAAATTTCACCTACTCAAGAATCACTATCTTACTAGAAGCTCATTCCTTCCAGACTGCTTCTGCAATGCTATCCCTGGAGCTTCACTCATTTTTATGGAGATTTCCAGTCACCAACTCCATTGTTTCAGCATAATTCTCAGAAGACAAACCTTCTCTTCAATTTTAACCACCTGTAGATTAGAGTCCTAAGAGCACCATTTTAATAACACTCTGGCCATTGCCCAAAATTACCTGAACTCTCCATATTTTTCATAACATTTACCTGGTCAAAAATGATAGCTCTGGGGGTGCCTGGGTGGCTCAGTCAGTTAAGCATCCAACTCTTGATTTCAGCTCAGGTCATGATCTCAGGATTGTGAGATTAAGCCCTGTATCAGGCTCCATGCGGGGGGAGAAGCTGCCTAAGATTCTCTCTCTCCTTTTCCCTCTGCCCTCCTCCCCTCTGTAAAAATGATAGCTCTGAATGGAATCAAATACCTGCTGTAGGCAGGCCCAATTCCAAGCAGCTGAGGATTGTTGGGTATAATCACAAAACAAGCAGATTGTTTCAACCGTTAACCAATAGTCAACAACTTCCATTAGGCTCTACAAATGACTTTGCTTCTTAATTTATTTAAAAGAGAAGAAAAGAAAAGAAAAAAATTTATAACAGACGTTTCCTTCAATACCACCAAAATTACCAGCATTCTTTTCTTTCTTTTTCTCCTTCCCCACTGCTGTAAAAGAGGAACCGCTTACGGTACCATAAAGGAATTTCTATGGGTGCTGCGGAACCACCACCCATTTCTTCTCAGGGCCATGATACCACCAACTACTTCTCTACTCCTGTCTTATAAACTTTCTCTCCTTGGAGTCTTTCCATCATCCTTAAAACATGTTTAAACTAATTTCTTTCTTGGACCCCACTATCTCTTTTAATTATGGTCCTCTATCTCTCCTTTCACTCACAAACTGCTAGAAAACATTCGTTAAATATTAGTTAGAGATTTTTGCACATTCTCTACTATACTGCCTGTGTATATTCTTTGACAGTGTTCCATGTTAATATTCATCATTGTTCTGACTTAAAGAGGTTTTAAAATCTTTAGGATATTTTCTTTGATCTTCTTGCTATTGGTCCCTCATCTCCATGGCCATGTTTGGAAACTGGTAACACTTTCCACACCTCATTTACTTGATTCCCCATCAATAGTCCACACTGTTGGATGCTCCTTTCTTTCTGGAACAGTTTTCTCTTGGCACAGATGACGTGACACAATCCTGCTTTTATGCCATCTCTCACTAGTCCTCCTCAGACACCTTTATGCTTCCAGTATTCTCCTGGGCCACTCATTTTAGGAATTCTTGAAGGCTGTTATACCTTCAACTTCACTCACAGTGCATTCCCTCATGAGGCTACCTCCTCCATAACTGGGCCTTCAGTTATGTTTTCTATGCAGATGGCCAAAAATCTGTCCCGGGGCAGATTCTACATTTTAGTAATAACCTCAAATTTTAAATATTAAAAAGAAAGTTATTTCATAATATGTTGTGATAAAATTTTAAAAGCTCAAAACAGGACCCTGCTTTTAAACAGAAACAGACTTCAACAGAGACAAACAGTGGTGGCGTACTCCAAAATGACATGTTAATAAGGAATGTATGAGGAGACACATCCCTTTGAAAGTCAAAACAAAAAGCAGCAGAGTGGACTCATGCAAAAGTGTTTGTTCCAAAAAATATTTAAACATCTTAAAGCTGGGTACTTTTTTTTTTTTTTTGGATACTTATTTTTGTTCTCTAAAACAATGATATGTGCACTTAATTAGTCATCTCACTTAACTTCAAATATAATTCACCATTCCCTTTCAGCTTTATTTTTCACTAAAAATACAGAATCACCAAGAATACAGACAAAAGTGATGGATATTTTTTCAATTTCTTTGGTTCAGCATTAATGAGTGTTAATGGAATGGACAAAAGGTATACTACAATGTTTGTTCAAGACCACGTTCAGGCAAACCAGTAGAAAGTTGGATTACCCCCTTTCCACTACATAGTGCATTCTATGGAGTACAGAGGTAGGGCACTCTATCAATTTAGCAATTTTGTTAAAAAAGCGATTTTTGTGATACAACTATAATTTTCATTTGTGTATAAGCCTGTGTTTGAAAAAAAGAACCATGTAAGCACAATACTTTCTAATCTATAAAGAATATCCTCTCATTTGCAATTGCCACCTAATTGAGAAGCTGAGTTACCCTTGCTATTCTTCAATCACTTCTTGATGCTTCTATCTAAAAAGATCCCATTCTTTTGCTCAGGATATTATTGGCCTACAACCCAAATCTGCAACAAATATCTTTTGAAAAACTTGTGACTAGCTTAATTGGCTCACCAAAAAGAAACCCCTGCTGTCTCCTGTTCTGTTTATACAAGCCGCCCAACTCTGCTTCAGTACTAGATTGTTACTCTGTTCACACTCTTGCTGCTTAAAGATAAGTTCCATGAACATGCTGCTTTCCTCATTGTCCCATTGCTCTGCTTTATCTTTCCAGTGTCATCTTATTGTCATTATTCTAAGAACTTCTAGAATTGGGTAGGAATCTCTCTGTGTCTGTGTGTCTCTGTTTTTTTACAAACGTATAAGATACATATTATATTCATTTCAGGCATAATTGACATATAATGTTATATTCATTTCAGGTATATTCATTTCAATATTTCAGGTAGATACTGAATAATGATTTAATATTTGTATACATTGCAAAAGGATCACCACAGTAAGTTCAATTAACATCCATCACCATACATAGTTAGAGAATTTTTTTCATTTTTGTGTGTGTGTGTGTGTGTGTGTGTGTGTGTATGATGAGGACTTTTAAGGTATACTATCTAAGAACTTTCAAATATGCTATAGTGTTAGTCACTACAGTCACCGTGCTCTTTTAGGCATGTACCCTTTCCCTACACACACACACACACACACACACGCACATACAAACACACATAATTAACACACTCTTGAGCCCCATCAGACCTGGGTTAGTTGTCAGCATCTCTGGGTAGCATCAGGGTCTTCAATAGCAACCCCCACAGTTCTGCTATCACAGCAAACCACATTGTTATCGAAAGGCAAATTGCTAATCACCCTACTGTAACTGCAGTTTCTATGAAGTCAAAGTTGTTAACTTACCTTGCACTTGAATCACCAGTACCACTTAATAATGTATATATTTATTTGAGTACATATTTGAATCTCAAGGGAAGAATGTTAAAGAAAAAAGGTGAAAGAAGAATAATTTCCTTTTAAACAGAAATAACCAAAATTTTAATTGTTTGGTGGAAAGGACCCTTTTTATCTTTTTAGTACAGCTTTACTCACATTAATAGCACAGCTAATAACTCGCACAATGCAATGGGCATAATGTAAAGATTGTACTAAAACTCCAAAGACCTATGACTTAGACTGCACTGCAGTTTTAATACTAATTTGTTGACTGTGTGACCCTGACTGATTCTCTGTAGTTCTTCTAGATCTGAATTTCCCAAACTGAAGACGAAGTAGGGCTGAACTAGACTACTGATTTTTACTGGTGCTCTATTAGTTTCCTCAATATAGTAACAAATCACTAAAAAATGGTATCTTAAAAGAACAGACCTGTACCCCTGGGGATAAAAATACATTATATGTTTATTAAAATAAATTAATTAATTCAAAAAATTATGGCATGTCTAAATGGTTTAAAAAGTTCAAAAAACATAATCCAATTTCTAGTGAAGGATGTTGAACTACATGAGGAATGTTCATAATAAAATATTAAATAAAAGACCAAACTGACTCTTAACTGTAGAGAACAAACTGATGGTTACCAGGGGCAGGTTATTAGGGGGTTGGGTGAAATAGGTGATGGGGATTAAGGAGTGCACTTGTGGAAAAAAAAAAAAAAAAAAGAACAGAAATTTATTCTTTTGAAATTCTACAATTCTGAAGGCCAGAATACCTAAATAATTAACACTGGGCCAAAATCAAGGTGTTGGCAAGGCTACACTCCCTTTGGAGGCTCTAGGGAAGACTCTGGCCCTTGTATCTTCCAGATTCTGGTGGTAGATGGTGTGCCTCTACTCGGGGCTGCCTCACTCCAAGCTTTAAGACCAGCATCTCCCAAATTCTCTCTACTCTATCTTTATGTCACCTTTTCTACAGGCCAAACCTCCCTCTATCTCTCCCTTGTAAAGATACACGTGATAAACTTAGGGTTCACCTGCATACTCTGGGATAATCTCCCCATTGCAAGAGCCTTACTTAATTACATCTGCAAAACTTTTTCTATATAAGGTAACATTTACAGGTTCCAGGGATTAGGATCTGTTATCATCGAGGGTGGGGGCATTTTCATGTCTGTCATAGTAGGATTATTTCTTACTGCTGTTGCTGCTACTATTACAACTACTAATACATTGGAAATCTCCCTCTAAATGAAGTACAAAAAGGAAATCTTATATGATCAACACATAAGGCAGAGCTGCCCTGTTTGAGGCAAAGATGGTCATGGTCAACCTTTCCTCTAATGTTTTCTACCTGGTCCTCTTTCTCCCTAATTGATCTTGAATCCCTGTGGTCCTCAAGAGCAGTTTGCAAATCTCTGGATTGAATAAATCTAAGTACTTCATAAAGGCTAAAATGATGTAATGTTCCACTTAAAATAGCATAGAATTATTAATTTATAAGGAAGCAATTAAAATATTCTGGAAATAAGAAATAACACTTTTTTCAAGTTTTCAAAGAAACTATATCTCTTCCAACATAAAGAAATCAGTTTGATAAGAATATAACTTTACCATAAACATCTATCACTGGTTACTTTTCAATAATACTGTACAAAATTGCAGAAAGAATGAATATCAAAATAAATATAAATTACACGATTCAGAGCCTTAAAGTTCTCAGTTATTTTTTACAAGATTTTTGTTTATTTATTTGAGAGAGACAGCATGGGCAGGGGGAGGGGTGGAGAGAGAGGGACAAGCAGTCTCCCTGCTAAGTGGGGAACCCCGCTCGGCGATTGATCCGAAGACCCTGAGATCATGACCTGAGCCGGTCAGATGCTTAGCTGACTGAGCCACCCAGGAGCTCTCTTAAGTTCTCACTTATTAATAGGAAAAATACATATTAAGGGCTATAAATATTTTGCTTCTTATATGATTTGCAAATTTCCTTCAGTTTGTTATTGAGACTTAAATTTATGTGTTTACTTTTTTATGTGATAAATCTATAATGTTTAATTTATTATTTCTGTATTTGATATTAAACCTGAGTAGGCCCTCATCTTCCAACACCTATCCTGCCTAGCAAGTAATATGCAAAAAATCATGGCTGAATGAATGATTTCATCTCAAAATAATCCATATTGTCTTCTAGGATATGTATGGTTTAATTTTATTTTTTGTTTTTATTTTTTTAAGATTTTATTTATTTATTTATTTATTTGAGAGAGAGAGAGAGAGCAAGAACATGAAAGAAAGTGATCACATCCAGGGAAAAAGGGCAGAGGGAGAAGCATACTCTCTTCTGAGCAGGAAGCCTGATGAGGGACTTGATTCCAGGCCTCTGGGATCATGACCTGAGTCAAAGTCAGAAGCCCAACCAATTGAGCCACCCAGGTGCCCTACATGGTTTAATTTTAAGACATTTGAATTTTTAACAAATTTGAAATTTATTTATTTTTAAAGATTTATTTATTTATTTATTTGAGAGCGAGAAGGTATGTGTGCACACACATGAGGTTGAGGAGAGGGAAGGGCAGCAGGAGAGGTTGTGAAGCAGACGCCCCTCCCACTCCCCACGTGGGGATTCTAATGTGGGATTTGATCTCAGAATTGCAAGATCATGACTTGAGCCAAAATCAAGAGTCAGATGCTTAACCAAGCCACACAAATGCCTCAAATTTGAAATTTATTTAAATGACATGTGTGTGGAAGGGACTCAAGCCTTTTTCCAAGTTGATAAAAAATATTCCCAGTATCACTTTCTAATTAACCGGTGAAGTTTCCATTGATATAACATGCTTCTTGTGTAATATTCTATATACTTATATAGAAAAACATCTAGAAATGCTTGGGATTTTCTATACTAATTTTACCTGTCTCCCTTAAAGAAAATATACTATATGCCCTGTGTTAATATTTCTTTATATGGGTGAATATCTTACTAACAATCACAAAATTAAAATAATAATATTAGCAAAATTTTACCGTGGAGACACAATAAAGAAAGTCTTACCCTCTTACCCATGTGGACTTGCAATTTTTTTCAAAATCTTCCTTTGCATGATTTTCTCAGTGACACAGAATCCTGTTTCAAATATCAAAACTTTTGTCTTGTGATTCACTGCTTCCTTCAACTTGTAGCATTGCTTTTGTGGGTTTTAAGCCTTCTTTTTGATTTCAGGAGTCTAACTAAAAGAATATATAAGATGTTAAATGTAAAATAAGTTATCAAGTTACCAATAATTATCTATCCAAATGCAAAGGAAATGCATCATAATTAAATTGAAGAAAATTTTATGCTACTTATACATGCTACTTATATAAATTAGAAAACTTCGTGCAGAGTATAAGGATCCAGCCCACTGAAATAACAATGCTTGACCAATATTTATGAAATACATTAAATAATATTTTAAAATGTATTTACTATATAATCACATACTTTTTGTTAGTATATGTCTTATCAACTTTCTATCTATATTTACATTTGGATGATGCCTGGCCCATATTAAGAACTCAATAAATGTCGAATACATGTATTTCTTACAAAGATTGCACTAATAGGTTAAATTGAAACATACTGTCAAGATGAAGGAAGTTATCATGAGCTATGGGTGTTTGCCTAATAAAAGAGGTATTTAAAGTGCACTGCAGTAGGGGTGCCTGAGTGGCTCAGTGGGTTAAGCATCTTCCTTTAGCTCAGGTCATGATCCCAGGGTCTTGGGGTCAACTCCAGGGTCCTGGAATCAAGCCTTGCATCCAACTCCTTGCTCAGTGGGGAGCTTGCTTCTCCCTCTCCTTCTGCCTGCAACTCTGCTTACTTGTGCTTTGTTTCTCTGTCAAGTAAATAAATAAAATCGTTTTTAAAAAAATAAATAAATAAAGTGGACTGCAACAAAAAGAAAAAAATTTCTTCTGACAAAAGTGCATTTTATGCTCAATGTCCACTGTAGTTGATGTAGCTGAAATAAACTGATGGGGTCTACTAAGTTATTACAGTGACAGGTTTAGAGATTGTACTTGGGAAGAAGTGAAAATTTTATTTTTCAGAATGTAAAAAAATTCAAAAGATTTTTTTCTGAACATAACCCCCAAGGAGAGCTTTTTAAAATAGATATGTTAAATACTTTTTATGTTAAAATTTGAATTATAATAGATTAAAGCTATAAATATCTGTTCATACTTGTCTGGTACACTTTGATAAATTGGGGTAGCATGAGAGAATAATAAGATCTTTCAGAAAACACCTTAAGTTTTCTATAAGCTGAAGAGTTAAACTATTGGATCAGCACATAATAATTGAGACTATAAAGGAAAAAATTCTTGCATATCCAAGGGAAGAGTAATGATTGACCATACCTGAACTGGTTTTAATAAACTATCAAGACAGAATATTTGACATAAAATATAGGAATTGTCAACAATCAAATCAGGAAGATCATTGTTGGAACTGATTCTCTGACATTTTCTATGAAAGGGGGATCCAGACATACTGTCTTTGTGACAGAGAGAAATTTATGGTAAAATAGATATTCCCAGATATTATAGCCTGACATCACAAGACATTAGTATATAATTCCCCTTAGTTCAAATTCCATGCTTACAAGCCATTGTCTGAAAATCATTTGACTTCTCTTATAAATTCTTCTTCAAGAAGATAATGTACTGAACTTGCTGATATATTTTCTTTGTCCATTTTGCAGAATATCTAATAAATTGTCTATATGATTTACACACTCATTTTCACTTATTATTTTTATCTTTGTTACTACCTACATACCTACCTATTTATTTATTTGATAATGACAGTTCCTCCAAAAGTAAGCTATGTTCTGGACAATGAAACAATAATTTCTTGGTCTGAAAGAACACAGGCAAGACCCTGGGTTGTATTAAATTCATGAACATAGCTCTATAAACTTTTGCTTGGTGACATTATCCTATTTTTCCCCCCAAAGCACCACTAACATATTTAAGTTAATTGTTTAGAAATGTAGTATATTGCACAGTGTGTGTAATATTTTCTCTATCAAGACTTTTTTCCAACATGATTAAGCTTAATAATTAATAATTAATTATAGATACTGTTGGAAAATTTTGACAAATTTTCAGATTTCACAAGAACAACAAAATGTACAAGAAGTTCTAAGAAAAACTATCCAAACTTATAGGATCCAAATGACACATAAATTGAAATGTCTGATACTTAAAAAAGTATACTTGAACTATCCTTAATAAATGGTACATGAAAAAGACCTATTGTTGGTTAAATGTGTTACATATTATACAAATAGATATATTAAACACAGTTTTATAAATAAAGCCTAATTTATTTTAAAGTGTCTACCTCTATGCAGATTGTTAAATGACAAAACAATTAACAAAAATAACAATATGGCAGTTTAAAAAATAGGTGAGTGTTCTTTGACACTTCTTTCATTGAAAAATGGAATCCAAGTCCTTGATGGTGGCCATAAAGTACAACAGAAATAACACTATGTGATTCTCAAGGCTAGGTCAGAGGAACTCTTGATGCTTTCACCTTGGTATCTTGGAGGGTTTGCTTTTTAGAAATTCTTTCCAGATATACACCTTACAGAACCCAGCCACCATGCTGCAAGCCATATCAAAAGGCCATATGCAGGTGCTCTCATTGACAGATCCAGCTATACCAAACTTTAAGTCATCCCATCCCAGATGTCAGTCACGTGATTGAAGAAAACTTCAGATAATTCTAGACTCTAGCCTTTTGAGTCAATCCTGATGTTTATCCCCAAGTGAGGTCTCAGATGTAGGGCAGCAGATGCAAGTCATATTTGTCATGTCCTATACAAATTCTTTACTTTGAGAATCCATGAGTATAATAAATGGTTGTTGTTTTTAGCATTAACTTGTGTTAGGATTCTTTAGAAGAACAAAATGAATAACATATAGCTATAGGACATAATTTATTAAGGAACTGGGTCATGCATTTATGGAGGTTGTAAGCCAGTTGTGTAATTCAGTTGGAATCCAAAGACTTGAAAATCAGGGAAGCCAATGGTGTAGATTCCAATTCAGGTCCAATGGCCAGGAACAAAGGGGACAGGAAAAAAAAATCAATATTCTGCACAAGCAATCAGTCAAGAAAGGCTGAATTCTTTCTTTCTCTAAGTTTTTGTTCTATTTAGGCCCTCAACATATTCAATGATTCCTGCTCACACCAGGGAGGGTAAATTGCTTTACTAAATCTTCCAACGCAAATGCTAATTTCATCCAGAAACACCCTCACGATTACAGAAATAATGTTTAGCCAAATATCTGGGCATTTTATGATCCAGTCAACAGCCTGACATAAAACTAACCATCATATATGTATATAAGATCATTTCTTATGCAGCTGTACAGAACCAAAACAGATAATAATAGCAACAACAACAAACAGCAAGCATTTTTTTTTATTTCATTTATTTATTTGACAGAGATCACAAGTAGGCAGAGAGGCAGGCAGAGAGAGAGGAAGGGAAGCAGCTCCCTGCTATGCAGAGAGACCAAGGCAGGGGCTTGATCCCATGACCCTGAGATCATGACCTAAGCCGAAGGCAGAGGCTTTAACCCACTGAGCCACCCAGGCGCCCGAATAGCAAGCATTTCTTTTGAATTTCCTATGTGTTAGAGATTGTTTTAACTGTGTTGGTTAAAATACTTTGTGTAATCCTAATAATATATCTATAAAGTACATACAATTCTCATTCTTATTTGAAATTGAGAATATTTAGGTTCAGGAAAGTAGTTGTTTTGACCAAAGTTACTAAGATAATATACTTCAAAAAATTTATTTTCTGTGTTTGTTGTTCAAAATAAGGCCAACTAAAGTGTTATAATACCATTTTTAAAATAATATTGGTTAAGAGAATTCTATATACACAATTTTCTTTGCATTTATAAACATATTCTAATATGCTGTATATTGTGTTTGATATACATATTTTTTCCATAATCAAGTTTGCCTAAAGGTTTCTGCCTACTTAAAGGAGCTACTAGTACATCACTGTTACATTGCTCAAATTGCCAAAATAATAGGGGTTTTAATCTTTAATTTTTATTCATCAGAATAAGTATTCCTTTGACATGTTAATAGTCTTCAATAAAGTAGCTAAGTAATAAGTCCTTTGACTTCACATTCCAAAAATGTAACTAAGTAAATTGTAAACTTTCTAAACACTAACATTTATGAAAACCAAATACAGCATGTTGGCACATTCAAACCTGACATTAGAATGAAATAAATAAATCATTCGGTGCAGAAAATCCAGAAGGAATTAAAAATAAAAACAAGAGTGAGCAGTTTAAGGATAAAGGCAGTTGCCATATTAACCCATTGGTTTATTCAAGTGGAGTCAGAAGGTAAGGCCTTACCCTCTGCAATGGAAGGAGTTGAAACTGAGAAGTCTGAACACGATATGGAGAAATTTAAAGAACTATTAAATTACTAAATGTATAAATCAAGAAATGCTCATCTGCTCAAAGGTATAAATAAGTGAAAAAGGAAACTTGTATGTCTGTCATAGGATCCAGGTAGAAAAAAATCATACCTTATACCTTACAAACTTTTTGTTTGAAGTGATCAGTAGTTCCAAAACCTCCGAACTAGGAAAAACCATAAAAATTGGTTTGGTAAAATAAAACACAAAATTGCTCGGGTAACAGGGTAACTACTGATATAGTCCGCTGAAGAAGAACATCACAATGGGAGTTAGCAAGAGAAACCAACACTAAGAGGGACAGAGGATTAGTAACCTTCAAACAGTTGCATAATAAAATAACATGTTAAAGAATGCACAAGAAACATGATTAAACAGGTAAATGCATATAACAATGAACTGATATCACTATGAGATAAAATAAGAAAATATGAAAAACGTGCCATATATTGTTTATAAATTACCAAAACTCTAAGAAGCAAAGAATATTCAATCATTGAAATAAAATATCACAATAAATGAGTTAAACTTTTAAGAAAATGAACAAACTGCAAGATAAAACCAAGGAAAAGGCCTGAAATGCACCCAGTTCAAAATTATGACAGAGCAATTAAAAAATATAGTGAATAAAAAGTGAGAAGCTTAAAAAGTAGGAACCCCTATAGAAATCTGAAAGTAGATGCCATTGAAATTGGAGAATGGTACTATTTGAAGAAATACTGTCTTAAAATTTTCCAGAATTCTTGAATGATGTGAATCTTTGTGTCTTTCTATAGTTCAAGAGTTGGAAATGGGGGTGGATGTAATCAGAAAAGAGAAATACTCAGTCATTTGTAGGAGAAATATGACCTGAAATTCTTTGGTTTTGTATGCTGGTACAAAAGCAGTGATAAAAGGTATAAACAAACTATTCACAACAGTCCTAAGGCAGATAATGGTAGAAGTACAAGCCAGAAGACTGCCTTGGATAGGGAGACGTCAAGAACTCTGGTGAACTCCTGATGGTAGTAGTATGGCTGGGGGCAGGCTAGTTGCAGTGAGCTGTTTGACTTCTACATTTGGAGGGCAGAAGCTGGTAAAGGGGACTCTTACCCAGATCACATGATGACCAGGACTCCTTGTTTACCTTTGTAGATTTATATAAACCTACAGTAATTAGACACTTACTTTTTATTATTATTATTTTTTAGAGAGGGAGAGAGAGAATCTTAAGTAGGCTCCAAGCCCTGCACAGAGCCTGATGTGCTCAACCTCACAACACTGAGGTCATGACCTGAGCTGAAATCAAGAGTCCAGCACTTAACCTAGTGAACTACCCAGGTAACCCCCTGAATAAATTAAACACTTATTTTTTAATAAATCTATAATAATTCAGAAAGTGTGGCATTGGCATGAAGTTGGAAAAATTTAAAAAAAAAATTAAAGAAGTCTCAAAAAAGACCAGTGTGAACATGTGACCACTACATATGATAAAGTAAAGTAAATCAGTGAGGAAAGACTTGCTGGACTAAAAATGCATAAAAAGAAAAATAATTAAGATCCCTATGCCATGAGGTATGCCAAAATATATCCAAGATATAAATGTAAGGAAAGAAAAAAAAAAAAAGAAAGAAAGAAAATGTTTTTTAAGAAAGACAGAAGAGAATCATAAGATTCATAGGATTTAACCCATTATTTAAAATACAAAAACTCATTATGGGTCAAAAAATGAAAAAAGAAAAAAGAAATGCTTAGAAAATTATAAATTAACTTATGTGCTTCATAGATGGAAGCAAAATTATATATATATATATATATATATATATATATATATATTTGTGCTTCAATAGGTATGATTAAATTATTTTTCAAACTAAAAAAGGCAAACAAAGGAGAGAGAAAATATCTTTATATATCAGGTAGGGAAATATTTCTTAAGCAGGGCCTACGTAGGACAAAGAAATCAGAAGAAGAACTCCTACAAACCTGTAAGAAAGAAAAGATGAAGCATTGAGAAAATGGCAAAGAATATGAACAAACTTAATTTTACCAGAAACAGGGGAAATACAAGTTAAGGAATTTATGTACCACTTAATATCCATCATATGGACCAAAATTAATGTCTGATAGCATTTACTATTATGTGGTGAGAGTATCAGACCTTTTATAGCTTTGCTGATGAGAGTTAAATTGCTATAATTTTGAAATTAATTTGGCAATATCAAGAAAAGTTGATTATGCACATATCCTTTGACCCAGAAAATAAACTTTTATGTTGTGAACAGGAGACAAAAAAATGCTAATTATTGCAGTTTCTTTTTAAAAAGAAAACTATGAAAATAATTTAACTCTCTTGGTACAAAAATATATAAAATGATTTATTCATAAAAGTAAAACTATTAAGTGGTAAAAATAAATGAGTGATACATATATCCCTATGAAGATTTTATAGTTACGCAGCCAAATGAGTAAGAATACATATAAGTAGGAAACTACATAATGTTTTAAAATACACAATTTAAAATATTAATATTATATGACAAATAAATATACAATATAAGTTCTAATCTATAAATATGAATGGAAAATGTTAACCTCAGGTTTCTTCTACCTATGGGAAAAGTAAAGATAAGAGGAGTACAAGGGGGCTTCTGTTATATCTGAATCATTTTAGTTTTCTTTTTAAGTTGATTTTTAGAAGGCAGTATTTATTTAATCTTGATGGTGAGTACATGTGTGCCTCTTGTCTTATGACTGTTAATTTCTGCATATATGATATTCTTCATTATTTTACATAAAGTAAATTTTTAGAGGAAAAATATTAAAAGATTTGATTAAGTCTATGACCATACTTCCTTGAATGCTCCTGATCTCGTCTGATCTCGGAAGCTAAGCACAGTCAGGCCTGGTTAGTGCTTGGATGGGGGATTTGCATAAGAGCAAAACTGCAATTCAACAATAGTTTGCAATCTGACTGTACTATAGTATAAATTAGCTAAGGCATATATTAACATAAAATTAGTGATTTTCCCAGGCAAGGGTCAGTATGGTTCAACCTAAGACTACATAAGATCTTACTGGAAACCTTAAACAGCTTAATGCTAGGGAGATGACATATGAGGTAATTTCTACTTCATATAGACACACACACACACATACACACAGAAATGTACCAACATACTCCAGTACAGGATTATTTTACAGGGTGATACAATATTCGATAGAAAGTGTTGCATTGACAAAAAGTGTCAAAGTGATTTGTAATAAAAGACTTAAGTGGTGATGTGGTTTAAGTGGCTTTAATGCATACTATTTTTCCTCCTGACCAACCCCACACTTTGAAATGTCTGCAGACCCTCTGGGGTGAAATTCATAGCATAAAGCTTACTTTTGCAAGGGCTGTGCTGCCAATGCCCAGATAGCTTCTGTCCAGTGTTCTCTGGAAGGGGTGAAGGACACATGAAGGAAGGCTAATTAAAGTTACTAGGGTTTCCTCCCATCTCCAGCACCATAGCTATTGGGAGGGAATGCATCTATTCACCTTCTCTATTCTGAATCTGCTTGTCATTTTATCTGCTCAGAATCCAGGACTGCCTCACGGTGCCACATTTTCCCAAGTAGGTACATGAGCCATGTCCCACAGGCAGAAATTCAGCTCCCCTCTCTCCTGGCCTCCATACTGGCTCATGGGGAACACAAGCAGGTGAGGTATCTTCTTTCCTTTTTTATCCATGTTAGGTTAGTCAGCACCTGCTCTGAGGACAGGCCATATTTCCTCTTTGCTTACTGACAGGCTTGACTTCCAAGATTTAGACTCCAGGACAAAGTATAATCTACTCCAGAGTGCAAGTTGGGAGTTACACAACCCAGGTTAGTTTATGCCAGTGAGCCTGTTTTGCTGTTGATTTGGGCAGACCCAAATAATCACAAAGTATACTTTGATTCCCATTCAGCTCCACGCAGGGCTCCCTCAGGGACCCTTCAGGGGAAGAGGGATGATTGACAGGAAAAGATTTCACATCCGTGGCAGGGAAATATTTTAACACTGTTAAAATATTGCCAATATTTTTTGCAGACCCCATATGAGTAAACTCCTAGTCCCTGTGCAGGAAAACGGGAGAACCATAGATTTTAATCTAGGCACCAAAAAGCCTGAAATGAAAATTCCCTAGAGAAAAAAGTCTCTAGAAAGGCCTTCATATTAACAACAAATTTACACACCCCAAGTTATCTTTAATAATTGGCAAAACAGTGTTCTTATCTGTATGTTTAATTTTTTTGCTTGATTGTTTTTTATTTTTCCCCCAGGAAACCCTACTAACTAGAGTAGGAATTATTTTCAAATGGGAATATTTATTGTTTATATAGTTATGCTTCTTTTTAATTAGACTAACATGATCTGCTAATTAAATTCCCTTGAAAAACAGGGCTTGCACTATTAGGAGAAGTGTTTCCACAAATGGTTTTACCATCTCTACCACTTAGAAAAATAGTAAGAAGTTTTTCCAAAACTCATCAGCAGTACTGGGAACTCTCAGGCTTTCTATATATGCAAATTCTTTGGAGAATTTATAAAAGAGTAAACAGTTTGAATTTGTTTCTTTCTTTCCCATGTAGCATACATCAAATCCAAAACTTTTGAAGTAAAGAGATATTTTCTTGTAGATATAAAGAGTTATACAAATGTTTTCTGTCTGGGGTTGGAGCAGGAAAAGGATGGCACATTCACTATGACAGGACAAAGAAGACTAGGAGGGCCAGATCATGGAATCCGCCATAGGACACATAGGACACAGCTGATGCAGCAGGTGCCAGGAGGAAGTCCAGCCATGCAGGTAAAACCTGGTATGGAATGAATAGGCCATAGAGAGTAAAACAATTGTGTACAAAATTTTACATCAGAAAGCTCCAAGATGGGAGGCATTTTCCTAATAGGCATGTAGGAAATAGCAATAAGGAATCCAGAAACAAATGATATTATGAAGATCAGACCAATAATCAGGAAATCAATAATAGGAAAGTCTTTGAAGGTGGGAGGAAATGGAGCTAATTCATAGAGGGTATGTTGGCTCTCAGAGTGCAAGGGCATATGCATACACTGATCCATTTAATCCTCAATAATCTGAAATAGTTTTCATTTTATGAAAAAGGAAACTGTGAACCATTAGGTTCATTATAACTGGTACCTGGTATTCATACCTGGTCTGACTCTATTTCCTTAACCCATTGAACACGATAATCAGGTTATATTTAATTAACATATGAATCAATAATCACCCCCCTGGCTGGGCAGTTTGGTATGAATAAATATAAATCATTTCAAATATCACATGTTGTAAAATATTAAGGGGTCTCACTCTTATGCTATTCTTATTAACTTATATTTTCCTAACTACAGAGGTATTATTAAACATTTGTCATAAGGTCATTGGGGGAAATAAGGCATTACACAGTGTCTAGGCAGCATCTGAAGTCTACACAGTGCTTCGTGGTATGCAGGAAGACATTGTCCCTATGAAATGAAGGCCCCAGTTAGATGTTCCTTACAAAAAACAAGTTTTGGGGAAGATGGTAGAGACAGTGCATTAATTTAACTGAAGCTCTTTTCATATTCCACTTTCCTGTATATATACATCCTGTATATACACAGTATGTAGAATTTACCAAATTTTTCTCACCATAGAACCATCTGTTTGTACTGAATCAGCCTGAGTAATTAGTTTTTCCAAGACCATAGTTTGATAACCGGTGCTTTTTGGGGAATGTAGGGGGTGAAGGGGAGATTGGTGGAGGGAGGTTTGCCTGGGGCAGAACCTCACAAGAAGAAAATACAGTAAGAATCCAGGAATAACTGGGATCCTAGTTAATAAGCCAAAGACTTAGTCTCTAAGGAAATAATTAAAATTGAGTTTTTAAAACACAGATAAATAGGACTGAGTTAGACAAGCAGCAAAGCTAACTTAATCTTGAGCTCCAAAGTATTATGTTAGTGTGCTTAAATCTCTTCTGCCTAAAATCTGGGGTGTTATACTTTCTAGACAGATAATGAGTAAATAAGTATGGGTACAACTATGTACAAAGGGGAGCAAAAGGATCCAGCTCTAAGAAGAAAAATACAGGATATTACAACCAGCTGAGACTGCAGAAAAATTCAAAGTATATTCCCTTTTATCCTAAATCTACATTCTGGATTAAAATAACATGAAATACTTAAATTGCATAAAAGTGATAGGTTGATAGATTCAGTTGATAAATTGGATTCTTTAAAAGAACAAAGTGAAGGGTGACTGGGTGGCTCAGACAGTTAAGGGTCTGCCTCTGGCTCAGGTCATGATCCTAGTGTCCTGGGTCAAGTTCTGCATTGGGCTCCCTGCTCAGCAGGGAATCTGCTTCTCCCTTTGCCCCTCCCCCTGCTTGTGCTGTCTCTCACTTGCTCTTTTTCAAATAAATAAATAAAATATATTTTTTTTTAAATGAAGCACATAAGCTATGCAGGTGAAAATTGTCTTGTGAGAAAAATGCACATCAGTAAATAAAACAATCAATCTGTTAATAGTACGTGTCCCTTTGGGTACCAAATTTGAAAACATTTGGTAATTTTCTGTCAAGAAAGGTACACAAATCCAGTCTCTAGGTTATCCTCAAACAGTTAGACCATGGAAAAATAAATCATATGGAATAAAATAAGAAGCCTCCAGGTAGAGTCTAGGCTTTTGTTTCTTTTTCGTTCCCAATCCCAGAAACTCTATGACATTATTCTTATTATAAATACCACAAGGTTATTCTCCTCACTTGCACATTCACTGAAGCAATAAATCAGTGACTAATTGTACTTCACAGTCTCCATGTTAAGTGTGGTGTGTGATGATTTACATTATTTAGAACTATAAAAGTGAGATTAAACTATTGCCATCAATGATTACAGTAAAGGGCATAGAAGGAAATTGTAGCATTTTAATGAAAAGGGTAGCTTCTGCTTGGAGGCACTATCACTGCTCTATGGCTCTCCTGGTGTTCCTAATGTTTTACCCTTTAGGGTCAGAGCAATTACTGCAATTCTCTATGGAACCAATATTTTGCCATGTTTTATCATCTCAATATAGATGCATTTAAATGGTGCAATGTCACCATCATTGCCACTACGGAAGATAAGCCTTCAGGTAAAACTTAGCATTATCCCACAAGATAAATTTTTTATAACATTTTCAGTTTAAAATTTGTCATGTGTACTTTGCAATGTCACCATAAGTTTCTGAAAGACAGCACATATTTTTAAGAATTAGAAAATAATGGCTCAGCTCCTTTCTACCAAGCAATATGTTCCAACTAATTTGATTGAGTTGATAAAACATGATTATCCTCAAATAAAACACTATGGTTTCCATATCTTATAAGCCTTCCATCACAGTAAATACAGTGATTCTTATTTTATACTCTAACCTTTATATTCCCTTAGATAAAGCCATATCTCACAAACTTTATTTCTATAGTTTAACATTCTATAAATTGCTACCAAAGGAAAAAAAAATGAAAATTGGTAATTAGAAGAAATGTCTAAATTATAGAGGTTCTCAGAATTCATATTTGTAATCTTTAATTAAGGAAATTACAGACATTGAAAAATATATTCTCGGCTTGAAGGGCAAAAGACAATCTTGTGACCTTATATCAAATAATAAAAACAAAAGACAAAAAAGTATTATAGAGTTAAAGAGAATTGCATATAAGCCACAGTTCTTTCCACCTTAGGTACCCAACATGGAGCTGTTTGCCTAAAGCACTGATGACAAATCTGGAAAAATTTCACTCTAAGAGAAAATGTCTTCAGGATGCATTTATTTCACAGGAAATGCATTAGTATAGAACAATTCTTCTGCAATTGTTGCCTGTCTTTTCAACTGACTTAATCCTTCTATTTTTCTTTTCCAGATTATCTCTAAATTTAGAAATAAATACAAGGTCAAACATGAGAGACACAGTGTGCAATAGGCTTAACTGTTGGAGTATATGCAATGGAGGGCAGTACAGAAAGAAAGAGAAAGGGTAGAAGCTGATTGCCCTGGGGGAGTCTATTGGATGACACAGCAGCATGAACCAGACACAGTGCCCTAGACAAGAAATAGAATATTGCCAGCATCCCAGAATCTCCCCATGCCCCATCCAATCAATATTCACTTGTACCTGGCAATAGTAATCATGACTTTAACCTCTAACATATGGCTCTTCTTCTATATGACCCACCGTTAGTTTTAGGTTAATAATCCCATATCTGAAACTATTCAAGAGAGACAAGGCATCTCTCACAGAAGAAGCTAAGAAGTGTCTCCTGCCTTAACCTTTCCATTTCCCAGTTCAAAATAGATAATTATATTCTCACCCTTCAAAACTGATTTAAAGTCTGGAAAAAAATGTGAACACCTGACAGTAAATCAGACTAAACAATTATGAGAAATTTATCTTTGAGGTTACCTCTACATGAGTAATCTAGAAAGTAAAAGGTGATTGAAAGAACAAAGAAAGCTACATAACTAGAACAATAGATAAATATAAGGAGATAAAGAAAGTAAGGGAGATATAAAGGAGAAAATAGAAATTATTTTAATCTCATATTTTTAGTTTCTTATTTCCTCTTTCTTCAATGCATATGAAATTGCTTTAACTAGTCAAAAGGCTTTAATGCTCTTTGAGGATTAAAATAAAATATTCTGCTAATTTTTTTTCAATTTTATTTTACAACCTCTTATTGGAATCCTTAGCCTTTATACTACTCTACAAAAATATTCTCAAAGGTTTTAAAACAAGGAGTAAAACCCATTAGTATCATTATAAGCACAATATAAAACCTGCAATGGGAATGCGTTTTGCCATACATCATAAAGCTTTAAAGCAAATATTTTAGAAAGTATATCATGAAAAGATTTTGTGATTTCATTATACAGGAACAACCAAAATAACAGCAGTCATCAGATTAGAATTACCTCATTTTCTCACCAACGAATATAATAATCCACTCATATGTGTTTCCATAAAATTTGGCTTCCTATCACAATATATTGTGCAATGAATCCCACTGCAATCTCTCTCATCTGTATCATAAAACTTTCCCACACTACTGGATTGTTTTCCAGTCTTGCAATATTTTTCAACTTAAAACCAAACCAGAACAATAAATAAGCCACAACCTTCCCTGGATCCCATATTGCCTACCTGCAGCTTCCTTGATTTATCCATCTTTATAGCAAATGCCACCAAATGTACTATAAATTTGCTGCTCCCTTGTCCTCATCTTCTTTTCAGTCCTCATCCCATTCTAATCAACTTCGCACTCTACAGCTCCTCTGAAAGAATCATTTCATGGTCATAGAAACTTCATCTTGCCACACCCAATGGTAAATTCTCAGTTGGTTCCCACGTTTCTCTCACAACAGCACTGACACCATTGACCATCCTGCCCTTGAGCTACTCTCTTCCCTTGACTCTTAGGAAGTCATATCCATATTGGTTTTCCTTTTAAGCCAATGATTGCTCCTTTTCAATTTCCTTTTCTAATTGTTCCTTCTTTCTGACCTTTAGATTTTTCAAGTGTCCCTTGACCAAGTCCTCAGAACTCTTTTGTCTCCACACTCACTTTCTAGGTATTCTCATCCTATCCCTTGGCTTTAAATATCTTTGTGCTGATGCATTCCAAATGTGTATTTGATGTTTTTCAAATGTGTGTCTCTAGCCCTAATGTTTTTTTCTGAGTTCAGACTGATATATCCTATCTAATGAGCATTTCTACCACAGATGTCCAAAACAGGAATCTCAGTTCCATTCCTATGGTCATATTTACCCTTGACCAAAAATGTTCTTACTCCTTATTAATATAAATTTCAACCCTCTCGTTGCTTAGGTCGATAACTAAGTAGTAATTATGCAAGGCAACTTTTTTTTCACAAATAACTATATCTATTATGGGCTGAATTGTGTCTCCCCCTCTAAAGAAACTTATATGTTGAAGTCCTAAACCCCAGTAACTTGGAATATGATCATATTTATTGATAAGGTCTTTACAAAAGGAATTAAAATAAAATGGGGGTAATTAGAGAGGACCCTAACCTAGTATGACTGATGTCCTTAAAGAACAGGAAATATGAACACAGGTCCAGAGGAAAGGTGATGAGAAGACACAGGGAGAAAACTGTCAGCTATAAGCCAAAGAGAAAGGCCAGGAATAAAACCTTACCTCACAGCCCTTAGAAGGAAGCAACCCTGCCAGCACCTTGATCTCAGACTTCTAGCCTCCAGAACAGTGAGAAAATAAATTTCTTTTGTTTGAGCCACCCAGTCTATGGTACTTTGAAATGGCACAGTAACACAATAATACAATACCCATCCCATCAACTTGTCCTATCAGCTCTACCTTCAAAATATATCCCAACTCTGACCATATTCAGTGTTAAATGTACGCACTGATTTCCCTCTCCCCTGAGGACAGTGAATGACTGCTAATTAGTCTCTAATTCCACAACTCAATGACTTGAGTCTTATTTTAAGAATACAAATCTCGTATTGCTTTCCTGCTTACCCTGTCCACTGGCTTCTTATCAAAATAAAATAAATGCAAACACTATCATAACCTACAATGTCTTAAAAGATATTGCCTCCACCCAACTTCCTGTTCTCATTTACTGCCACCTGAGGCTTTGCTCTCACTTGCCTTCTTCTTGCTGCTACTGGAACATACTGATGGATGTATAGTCTGGATGAAATGACACCTTCTCACAGAGCCTTTCCCTGACCACACTAACATATATACTACCCATCTACTTAATGTCATTATACTATAATTCATTGGTTTATATTTCCCTGTATTTCTTCTCCAGCAGAAGGAAAGCTCCTCAAGGGCAAAGGGTTTTTCTGTACCACAGCAACCTCAGAATCTAGAATATGTCTGGCAGTGTTTGTTGAATGAGTCAATGTATGGAGTTACTACCCTGTACCATGGAGATGCCCCACATAATACTGGTGTTCCTGAGACAATTACTGATTTCAGTACTAAAAACATATCCTATTCCAAATATCCACAATGTTGAGTTCACACAAAGAGCAGAAACATAACCCTCTCAAGGACCTAACTGTGTTTTGCTTTGTTTTCATTTATCCCTTACATTCTTTACATTCAATGAAAATTAAAGAGAATAAAAACTTATTACTTGTTTGTCTCCATTAGGTTTCTGAGTTATCAAGTCAATATTTCTTAGACTTGCTATGTGTAAAGATGTTTTTTGAAAAAGAAATTAGGCATTTGAAATCATATCTGAAGGTTTTCATTTCTGGCATATCTGGATAGATCTCAGAGTGCAAGTTGACTGAGAAATCTGCTACTTCTTCCTTCAGTACACATTCTACCTCCCACTAGGCCAAGATTTAGTGAGAAACTCTTTGATGGGAAATTTCTTTTCATTCTAGTAAGATGAATGTTCAAGGATACACCAAAGTATACTCGATCAGCTAAATATATTCTTTACAAAATAGTTAATCCAACACCTTTATCTTAATGTGTAAGACAAGATTCCAAAACAAGCATGTTGGGGCACCTGGGTGGCTCAGTGGGTTAAAGCCTCTGCCTTCAGCTCAGGTCATGATCCCAGGGTCCTGGGATCGAGCCCCACATCGGGCTCTCTGCTCAGCGGGGAGCCTGCTTCCTCCTCTCTCTCTCTCTGCCTGCCTCTCTGCCTACTTGTGATCTCTGTCAAATAAATAAATAAAATCTTAAAAAAAAAAAAATTTCCCATGCAAAACAAGCATGTTGTTTTAAAATAGTTCTCTCCACTGTTAATTTTCAAAGAGTGAACCAAGGTCACCTTTACATTGAACACCTGGCAAAGGTTTAGATTTTCTTAATACACATTAAATAATGTAGACAATCACTAGGTATCTACTAAGGTCTTCTGAGGAAAATAGATATTGTTACACATTTTAAAGGGTTTAATAGTAATATAGAATCATTACAACTCAGAATATTTTGTGGTTGGTAAGTGTTATGTTTTGGTTTTAAGAAATTCAATTATTGAACTATTAGATTAAAAACTTACAGAATAGCAAATATAAGCCATGCTCAGTGATAGGCACTGGGTATGTCCAAGGTGGTGTTAACTATGCCCTTTCCTTTTGAAAAACTCAGAAGTTGCTCAGTAAAATAGCCATTAACAAAAAATTGCAATCTAATAAAAAAAAGATAATAAATTCATATTGATTTTCCTAGATTATTTATTTCACAGATTTCAGTGCACTTAGGGTACATGTGAAATCTTGGAGTGAGCACTTAGAGATGGCCAGGAAGTGACATGTGTGTTGTGTTTTGAATAATGAGCAGGAATGTGCAGGAAGATAATTAAGGAAAGGATATCACTAGCAGAAGAAATATCTATGTAAGGCAATGGAACCAAAATAGAAATCTGAGTTGCCATGTTCAATATTTGAGAATATAAGTGTTGCTGAGACAAAAGATTTTGGAGAGGATAAGGATGATTATATTTGGTTAGATAAAGGAAGTACTTTTAGGCCAAATTGTGTGCTGGTTGGATGCCTTCTATACCATATGGTAGTGTTTGATTTTATAATTAAAACAATGGTGAACCAACAGAAATGTTTGAGTTTAAAAAAAGTGATTAAATATTTTTATAAAGTTGAAACTGGTCACTACATGAGATGATTGATAGATAGATAGACAGACAAAAATGGTATTGATGTGAGCATTTACCAGGTTGTTGCAGTTGAAAGACATGAAGGGACAGAACTAAAAAAGATAATAAGCATGGATCAAAAGAAATGGCTAAGTTTGGGATATAATTCTGGTATATTTAAGTGAATTTTGGGTTTGATTGAAGGAGAAGAGCTTAAGAGAAGAGTTAATAATTATAAGATTTTTAGCATGGATGTGTGGATGAATAGAGTTAAGCTTAACCAGAAAAGGTTAGGAAGTTCAGTTGAGGGGGGGAGGAGTCAAGATGGTGGAGAAGTAGCAGGCTGAGACGACATCAGGTAGCAGGAGATCAGCTAGATAGCTTATCAAACCATTGCAAACACCTACAAATCCAACAGGAGATCGAAGAGAAGAAGAACAACAATTCTAGAAACAGAACATCGGCCACTTTCTGAAAGGTAGAACAGGCGGAGAAGTGAATCCAAAGCGACAGGAAGATAGACCGCAGGGGGAGGGGTCGGCTCCCGGCAAGCGGTGGAACAATGGAGCACAAAATCAGGACTTTTAAGTCTGCTCCGCTGAGGGACATCACTCCAAAGCCTAAATGGGGGTGAAGCCCACTCGGGGTCAGTGTGGCCCCAGGTCGCATGGGGTCACAGAAGGATCCGGGGTGTCTGAGTGTCACAGAGCTCACAGGTATTAGAGCAGGGAAGCCAGACACAGAGACAGAGCCGAGGAGTGAGCTCTCAACTTGGGGTTACCTTGAAACATAATCTGTGGCACAGGCCACTGTTCTGTGAGTGAGGTCCCCATAAGATCTGGGAGACACCCACAGGGGAGCTCAGGGATCTGCAGGGTTTGGAGACTCCAGGCGGAGCTGTGTGCCAGAGACAGAGACTCTTGGTCACAGGATGGGTGAGCTCGAGTGCAGCCGGGGGCCAGGGAGACAGGAGAGATTGCACGCTTTTCTCTGAGGG
The DNA here is from genome assembly GCF_963455335.1 of Martes martes. Classification (NCBI taxonomy): domain Eukaryota; kingdom Metazoa; phylum Chordata; class Mammalia; order Carnivora; family Mustelidae; genus Martes; species Martes martes. The sequence goes on from NC_137889.1 coordinate 97,723,892, forward strand.
TACACTGAGGTGTGGGGCCCCGAGCTCTCAGGTCCTGCAGGCCAGAGATTGGGAGGCTGCCATTTTCATTCCCATCCTCCGGAACTCTACAGAAAGCTTTTAGGGAACAAAAGCTCCCAAAAGAGAATCTGAGTGGATTACTTAGCCTGGCCCCTGGTAAGGGCGGTGCAATTCTGTCTTGGTCAAAGACACTTGACAATCACTACAACAGGCCCCTCCCCCAGAAGAACAACAAGAAATCCAGCCAAGACCAAGTTCACTTACCAAAGAGAACAGTGGAATTCCAGAGGAGAAAGCAAATCATGGAATTCATGGCTTTCTCCCCATGATTCTTTAGTCTTGCAGTTAATTAATTTTTTTTAATTTTATTTTTTTTCTGCTAAATTTTTTAGCTTTTACCTTTTCCTCTTTTAACATTTTTTAACTATTTATCTTAACAATACCTTTCATAAAATAATAATAATCTTTTTTGAACCTTCATTATTATAGTCATATTTTATCCTTCACTGTATCTAACTTTATGTTTTATATACACATAGGGTTTTTTCTTCCAAAAAATTTGGGGTACAACTTCTTCTAATAGATCAAAATATACCCTAAATCTAGCTCTGGCTTTTTCTAGCCCAAGTAAATTCTCTCCACTTTCTTTTTCTTTGTTCTCCCAAACAACTTACTTTATCAACTCCTTTTTTAGAAATTAAATTTTTTTTTCATCTTTATAGGCATATTGCATCCCTTCATTGTGTTTGCCCTTTTATATGTTTTTCATTCTTTAAAATTTTGGGAGGTAGTTTCTTCTAAGAGAACAAAATACTCCCAAATTAAGTGGTGACCCTGTTCTAGTCACCAGTCTAATATATATATAAATATTTTTTCTTTTTTATATTTTTTCTTAATTTGTTTTCTTTTTCTAATTTTTTTTCTGAACATCTGTTTATCCCCTTTCTCCCCCCGACAATTGGGGGTATCTTCTGATTTGGTTAAAGCACATTTTCCTGGAGTCTTTGCCACCCTTTTAGTATTTTATTTGCTCCTGCATATATTCTTATCTGGACAAAATGACAAGGCAGAAAAACTCACCACAAAAAAAAAAAACAAAAAAACAAAAAAACAAGAGACAGTACCGAAGGCTAGGGACCTAATCAATACAGACATTGGTAATATGTTAGATCTAGAGTTCAGAATGATGATACTCAAGGTTCTAGCCGGGCTCAAAAAAGGCATGGAAGATATTAGAGAAACCCTCTCTGGAGAGATAAAAGCCCTTTCTGGAGAAATAAAGGAACTATAATCTAACCAAATTGAAATCAAGAAAGCTATTAATGAGGTACAATTAAACAATGGAGGCTCTTACTTCTAGAATAAATGAGGCAGAAGAAAGAATTAGTGATACAGAAGACCAAATGACAGAGAATAAAGAAGCTGAGCAAAAGAGAGACAAACAAATACTGGACCATGAGGGGAGAATTCGAGAGATAAGTGACACCACAAGACGAAACAACAATAGAATAATTGGGATTCCAGAAGAAGAAGAAAGAGAAAGGGGAACAGAAGGTATATTGGAGAGAATTATTGTAGAGAATTTGCCTAATATGACAAAGGGAACAAGCATCAAAATCCAGGAGGTACAGAGAACACCCCTCAAAATCAATAAGAATAGGTTCACACCTCATCACCTAATAGTAAAATTTACAAGTCTTAGCGACAAAGAGAAAATCCTGAAAGCAGCCCAGGACAAGAAGTCTGTAACATACAATGGTAAAAATATTAGATTGGCAGCAGACTTATCCACAGAGACCTGGCAGGCCAGAAAGAACTGGCATGATATATTCAGAGCACTAAACGAGAAAAACATGCAGCCAAGAATACTATATCCAGCTAGGCTATCATTGAAAATAGAAGGAGAGATAAAATCTTCCAGGAAAAACAAAAACTGAAAGAATTTGCAAACACCAAACCAGCTCCACAGGAAATATTGAAAGGGGTCCTCTAAGCAAAGAGAGAGCTTGAAAGTAGTAGACCAGAAAGGAAAAGAGACAATATACAGTAACAGTCACCTTACAGGCAATACAATGGCAATAAATTCATATCTCTCAATAGTTACCCTGAATGCTAATGGGCTAAATGCCCCAATCAAAAGACACAGGGTATCAGAATGGATAAAAAAACAAAACCCATCAATATGCTGCCTACAAGAAACTCATTATAGACCCGAAGACACCACCAGATTTAAAGTGAGGGGGTGGAAAACAAGGTACCATGCTAATGGACATCAGAAGAAAGCTGGGGTGGCAATCCTTATATCAGATCAATTAGATTTTAAGACAAAGACTATAATAAGAGATGAGGAAGGACACTATATCATACTCAAAGGGTCTGTCCAACAAGAAAACCTAACAATCTTAAATGTCTATGCCCCTAACATGGGAGCAGCCAACTATATAAACCAATTAATAACAAAATCAAAGAAATACATTGACAGTAATACAATAATAGGAGGGGATTTTAACACTCCCCTCATTGAAATGGACAGATCATCTAAGCAAAAGATCAACAAGGAAATAAAGGCCTTAAATGACACACTGGACCAGATGGACATCACAGATATATTCAGAACATTCCATCCCAAAGCAACAGAATATACATTCTTCTCTAGTGCACATGGAACATTCTCCAGAATAGACCACATCCTGGGTCATAAATCAGGTCTCAGTCGGTACCAAAAGATTGAGAACATTCCCTGCATATTTTCAGACCACAATGCTCTGAAGCTAGAACTCAATCACAAGAGGAAATTTGGAAAGAACGCAAATACATGGAGACTAAACAGCATCCTTCTAAAAAATGAATGGGTCAACCAGGAAATTAAAGAAGAATTGAAAAAAATCATGGAAACAAATGATAATGAAAACACAACGGTTCAAAATCTGTGGGACACAACAAAGGTAGTCCTGAGAGGAAAATATATAGCGGTACAAGACTTTCTCAAGAAACAAGAAAGGTCTCAAATACACAACCTAACCCTACACCTAAAGGAGCTGGAGAGAGAATAACAAAGAAAGCCTAAAGCCAGCAGGAGAAGAGAAATCATAAAGATCAGAGCAGAAATCAATGAAATAGAAACTAAAAAAAACAATAGAACAAATCAACAAAACTAGGAGCTGGTTCTTTGATAGAATTAATAAGATTGACAAACCCCTGGCCAGACTTATCAAAAAGAAAAGATAAAGGATGCAAATAAATAAAATCATGAATGAAAGAGGAGAGATCACAACCAACACCAAAGAAATACAAACAATTACAAGAACATACTACGAGCAACTCCATGACAACAAATTTGACAATCTGGAAGAAATGGATGCATTCCTAGAGACATATAAACTACCACAACTGAACCAGGAAGAAATAGAAAACCTAAACAGACCCTTAACTAGTAAGGAGATTGAAACAGTCATCAGAAATCTCCAAACAAAAGTCCAGGGCCAGACGGCTTCCCAGGGGAATTCTACCAAACATTTAAAGAAGAATTAATTCCTATTCTCCTGAAACTGTTTCAAAAAATAGAAATGGAAGGAAAACTTCCAAACTCATTTTATGTGGCCAGCATCACTTTGATCCCAGAACCAGACAAGGATCCCATCAAAAAAGAGAATTATAGACCAATATCCTTGATGAACACAGATGCAAAAATTCTCACCAAAATACTGGCCAATAGGCTCCAACAGTACATTAAAAGGATTATTCACCACGGCCAAGTGGGATTTATTCCAAGGCTGCAAGCTAGGTTCAACATCTGCAAATCAATCAATGTGATACAACACATTAATAAAAGAAAGAACAAGAACCATATGATCCTCTCAATAGATGCTGAAAAAGCATTAGACAAAGTACAGCATCCTTTCCTAATCAAAACTCTTCAAAATGTAGGGATAGAGGGCACGTACCTCAATATTAGCAAAGCCATCTATGAAAAACCCACTGCAAATATTATCAATGGAGAAAAATTGAAAGCTTTTCCGCTAAGGTCAGGAACATGGCAGGGATGTCCATTATGACCGCTGCTATTCAACATAGTACCAGAAGTCCTAGCCTCAGCAATCAGACAACAAAAAGAAATTAAAGGCATCCAAATCAGCAAAGAAGAAGTCAAACTATCACTCTTTGCAGATGATATGATTCTGTATGTGGAAAACCCAAAAGACTCCACTCCAAAACTGCTAGAACTTGTACAGAAATTCAGTAAGGTGTCAGGATATAAAATCAATGCACAGAAATCAGTTGCATTTCTTTACACCAACAACAAGACAGAAGAAAGAGAAATTAAGGAGTCAATCCCATTTATACCTGCACCCAAAACCATAAGGAATAAACCTAACCAAAGAGACAAAGAATCTGTACTCAGAAAACTATAAAGTATTCATAAAAGAAAATTGAGGAAGACACAAAGAAATGGAAAAATATTCCATGCTCCTGGATTGGAAGAACACATATTGTGAAAGTGTCTCAATCTCAGGACCCCAGGATCATGACCTGAGCCAAAGGCAGAGGCTTTAACCCACCGAGCCACCCAGCTCCCCGAGGTACACAATTCTTAAAATAAATCTTTCACTTTCCTTTACCCTGTATTACTGTTTAAATTAGTTGAAGTTGGAGTTTGTTGATGATAACTGAATAAGTTAAATAACAGAAAAACTGACACCAGAGTAGAGTTATACAAAAAAGTGCCTGGGGAGCCTGGGTGGGTCTGTTGTTTGAGTGCTGAGGTTGAGCCCCACAGGCGTTCCAAGCTCAGCACAGAGTCTGCTTGGGATTCTCTCTTCCCCCTTTCTGCCTCTTCCCCTGTTCCTGTGCACTCACTCTCTAATGCAAATAAATAAATAAATTAATAATAATAAAATCTTTAAAAAAAAAAAAAGATCCACATGAAATAGGGAGTATTTGGTGTTAGTTATCAAACTCAGTTTGGACAAATGCAGTCGAAGTCTCTGTTCAAATTCTAAATGAGATGGAACCATTCCATGCCTCTTAGTGCCAATTGCATCAATCACCTTATTCCATGTCATGTCATAGTAAGCTTTGGCAACCTTTGGTAAAATTTTGAGAGACAAAGCAACTGCTATGATAGATCAATAAAAAAGAGATGGGAAATGCCTTTACCAAAGAAATGAAGGTTGCTTTTGAAGAATTGAATAATTAAGTTAAAAAAATAAAGCTAACTCAAATTTGAAATTTTAATCTCTCAGGTCTTTATGTAACAATAACGAAAAAGCAGCCTACTGTTTATATCTATTGTTGAAAATAATATAAAGTGACTGGTTGTGGAAGTCGCTGGATTTCCTGGCAGTTGGATGCTAGGAGAACATTTTAAAGCTAATCATACTCTTTAGGAGCTAAGAGCATTAAAGAATCTCAATTTCCCAAATCCCTTGAGATTTATTTCTACTGTACCTTATCTGACTGAAGATAATGTGCTTACCCTATAGAAAAAAACAAAACAAAACAAACAACAACAACAACAAAAAACCTTCCTCATACCATTAATACTTGCAAGATACCATAAATTCAAAGGCAACATAAATTCAAATTAAGGAAACCTAGAATTGGTAAAGTGGAGTCATAAAAGGACTTTCATCCAGAAGGATTTGCAGATGGTTTGAAGAACAGATTCCGTTTTATCACTGAGCCTTGGAGGTGAGAGTACCCTATCCTTAATCCAGCAGGTGAACCTATGATGACAACACGAACGCAGCCTTCTATCAGCCTCCTGGCTGTAAAGCTAGAATGCATAGCCACTCTGGGGCATCAGGCAGACTTGGCACTGTAAGTGAGGCCTGGGCAGCCCCTAAAGGAACACACAAGCTGCACTTGCAAGTGCCTATTTCTCTAGTGCCTTGTGTACATGCCACTTCCTCCCCACCAGCTACTGAAATCAGGTAGTGCTTCACATGCGTTACCTAAGGAATGGCAAACCTCTTGCCCAGGCTACAGATGGCTCTGAAAATATGCAGACAACAGCAGTGAGAAGGCAACTGGAATATACAGCCTCATTAATAGGAATTCCCTAAGGACAAAAGGAAAATTCTTTGATTAGGCAAAAACTTCAATCATTATGTTTTCTTTTCCACTTTGCTTAAAAGGAGTGATGGCCCGGGGTCAGGATCTACAATAATTCATGAGTTGTGACTAATGGACTAGAAAATTAGGTTCTCAGAAGGCTTTAGACTGGAGGATTAGACAAGAAGTTGTCTTTCCTCTTCATTTCCACTACACATGATTTGGGGCAATATTTTTTGTTTTAATACCGAGTCCTCCATAAATCCATAATAATCCCTAATGATCCTGGATTTAGAGAAAAGAAGCCTCACAACACTGGCCTTTGCAGGCTTCAGCTAGACATTTTCTAGAGTTGTTTCTCTTTGACAAGTCAGTGGGTTTGTTTGCCATTATTAGTGGGTCAGTTTTGTGGACAAGGGCATTCCTGGAAATGAATATATATGGAAATTGTGTGTGTGTGTGTGTAAAATGTATCAAGAAAATAACATAAATAATAATAATTAATTGTGTGCATGTTGATTGTTAGTCTAGGCTCAATTTTCTTGATAAACCTTCTGTTTAATGTGGTTCCAGTAAAGCTACCAACCACAGAATGTGGGCTTCTGTATAAAGGATGCACGCCCCAGGTTAGGCTGATTCCTTTCTCAGGAATTTTACTGGAGCAGAGGTACTCAGGAATAGGAGATCTTTAGTCATGATTTAAACAAGGGAGTTATTCTCTAAAGAGAATGTGAATTTTTTTTTATTGCTATAATTCCTAGAGTTATGTGGTTCCTGTCTTTTTAAGGCCTATCTTTAGAGCTTTTTTAACTCTTTTATTAGTTATAATAGTTACTCTTTTCTTGCTTTAACTTAGTAGAAAGAGTTAAGCCTAAACAGAATTGATCAGGGTTCTTACAAAGGCAGCTTGGAAATTTTATCATGAATATAAATAAAACTATACATATTTCTAAATACGTAAAGTGAATATTTTATTATAATGTGGCTATGAGTAAAGAAAATGTTTATTAACTTAATTGAGTTATAAATCACAAAATATTCAACTGTACTTAAATATTGAACAAACACTAAATTTGACAGTGTGTATCAGAGAAGGCACATCCATCCAGTTTAATTTGTCCCTTTGCAACAATGAGGCATTAAAGTCATCATAATAATAGCTATACATTCTGTATCTACTGTCTATGATAGAAAAAAATCTGGTTGATGTTTTTAATCTCCAGTGTTTACCTAAGAGTAATTAAAACATTTACCTCCATTCATTAGGAATGACAGGGTGATAGAGAGTTTTTTGGAATACCATATGAAGAAATCGACTCAAAATTTCCATTATCAGTTCCATCAAGTTAAAGCATCGTCTTATTTTCCATCTGTCCCTGGATACACAAAAGTAGTATACCTAGAAGTTTGAAGTTTCTGATTTAGAATAAACTGAGGTGACAAAATGAATCACCTTATCCCCAAAACATGTATCTGTAAATGGACCTTTGTTCTGTAAAAATCATAGCCCCTAATTTACCCTAGCACATAAGTCAATGCATAAAGCATATCCTGACAATCACTTACTAGACTATATAGAAAGGACCTGCCATCAATGAAGTTACCACAAACAGCCAACCCACTTGGCTGTTACCATAGTGATAAGGGGAAACTTAGTTGGGAAGAACTGTTAATTGTCTACATGTGGTTAACATTAAGTCCTTTCTATTTACCCTGAGAAATTGCTTATTTTAATAAGAAAAAATTAAATTATTAAAACCAATTTTATAAAGAATCTCATTAAAATTAAAATAAATTCATTCTACATTTAAAAATATGCTTGAAACTACAACATTTGAAAATTCTCTTCATTGAAATTATTTCTGGAAAGTCAGAAATTAAATATATTACAATATGTAAAATGATTTGTTTGACAGAGTACAAAATTGATAATCATACAGGAAAGTTCTCACATTAATTAAATATTCACATTTTTACAGTTGCCCTCAAGAAAATGTGTTACATAGGTAAAATTTTAATGGTAATAGAATAAGATACATGTTCTTTTAGTCAAAACTATGACCTCTGAAAATAGTAAAATAATCATCCTCATCATCATCATCATCATCTTTTCTCTATGTAGGGATGCTAGTGATAAACAACTAAAAAATACTAGAAAGACTTCTCTGTAAGAAAGTCTGTATCATAGTATATAATCATGTTTCTCCATAACTTTATTTCCTTCATAAACTAATTAAAGGTATATAAAACCCCAAACACTTTTGGAATCTATTCTTTGACTGATGACATAACAGAGAGGATTTCATAACCTCAACATAACATTTATGATTTTCTTTGCAACCAACTCTATATGACATTCTCTCTCCCACACATCTTAATAAATGCACCCTATTATATACAACATTTGCAATCTACCATTCTTCACATCTTTGAAATCCTTGACCAGGGTCCAAGATTCCAAGATGTAAGCTTCTTCCTTAAGTTATTCTGTCATATTCTACCAATATACTCATAATTTCCTATTTTATTTTATTTTATTTTATTTTATTTTATTTTATTTATTTCATATTTGACACAGAGAGAAAGAGTGAGAGCACATGAGCCAGGCGGGGACTGCAGAAGCAGAAGGAGAAGCAGAGCCCAATGGGCTTGTGCAGCAAGCCCAATGCCAGACTTGATCCCAGGGTCGTAGGTTCATGACCGTCAGAGACACTTAACCAACTGAGCCACCCAGGAACACTATACTAATAATTTCTCTCCTCCTATTCTTTTTGTTTTGTTTTTAGAGCTTATTTATTTATTTGACAGAGATCACAAGTAGGCAGAGAGACAGGCAGAGAGTGAGAGGGAAGCAGGCTCCCTGCTGAGCAGAGAGCCCGATGAGAGGCTCAATCCCAGGACCCTGAGATCATGACCTGAGCTGAAGGTAGAGGCTTTAACCCACTGAGCTACCCAGGTGCCCCTGTGCCCCTATTGTTGCTCCCAAATATTTCCACTGTGAATTCTGAAACTTGTACTCCATGACTAAACTCCAGTATAGTCTCACCCTTTCCCTCAAAACCTGTGGTCTTGTGGATATAAATTTCCCTCCAGAACATTCAAGAGGAAGTTACTCTCTTAACACTGTACTACTATGCACGTATCAACTGAGATTGGTATATTCTTGGTTCCCCAGTGACTTCTTCAAGAAATTATTGTTAATTTCTCATGTAAAAATCATCTAGTGTTTTTTGAGGCTTATTCCAGTTGGCTACACAGCCACGTACCCTTCCTCACGTTTTCATAGACGGTTCTTGTCATTTTCTTCTTTCTCATGGATAACTTCCTTAGCTAGCTTTTCTTGTCTTATTCTCTACTCAAGTTCTTACTATAATCCTGGTTGATTAAATGGCTATAAAAGAACCCACAGAACACACTGCTTTCCCAGTTCCTTGACCTGAGATTCCTATCACTTTTGTTCCACCTGAGATACCCATTCTTGTGGCCAAAGCCTAAACTTGGTCATCATTCAATATACACATATATATGTATATAATATGTAATATATGTGTTATATATATTATTCAATATATATACAACATGCAATATATGCTATATATAATTCAAGACATATATGTATGCATGTAATGTGTAATGCTTATATACATACACACACATATATGTGTGTGTTTGATTTTTTTTAATGTTATTTTTCTTTCTTTCTCCAAAATTCCAGTGAGACCAGTACTGTGTTACCTGGGTAAGGAAGAGAATTATGAACAGTACTGTCCTATCAGTCAGTGCCTGGAATTCATGAGATAGCTTCCACATGGAAGAGTCATCACCTCTGTTTGGGCACACACATTATGTGAATAAGGGACAATAGGTTGGTTTGCTAGTGACTTCAGCATGCCACCCTATGGAACCACCTACTTTACTTTCTAATCTCAAAGAGAGGCAATTATAATATGGGTGCCATCTCTATCTTCCAGATGATTGGGACCCTTTCCTAATCTTCCTACTGTATTTTGCACTAAGCAGTCAAATTGATAGTAACAATGGAGGACTCTGTCCCCCAGACACAGCCAGGTATTTGAGGTCTATTCCATTCTTGCTTTTCCTCATCCAGGGCAGGTGGTGGCCTAGTAGTACTATAGTATCTTGGACTGATCCATCCAATCCTAGGAGAAGGTTAGAAGGGTAAATTAATTTTTATCTTTCTTGGATAAGATCAACCAGTTTTCTTGGCTTAGGCTACATGTCTGATAGGCCCCCTTCCATTCACCAGCATCTTCAAATAATTATTTCAGTCTCAAATCCTTCTGATAGCACCATAAAAGTATTTCTCACATATGTCTACTTCTCTTTATTCTCATTGCTATGAATATAATATAGACCATTGTTTTTATCAAGATTATCACAACATGGGCATCTGAGTTGCTCAGTCAGTTAAGCCTCCAATTCTTGGTCCCGGCTCAGGCCATGATATCAGGGTCATGAGATTGAGCCCCGTGTGTCTCTATAATAAAAGATTACTACAACAGACCTATAACTTGTTTACCAACCTCTAGATTGTTCCGTGTGATTTCTGGGCCTTTGCATTTGTTTAACTGCCTTCCTGAACCACCCATTCCTCATGACTAAATCCCCATACTATTACTATCAAATGTGCATACAATTGCCTTGTACTTCTGCCCTCTCCAACCTCCCCTCCAGACTGTCCCTCTCATGTTCTCAACCAGTCCCTTGTCTGTGCACCAATACAACAGACAGTTACCTCATCACGCCAAGCATCTTGTTTGATGATTCTTTCTTAATTACCTAGATTCTCCTCATGGCCTCACACTTCCATGAAGCAGGGGACCTATGTCCTATTCCTTGTGCTGCCACCATAGCTAACAGTACCTGGCACAATATGTGTTTGTTTAAAGAATTAATAAGTAAACGATTGAGTAAATAGAAGCTATTAATCATAACGTTGGATACTTTAATTTTCTTACAGTTTTCAACTGTCTGATAAGCAGGCATAGCCCTTACTTTAATCATCACGAGGATATACAAATGCCAAATGCACATAAAAAAGAAAAAGCATCTGTAACGGAATTGAAAGATGGTAAGATCCTTCTTTTTTTTTTTTTTTATCGTGTTATGTTAGTCACCATACAATACATCATTAGTATTTGATGTAGTGTTCCAAGATTTATTGTTTACATATTATATCTATTGTCGTAAGAGAAATAATAACTGAAAGGTCAATGGAGGAAATGAATTCTATTGTCAGGAAAGTAGGTGTTATTTGAAATTCACTCTGCATGGGCTTAATAAGGAATTATAAACTAAAATTTTATAGCATTAGACCTCCTAAGATAATATGAGTAAATTATTATCTAAATTTTGCCACTTTAGGTGATCAGGATTTAAAGGATTTTTAGAACCACTTACTGTCTAAATGTTGTACCGCAATAGTTAATAGTGATTCAATTCCTATTGTTAATGAACCATCGTGAAATTTTGTTTAAACAACCTGCTGCTTAACCAATAAAGAATATTGTTCTCCTGTGCCCACTGACCCTCCTTTCAGATCATGTTCTGCAGCTACAACTTGCTCCTAAATTCTAAGCATCTTCATGTCTAATGGCTCTTAACCTGCACCTTATAAATATCCACACATTCTGTCTCATGTGAATTAAAGGGTTGCTCTACCTTCACTTCCAACCCCCAGCTACCAGCCTATCTCTCCTCTGTTGCTTGAGGGGCCTCTTAAAAAACAAAAACAAAACAAACAGAAACAAAAACAAAAAACAAAAAGCAAAACTCCACATTTCACATATCCTATTGGGTTGATATAAAAAATAAAAGCCACTGAATTGATTTATTTTTTCTTTTTTTTTAATTGACTCCTCTGCTTTGTCCTATGTTTACCACTTTCTCTAAATTTTCTTTGACATTTGTAATACGTCTTTTTCCACATGCCTTGTGAGATCTTCCTCCAGCTCTTATTTAAATACTGGGGTTTCTAGAGTCCTGTCTTTAGTTCCCTGACCTTTCTACAATTCTCCACCTTTCTCGTGGCTTTAACTAGCATCTACGTGCAATAGACAGCAAAATCATTGTCTTTGCCTCTGACTTTTCACTTGAGTTCCACTCAGATTTATAGATACATGAATTTAATACATTCCCGACAAGTTACTGAATAAGCTGAGCTCTATAGAGAAAAAATCAGAAAGAAACTCTACTTTTTCCCCTTTTCTTAACAAACACGCTTTCTAATCTCATTCTTTCTTCTTCTTCCAAGCATAACCCATCAATTATTTGGTTCTTTTCTGGCGCAAGAGAAATCCTCAATTTCAGTTATTTAAGTCATATCCTACCCCAAAGTCCGACTGATCTGTTTGGGAGCTCTCTTCCTTCCAGGCCTGCAATGGGCAAGAATGGTACTTCCTTCTTCCTTTCTCTAACCAAATTTCCCCAAAAGGGACATCTCGAAAAACCATAGTGCATAAGCAGGATATTGACCTGCACAAAATCTACCATCTTATTCAGATTTCCCAAGTATAACTTCTACTGTGTGTGCATGTGCTGTGTGTGTGTAGGGGCGTTTATGCCATTTATAACTTTCAGATGCCATTTATAACTTTCAGATTTACATATGTGCTAACAGTGAAGACACAGAACAGTTTCTCCAACACAAACATACCTTCTGTTGCTTTTTTATAATCACATTTCAAGCATTTTATGTAAATAAATCATATTATACATAATTTTGGGGGATTGGCTTTTTTTTTTTAACTCAGTATAATTCCCTTGAGAGTCACCCAAGATATTGTATGTGTCAATAGTCTGTTCCATTTTAGTGCTGGGTAATACCCATGGCATGATTGTACCACTCTGTTTAGTCATTCATCAAGTGCAGATAAGACCATCCTATTTAAGACCTGTGTCTAATCCAGTGGCTGACCTGTGGAGGTACAACATTTGTTAATAGGAATTCTACTCTGTATTTCCATCTTATATTTCCAAAAGAATAGAAAGTGAATTATTGAAGTGTTGAAAAGTAAAGTACTCAACGTAAGTTGTTTCACTGAAGTTAGACTCTGGAAAATTGCCTAATTAATATGAAAAATAAAATAAAAAAATATATATGCAATTGTAGGTAAAGTATGATTCTAATTATATTTTAAGTAATCATGTATACATCAAAAAAAAAAAAAAATCAAGAGCCCCAAAGCTAGCAGTATGTAGAATTGGTGGTTGGTGCTTTTCATTTCTTTTCTATTTTTCATATTATTCCTCTTTTCTATACTACACTTAAATATCTTTTCATATCTTTTCTTTTTTCCAAACTAAAATATTTTTGCATTAAAAAATTAGAAATGATGTTTAGGGAATCTTTTTATTTAGCTTACCGAAAAGATTAGTTCATAACATTGTATATTGCTATTAGTAATAGCAGTTGAATCTGGAGGCATGTTTATTAGCTATGTAACATTAGGCAAGTTATGTATCTTCTCTGGGCCTCAGTGTATCTAAGAAATGTACCCACCCCATAGCATTAGAAGTACGAAATGAACTGATACAAGTAAAGCTTAGAACAGTGTCAGGCAAGGTAAAAGACAACCGCTGAGAGTTGGGTATTATACCAGATAGCTTTAAAAAATATATATATGTTAAAATAACTTTAGATTTAGAGAAAAGTCACTAAGATAGTAATTAAAGTTACAATATAACACTCTCTAAGTTTCTCCTACGGTTAACATCTTTCATTACTATGGTTCATTTTTAACGTCTAAGAAAACAACATTTGCACATTAACTATTCATGTTCCACTAATGTCAGTGTTCTGTTCCAAGATACTATTCAGAAAAGCACCTTTCACATTTCATCATCATATCTCCTTAGGTTCCCCTGGTCTGGGACATTTTCTTAATATTTCCTTATTTTTCATTACCCTAACAGTTTCATAGAATGTCCTTTTTTTTTTTTTTTAATGTTTTTCTAACAGTTAGACATGGATTTTTGAGGAAGAATACCACAGGGTTGATGGCCCTTTTCATCAAATGATATCAGGGGTACAAGTTATTAACTTGACATTTTATTTCTGGTAACTTTACCCTGATATCTTGGTTAAGGTAGTCTTTTCCAGGTTCTTCACTATAAAGGTACTCTTTCTCCCCTTTCCATATTCCAATCTGGTAAATCATGTCACTAAGTGCACCCCACAATCCAGGAAGGAGAGTAATAAACTCCACCTCCTAAAGGGAGGAGTATTGAACATAAATTATTTGAAATTCTTCTGTACAATAGAACTGTCAATTTTCCCTCACTTATTTATTTAATCAATTATTTTTATTAATATGAAGTCAAAGATACTTATTTTATACTTTAGGTTATAGCTAATACTGAATTATGTATTTTGTTTCTCAATTGCTCCAACTTTGGCAGCTCTATCAGGGTGGGTCTTCCATCCCTTTGACAAGCCAAGATTCTATTTCTTTTAAGTACTTTCCGAATTTCTTTTTTTTTTCTTTCTTTCTTTTTAAGATTTTATTTATTTATTTGAGAGAGAGATAGTGAGAGAGTGAGAGGGGAGAAGGTCAGAGGGAGGAACAGACTCCCCGTGGAGCTGGGAGCCCAATGCGGGACTCGATCCGGGAATCTCCAGATCATGACCTGAGCCGAAGGCAGTCGCTCAACCAACTGAGCCACCCAGGCACCCACATTCTTAATTTCTTATAAGATGCCCCTCATGTTATATTTTCTTTGCTCCACCCTTAGAATCAGCCATTTCTCCAAATAGCCATTTCTACATTGAATTTCCTTGATATCTTTATAAAAAATCAGTTAACTGTATTTGTACTTCTCAATTATGCCTCAATGATCATCTACAGGTGTGTTATTTTGCCAGTGCCCCATTGCCATGGTTACTGTGACTTCACAGAAAGTCTTGAAATAGAGTCAAGTGAGTCCCCCCACTTTATTCTTTCTCAGAATTGTTTTGTCTATTCTAGCAACTTTTCCTTTCACTATAAGTTTTAGAATTAGCTTATCACTTGTTTATATGCACAGTTGAATTTTCTTTTTTCATTTTTAATTTTTAAATGTATTATTATTAGTAGTAGCACCATATAAAAGCTTTCAACATTTAGTGGCAATGTTAATATTCTTAATACTCTTAAGAGTATCATTTATTTAGCTCAAAATTCAGGTAGATGGTCCCCTGCTGGTCTGGGTGGTCTCCTTCATGTTTGCAAAAAGCTAAAGTTCAGCAGAGCGGCTCTGCCCCTTTTAATTGGGTACCTGGTGGCTGGAGCAACCAATAGGAAGTTTAGCAGGACTAACATATTTGCCATGTTCTCTCATTTTCCAGCAGGTTAGTCTGGATTTATTCATGTGGTAACAAGAAAGGCTTCATGGCATGTACCCAGAAAATTGCTCACGGACACTATCATTGTATTCCATTGCTGAAAGCACGTCATAAGGCCTGCTCAGATTCAAGGGGTGGGCAAATGAAATTCCACCTCAAGATGGGAGAAGTCCGAAATGATAATGCAATCTACCACAGTTATTATTAACTAAGGTCATCGGTAATATAATTTTTGAAATTATCAGAAGATAAGGGAAATCACCATGAAGACGAAGATAGAAACAAATCCATAGTTTTTAAGGACCAGAATCAATTGCGATGAAAAAACAAACAAACAAAACAGCAGTTTTTCTTAAAGTGGAATGATGAAAATTGTGATTAAGAGAATTTCTTGGTCTATTTGGGCTGCTGTAACAAAATATAGACTGGGTGGCTTAGAAACAGCAGAAATTTATTATTCTCAGTTCTGAATGCTGAGAAGTCCAAGATCAAAGTGCCTTGCAGTTTTGGTATCTGGTAAATACCCACTCCCTAGTTCACAGACTGCCTTCTGGTGGCCACTTCACATGGTGAAAGGAATGAGCTAGCTCCCTGGGACCTACTTTATATGGCTACTACAGCTAATCATGAAGACTGCTCTCTCATGACTTAATCATTTCACAAAGGCCTGCCTTCCTAATATCATCACCTCAACAGGATTTCAACGTACGAATTTTGGAGAGACACAAACACTCAGACCATCAAAGTCATAGATTAATAATCATAGTTTAATCAAAGAGATATTTTATTTGCCCAATCCTAGATGTAAGAATTTACCCACAAATATAGATATAAATGCAACTATTGATATAGATAGAAATTTAACTCTAAATTGTTCCATGGGTGATAGATTCAAACTCTATGACTAACCATTGGCCAGTGTAAGATTTGGACTTCTGTCCCAACTGCCATGCCGGTGAACTTCCCACAAAAGTGTGCTCTTCTTATGATAGAGAGTTTTGGGGGAAGGTTCCCTTTAGGAAGCAACCATCTATCTACTTATATAATGTGCTGACAAATACATTTTTTCTGTTTTTTTGGAACAGGCAGCCGAATACAAATTTGCAACTTTTTATTTACTAGTGGTAAAGGAGAAATTTATCAAAATACACAAGATGGTTTTTCAAAAGGTAATAGTGTTGCGTACTGCTTTACAATTAAAAATATATATATATTATCGCTAAATTTTAGCTAATCTCACTTACTCAGGCTTGTAAGAAAGAGAAGGAAGTTTGTTCTCATTTTGCAGGTGAGAAAGATGAGGTTCAGGAAAACAGATATGAACAAAGATCCACAGCTAGTCATTCAAAGTGTCCGTACTTGAGCTAATATATTTTTTTCTTTTTTTTAGTTTGCTAAATGGTGAAAAAAAGAATAAAATCAGTGATATCTCAAATGGCATTCTTATTATTTCATCAAGGGTTGTTTTTTCTTATGGTGGGGGGAGAAGTAATGACTCAGGAAACCCTTGTGCTATACACTGGGTTATTATAAAGGCAGACTTTGAGTTCTTATTCCTAAGAGGTCTATTTATCTGAGGCTCTGGTGACCTAGTTTTGTGTGTTTTTTTTTTGTTTTTTGTTTTTTTGTTTTTAAATCTCTTACTTCAGTATATCTCAGTTTGAAAAGAACTGGCAATAAGGTCTGGAAAGTTAGAGACATAAAGGTTTATACACATGAGTGTGTTTGCATGTGTTATCTGAGTGCATGTTCAGTTCAGTCCTGAGTGTGCAAGTGCAAATGTGTGTATGTTCAGTTATATGTGTTTTTATGTGTGTGATGTCTTTGTGTGCTTGATATTGGGGAGAACTGCTGCTTAGTAACCATTCTTTATTTGTATGAATAAAATTACATAAAATAGTATCCCAGAAATGTACCTTTATTCTTGAATTTTCACTGAGGTAATTTTTAGAAATTATATCCACTCAGTAATGCACTTCTTACTCCCTGTATTTTGAAAAATCAATAATTTTACATCAACTTTATCTTTTATGGATGTAGTACATTTCTTCAAGCATCTGAAACATGGGCACCTATGTTATATGAAGATAGACATTTTATTATAATAATACTTAAAATGGATTGTGAATTCAGATTGATTTTTCTCACATTAGTTGTTTTAAATGGCTTTTATACAGCAGACATATAATGGCATGGCTGTCCTCTGCCAAAATATCCAAGAGGAAAATATTTTAAAAGAAACGATATGAGGCATTTGGAAAGCAAGCCCTATATTCATCCTCCTATAAGTGGCCTTTGGGACATTCCCGCTTAAAAATGTTAATGTGTCTTATGAGTTTTGATTTATCGATGTTTTTAACATCATGCCTTTAAGGTGTCAGCTCCTGCTAAACGAATTGTGCTCTCTTCCCCTTTTTAAAAGCAGGAAGGCTACTGGCTATACCTTAAGGGGACTGACAACAAAATGAGTAGGCTTCAGGTTTGTTAACAAGGTTTAATCTGAAATAAAAAAGAAAGCAATATAATATTGTTTTGAATTTGAATAACAGGTTGGCTAACAGCAATAGAAGGACACATCAATTCACACAGAAGGGGAAGCAGCTAAAATCACATTATATAGTCCAAATCACAGAATAGCTGTGAGAATGCAATGAGCAACAAGGACGGCACATCACTCCACAAAGCATCGGAGGCAGGCTGTTGTCTCTCCCCGTAGTTGCTTCCCTGTCCTCACAATCATTGTCACTTTGAGAGTAAGGACAAGGTAATTTGAAAATTGGAATGTAAACCCAAAGGTAAAAGGATATCTGAATCAACAAACAGAAAATACATTCTTTTCTTTTTGCCTATGCATCCCTTGCAAAAACAAATCTTGCTTTGGGATTACAAGGACAGCCTCAGTAAATGTGAAAAACAGTTACTTTAGAAACCATATTTTCAGATTTCAATGGAATAAATCTTAAAGTCAACCACAAAAATTGCTTGACATTAAATAAACATATTTAAAATGAAAATCATCTATAAATTAAAAACAGATTTTTAAAGGACAACATATCACATCAAAGCTTCCATAAACAGTGGCTTGTATTTGTTTAAATACTTCCTTTTTTTTTCAGAAATAAAAGAAAACAAATGTGCAATATGCAAAGAGAAAAAACAAAATAAACTAAATAGAATTGAAACAAATCATGCCAAAGCTTAGATTAAGTTAAAGTGGAAAATGAGTTAATATAAAATCCTAAATAAAGCCAACTTCTCTTTCCTTAAAAATATCAAGTCTCATTAAGAAACAAAAAAGATTAAAAACACACTAATATGTTCCAGAAACTGTTCCAGGGTGCCTAATGTTCTATTTAGAAGAAAATAAATATAAACTTCCACTTTATAACATGTAGCAAAACAAATTTTAAATTTATTGAAGATCTAAACGTAAATTAAAAAGAACTACTAACATATTAGAAAAACATATGAGAATGTTTATATACTCTGGAGTGGAGGAAATCTATTTAAGCAATTTAGGGAGGTTCAAATCATGAGTAAAAGTTTTCACAGAATAAATTACATAATATAAAAACATACTACTTGGCAAAGGACAGCATGGACAAAGATAATAAACTAATTCTCACCCAAATTTTACCCTATTCCCAATCTTAATTCCACTCACATTTACAATTAAATGCAAAATCCAATGCAGGTCCATAAAGCCTTACCTAGTTTGGTCCATGGCCATTCATTAGTATTCTAAATGCATAAACATTGCTACTAATTGATTAATAATTAAGAGATAAAAACAGTCATTTATTTTTATATGAGAAAATTTATCAATAGACTAAACTGTAAAGTTATCAAGAGTTAAATTACAGTTCTAAAAACTGAAAAATTGTTAAGGATTTTTGAAAATATTGTCAATACCATGATTTAGTGCTAAAAGGCATGGTACAACACACACACACACACACACACACACATACACACACACACAGAAAAGAAGCATGCAGGAACTTCGTGAGGTAACAGATATGTTTATTATTTTGATTGTGGTGCGAGTGTCCTGTGTGTATGCAAATGTTCCAAGTCCTCAAACTGCATATATTAAATCTAAGTAGGTTTTTATATATCAATTACACCCCAATAAAGTGATTTAAAAAGGCAAAAAAAAAAAAAGGAAAAAAATTATTGGGGGTATTTTTCGTCCTGAATGTTGGTACTTTCAAAGTAAAATTGTGTTTTCTTCTTCTAAAATAGATATTTTAAAGTAAATGTTCATTTTGAAATAATTATTAATTCACATGCAGTTGTAAGGAATAATACAGAGAGATCCTGTATGTTCTTCATCCAGTTTTCCTAATGGTTATTATATTTTTCAGCTCTAAAATTTCCATTTGTGTCTTCTTTATATCTTCTATTCCTTTATTAAGGCTTTTCCACTTTTTCATTTGTTCTCCACTCAGTCTTTGCTGATATTGGTTAGGGTTGGGTAAGTGGTATATCTAACAGAGTTCCAGCAAGAAAGATATATGCATGTCCACAAAAGGTGATTAAAGAGTTTAATTATGATTATTTTACAGATGTGTGGACACATTTACAGGACACCAGGAAAGAAGATGAAGCGTCCCATGGACTGGCAGCAGCTGGTTACTTCTGCTTTTTCTAGGACTGAAAAAAACCTGTAGCTACAGTAGGTGCTGCCCAGTTGGAGCTTGGCCCCACAGTAAAGGAACCAGACATTGATAACTACGAGCTAACAGAATAAGCTGGGGATTTAAACATAATGGCAGTTCAGTCTTCACACCCACCAATCCAGTCTCCTACTGGGATTTTCTATTGGACAAATGTAATCATTAAGTGTAAGAATAAGGAGTCTCACCAAGTCACATACTATTACACAGAGTAGGGTTAAAAAAAAAGGGGGGGGGTAGAAAGTGAAACTCTAGGGCCAAGTATAAAATATTCAACCCAGAGAGGATTCCAGATGTAAAAGAGGAGACCAAAGTGAGCATGTGTGAACAAAATGAGAAAATTGACCTGTCTGGACAAGATATCAAAGGAAATAGCAATTGGATATAAAATGAGATCATAGACGGCTGTGAAGGTGGGATCAGCAATCTCAACTAAAGCAAATGATAGAATTTAACAATTCATGGGCTCGGAAATAGTTAAAACATAAATAGGTAGTTAAAGAGATAACATGCAAAGCTAAAACTATTCATTCCACAGTTACATTTTTAATTAACAAAATATTTTTCACAATGAGGCAAGAGAATAAAAGATAAATTTAATTCACATAG
This sequence comes from Martes martes, assembly GCF_963455335.1. Lineage (NCBI taxonomy): Eukaryota > Metazoa > Chordata > Mammalia > Carnivora > Mustelidae > Martes > Martes martes. The sequence goes on from NC_137889.1 coordinate 97,744,577, forward strand.
CAAAATATGATAATTTCATTGAAAAGATGTTTAATTAAAATAGAACAACAGTGGAAGGTTTAGAAAGATTGATTGGAAATTTTGTAGAGAAAAATCTATTGTGCAGAAGATAAAATTCAGATTGAAATGCTGAGTATGTGTCATTTTATTTCAAGGATTTATGTGAGTGTGGCATTTTTCCCATTTACATAAACAAGCTGTACTGAAAAAAAAAAAAAAAATCTCAACCAGAAATCTGCCTTCCAATGAGAAACAATGACCACCTAATCACTACCCTCTTTCTTTCTAATACAATTAGGGTCATAAGAACCACATCTTCCTAACAGGGAAAGAAATACCCAATAATATTTTAGCAGGTGCTGCATAATCAGGCCTCAAATGACTTTCTGCAGATAAAAAGAAAATAGTATTTGCTTGCATAACTGAACATATCTGCCTGAATTGTTTTCCTACAGATGTTATCCTGGGAATAGAAACAAAATTGTTCATTCACTAGCAGCCTTCAAAAAGCACTATGATCTGGGGCAGCAAAGAGCCAGCAATAAAAGACAGAGAGGCATTCTCAATTCTGGAAGAAAACACTGGTGTGGAAAATACATAAAATGGCTGTTCAGTCTCAAGACTCTCTGAATTATTATCTAACTATTCTGGATTTTCTAATTCCTGTGTCTCAGAGGACTGCAAATAGGTACATATACTGATTTTTACATATGTAGATAATACTGTCAAATACCAGGTTTCCTTAATGGTGTTTGTATTAAGCTCTGTAGACTTTTTAAGCTGACACATTCTATTTGTGGCCAAGAACACCTACTAAATTACAAATCTTTGAAAACAGTGACTGATTCTTATTTACTTTGTATTCACAACTTGAGCCTTCTGCATATGCAATATCATAAATGCTTTTGACATTAAATATCCTTTAGGTTCAAGCTATATTTACAACTCAAAGCAGCTTAAAGGTAGGGATTTATTATAAAATCACAGTGTCTAATATTTTACTAATGATAGTTAGCAAGCTATCCCAGTGAAATGTAGAAATCAGAATACACTGCACACATACTACTGTGCTTTTCCCCAACTCCAGACCATAACAGATAATGAAACTGGAGTTTGAAACTTTTCTATTGAGTCCAAACCCTGGATCATAATCTTTCACAATGTAATCCTCTGGGCAGGCACTCCCAATAAATCAGAGTTGGTAAGCAACATGCAATCTATTTGTTGTCCTGAGTTCAAAGATATGTAACATGTAATGAAAACACACACACACACACACGTGTAAATATAACTAAATTTTATACTGCACTGCATCTAAACAACATAATGAATAAACTGCTCAATTACTATACACAAACTAAATAAATACCTAAAGTAGGTATGAGAGTTAATTTTATATATCATAGGGGAAGGAAGGGAAAAATAAAACAAGATGAAACCAGAGAAGGAGACAAACCATAAGAGACTCTTAATCTCAGGAAACAAACTGCTGGGAGTGGGGGGTGGAGTGGGAGGGATGGGTTAGTTGGAGGATGGACATTGGGGAGGGTATGTGCTATGGTGAGTGCTGTGAATTGTGTAAGACTGATGATTTACAGACCTGATTTCACAACCCCCGAAACAAATAATACATTATATGTTAATTAACTTAAATAATTAATTTAAAAAATACCTCCAAGTGGAAAAAAGTTATATATCAACTCTACCGACTGGACTAGACCAGGAAATGCCTAATAATCATTATTTCTAGGTGTGCTTGTAAGGGCATATCTAGATGAGATATTCATTTGGATCAGTGGACTGGGTAATGTAGATTGTTCAACCCACTCTGGGTGAGCATCATGCAGCCTCTTGAGGGCCTAAACAGAACAGAAAGGTAGGGAAGAAGGCATTCATCTTTTTTTTTTTTTTTTTTTCCCCACCTGTCATTGCTTGAGCTAGAACATCTCATCTCATCTTCTCCTGCCCTTGGACTGAGATTTACATCATTGACTGTGCTATTTCTCAAGTCTCAGGACTCAAACTGAATTACACCACTGGCTCTCCTGGGTCTCTAGTTTGCAGGCAACAGATCATGGGACTTCTCAGCCTCTATAATCACATGAGCCAATTTCTCATAAAAAATCTCCTTTTATATGCTGTTGGTTCTGTTTCTCTGGAGAGCCCTGACTACTACACCAGGCAAAAGGAATCAACATATATAATCAACATATATTCCCTTGTCAGCATATTGTGCTTTTGGAAACAAATACTACATTTTGGGTTCTGATTCAGCAGCAACTATTCATTTAATATATGAATCTGTGGGCTTTTCCTTTTTTTATGCTTGTAATTTATCTTTGCTAAAACCTTCTGGCTTGGGAAGACATATTATCCTTGCAACACATACTTAGTGTACCTAGTATGTGTTAGGCCTTATGCTCGGTAATGGAGTTGTCCAAAAGTCAAGCTAGCTCTGGAAAAAGAGATTCCGATTCCAGATTGCAGTCAGTCAGCTTGATATCTGCTACCATCCTTTACTATGTTGATATATTTATGAGTATTAACAAGCAATGATAACTCTATTTTCTATATTCTTATTTATTGCTGTTTTATATTAATTTTCAGAAAATTTGGTCGATGAAATGAATGGATGGAATGAATAATTTGGGAGTAAACACGTTGAGTTGCAAGACAGTATGTTCAATATTTTAACTAACTTGCCATTCATTGACTTATTTCCCTCCAAATCATAGTATTTAAATGGGGGTGATGACTTAGACTTCACACTGGCACTGATTTAATTGGAGTCCAACTGAAGCAAGAATCTCAAGATGTGACAGGATGAGGTTAGGGAGGTAGTCATCATGACGCTCATTGGCCTAGGCTGTTTGGAGCTACACCAAGGCCAACAGTGAGAGATGAATATGGAATAGATTCTGGGCTTAGAAAGAGAGGCCTGGTGATTGCTTTGAACAATGACAGGGCTCTCCCTGAGCAGACTGAGATTCAAGTGTAGGCCCCAGAGTTGACGGGTAATGAGTACACTGAAGAAGAACTGAAAGGGGTGCCTGGGTGGCTCAGTAGGTTAAGCATCTGCCTTTGGCCCAGGTCATGATCCCAGGGTCCTGGGATTGAGTCGCTTGTTGGGCTCAGTGGGTAGACTGCTTCTCCTTCTAGCCCTCCCCCCTGCTCATGATCTCTCTCTCTCTCACACACTTTCCCTCTCTGTCAATATAAGTAAATAATATCTTTAAAAAAAAAGAAAAAAGAAGAGGAAGAACCAAAAGAAATCACATCTATGTAGTAGATACACATAACTGTGACTTTGCACGCCCAGAGTGCCCACCCAGGCTCTCTGGCAGGTGAAACGATAGATCGATTTCCAGGCCCTATTTTGGGGCGCTTCCTGTTGATGTGATTGACTCAGGTACTCTGTCTAAATCAGGAGGTGTAAGATCTGAGCGTCCACTGTGGAAAACAGAGAATATGGTTTTCAGAATTAGTGACTAGAAAAATAAGAAGATGAGATACTTTATATTCTAAATACATTTCCAACTTCTTTCCTGCTCTTCAGCACTTTTTATTTGTTCTCAATTGCTTTCCAGAACAATATTAAAGCGATATTCCCTCCTACACTATGCATATTTAAACATATATTTTGTTTCACTTTATGATTTCATTTCAATACATTGTTCAGTTTTGTATCTAGTCTATTTTCCTGCAAGTTATTTTCATTTCTCAGCACGACCATGAGTAACCTACAATGTACTCAACAAAATATTGTATTTCTCTATTTAAATACCCTTCCAAATATACATTTTACTGACCTTATTTTCAGTCATTTTAGATCCAATAAAATACAAAAATAATTACTTCACTTTTAATGGATACTCATAACTTTTGCTCCAAGCTGTGAGATCTGTTGAACTTCAATGTATGAACTTTGAAGGAAGTTGAAATCAATGTCTGTCTCCTTCTGTGTTCTCAACAGATCTTTATAGATTTTATGAGAATTACAATGATTAGCTGTGTGGCTATTGTATATTTTATTAAACACCATTTCTGTCTTCTAGAAGTAGATCAGGTAGGAAGGAAGATAAAGTTCATGTGTAAATAACTATGACAGAACTTAAAATAAGTACCTCCAAGGGTGCACACACAGCACGTTATGTAAGTCAGAAAAGAAAGAGACCTAGTTGTCCAGGAAGAGACATATTTAATAGGTTACATTTCATTTGGTTCTCATTGCACAGAGAATATTTTAAAAATGCATACATTTGGAAACGTTTTACTTCTTGAGTTTTAAGAGACAGCATTGTCATATTTTTAGCCACTATTACCCAAAAGCTCACTAAGAAGGAAAAATCAGTGTGTGAGTGAAGCCCTTCTAAAATAGTTGAAGGTGCTCAGGACAAGTATCCCCCAAATGTGCCACTTTAATATGTAGACTATTTTGAGCTGAAGGTAAAGGAGACCAAGCATATTTAAAAACATTTTTTACTTCTCCCTTAAATAACCTGAGAGAATTTGGATAGGAGGCCTGCCCCCAAAAGAGCTATTTACAAAAGATGACTTTTTTTTTTTTCTGAATGACCTATCAATCTGAATGGCAGGACAAACATCTAATTATCAAGCATTTGTTCTTATCATCTTGACTCTCCCCCAACTCCTTCGAAGCCCCAGACCCCTGCCCCATTCCTTAGCTCAAGATGGCATGTGGGCCTCAACTGCCCAGCTTCTCCTTTGGTCTCAGATTCTATGAGCACCCCCCCCTTTCACATGTAATTAAAATTGTTTTTCTCCTATCAGTCTGTTATGTATTAATTTGATTATTAGGCTAGACAAAGGGTCTAGGAAAGTAGAAGGAAATACTTCCCTTTTCTAACATTGTACAAATAATTTTTCCTAAAGTAATGATATTTCAAAGACAAGTTTCTTAAACATACGAGTCACTATCATGTGTGGAGTTTGATCTACTATCTTCTGGGTTCTAGGCCACCTAAATACATCACATTATCTTCTTAAGAAAAGTCTCAATGTGTCTTAAAAGCTTCACTTCACCACCACAGAGACCCACTGAGAGCACTGCCTTCACCTTTCAAGCTGGAATTGCAATACCATTATTTAATCTATGACACATTTTCTGGAGTAAGTAAATTTTGTTATGATTTGGAATGCAAATCAAGTACTGAATTCCAGAACTTAGAATTATTATAAATGCATCCTTTGGGTTCAGCTCAGTCAACTCATTTATCAAAGTCCCTACTATGCAGCAACTTACTGGTAATTGCTTCCATGCATTTTTGAGTAGATCTCCCTGTAGTTTTTCCTCCCCTCCCTGACAATGCTACATGATTTCTCTCTTTCTCTTTCTTTATCTCTCTTGGGCCCTCCTGGCTTTCCCCTCTAAAACTCAGACAAAGCCTTCTATTTTTCTTTCTTCTTTCTGCCCATTCTTTTCTCTGCACTTTTTTCTACTACTACAAATCAATCTTGAATCTTCTGCCTTGCCATTCAGTGGTTTCCTTCACAGGGGCAGTTGATACACACTTCTCCTCCTCTGCCTGCAAAGCAGCAGGTACGGGTGAGTTAGCTACAACTCTCAAGGTTTTCCTTTTCTACCAGCTTCCTTGTTCTCTTCACATAGTTTGCACATGCTGTTCATATGAAATGCTCTTCTTTTTTGTACCTCTGCTTTGTGAATCAGCTGCCTAATTTGCCAGATTCTTCTCCCTCTCTTTTGGAGATGGTCCTTTCCAAACTGAACCATTCTCACGAATGCACATCGAATCAAGTAAAATTTCATTCAGTAATCATCAGTAGCCTTGTACGTGAGAAGTGACTGATTTCCAATTTAAGTATAGTAATTTGAGGTCCAGAGAAGTTGGAATTTTCTGAAGGTATCTAATAAGTGATTAACAAAGTTGACACTAGAGCTCAAGTCCTTATTTGTAATCTAGCTCCCTCCCCACTGCCAACTACAATCTTATCTGAAAGTAAACAAATGAAGATGTAAATAAGTCATACATTGTCTCTATACTTAGAGCTTCAACTAAGACAACTAAGATTTCCTAGGAAAAAATAAAACTAAGATTTAATTTCATCAAGACAATTACAACTAGTAGAAGTAAAAAGTTAAAGGAAACATGGGAGAAAAGACTCAGAGAGAGATCAACAAACTCAGAACCTGAGTTTGGTGGAGAATTTGACCTATAGAAAAAGATGTCTTGTTTGTTTTAAAGAACACTGGCCTTTCTTCAAATGGTAATAAAGTCTTTACAGCTGTTTAATTAACTGAACCCCCCCCCCACATTGCTTGATGTTTGGTGCAAACTAACATGCTATTTTAACCACAGTGCCAAATTAACTGTGTAAGAATCACCTGGGGAATTTGTTAATTATAAAGATTTCTAGCCATACTTTTAGAAGTATGTATTTAATAGGTTTGGGGCACAGTTCAGGAATCTGTATTTCTGTGATTTCCATGTGATATTGATATGCAGGCCTTGGGGGAACCATTATGTCACACTACGTGTTATAAAGGATTCAGTAAAAACATAGCTTTTGAAGGAGGAGATTTTACTCAATTTCTAGATGACAGTCATCTCTTGATTTCTTGTAGACTTCTTTTCATCACTTTCCTCAACTGCTCTTTTTCTTACTATTTCTCAAGAAAACTTATGACAAAAGGGAAGTATTGGAAATGTGTATTAATGCCATCTACTCACTTACATCCATAGTAAATATTCATGTGGAGTCAATTACAGGAGTGGGGAGGGGGAAGGAATTAAACCTAATGAAAGTTAATCAAAGAGAAGAACTTCCTTCAGGCTGGCCATGCATGTCTGTGGTTTGTCTGTCATTTATAATGCTGCAGCCTCTGGTTCATAGTCAAGCTGTAATTCTGCCAGTTAATGTATCCAATTAACCCCACTAATGAGCTAATCAACAGTGTAAAATCTGTGTAAAATCACTGAGGGTGTATGATGAATGGAAAATGCACTGAACTCTCCCAATATAAAAAGTGCTTTATTGCACTTGTTAAAGTGGCACTGTCTTATCCCTCTCTAAAGGGTAATTTATCACTAGGGTCCGTAACAGTGCCATGCCCTGATAAGGCAGAGGTGGCAATAAACCCATCAGAAAATGATTACTCAGGAATGTGGAGCAATTACAATGTCTCGGTGTATCAGAGTCATAGGCTACAGAGGAAATGTGCTTTTCTGTTGACGCAGGGTTCAAATAAAGAACCAGCAGTAAACTTGAAGGTGATCCATAACTTGTAAATTGATGGTATTTTTATATATGTGCATATTCGCTTATAATCCTCTGAAGCAAGTATTTCTGGAATCACAAGTCTCCATTATAAAAGAGGATGAGTGTTTTTTACTGGAACTCCTTATCACAAGAGTGGGACAGCATGAAGTTGGCTGTCCTTTAGAAGCTACCTATTTCTTCTAAAAACCAATCTTCTCTTATGGAAAGACTTTCACCAGCTAATTAATAATCCTTTGCTCTTATTCATATACTGAAATAACGTTCTAGAAAGGCTCATTCTCATGTGGGAAATCAAAGTTTTCTTTGTAATGTAGGATCCAGAGACATTTTCTCCATGATATACATCCCACAACAAATCCCAGTATTGGCTCTCCCTAATCCTATTTTCTTAAGGCACACCCCCTGGGTGTTTTATATATTTGAAACAAGTTTGAAATCAAGGACAGACTTCTAGGGAAGGAAATAAGGAGCATTCCCTCTTGTTTCTGGGTAATTCTCTGCCCTATTTACAACTTTTTTCCTTTTTTTTTCCCACTGCTTTGGCTAATCTGTTTCCATGTCTTTATTTTCATGTTTCTGCATTGATCCTTTTTCTAGCTGTGGTCTTCAAAAACAGAAAAACTCCCCACTGTTACATCTGAAAGTATTTCTGCCTTTCATTAGTCCTGTATCTTACTTCAACAAGCTTGAAGTAAGCTTCTTTCTAGCATTAACTTTTACACTTGTGTTGGTATTCCTAGCCTCGCCCCATCATTATTTGTTCACTTTGTAATCTCTCCCTCTCCTCTGCTCTTCTATTTTCTTTTTTTTTAAAGATTTATTTATTTATTTGGCAGAGAGATAGCGATAAAGAGAGAGCATAAGTAGGCAGAGCAGCAGACAGAGAGAGAGGGAGAAGCAGGCTCCCCGCTGAGCAGAGAGCCTGACGTGGGGCTGGATCCAAGGATCCTGGGATCATGATCTGAGCCAAAGGCAGGCACTTAACAGACTGAGCTTCTATTTTCATCAACACCTGCACCCCTGCTCTTCTATTTTCATCAACAAATATGTGCAAGCATCATTATTATTTAAAATATTTTTCCTCCATTCTGAATATTCTCTCTAGTTACAACTTTCCTTCCTCCTTTAACTTAAAAGTACTCCTCCCTTACTGACTCCTCTTTGTCAATGATCACATGAGCTTAACCTGATAATGTTTCCATCTCTCTCCTCTACTAAAATAAAATTCCTTCCTCAAACTTCCTCACTGTGCTCTCAAATATCAAACATTGTGGTTTTTTGTGACAATGATCTTCATAGTTAATCTCTGAAAATATCTGACACACTTGACTACAGGTGCCTATCTAAAATTTTTAGCCTCCCATTACACTTTATGACACTACATTATGTCTCTGATTACTCTTTTTGAAATTATCTACTGTAGGCTTTAGTCAGCTCTTCTCATATGTATATACTCAACCACTCTATTTTATATACTCATTTAAAAATATTTCTACCATGCTTATACACACAAACTGAGCAATCTCCTTGTCTAATAATTGAACTACACTGTCTATATTCTAAACCATGAAACTGCAGTGCTGACTTATTTTGTGAACTCCCGATCTACATTTCCAAGCTCTGCTTGTGTTTTTGACACCTTACATTTAACATTTGAAAAATTTGGCTGATTATATTTTACTACTCAATCAAGGAGGCCACTTTAGATTACACAAATTTGACTTTAATTAACTTAGGCTAAAGAAGGATTTATTAGAAAGATACTGGGATGTGACTGGACTAGCCATACTCGGGAGTCCATACATTTGTCTTCCCTCCCTCTTTTTAGGTGCTGGTTTCATTAAGCTCTGTAAAAACCCACATCTTCCTCAGTATAGGGAAGATGTTTATCAACACCTTCTGATTCTCATACTTGAAGCTTCAACTTCTGAAGTTTTGACTGGAGCTTCTTCCCAATTTCCAGTTTGCAAAATCGTGGGGAATTCTTCCATCAGCTCACTCTAGGTCAGTTGAGAGACATCTGGACATTTCCAGCCCACACAGGTGGAATGAACCTTAAGTTATGGGATTGTTCTGAACCAGGCATTCACTTCAACTGGTACCCATCACTACCTACTTTCTATGTTTTCTGTCTAAACAACAGCATTCACCAAATCACACAAGCTAAATACCACAGCATTATATCTGCCACTTTTTCCCCTTTTAACACCAATTACCAACCCCTACTCATTCTATCTCAACATTGTCTCACTAGCATTTTCATTTATCTCTTTCTCCAATGGTTCTGCTCTAGTTAAAACTCAGCATCCTAGCTGTCCTCTATCACCACTATGTTGGTCTCCAACTTGAATATCCAGCATTTCTCCTGCATTCTTCTCAGTCAAGTCAAAGATGACGATTATCACCCTCAGCATACATGTGCTATATTTTCTCTCTCCACCTCATCTACAGCCATGTTTCTCGGCTATCCTTCAGGCTAAAAGGATATAACACAACTTTATAACAAAATTTCTTTAAAAAGTTGTCAGCAGTTCATGTCTTCAATTCTTCATTTTGTTTTCTATAGAAACTAATTAAAGTTTTCACTCAGCAACCCATTCAACCCATCTTTCCTAATCACATAAGACATCTGTCTTGCTAAATCCACTGTCAGTTATCTATGGGCCTCTTTTTTACTCAAGCCTCAGAAGCATTTCTACAAATGATCCATTCATTCCCATTTTGAATTATTTTCTTCTTGTCTTGTTAGTTACCTACCCTCCTGATTTATTTTCTACCCCATAGATGATGTCGTCTTTTTTTTTTAATTGAGGTAAAATTGACATCAACATTATATTAGTTTTAGGTGTATAATATATGATATAAATCCTGTATATATTGTAAAATTATACCACAGTAAGTGTAGTTAATATCCACCACCATGCATAGTTTAAAACACTTTTTCTTGTGATGAGAACTTTTATACAGATGCCTTCCTTTCATTGACTATTACTAGGATCTGCTTTCTCTTCCCAAATTATAAATGCTGGCATTCTCCAGGGTTCAACCCTCAAGCCTCATTTTTTTTTTTTTTCCTTGTATAAACCTCTTTATACAAGGAAAACACTAGTTTACCTCTGCAGCAATTCCTGCCCTCTATGCATATAAACCTCTCCAATTGCATTCACATACCACAATCCTCTGGTGTATTCATAATTATTTAATACTTCTGTGTTTCTGTACTACCTCCTGAGCTCTCATATAGATAGCATCATATCCTTTCCCATTGTCTGCCTGTGCTACCACCACTATTATCTCTAAGACCAATTCAATCTTTCCCAAGAAACCTTCCCTAGTTAGCCCACCCAGTTTAACGGGAATAAATTTTTCTAGGTTTCCCTTTCTGTGTAGCTTGTACCTCATTTTAACACTTGTTTCATCCTGTATTCTCTTATAATTTTGTATTAAATTCATGACTACCCCTCTTGGATGGCAGTTCTGTGAGAGACTGCTCTAATCTGTTCAGACACAGCATTAAGGCACTCTTGTAACTAACCTGACTGTGATTGCATAACTCTATTCCAGACAACCTCGGGTTTCGGTCCCTACTTAGCTCAGCCTATCTGACTTGCCTCCTCTCGGGAAGGTTTACCTGTCTTTCCAAGCTCTGGTCTGCTTCCCAGAATTGGCTTTATCCACTTTTATTTTCAGTCACTTACAAGGTAGCGGGCACATCATTTAAAATATTACATTTGTTCACTCTATTTTACTTAATTTTAATGTATTATTGATTTATTCAGTTTTTATTTTTTGCATAATTTCACTTTTAAAAAATTCTCTAGCCCTATCCAAATGAGGAAAAAAAAAAAAAAGACTGAAATTAACTTACTTATCCACAGTCAATGAGGGAAAACTTAAAAAGTATTTGAACTCATTTTATTTCACTTCAAAGCTCAGACTTTAAGACTCTTCCCCCCTTGTCTTCATCAGTCACCTCCTTACCTTTTCTTCTACCCATCTTACATTGGCAGGGTGCCCCCCACACAGTAGGTACTCTGTAAATATTTGTTGAATCAACTATAACTTTTGCAGAAGTTAGCTGTTTTGTCATGAAAATGCTGGGAGGCAGAGGAGGTTAATTGAATATGAGTCTCAAGGCATCAGTGTTATATCTCTCCTTAGTACTAGCTGGCAAACTACATTTTTCTCCTTCCCCAACTGCTTCTTATAACCAGCCACAGGGGGCCTACAAAGCTTAGGGCAAAGTCAAATCACAGTCAACCCATTCTAGGGAGGCTCTGCCAGAAATGTACAGTGCTAAAGTACTAGGAAAAAGATCACAGAGTTGGAACAAGAAAGAAAACTGGCTTCAAGCACAGCAGGACAGGTACAAAGCTTGATGGTGAGAATACAAGCTCTGTTACCTTCCAGGATTGGATTATTTACAGCATGGATGAAATATGTATGGGTTTTCTAACAGACTTACTGAAATCCAGCAATAATGCAAAACAAGAAAAAGCCCGATGGTGGGAAGGTATTTTTATACTTTTGTCCCTTTACAGATATTTATAATACCTTTGTCTCTTGACAGACTTTATAAAAGGGTAATCAATGGTACTAAAATTAATGATCAAAATTAATGAAAATGGTTCAGAGTCAAAAACTGCCTACTCCTCTGCATAGCCAGACAAAATAATGCTACAGAATAATGCTTTCACTTTTTTGTCAACCAGGATTTCATAACTGATCTCTCTGTTAAATGGACTAAAAACCATTTCCTATATTTAAAAAGTGATTATGCCAGATTTCTTACTTTAAAAAAGATGAATAATCTCTTCCATTTAAAAAGAAATCTTATGCCCCAAAATTGTTTACATGATTACTTTCTCTGTGGGTATACCAACTGATAAGAGCAGAGAAAAATAGTTGAATATTTCTTATATCTGAGATTAAGAAGTAGCAGAAAGCTTCTGATGACAGTCATATCTAGAGTTAACACAAAGCTTCAGCATTAGACAAACTTCAAACACTAAATCTTTATATCACTGACAGTACACCTGCTCATCTCTGACTTATGCGATCCAAATTCCCAGGAAGTTTGTATTTTTTTCATTCTCCCTGTACAGAAACACATTAATTGACCATAACATGTATTCTGTTCTCCTATTCAGTCCACATGATCTTATCCAAGATACCTTTACATTTGCATCCTTAATGCCACTTACTCTCAGAAGCTCTTTCCAATCACCCCCAGGTAACACATTGTACTAGTACAAAATTGAATACTTTAACCCTGAAGCCCTCTAGCTAAGACTGTTTTTAGCTAAGTCAAGAAATTCTAGTTATTTTGCAAAATGTTACTTAACATAGATTTGTATGGTATCCTTGTGATTAGATCAAGTTAAATATTTTAGTAGAAACAGTGATTTCTTGTATTCTTTTCTGTGTGGCATAAGGCATGTTGATATATAATTATTCAATCTTTGGCAATGAAAAATTTGATCACCTGGTTAAAGTGTTATCATCTAGATTTCTCCCTCGTAAAAGGAAGTGAAATAAGTCATAATGAGAAAGACAAATATCGTATGATTCCACTCATAAGTGGAATATTAAAAAAACAACCAAACAAAGAAATGGAAAGCAGAATCAGACCTATAAATACAGAGAACAAACCCATAGTTGCCAGAGGAGATGGGGGAGTGGAGGTTGTGCAAAATGGGTGAAAGGGATGGGAGATATAGGCTTTTAGTTATGAAATGAGTAAGTCATGGGAATAAAAGGCACAGCGTAAGGAATATAGTCAATGATATTATAACAGTTATATAATGAGACAGATGGTAGCTACACCTGTGGTGAACATAACATAATGAATAAACTTATTGAATCACTATCATATACTTGAGACAAATATTACACTGGGTGTCAAATATTCAAATAAAAAATAAAAAAACAACAACAAATAAATAAAATAACTTTCCCCTTTGTAATAAGAAACAATTTGTGGGCGCCTGGGTGGCTCAGTGGGTTAAGCCTCTGCCTTCAGCTCAGGTCATGATCCCAGGGTCCTGGGTTGAGCAGAGCCCCGCATAGGGCTCTCTGTTCAGCAGGGAGCCTGCTTCCCCCTCTCTTTGCCTGTCTCTCTGCCTATTTGTGATCTCTCTCTCTCTGTGTCAAATAAAAAAAGAAAAGAAAAAAGAAGAAACAATTTGTAAGATGGTCATTTGAACTCTGTGAACATCCTTTTTCCCACTAACTTTTCTCCAGTGTTTTCTTTTTAATGTATTTTTTTAATTCTAAAATAGTTCAGAGTTACAGAAAAGTTGCATGGATGGTACAGAGTTCTTTTATTTATTATAACCAGATTGTTGTGCAGTTAATGACATTTAATGACATATTTATCACAACTAATGAACTAATATTAATCTATTATTACAAAACTCCATACTTTAAATGGATTATTTAATTTTTATCCAATGTTATTTTTTGGATCCAGGATCCCATCCAGGATATCGCATTACATTTATTCATCATGCCTCCTTAGACGTCTCTAGATGGTGACAGTTTCTTAGACTTCCCTTGATTTTGATGACCTTGACAGTTTTGAGGAGGACTAATCAGGTATTTTATAGACTATCCCTCAATTCGGGTTAGGCTTGTGTTTTTCTCATGATTAAACATGATTGGGGTTTGGGGGAGGAAAATCACTGAGATATAGTTCTATTTGCATCATGTCATATTAAGGGTTGCATGTTACTAACACGACCTATCACTGGATATTAACCTGATCATGTGGCTAGGGTAGTGTTGTCAGGTTTCTCCATGGTAAAGTGACCCTCTTTCTTTCTTTTCATAATCTACTCTTTGATGGGAAATCTCTATAATCACTTCACACTTAAGAGGTGAGACATCATGTTCCATTTTCTGAAGAGTCATAAGTAATTTTTATTTCTTCTGTGAAGATTTGCCTACTCATTTGTATCAGTATGGACTCATAAGTATTTATTTTTACTTTAGTTTATAGCCCAATTCTGTTTTATTTTGTTGTTCAAATTATTCCAGTTTTCATCACCAAGAGTAGTTAATTTGTGTTTTTTTTGACATATTTCATTGGTTTGTTTTTTAAGTACTTCCTTACTTTTTGGTACTCTAGATGCCCCAGGTTCATCTTACGTATTTCCTGTTCCAGACTTATGATTACCTATTTCTACAAGGAACCCTCATTCCTTCTATTAAAAACCAGTATCTGAGTTCTGGATGTGTTTATTACTACTAAAGTATCATTGCTTCCAGGATTTTTCAGAGTAAAGGGCTTGGAAATATTGTATTATACTTATGTATACACAGATTGTTGTAATAATTAATATATAATTCTTAATATGAGCATAAACCCATATTATAATTATTTCTGTATCTGTCCATTTGTATTAACATTAAGCCAAACATTAGTTCATATTAATATTTCTGACTTAATCTGGTATTAGCCTTGCCCCCCTGTTTATTTGCAACCTCTTACCCTAATAGTGAGCAACCTGGCTCCCAACACCCGTAATTCATTTGTGCATTTGTTCCATCTCAGTACACACGTATAATTGTTTCAGATTTACTAATTTATAAACCTGCAAGAAACAAATTCACCACCTAGACTACAGTTCTTTTGTATAGCTTCTTTTATCCTCGGTCTTACAGTTTCCACTTGTTTCCAAAGTCACTTGGGAGAGAATGCTTTCCCTCCATCTCCTTCACTGCTGTCAGGCATTTGTAATACAAATAGATTGTTTTATCACAATTTGCATTTCATTCTGGGATCTCTCCCACACACCTCCTAATTTGCATTTGTATACATGAAGTTTCACTCCTTGGCTGTAAAACTCTAGGAGTTTGATAAGTGCATACTGTCACGTATACCACTATCCTATCACATTATGAATAGCTTCACATTCCCAAAATAAAATCCCCTGTGCTTCACCTATTCAGTCCTCCCTGAACCCCTGCAACCACTGATGTGTTTTCTATCTTTATCGTTGCCTTTTCCAAAATGTCATACAAAGACAATATTATAGCATATAACCTTTTCAAACAGGCTTGTTTCATTTAACAATGTGCATTTAAGTTTCATTCATGTTGTATTCATTACTCTTTTTATTGAAATATAATTGACATATGACATTATATTATTGTCAGGTGTACAGCATAGTGATTCAAAAATTGTATATATTCATTCCTCTTCATCACCAAACTGTGTTCCATTGTATGGAGGTATAACATGGTTTTTTATACATTCATTTTTTGAAAGACATTTTGGTTGCTTCCACTTTTTTGTGAGAACTGCTGCAAAAATTTGCATGTAGAATTTTGGTAAACATAAGTTTTCAAATCAGTTGAATAAATACATGAGCAATTGCTGTATTGTATGATAAGATTATGTGTAGTTTTATAAGAAACTGCCAAAATGTCTCCCAAAGTAGTTACACCATTTTGTTTTATTCTCACAAGCAATAGATGAGATTTCATTTTGCTTCACACCTTTGCCAGTCTTGATACTATCATTTTTTTTTCAATTTTAGCCACTCTAACACATGTATAATGATATCTGATTGCTGTTTTAATTTAGCAATGGTCTTGTCATTCATTCATAATCTTTTTTTAAGTCATTTATTAAGTTGATAGTTGCAAAATAGCAACATTTTAATTCTATAATTTATTTAGTATTCCTTGTTATTCTTGTAAGTCTTCTGTTAAAGAACAGTGTCTACCACCCTTTTTTTAGTATCTTCCATAATATCAATTTCTTTATTTTACTGTGTTATAATATACTATTGATTTTATATTATTTATTTTGATGCTCAAATTAGCCCACATTTAGCTAATAGCCCATTTAAGTTTATTCCTCTTGCTTTTGACATATTTAGAATGGACAAGTTTGGAAAAAAAAAAAAACAAAGTAAGCAACAGCAATAAAAATGTACAGAGGAGAATTGTCAGAATACAGATTTGCTACAATATACTAACTAAAATAACTACTTTTCAACAAAAATTTACAAGGCATATAAACAAACCGAAAAATGTGACTCATGCTCAGAAAAAATGCACTGTCAATAGGAGCACCCGGATGGAAATAGCAAAAAAAGATTTCAAAGCAGCTGGTATAATTATGTTTAAAGAATTAAAGGAAACAATGTTTAAAGAATTAAAGTATGATGACAATTACTCAAATAAGGAATCGGAGTAAATACATGGAAATACATTAAAAAAAAATGGACTCTCCAGAATTGAAAACTATGATAAATGAAATGGAAAATTTACTAAGTGGACCTGATAGCATATTTGAGATGACAGAAAAGCAAATCAATAAACTTGAAGACTGGACAATGGAAATTATTCAATTTTAACAACAGGGAGAAAAAAGAGATCGAAGAAAAATTAAGATGCTCAGAAAATAGCAAGCATACCACCACAGATGTAATGTAACTGTCAGACAAAAATAGATAAAGGGGCAGAAAAAATATTTGAAGAAATAAGGGTCAAAAATTTCCCACATTTGATGTAATATTAATTTACAGATCCAAGGAGCTCAACAAATCCCCATGTAGGATAAGCACAAATACTATAAACCTGGCTACATCAGAGTCAAATTGCTAAAAGATAGAGACAAAGAAAGTCTTCAAAAACTAAAGAAAAATACCTAGTACAAAGAGACAACATACAATTAATAAATGACTTTACACTAGAAACAATGAAGGCCAGAAAGCAGTAGAATCCACGTTGTTTTCTGTGATGTACCTATATATGTTCCCTGTGGTGTATTTCATCAGTGTCTGAGCCCAGAAATTTAATTTTTCCAGAAAAACGTGAATAACTTTTCTTACATCTTTGATTATTTATTTAGGATATCTTTGCTGACTATCTTTTTATCCTCATGTATTTACTTTTAAGTTTCAGTTATTTTCATTCATTTCCCTTACAATAGTCAATAAATTCTAGATATCCCTCTTCATTGTTAGAGGTAAACTGGAAATAGTTAAATATTTAATGTATTCTTTTTAGTACTAATAATAATGATTGCTTCATTTCCCAATCCCTTCAGATAAAAAGTGAAATTTTAAAATGTTGGGGGGTTCTACAGCATAGAGCACCTCTGAACTCATTGGGGTAGCCAATATTTTAGGAGTTTTATAATTCTGAGATTGCCTTATCCCACGTGGAAAAAATCTTCATCAGACAAACTCCAGCCCAACCACCCAGCCTTCACCACACAAAAGCAGATGGCATGATCCCTCACATTTTTTCCAATAGTAAACACCTCTTTGACATGTTTTACCTCATGAACACTAGCCTCAACATTTTTGTTAGCCTAATTAACATATACAGCAATGTTTATAAAGGGACTGCAGGTGAAAATTTTTTTTTTTTTTGGCAACTCAATGATACTTTGGGAAGGTCTGGGAAAACATGGATGATACATGGGAAAGTTAGTCATTAGTTTTAGAGAGTAGGTATCCCGAGTCAAGGTTTCATCACTCCTACCCGCTGCTGCCATTTCTGATTCTCTGATACCCTTGCACCCACCTGAGTCCAGTTTCCAGGTGCTTCCTCCTGTACTCTCCTATTCATATCTCATACCACAAAAGCTCTGTTTAAGGCAAACGGAGGTATGAATCACAGAACTGAGTAGAGTCTGTATATCCCTATTTTATTTCTTACCCAGAACACATCTCTGCGCTCTCAGTGCAATAAGACATCTTTCCAGGCAGCCATGACTTGACACACTGAAGCTAGGAATGAGAAAGCCTGGATTTAGTTTTGTGATTTTTGTGATATTTAATAACAGTGTCTTTGAACAGTAAGTACGTTTTGAAAGTCTAGGAACAAAATAAGCTAACATTATGGCGATGACTTTGAAATATAGATTTTAGTACATGGCAATTTAATTGCTAGTTAGAAGCAAATCCTGTCTTGTAGCAATAGGGTTAGTCGGTATTTCTCTAAATTCAATACAAGCTATTGATTCGTGGCTGCTACAGTATGAGGGCTTGCTGAAAGAGCAAGGGTTTCCAGATAAGGTAATTTGAACAATAAAATCATTTGGTGGGGGAAGCTGTTAAAAGAACAAATTCATTTAACTCACACAGAACCAGGCTAGACTACTAGGAACTTGGAAGAGTATAAACTTGATTAATAGTGGCTGTTTGTTTAGTATTGTAAAAGGGGGAAGCCATGTTGTTAATATGATCTCTTTATTACTGTTTCTAATACAATTCAGCTATTTGTTGTAATAATTCCATTGACAATATTCTTCCAGACCTGGAGTCTTAATAATGATAAAGGGTATGGAAATTAATAGAGGCTATATATTTTCAGGCCCTAAACCCTTTTCGCACCTTTTAATCTCTTTGTAGCTTTATAGATATATCGGTCCAGCACTGGCATTTCTTATAATAGTCTGGTAGATGGTAAGTTATCAGATAAGTAAAAATTGCCTTCAATACCCCAGTTTTCTCAAATATATCCCAGTTTTGTCTTCACATTCCATGTCTACTCAGTATTCATTTTTAATCCTTCTCCAGCCTTCAAAATTTCTAAAATCTTTATTTCTTATTCTATTTTTTAATACCAAGGTAAAAATAAATAAATACAGGAAATGCAATGTTATCCTTCCTCATAGTATTTGCATTTTCACAATTAACTGCTTTTTAAACAACTTGTATATAGGTTCACCCAAGATCCTGAATCTGAAGTGAGCTTTGCAGACTAGAGCTTCTCAATGCAAAGACAAGAGAAAAACAAAATGTTCAGGACAGTTGCTATCAGGAGGTGTGTGGGTGAAGTGAAGGGTTTGGCCAGGCTCAAATACTTTGAAGCACTCTATGGATGATTATGAAATGTTCTTCCATACCCCTCTTTCTGCCTGAGACACCTTCATCTGTGTTTCTGCCTCTTGCATCCCTAGAACCAACCTGACACAATACCATCACAGTGCAACTTGCTGTCCACTATCTCTGTTCTTCACCTTCTATTCCCAGATTCTATTCTAGATCATGATGAGTCTTTGCTCATCAGTGAACCCCAGTAACTAGCACAGGATGTGAAGCTGAGTCAAATACAAGAGAATAGAAGAGAAAATACAATAGAAAAGAAAGGACATGCTTCATTCACTGTCTGATAAAATACATCTTTTAGGACAATTCTGGTTGGGCAGGGGTTGATTTCTTTCAGAGAGCAGTGTTTTCCAACCTTCAGTGGACATTAGAATTATCTTAAGAGCTTTTAAAAATATCAGTATCTGGCCTCAACCCAAAGATCTTTATTTAATTGATTTAGGAAGGGTCTGGACATTGATTGTTTTTAAGTTCCCAGTGTGATTCTAATGTGCAGCTAAATACAGAATGTTGAGGTACCAAAAAACCATACAACAAAGAATATGTTAATTCCTTATATTTTAAAAGGCAACGCTTATTTATTTTGGCATATTCTTCCTGAAGCTTGCTCACATAAAATCTACTCTTTTTATTCTTAAAATATAATATATGAAGACTAGAGCTTGACATTTTAAAAAGGAGAAAATAGTTAACTGACGAAATTAATTCCCCAAGGTGGTTAATGCCAGATACTGAGACCAACATAGTGTTATGTACTGCTAACACAGTATTATTTTTCTAAAGAGAACATGTTTTCCTAAGAGACTTACTTTTGTTGAATACTGATCCTACAAGATGTTGCCTAAAAAGGATATAAAGCTTGGAAAACTCATTAAAGCGTATTTTAATTTTGAATATTTTTAATAAAGTCGGCATTTTAAAATGCTTTTTGAGGTCCTAGAATGAAGGAAATCATTTGAAGTGATTAATCCTACATTTTCCTAACTTATTTGACTATGAACTATGTTCTGTAATAACACATATTAATAAACAGCAAATTTAATCTTCTGCCAAACATACATTGGAAAAATCACTGTCCTACATTATACTGTCCTACATACACAAACACACACACACACACACACACATATGTGTATATATAAAGAATCCTAGTGAAATCCTATGAATTAATATTTTCTAAAATTCAGGATGCTAGAAATGGTGTAGCCCTCTTATTATAAAAGGGGTTACTGTAAGTTCCACAATAATATTCTAATAACGTTCTTTAACTTGTGGGAAGTGCTGCAAATCTACTGAATATATCCAGTGTTAACAAATTGATATAAAGTATAATTATAATAGGAAATAAAGTTATTTCAATTGGGTTTTTATTAGTAAATATTTATTTCTCTACCTATATGTTGCATATAGACACTAATTTATTTTACCAGTTTCTACTAAAGGCAGTTACAGTTTAAGTCAAATTTTGACATTTCAGTGTTTTTCACTATACTGACTTTAAATATTACTTTACAGCTTCAAGCATTACTCTTCAAAGGGATTTGTGAATCATATGACTAGAATGCTAGAGCAAGTGCCATCTCTTTTTGCAATGAGAGCATTCTGAACTTTGATTCACAAATAGTCCTTTGTCTAATAAGACCCTATTGAGGGGCACCTGAGTGGCTCAGTTAGTTAAGTGTCTGCCTTCTGCTTAGGTCATGATCCCAGGGTCCTGGGATCAAGCCCCTCATCGGGCTCCCTGCTCAACGGAGAGCATGCTTCTCTCTCTCCCTCTGCAGCTCCCCCTACTTACGTACTCAATCTCTCTCTCTCTCTCTCTCTCTGTTAAATAAATAAATAAATGAATAGGAAGACCCTATTGATTTATATTTGCTAAAATTAATTTACTTGGATACTCTTGTGTGTGTGTTCTAAAGGTGGTTACTTAACACACACACACATATATGCACAAATACATACACATACTCCAGAGGTTTACCTTTTATTAACCACTTATGTTTATTGGCTACATTGAGCTTAAATTCTGTAGAATTGAAGTTTTTCTATTTTAGATTTAGTTTGTGGTTTTGCTCTAATTTGTTAAAGTATTAGTCTAAGTCATTAATCATAGTCAAATCTATATATGTATAGATCATTTGGTTTGAGTGATTTCCACTATTTAAAATCAAATAATTTTTATTACCCTATGTGATTCTAGACTGTTTCTCTCTATCATCAATTCAATCCAATGTCTATTTTTTCTGTACATAATAATAATAACTGGGAAATTATGATTTATCACAAAAAAATGTTATTCTAAAGAACACTGAAACTTTGCTGTGGATTATCTGATATTGTTTATACATGATTTTTAAAGTTTTTTTAAAATTTTTAAAAAATTTTTAATTTATTTGTTTAAGAGAGACAGAGATAGTGACAGAGAGCAGGAGTAGTGAGGAGAGGGAGAATTAGGCTCCCCTCCTGAGCAGGGAGCCCATTGCCAGATTGGATTGCAGGAACCTGAGATCGTGACCTGAGCCGAAGGCAGTCACTTAACCCACTGAGCCACCAGGCGCCACTTTAAAGTTCTTTTAAAAATCAATTGGGGGGGCACCTGGGTGGCTCAGTGGGTTAAGCCTTTTGGCTCTGGTCATGATCTCAGGGTCCTGGGATTGAGCCCCGTATCAGGCACTCTGCTCAGCAGGGAGCCTGCTTCCCCACCCTCTCTCTCTGCCTGCCTCTCTGTCTACTTGTGATCTCTGTCTGTCAAATAAATGAAAAAAAAAAACAAAACTTGATAACAGGTTGTTTTGTTTTATTTGTCGTATAAGATATGTTTATGATAGATGGAAAATTTCATGTTTTAAATAGGTTTTTGTCACAGAGTTACATTCATCTAAACAATCAGCAATCAGTTTAAAAGATGACAAAAAGAAATTTTGTGAGGAGGAAAAAAAGCAGGTGGTAAATAGACAAATAATATTTAAAAGCTATTGGTAATTCTTGTCATGTTATCTCCTATTTTTAGGACCTTAAAGTAAACTCACTGGAATGAAACAATAGGAAACAATGTCATGTTTCTTTCCCTTGGACATTTTAAACAGCAGGAGGGATCCAAATGATTGTCAGGTGGATTTTGTTGTTGCTGAATACCAAAGAGTAAAGAATTATAATTTAAGCTAAATTTAGTTACTAGAAGCCAAGGCCATTTTCTTTTGCTATACATCTAACTTCAATATCCTCCTCTGTTGCCTCTGATTTTTCTTTTCAAGCCTGGGAGATACAATGGTACTGAATTTAAAACCTCTTCATTAAGAAGCTGATTAACCTGCATTCACAGATTCCTTCTTTGGTCATATAGCATGACATCTTTAAAAGATATCCAAATACCTGAAGGCTTATAACTTTATCCCCATTACTGAGTCAAATCAACCATCCATATGGCCATTTATCTTGCCTTTATTTGCTTCAATTATTACCCAGAAAATATTAATTGGATGTCGTATCAACCAAACAAAAGAGAATACATTAATGCTGAAATGTGGTCTCATTCACTTAACACCTTTGTCTGACCAGAGAGACAGGGAGACTTTTTTTGAGAGGAAGTTTAGAGGTGCCTGGGTGGCTCAGTCAGTTGAGCATCTATCTGCCTTTGGCTCAGGAGATGATCCCAGGGACCTGGGATTTAGTCTACTACTCCCCTACTCCCTGGGGAACCTGCTCCTCCTTCTGCTCTGCCTCTCATGAATAAATAAATGAAATTTTTTTTTTTTTAAAAAGGAAGATTAGTCCAGAATTCTAGAATTGAATCTTCGCATTTCTATGCATCACTGAAAATGGTCATTTCATTTTTCTAGGAGTAAGTTCCTTCATTTGTAAAATGACATAGTAGGATTTGATGATCCCTGATGCTCCTTTCTAAAAGGCATATCTACCCAACATTCAATAGAAAATATGCACCTAAAATACATTAGAAAAATACATTTTTACTTAGAATTTAGAACTGAAGGATTCCATCAAGAGGCTACTTATTAGGAAGAAACAAAAAATGGCTGAATTACATTCCTAAAATATCTTTAGTGCGATGTAAACAGACACTTTTATCTTATGTAGAATAATTTACACAATGCTCATGTGTTTAAAAAGAAGCTAATGTACAGCATTATTTCATTTATAGAGCTTATTAGGGGGTCTTTTCAAGAGATTATTTAAGTTACTGCCTAGAAATTTAGGGTTCCACCCAAATAAATCTATATAAAATTTTTATTTGTATGTTGGGAATCATAGCTTTATATATTCTGTTTTTGTATAAGAAGAAAGAAATAATGTTGGTGGAAGGGTTTAACACACAGGGAAAACTTGAGTAATCACTCTACAAGCATATTTACACATTTAACTGTATCTTTTACTATATTGATTCTAGATATTCTTAATTTTTGACTCAATGCCATAATTTTTCATGGATTGTTATTCTTGTAAAAAGAGACTACATGCATGCACGCATGCACACACACACACACACATATGTATACATACACACCTGCTAAACATTCCTTATTTGTTTAGCTATAAAGAAAAACTCAACAAAATTGAAGATGCTATCTGAGTTGCTACATAAGTGGTTTACCTATGTGACATTTTTCTCATATCTTGTTTTGTGTGGAAAAGACCCTACCAGGAACACATTCCCTTGGGAAGGTATTGTACAAGAGTCAGGAAAGAAGTCAAATGTTCTTGTACTGCTCATCTTTTATCTTGGGCTTTTCTTCAACCATTCCAGAACACACCAATAATCTAAGTTTTTTTTAATTAATTAATTAATTAATTATTTTTTTTAAGATTTCATTTATTTGCCAGAGAGAGAGAAAGAGAGTACACACAAGCAGGCAGAGAGGCAGGCAGAGGCAGCAAGAGAAGCAGGCTCCCTGCCGAGCAAGGAGCCCGATGCGGGACTCGATCCTAGGACCCTGGGATCATGACCTGAGCCGAAGGCAGGGCCTTAACCAACTGAGCCACCTAGGCGTCCCAATAATCTAAGTTTTAATCCTCTTCAGTTTCCCTTAAAAATTTCATTCTTACCATAAAATCAAGATAAAAAAGACCTGAGTATTTGTTCTGAAAAACGTTCTTCCAACTTTCAAGATTCTAGAAAGATGGTCTCATTACACACACTATAACACAGTTCATTCAAAGACAAGAAGAGTTTTAACATTAATTAAAACTTATAACATAAGTAAAAATTCCTTGTTCTGTTCTGCTTCTATTTATTTCCCAAATAATAATTTAGTTTCTATGTTATAAGCATATTAGAATCCAAAGGGTTAAAAGAAAAAGAAAAATACTACAGGCAGATTCACAAATACATGTATCTGGGGGATATTTTTGTGTATTTATAATATTACTAGGATGTCTATACTGATATGTACCATCTCTATTTCTGACATGTACTTTTTTGTTGGGTATTCACTTATATTAAGAAATAGTCTCTATACTGCTATAAATAAATGTTCTATCTATGTAATTGCATGTAATGGAACTATATAAAATCAATTATTATCTAAGATGGGAATTATTTTGTTACTTCTGAGAAGTAAATTATATCCCTAAAGTTATATGCATTTTTTGTACGTGTTTATCCATTAACTCATCCATGCATTAATTTTCCATTGAATACATACAGCCCACAAAACCGCTACTCTTGTTACATCAATGACTAAGAGGGGCTGAGACAGACCGTTAAGTCCAACACTGAGTCCTCATAAGTTACAGAAAATTCTAGAAGTTGCAGTGACCAATGACTAGAGAAATCCAGTCACAACATCCAAGCCAACCATACCATCTCTACTACGACTATGCTCTACTCATTTTTCATTTTGGTTAAGCCGTGAATTCTATTTCCTCTTTATTTCTTTTCCCTGAAACACAAATCTGCTTTCCGCTTATCCATATATTCATTTTTTATTCTAATTTTGGCCACACTGACATTGCCCTCATTGTTTGTCCTATGTATAAAAGAGAAAAATTAATTAGCTCTATTTTTGTATATTTCAGTATTTATCAGTTTTTCACCCCATTTGTTCTGCAGTATTTCGTGTCTGATTGTAAAATACACTTTAGCTGATAGATATACTTCATCATCTCAGAATTCAGTCTACCCTCCTATTTTTCCTTCCTTGTTTGTGTTTTCCTTCTCTCTCATCTTCCCATTCCTTCCTTCTTTTGAATGTGTTTTGCTTCAGAAATATCTTGCTGATAAAATGCCATGTAAGAAAATGACCAACCAAAAATAATCACTTACTTATATGGGTATTTTTTTACAAGTTTTGGACAAAAATAAGAATTCCACAATAAAAATGGGAAGACTGATTCCCTCTATACCGATCATTATTATACTATTATAATATCTATATATCATAGTCTTATCTTCCTATTAGATTTTTAAATTTTCAGATTTAATTTTAATGGATCTTACTAGACTTTTACAACTAACATATATCAAATGAATTGAGAAAAATAACTTTGAAATATGTTTGAGTCTTTTCTATTCCTGGCTCCCACATAAATAAAAAATCTATTCTACTTTAAAAGAACTTGTTAATAAATTATATTGATACTGAGAATATTTTCATGTTAGTGTTTAGGACATTAGCTATTGTATGAGTAATTTCACCTAACAAATCCGAAGGTAAATTGTAGAGAATAAAAATTGACAAATATCAGATTTTTTTTTAAAGATTTTATTTATTTATTTGACAGAGAGAGAGAGAGATGACAAGTAGGCAGAGAGGCAGGCAGAGAGAGAGGGGGAAGCAGGCTCCCTGCTGGGCAGAGAGCCAGATGTGGGGCTCGATCCCAGGACTCAGATCATGACCTGAGCTGAAGGCAGAGGCTTAACCCACTGAGCCACCCAGGTGCCCCATACAAATATCAGATTTTAATCTAGTTTTGACATAATGTAGCTGTGATCTCTGAAGTCATTTAATCTCTCTGGTCTGGTATTCCATGGCATAAAGTAACATTCTCTCATACTGAACAGTAACCTGTGGTTATCATTATTTGAATAAAATTATAAAATATTCTATTAAAAATCTTATTCTAATTTTTGATTCCTTGACCACCACCCTCATACAAAGGAAAATAAAAGCAGGGAAGAGTAAGGAAAAAAGATGCAAAAAATATTGAATACCTACTAAGTGGTTCCCAGTATTCAAGGTCTTGTTCTATTTAATTCTCATATTTGTTTCTTTACAGTAAATGTTATCTGAATTACAATTTTGAGAATTTCATGGCTTGACCAGATAACTTGGCTGGTAAATACTGGATTGATGCAGGTATATATCTTGTATGACTCTCATTCAAATTTGCACTTGAATATGATACTCAGTGTGAACAAGTTAAAAGCTTGTCCTACCTTTCTATCTTCCAGGACCATTTCTTCTCCGTATATATGGTCAGGCCGTCCCATAAAAGCTCTTTGCAAATAACACCCTTTTTTTTAGCAGAAACTGTGTGTTAACTATGTATCAACATCGGTTATGCCCCCAAGGCATTCAGACACTTGTGTCACCTGTTCTTTAAGAATTCTATAGTTGCAGGGCACCTGGGTGGTGCAGTTGGTTGTGTCCAAATCTTGGTTTTGACTCAGGTCTTGATCTCAGGGTGACGAGATAGAGCCCTGTGTCAGGCTCCATGCTCAGCACAGAGTGCACTTGAAATTGTCTCTTCCCTTGCCTCTGCCTCCCTCACTCATTTTCTCTCTCTCTTTCTCCCTCTCTCTCAAATAAATAAGTAAATCTTAAAAAAAAAAAAGAGTTGTGTGGTTCCTCCCTCATATTTATACCTCAGATTCTAATTTTCTGATTCCTCTATTTTAAAGAAAGTTCTCTTTAGTGTCACACGTGTTTTAAAGTTGTTCATCTTGGTCAGTGGAGAGAAGGAAACAATTATCTCAGACTTTTGGTAAAGTGAAAGAATATAGCAAGACCTAAAGATTATTTACTTTTATTGGTATTAAAAATAGACTTCATGTTTAACCATGGTTTGACTGGATCTCATTATCACTTTAACCTTACCCTTCTTCTAAATCTGGAGTTATTTTGTATATTCCACTTGAATTGCATAAAAGCAAATAGTATTCATGCAAAACTTTTAAACCACATTCCATAGAACATACAATTTGTTATCTCCTGGTTACTTTAGCAGACATTTAGATTTAAAAAAAAAAATTAAATTTACCAGTATCTTTTTATTTGTCGTTGGCTATTATCTGAGAACAAGACACATATTATCAAGAGAAATCATAGGCAAAAAGAAAAACTAATCTTATACAACAATGAGGTCATTAATTCTCTTCTCAAACTATGAAAGAGTAAATACAGTTGACCAAAATAATAAGTCGTTGGTCACGTATTATAGTCTTAATGTATCATAAAAATGAACAGAGGTTTGCAAATAAATGTTTGCAAATTTGTTCATGTTGTTTCAGTATTTGATGGAATAGATTATGATGATCCATTATGGACATATATAGATATAGATATAGGTAGATATAGCTAGATAGATAGATTTTTAGAATAATGGCTGTCAAGTGCTTTTTAAATATAAATATAAACACAAATACAAATATAAATATAAATATATAAATATTTTTTTAAAAAGCACTTGGCAGCCATTATTCTATAATACAGGTTGCTATATGTTGATTAAAATAAAGTTAGAATTTTATAGAAAGTTGACGTAGGGCTATTGAAATATCTATGATAATTTTTAAGACATTATGCATCAGAGACCTTCACTTTGCACTTACTCATTCTAATATCCCATTGATCAAAACAATCAGACATTAACAATGTAACATAACTGTGAGAAAGAAAAATCACTAAATAATAACATAATTATTTTGTTTAAATTTGAATTGACATGCATGGCATGCTTTTCCTATAAAATGGTTAGTTGAACTTTTTGTCATAAAATGAGGATAATTCTATGATAAATTCATTGTATTCACAATCTTATTTATTAAAATATTTATTAATTCTATCTCTGCCTTAGTAAATAGACCAAAATATATACATTTAATTTAAGAGAAGAATCAATGTATAATTTAGAGAATTGGTAAATATATGCTGAAATAGATTTTGAATCTATTATATAATATTTAAGTGGCTCTTTATTTCTTATGTAATACATATACTAAAAACTAATTCAGTACATCATGGATCCGTAAATTTTAGGTTTAAAAATTCAATAAGAAGTTCTAACATTTAGTGATTAAGCATTAGAACTTTAAAAATATGACTACACAGAGTAGTCAAATGCTGCTTTCTTGCAAGAGTATTTGTTCTAAAACATTGAGTTTTGTGTAATCCTACCTATGTAATAAATATAGTGACTCCAGGTTATAGCATCAGAGAAATAACCTGTAGTTTAGTTTAAAAATTACAATGCAACAGATAGCATAAAGCTACAGTAAAAACTGAACTTGATTTTTAAACTTTTTTATTTAATCAACATAACCAACTTTATTATCTAATCAACATGAAAAGTATAGAGGAGCACAACTTTAATACATGAGGACACTAAAATAAATGGAAGGTAATCTAATCTGAACCTTTGTTTAAATTATGTAACTTTGAAAATAGTCTTTGTGTACCTATGGTTGTATAAGCTCCCCTCGTTTCACACAAACAAACTTAAAAAGTAGGAGTATTATCACATCTCATCATTTTAGAGCAATAGCTATCATATTTGACATTGCAACACAGCCATATTTCACATTATAAACAACCAGGCAAAAGAAACAGAAGAGAAAGAAAAATATTGAGATGGCAAATATTAAATCAGGAAATACCCGAGGGTAAATGTAGTCCTACCTAAGCACAACATTAGCTAATGATGTAGATCATTATTTTAATCGTTTTCTCCAAAGTCACTGAGAGTATAGAACTTAATTGAAAATGCCCAGTGCATAGGCATTTATGAAGAGACAAAGAGAAGGGCAGCTTTTATTAGGTTTTAGGAGAAAATTGGGGAGGGTTGTTTTAAATGTAAGTTCATTAGAGAAGAACAGGAATTTGAGGTTATAGCAGTTTCTCATTGGCTGCCACTTCTGGTTAGTGCGTTGTTGCTGGGGCAGAAAGGGACGGTCCTTCTTTTTCTTAAAAGCAGGAGAGGAGAAGTGAGTTGGAGGGGAGGGGGATGGGGGGTTGGGTGAGCCTGGTGGTAGGTATCAAGGAGGGCACATATTGCATGGAGAACTGGGTGTGGCATATAAACAATGAATTTTTGACCACTGAAAAAAATTAAATTAAATTAAATTTAAAAAAAAAAAAAAAGCAAGTGGTAAAATTCCTATGTGAAAACATCTCCCTTGCCAAAATAATTCTTATCTTCCTTCTTCCTGCCAATGATGCAGGCTGCAGCCAGTGGCATGTGTGTGAGAACTCTGCCTTTAGGACTTCCTGAAGCCATTTTAAATGAGGTTTCTTTTACTCATTTTCACAATATGTTACTTAAAAGTAGAATGAGAGTCTATTGTTACCAGCTATATGACCTTAGGACAATAATTGCTTTGATTCACAGATTTCTCATTTGTAAAAAGAAGTTAATAGTAATAAAATTAATAGCTACCTCTTAGGGTAGACATTCGGATGGCAAGAAGATACACAAATGGTAAATAAAAACATGAAAAGATGTTCAAACTCTTTTGTCAATGGGAAATATAAAATAAAACCATAAAATGTGAGAAAATACTACTCATCAGTTTGAATGACCAAAATGGAAAAATAAAAACTGATGATAACAAATTCTGGCGAAGATAAGAGACAAGAACTCTCTCTCATTGGTGATCAAATTATGCAATGATAGAGCTCTTTAGAAAAGAGTTTGGCAGATTTATAAAATCAAGCAAAGACATTATATAACTCAATAATCACACTGTCAGGTATTTATCCAAGAGATTTAAAAACTTATATTCACAGAAATATATACAAGAATGTCAAGAGCAGCTTTATCTATAACAGCCAAAACTTGAAGCAATCTGTATTTCCTTCAATGAGAGAATTGATAAATTGTGAAACAGTCATATAATGGAATATTGCTTCCAGATTAACTCACTCAGGCAACTACATGCATGATTATTAAATACATTTTACTAACTGAAATAAGACAAACACAAAAATCTGCATGTTGCATGATTCCATTCATAAGATATTCTGGAAAAGGCAAAAATTATAAGGACAGAAAATAGGTTAATGATTGCCAGAGGCTGAGGGAGGGAAGAACAGTTAGACTATAAAAGAATGAAGGGATTGTTTTACATAGTACTGGGTGTAAGATACATGACTCTCTGCATATTTTAAAATCCACAGATCACATACATCACAAACCATACACCACAAACCATATATCACAAAGAATGAAGGTTAACGCATAACAGAGTTTAGTTAATAGTAGTGTATTCATGGCAGTTTCTTAGTTTCTACAAACATACCATAAAAACGTAAACTGTTAAAGAGAGTGAGAGGTATACAGGAATTCTATGTGCTATCACCATAATTTTTCTACACATGTAAAATATAAATATAAAAAGTATGATGTTATTCCAAAATAAAAATGATAATATGTTCATCATTGGATTAAGAGGATTTAATGTGCATACATTTCATAGATCAATACCTGAGTTATAAACATGCAATGTTGGCTACAATCAGTCTTTTGTCTCTCTCTCTCTCTCTCTTTTTTCCTTCCTCTTCTAAAAAGGGAACCCTTTCTTAGGGGAAATTATGTATGTACTTCACATGAGACTGACAACATCTTCTCCTTTGTTCTGCTTCCAGTAAAAGGAATGAATATATATGTCACAGATAACCAATGAGATAATCCTATCCTCCAGCCTCAATAATTATTTTTAGCTAGGACAAGTAACCCGAACCAAGACTTCAGAGACCTCCGACACTGTTGGGAAATGATTGTTTAATCCTATTAAAGTTGTTAAATTTGCAGGATATGTGCATATGACTCCTGCTGAACTTTTTGCACTAAGTGAATAAAGATTTACTAAATGTAAAACCAAATAGATGTGAGCAGAAATAGAGAAAAGAAATAAATTGCGATGATATAGACTGTAGCCTTGATTCAACCCATAACTGGGGCTAGAGTCATCCTTTTGTATCCAGGAATTTATGCCAATACATTAACTTCATTGCTTACTATGAGTTGAGATTCAGTCCCTCGCAATAGGATGAATCATGACTGGTGTAGTTTTAATTGTTTGTAGTCAGACAATGTCAGTTCTATGTGATCTTGAAAAAAGACTAACTGATTCTTTGAGTAAAGAGCAATGAAATCAAAGGCAGTCCCAAGCATCAGTCAATAAATGATTAAAATGTTAATTTAGTCAACCAATGCATATTGTGTAACTTTATGTTAGAAATTCATATCACTTAATGGGAATACCTCAGAAGCAAGAGACAACACATAGCTCCAGCCTATAGCTGAAAACCAATTTTGAAGAAGAAGAAGAAAAAAAGCATGTATTGTTTATGCCTCTCCACTAGAAAAGAAATTTAGGGAAAACAACAACAACAAAACAAACAATAAAAGAACTGTGTGAAAAAGAGATCAGTTAAAAAGGCAATTATCAAAGCTTTTGATAAATTTGTATACATAATTCTAACAAAAGAACAAAAGTAACAGATGATAATACTTCCTTTCCATTCATATTATAGTAAAGGAAAAAGTAGTCTTGACAATGAAGGGATTATTCCAGTAATGCAAGAATGATGCAGAATTAGAAAATCTTTCAGTAACACTCATTCCATAAGCAGTCAAAGGAAGAAATTTGCATGATTAGTTTAATTGATGACCAAAAAAAAAAAAAAAAAAACAAATTAGGGATAGTAGAAAACCTCTTTAACTGAGTCAGAAGTTATTAGCAAATATGATACTTCATAGTGAAACCAAAAAGCAGCTCCATTAAAGTGCAAAATCAGGGAACTGCCTACTACCACCACTTTGTTTTTGTTTTTGTTTTTGTTTTTTTACATTTTAGTGAGGTGTTTAGCCAATACCTTAAAACAAGACAAAGAAATGAGGGATGAAAACATTTACAAATGATATGTAAAATTCATTATTACAGAAAATCTAACCTTCGTATAAATCCTCACATATTATATAAAGCAGCAAGAACTAATAGGAGAGTTCAACAAGGTTTGTATATAAGATCTCACAAAAATCAACTTCTTTTTAAAGTATTACTTAAAAAATAGAAAATCTCATAGTAAAGTATCATTATTATGCTTACTATAATTAAACACTCAAAAAGTAAACTCACAGGATGTATAAATTTTTTTTTGAAAAATAAAAACTGATGACCAGAAAACACTGAAAACCATAAAGTATAATAAATAAATGAAGAACTATCCAATGTTCATGCATAAGAGGAATCAATATTAAAAAGCTAGCAGTTCCACTTAAGTTAACCTATATACTCAATGGGTTCCAAAGAAACTATTTGATATGGGGCTTTAAAATCCAAATGGAACCACAGTGTGTAAAAATAACCAAGAGTATTGATTAAACAAAAAAAATATAGCAGACTTGATCTATGATTTATTATAGCATCTTATAAAACTAGAATAAATACAACAGTGTCATCTGGTTGAAAAAAAAGAGATAATTAAAACATGTTAGAAAATTCAAAAATCACATACACAACAGAAAATTTAGTATGTGATAAAAATAATATTTCAACATAATAAAGAAAGGGGGCATTATGTTTTAATTGTTTTTCTAATAGATTCTTTGGAAAAATACATAATAAAACTTCAATTTTTTAAAAGATTTTATTTATTAATTTGTCAGAGAGAGAGAGAGCACACACAAGCAGGGGAAGCTGTGGCAGAGAGAGAAGCAGACTTGTCATGGAGTGACGAGCCCAATGTGGAACTGGATCCCAGGACTGGGATCATGAGCTGAGCATAAGGCACTTAACTGACTGAGCCATCCAGGTGTCCCTATAATTAAACTTTTCTATCATACCACTTACAAAAATAATTTTCCAATGACCTAAATGTCTAAATATTTTTAAAGTCTAAGAACATATTAACAACATAAATCTTGCCATTGGAATAAGAAAGGTTTTCATAACAGAAAAAATATAGATATGTTACAGTATCAAATTTATTATCTACATGGTAAATGGCACCATGAAATATTAAATCATAAAACGTCCATTGGTTTGTGTTCAGAACATATAAAGAATTAATACAAGGGTGCCTGGGTGGCTGAGTTGGTTAAATGTTCAACTCTTGGTTTCAGTTCAAGTCCTGATCTCAGGGTTGTGAGATCAAGCCCTATGCCAGCCCGTGCTCAGCATGGAGTCTGCTGTTTGCCCCTTTCCATCACTCTCTGTCCCTGCTGCGCTCATGCGAGCTCTCTCTCTCTCTCAAATAAATACATAAATCTTAAAAAAAAAAGAATAGTTCAACCCAATAAAAGAAAGATGAATGTGGGAGATTAGGAAAATGGGCAAAATTAACAACAGTTATTCACAGAAAATATCTATATATGGCAAATAACATATAAACATAATTTAGCATTTTACATGCAGACAGTGCAGCAGTTTTAAAAATGAGGGATCTCGGGGTGGGGGAGGAGTCAAGATGGCGGAGAAGGAGCAGGCTGAGACGACATCGGGTAGCAGGAGATCAGCTAGATAGCTTATCTAACCATTGTGAACGCCTACAAATCCAACGGGAAATCAAAGAGAAGAAGAGCAAGAATTCTAGAAACAGAAAATCAATCACTTTCTGAAAGGTAGGGCCTGTGGAGAAGTGAATCCAAAGTGACGGGAAGATAGACCCTGGGGGGAGGGGCCGGCTCCCGGCAAGCGGTGGAGCAACAGAGCACAAAATCGGGACTTTTAAAGGCTGCTCCACTGGGAGACATCACTCCAGAGGCTAAACTGGGGGGAAACCCAGGCGGGGTCAGCATAACCCCAGGTCCCACGGGATCACAGAAGGACCGGGGGTGTCTGAGTGCCGCAGAGCTCAGATGTATTAGAGCGGGGAAGCTGGCTCCAGAAACAAAGCCGAGGAGTGAGCTCTCAGCCCGGGGTTACCTTGTGCAGGTGGCAGGCTGGGTGGGCTCAGAGCGCGGCCGGAGGCCACGGAGACGGAAGCGACCGGGCGCTTCTCTCCAGGTTCCAGCAATTGACTGCTTTCCTCAAGGCGCGACCGCAGGCCAAGGAGGCGGGGCGCTTGGGCGCTTTTCTCTGAGGGCGCACTGAGGAGCGGAACCCCAAGCTCTCGGCTCCTCCGAGCCAGAGATTGGGAGGCCGCCATCTTCATTCCCGTCCTCCGGAACTCTACGGAAAGCACTCAGGGAACAAAAGCTCCCAAAAGCAAACCGAGCCGATTACTTAGCCCAGCCTCTGGCAAAGGCGGTGCAATTCCACCTGCAGCAAAGACACTTGAGAATCACCACAACAGGCCCCTCCCCCAGAAGATCAACAAGAAACCCAGCCAAGACCAACTTCCTCACCAAGAACAGCAGAATTCCACAGCAGGAGAAAGAAAATCCTACCTGGACAAAATGACGAGGCGGAAAAACTCACCTCAAAAAAAAGAACAAGAGGCCGTACCCAATGCTGGAGACCTAATCAATACGGACATTGGTAACATGACAGATCTAGAGTTCAGAATGACAATTATCAAAGTTCTAGCCGGGCTCGAAAAAGGCATAGAAGATATTAGAGAAACCCTCTCTGGAGAGATAAAAGCCCTTTCTGGAGATATAAAAGAACTAAAATCTAACCAAGTTGAAATCAAAAAAGCTATTAATGAGGTGCAATCAAAAATGGAAGCTCTCACTGCTAGGATAAATGAGGCAGAAGAAGGAATTAGTGACATAGAAGACCAAATGACAGAGAATAAAGAAGCTGAGCAAAAGAGAGACAAACAAATACTGGACCATGAGGGGAGAATTCAAGAGATAAGCGACACCATAAGACGACACAACATTAGAATAATTGGGATTCCAGAAGAAGAAGAAAGAGAAAGGGGAGCAGAAGGTATATTGGAGACAATTATTGGAGAGAATTTCCCTAATATGGCAAAGGGAACAAACATCAAAATCCAGAAGATGCTAAGAACGCCCCTCAAAATCAATAAAAATAGGTTCACACCTCGTCACCTGATAGTAAAATTTACAAGTCTTAGCGACAAAGAGAAAATCCTGAAAGCAGCCTGGGAAAAGAAGTCTGTAACATACAAAGGTAAAAACATTAGATTGGCAGCAGACCTATCCACAGAGACCTGGCAGGCCAGAAAGAACTGGCATGATATATTCAGAGCACTAAACGAGAAAAACATGCAGCAAAGAATTCTATATCTGGCTAGGATATCATTGAAAATAGAAGGAGAGATAAAGAGCTTCCAGGACAAACAAAAGCTGAAAGAATTCGCAAACACCAAACCAGCTCTACAGGAAATATTGAAAGGGGTCCTCTAAGCAAAGAGAGACCCTAAAAGTAGTAGATCAGAAAGAAACAGAGACAATATACAGTAACAGTCACCTTACAGGCAATACAATGGCACTAAATTCATATCTCTCAATAGTTACCCTGAATGCTAATGGGCTAAATGCCCCAATCAAAAGACACAGGGTATCAGAATGGATAAAAAAACAAAACCCATCAATATGCTGCCTACAAGAAACTCATTTTAGACCCGAAGACACCTCCAGATTTAAAGTGAGGGGGTGGAAAACAATGTACCATGCTAATGGACATCAGAAGAAAGCTGGGGTGGCAATCCTTATATCAGATCAATTAGATTTTAAGCCAAAGACTATAATAAGAGATGAGGAAGGACACTATATCATACTCAAAGGGTCTGTCCAACAAGAAGACCTAACAATCTTAACTATCTATCCCCCTAACATGGGAGCAGCCAACTATATAAACCAATTAATAACAAAATCAAAGAAATACATTGACAGTAATACAATAATAGCAGGGGACTTTAACACTCCCCTCACTGAAATAGACAGATCATCTAAGCAAAAGATCAACAAGGAAATAAAGGCCTTAAATGACACACTGGACCAGATGGACATCACAGATATCTTCAGAACATTCCATCCCAAAGCAACAGAATATACATTCTTCTCTAGTGCACATGGAACATTCTCCAGAATAGACCACATCCTGGGTCATAAATCAGGTCTCAGTCGGTACCAAAAGATTGAGATCATGCCCTGCATATTTTCAGACCACAATGCTCTGAAGCTAGAACTCAATCACAAGAGGAAATTTGGAAAGAACGCAAATACATGGAGACTAAACAGCATCCTTCTAAAAAATGAATGTGTCAACCAGGAAATTAAAGAAGAATTGAAAAAAATCATGGAAACAAATGATAATGAAAACACAATGGTTCAAAATCTGTGGGACACAACAAAGGCAGTCCTGAGAGGAAAATATATAGCGGTACAAGACTTTCTCAAGAAACAAGAAAGGTCTCAAATACACAACCTAACCCTACACCTAAAGGAGCTGGAGAGAGAATAACAAAGAAAGCCCAAACCCAGCAGGAGAAGAGAAATCATAAAGATCAGAGAAGAAATCAATGAAATAGAAACTAAAAAAACAATAGAACAAATCAACAAAACTAGGAGCTGGTTCTTTGAAAGAATTAATAAGATTGACAAACCCCTGGCGAGACTTATCAAAAAGAAAAGAGAAAGGACGCAAATAGATAAAATCATGAATGAAAGAGGAGAGATCACAACCAACACCAAAGAAATACAAACAATTATAAGAACATACTACGAGCAAGTCTACGCCAACAAATTTGACAATCTGGAAGAAATGGATACATTTCTAGAGACATATGAACTACCACAACTGAACCAGGAAGAAATAGATAACCTGAACAGACCCATAACCAGTAAGGAGATTGAAACAGTCATCAAAAATCTCCAAACAAACAAAAGTCCAGGATTAGATGGCTTCCCAGGGGAATTCTACCAAACATTTAAAGAAGAATTAATTCCTATTCTCCTGAAACTGTTCCAAAAAATGGAAATGGAAGGAAAACTTCCAAACTCATTCTATGAGGCCAGCATCACCTTGATCCCAAAACCAGACAAGGATCCCACCAAAAAAGAGAATTACAGACCCATATCCTTGATGAACACAGATGCGAAAATTCTCACCAAAATACTGGCCAATAGGATCCAACAGTACATTAAAAGGATTATTCACCACGACCAAGTGGGATTTATTCCAGGGCTGCAAGGTTGGTTCAACATCCGCAAATCCATCAATGTGATACAACACATTAATAAAAGAAAGAGTAAGAACCATATGATCCTCTCAATAGATGCTGAAAAAGCATTTGACAAAGTGCAGCATCCCTTCCTGATTAAAACTCTTCAAAGTGTAGGGATAGAAGACACATACCTCAATATTATCAAAGCCATCTATGAAAAACCCACCGCAAATATCATTCTCAATGGAGAAAAACTGAAAGCTTTTCCGCTAAGGTCAGGAACACAGCAGGGATGTCCGTTATCACCACTGCTGTTCAACATAGTACTAGAAGTCCTAGCCTCAGCAATCAGACAACAAAAAGAAATTAAAGGCATCCAAATTGGCAAAGAAGAAGTCAAACTATCACTCTTTGCAGATGATATGATACGTGGAAAACCCAAAAGGCTCCACTCCAAAACCGCTAGAACTTATACAGGAATTCAGTAAAGTGTCAGGATATAAAGTCAATGCACAGAAATCAGTCTCATTTCTTTGCGCTAACAACAAGACAGAAGAAAGAGAAATTGAGGAGTCAGTCCCATTTACAATCGCACTCAAAACCATAAGATATCTAGGAATAAATCTAACCAAAGAGGCAAAGAATCTGTACTCAGAAAACTGTAAAGTACTCATGAAAGAAATTGAGGAAGACACAAAGAAATGGAAAAATATTCCATGCTCATGGATTGGAAGAACAAATATTATGAAAATGTCTATTCTACCTAAAGCAATCTACACATTTAATGCAATCCCTATCAAAATCCCATCCATTTTTTTTTCAAGAAATAGAACAAATAATCCTAAAATTCATATGGAACCAGAAAAGACCTCGAATAGCCAATGGAATATTGAAAAAGAAGCCAAAGTCCGTGGCATCACAATTCCAGACTTCAAGCTCTATTACAAAGCTGTCATCATCAAGACAGTATGGTAGTGGCACAAAAACAGACATATAGATCAATGAAACAGAGTAGAGAGCCCAGAAGTAGAGCCTCAACTCTACGGTCAACTAATCTTTGACAAAGCAGGAAAGAATATCCAATGGAAAAAAGACAGCTTCTTCAACAAATGGTGCTAGGAAAATTGGACAGCCACATGCAGAAAAATGAAATTGGACTATTTCCTTACACCACACATGAAAATAGACTCAAAATGGATGAAGGACCTCAATGTGAGAAAGGAATCCATCAAAATCCTTGAGGAGAATGCAGGCAGCAACCTCTTTGACCTCAACGACAGCAACTTCTTCCTAGGAACATCGCCAAAGGCAACAGAAGCAAGGGCAAAAATGAACTATTGGGATTTCATCAAGATCAAAAGCTTTTGCACAGCAAAGGAAACAGTGAACAAAACCAAAAGACAACTGACAGAATGGGAGAAGATATTTGCAAATGACATATCAGATAAAGGGCTAGTATCTAAAATGTATAAAGAGCTTAGCAAACTCAATACCCAAAGAACAAATAATCCAGTCAAGAAATGGGCAGAGGACATGAACAGACATTTCTGCAAAGAAGACATCCAGATGGCCAACAGACACATGAAAAAATGCTCCACATCACTCAGCATCAGGGAGATACAAATCAAAACCACAATGAGATACCACCTCACACCAGTCAGAATGGCTAAAATTAACAAGTCAAGAAATGACAGATGCTGGCGAGGATGCGGAGAGAGGGGAACCCTCCTACACTGCTGGTGGGAATGCAAGCTGGTGCAACCACTCTGGAAAACAGTGTGGAGATTCCTCAAAAAACTGAAAATAGAGCTACCCGATGACCCAGCAATTGCACTACTGGGTATATATCCTAAAGATACAAACGTGGTGCTCCGAAGGGGCACGTGCACCCGAATGTTTATAGCAGCAATGTCCACAATAGCCAAACTGTGGAAAGAGCCTAGATGTCCATCAAGAGATGAATGGATAAAGAAGAGGTGGTATATATACACAATGGAATACTATGCAGCCATCAAAAGACATGAAATCTTGCCATTTGTGAGAACGTGGATGGAACTAGAGGGTATCATGCTTAGCAAAATAAGTCATTTGGAGAAAGACAACTATCATATGATCTCTTTGATATGAGGAAGTGGAGATGCAAGGCGGGGGGGGGTTGGGGGGAGGTAGGAAAAGAAAAAATGAAAAGATGGGATTGGGAGGGAGACAAACCATAAAAGACTCAATCTCAAAAAACAGACTGAGGGTTGCTGGGGGGAGGGGGGACGGGAGAGGGTGGTGGGGAAATGGACATTAGGGAGGGTATGTGCTATGATGAGTGCTGTGAAATGTGTAAACCTGGCGATTCACAGACCTGTAGCCCGGGGATAAAAATACATTATATGTATATTAAAATAAAAAAATAAAATAAAATAAAAATAAAAAGTAAAAAAAAATGAGGGATCTCCATTTACTAATATGTAAAGACTGATAATATAAAGAATACTTGTCTCAGAATTATACATGGAATATGACATCTGTGTATAAACAAAAATATACATGGAAAATTGCATTAATAGAATTATACTTTGGCGATGTGGGTGGGTGTGTCTATAAATGTATTGCAAAATATCTGAAATATTATGCATCAAACTGATAAGTCATTACCTCTGCGAAGGAACACAACGTGGGGATGAGGTAAGACTCAAGCATGAGGAAACCTTATCCCTGCCAAAGGAAACCTTAGCTTTATTTGCATCATTTAAAGGCTTTAATTTTTCCTAGGTAAACCACTTTCATAATTAAGAACAAATATTAGGGGCACCTGGGTGGCTCAGTGGGTTAAAGCCTCTGCCTTTGGCTA
This sequence comes from Martes martes, assembly GCF_963455335.1. Lineage (NCBI taxonomy): Eukaryota > Metazoa > Chordata > Mammalia > Carnivora > Mustelidae > Martes > Martes martes. Next base: position 97,784,791 of record NC_137889.1, read on the forward strand.
CAGTCATGATCTCAGGATCCTGGGATAGAGCCTGCATCGGGTTCTCTGCTCAGCGGGGAGCCTGCTTCCTCCTCTCTCTCTCTGCCTGCCTCTCTGCCTACTTGTGATCTCTGTCTGTCAAGTAAATAAATAAAATCTTTTAAAAAAATGGAACAAAAATTAGATACATATTATTGTTCTCTAGAATGTATGTTTCGTACAATCAGATTACACACACACACACACACACACACAATATTACCTAATACAGGATAGATGCTCAAGTGTCTTGCAAATGAATCAATGAAAAAATTCTGAGGATAGAAAATTAAGAAGTAACAAAATAATACATAGAAGAGCAGCTTGCCTGACTTTTCCTTAAAAATGATGGCAGAACTTGTCTCCTTTCTTTCCCCCTTTTCTTCAGAGGCAAGGAGAGAGGACAGTCACAGAGGGGACTATGGGCCTGGATGAGCAGGCAGGTGGCATGTTGGGAGATGGATACATGCAGGAGGAATGAACACACAGTGTTGAGGGTAATGGGTCCAAGTTTCTCATTATTAAAAAAGAATATAAATGTAGAGAGAAAGAAAGAACCAAAGGCATTAAATTAGAAATGGAAGGTATATCTATCATATTATATTATTATGAAATAAGTAGAAAGATATACAATTGGTACAAATACGTGTGTATGTTTCTGTGTATGAGCCAGAGATAGACCTACACACATGCATACATTTCCTTAGTCAGTCTACTAAGAGTCATAGAAGAAGTGACACACCAGACTCTCGGATCTTGCTGTCTAGATACCACCCTGAACGACAACAAAAAAACTAGGACTCCTCAGGTCTGGTGTAGGAAAAGAACAAGAAGAGCCTGAAACACCTTATATGGCCAGAAAGTAAAGAAGTATTGCAAGAATGATGAGAAAAAACATGATGATACAATACCCAGACTTAGTGGGGTTTTCACTGACCAAAATTGGGACAATCACAGCTTTAAATAAATATTGAAAATAAGGAGTTAGCACTCAATAAATAAAATAGAAATTTTGGACTCCACTAATACAAATAAAAAAAGTATACAAATAAATATGGGAGAAGAAAAAGCTCTTACTTAGTAAAATGCCAAATAATGAATGTAGAAGGAAAGACCAAAGTAGAAAACCACCATTTGGCAACTCTCACTTTGTGTGTAGTTTTGGCACAAGTCATGAATACTGCTAGAGTTGACAGGTAGAAATTTGATAAGAAATAGGTATTACATTTGAAAAAGATGGTAAGATTTTCTTAGGAATTCTTCCCACATAGTACTTATCAAAAGACTATGAAATATGAAAGGAATATTCTCTACAACTGTCAAATTCATGAAAGACAAAAGATTGATGAACTCTAGCAGTCTGAAGGGAACTACAGAAACAGAATAACCTGTCCTATTCAGGATCCTGAACCAAACAGGAAAAATATACTCATTGGAGTAGTTGGCACAATTTAACAGCTGTGTATAAACTAGATGGTAGTGTATAATTTTCTAATTTGAATAGTTGCATTATGGTTGTTTGTGGTTAAGAGGTAGTGTGTCCTCATTTTACCAATAAGCAAACAGGGATGCTGGGAATTGTGTCTATATCATGCTCCCAACTAAGAGGCATAAGGTGATGGAGCAAACAAGATAAAATGTTAACAACTGGGGAATCTGAGTGAATGAAAATGTGAGGATTTGTGAATTCTTTGTACTGTTCTTATAATTTTTCTAAATGGGTAAAATTACTTAAAAGTAAAATATAAGTAAACCACATTTAAAAGAAAAATTGATTAAAAAGATAAATTAGAATAAAAGACATAATATTTAATAGAGAGAGATGAGTGGCTTGATCCATATAATAAACTGAATAATATTTACTGTGTGCTTATGACCATGTTAAGACCTTATAAGATAGGTGGAGGAAGAGTAGTATGCCTTCAGCTCAAAAACCTTCCATACTCTGTGGGGAAATAAAACTAAATTGATGTTACTTGCTATATTTTAAAATACCACAATATTTTTTTACCTATCTACATTTTTATTTCCTGTTTTATGCCAAGTACACTTAGAGCAGTTTATAAAATATCTGATAAATAATAAACTATAAATGAAAATAATAAATAATATATAATTATGCAATATATAAATTTTAATTAGGAATTGGAATAAAACAAGTAGCTTAAGAATGTATCTAAAAGATACAATTTTGTAGTTTCTATCAAATACATCATTGTAGTTTAGAAGAGTCCTAGACAGTCTCTGGTTAAATATTAAAGGATTCAAGTTTGATTTTTGAATTTAAATGTTTTAATATTTAAAATACTTTTGGTTGAATTGAATTCCCGGGGTTATTTTGGGAACTAATAGGAAATAAGGTGGCCAGGTTAGAGACCTTGACAACCAGGTTTGATTTAAACAGTATCACAATAATCCTGAGATATGAAAATACAAGTCAGATTCCTGAAATGCAGCAAAAGATGCTATTTATTCTTTAAGTCCTTTTGAGGCAGAGTTGTTTCGTATTTTTCATGTCCAAGCTCCCAATTTTTTTCAGTGGAATTAGTTAATCGTTGTATGTAGCAGGCACAAGCTTTTGAAAATTGGACTATTAATGAATGAGTTGTTTTCTTGTCTGGTTACAGCAAATGTAAGAGTATATATCCACAGTCATTCCTTGTTGGTGTATACAAAGGGACTTCTGTGAGTCCTGCACAAGGCAAAAGCAAAGAACAAAGTGGACAGAATTCCCACGTGTAAAGGCTGCTTCAGTGACCTTTTTTTTTTTTTTTTAACTGTACCATGTGCAGAAAAAGCATGTGTGTTTGCCTCACTCAGTGCCCCTTTCTAGGTCCCTAAACTATCGAAACTGCAGTGCACAACCCCTCTGTGGTTTGCATCTCATTTTTATGTGTTGCTGCTTTTATAGAGTGCTAAATTGCTTAATTAAATTTTACTTGTTTATTCTGCTTGCTCATTCATATCCTGCCTAATCCAGCCTACAACATTTTTTTCCTTAAAGTGAACATATGAAACCTTATGATGTATATGTAGTAGTGCATTTGGGCTGTGAGAATGGGTAAGTGGTTTAATACATAAGGTGTTATTTGTTGAAAAAATAACTGAGTACTCCAGTACTGAAGTCATGTTGGGTTTAGCAAAGTTTTTGAAGGAGAACATATTGGAATAAATATTTGCTTTCACTAGAAGTTGTTATGGTTTATTTGTAAGCTTTTGTTCTATCTCATATATTCAGAAAGTTCTTTATTCCTGAAACTAAGAATTACATTTAAAATCCTCCCTATTACAAGTGCCCCATTTAGAGTCTATAAGAAGAGGAAGCGTTACTGTTTGCTTTATCAGAATCTCTTCATAAGTGTGGGTGGCAGGTACACCATGAAGGGTTTGAAATGTTTCCACACCATTCACTTCAGTACTATTTCTAAAACTTTCCAGTTCCTCTCGGAGTTGTTTCTTCTCTTTTCAGGTGACCTCGCATCTTCACATTAAAAGACAATAAAAGACTATAACCATTTAAAAAGAGTCCCTTCGGGATGCCTGGGTGGCTCAGTTGGTAAAGCGGCTGCCTTCGGCTCAGGTCATGATCCCAGCGTCCTGGGATGGAGTCCCACATCGGGCTCCTTGCTCGGCGGGGAGTCTGCTTCTCCCTCTGCCTCTGCCTGCCACTCTGTCTGCCTGTGCTTGCTCGCTCTCTCTCTAACAAATAAATAAATTTAAATAAAAAAAATTAAAAATAAATAAATAAAAAGAGTCCCTTCATCATTTCTTCTTCACATATTAAGAATTAACTGTAGCTTTGTCCAAACTAGTCTCCTTCATGCCCATTATCAATGATAACTTTTCATGGTATTGAATCATGCTCCACCTTCTGATGAATTAGCAATAATTTAAACCCACCTTCTTCTTATTCCTTATAATTGTGGTTAATATTTAACATATCCATTCTTTTTATTATTGACTATTCACTTTATTATTGACAACTCACTTCTTTGAAAGCATATATTAATGGGTTGAACCATCTTCCAGATGAGAATAGAAATACACAAGTGAGGGCCTTGCTGCTGTCTATTGGCATTTAACTTCAAACTCTGTTATTTAAGTTTTTAACTCTCAATATAACTCAGCTTGTCATTTGTAAAATTATAGCTCTTACTATAATTGAATAATTGTAGCACTCTAATGAGCTAACACATGTTTAGGGCATTCCCTAATGTTGGGTATTCTTTTCTTAATATATTTAATAGTGTTGGTAGCCAAAAGGGCTGGGTGTTCTGTAGTTTAATCAGTACTTCCCAATCTCATTAAGTAGCATTATTCATATTTGGTGCCTTGTCAGCTGATTACCTCCTGCCAGGGCTCCCTGCACTCGGTATGTGCTGGGCAAAGACCAGTAGCCCATTTTCTATGAGCACCCTATCATTCAGAATGGACACAAGCAACTCAGAGAGTCAGGATACAGATAACCTGTTATTGATCAAAGCATTAACCAGTTATTAACTTGTTTGATACTAGGGAAGTTAGAATATGGGGTAGAGGCAGCTGACATACAAGTTTGTGTGGCAGGGACCATCCTTTGAGGACTCAAAGCAGAAACAAATGACCAACCAATGAGAATGTATTTCAGTATTTTTTGTTTAAGATTTTATTTATTTATTTGACAGACAGAGATCACAAGTAGGCAGCGAGGCAGGCAGAGAGAGAGGAAGGCAAGCAGACTCCCCACTGAGCAGAGAGCCCGATGCGGGGCTCGATCCCAGGACCCTGGGATCATGACCTGAGCTGAAGGCAGAGGCTTTAACCCACTGAGCCACCCAGGCGCCCCTGTATTTCAGTATTTTAACTGGTGATCCAGGGGCTATCTGACTGACTATCATCGTTTCTTTTCCCCCATGCTAACTCTGATTTTAATGTCCAGATGTCCAGACAATCACCAGATGTAGGGTCATGCCACATTAATATTTCTTCCTCTTTCTCATGCAATTTTATCAAAATTATATCAAATCACTCCTTTCACCTTCAAAATTATAGAGATTTTTCTAATATGAATACAAAAATAAAATCTTCAACCACTCAAACTGATATCTTACCTTACTCCTTTTCGTGGATGTCAGATTTCATTTTTGTTTGTTTTCTCAATATGTTCCCTGGGCCAGGTGACAGTTGAGCAATAACCAGCCAGCTCTTTGGGATGGGGTATTTCATTTAGCGAGCTCATTCCATTGAGTACATTGAGTACAATTTAACAGAGCCAATAAAAAGTGCTCTAGATCTGTGGCCCAACTCTTTTCTTCTTGCACATATCTTCCAAATATTTAATTCCAGGCTTACCATGCTGAGGCCCACTTTTACATATATACACACACAGACACACACACACACAAAACACATATGAATTTGTAATTGGTATATTTGTATATTGGCATATACAAATATATTTCACCTCTTCACAAGAATATCCTGCTGTTACCACTTCAAACTATTTCCAGAGTACATTATGCATGCACTTAACTTAAATGTGTTCCTGCATCTTTTATCCCAGTTAGTATATCCTTATTCTAATTATACAGGGTGGAAATTTTAAAGTCATATCTGGTTGCTCTCTCTGTCCTTTTCCCTGTATAAAATTAGTTTAATATTTTCAATAGTTCAATCTCTTAAATTTTTATTTTTTTTTTAAAATTCTTACTTCTATAAAACCCCAAACTATTGTTGGGGTAAGAATAGACATGGCAGGCGTCTACTGAGCTGAGTCAAGAAGGGGATTCAGGGCTTTAAATACCATCTCAATAGATATTAAACTGGTTTTTATCTCTACCTTCATATCAATATTCAGAAATACTATGAATTCTTAAGTATTTGGGGTCTCCTCCAGGATAACTAGGCTGCTTCTCTGTTGTTGTTGTTGTGTGTTTAGGAAGCTACATTTTCAGATGTAGATTATGGTCAGGTTTAAGGTTTGTGTTAGGGTATGTGCCCGGTATTTTGCAGTTCAGAGACATCTCAAGGCTTAGGTTTAGTGTTAGTGTTAGTGCTAGGGTTAGGGTTAGGGTTAAAGTTAGTGATTAGGTTAGGAAATAGGGGTTAGGAGTAAGGGGCTAGGAGTTCAGGTTTGGGTTCAGGTAAGGGTTGTGCTGACTTAAGGGTGTGTGCCTGGTATTTGTTGTTCAGAGTACTCTTCAGATAACTGGTATTTAACTAAAGAATATAAAATATTAATTCAAAGGGATATATGCACCACAATGTTTATAGCAGCATTACCAATAATAGCCAAACTATGGAAACTGCCCAATGGTCTACAGATTAATAAACGGATGAAGAAGACGTGGTTAATATATAGGATGGAATATTACTTAGCAATTAAATAGAATGAAATCTTGCCATTTGCATTGACATAGATGGAGCTAGAGAATATTATGCTAAATGAAATATGTAAGTCAGAGAAAGACAAATACCATATGATTTCACTCACACAAGGAATTTAAGAAACCAAAGCAAACAAGCAAAGTGAAAAAAGAGAGAGTGAAGCAAAGCAAGAAACAGACTCTTAACTATAGAGAACAAACTGATGGTTACCAGAGGGGAGGTGGGGGGTGGTGGGAGAACAAACTGATGGTTTCCAGAGGGGAGGTGAGGGGTGATGGGTTAAATGAGTGATGGAGATTAAGGAGAGCACTTGTGATGATGAGCACTGCTGATGTATGGAAGGGTTAAATTAGTATATTGTACACCTAATATAACACTTAATGTTAACTAACTGGAATTAAAATAAAAAAAAATGAAATAGAAAAAAATGTAAAAAAATTCTTACCTCTAAATCCTAGTTTTAGATGCTCTTTAATGTTTACTTTAATTGTTTAATATTCTTCTAACTTATTTGCATGTTCCTAGTTTATTTGTCTGTTAATGCAACACAGATATCTTTCTTGAGTTCTAGGTCTTCCTATCCTGCATATTGAACATTATTCAGATATCTCAGAGGCAATTCAGACACATAGCAAGGCAAAACTGGAAACTTGAACTCCTTACCAATCACCCCCACACACACACACTCTCACATACATCTGTCTTTCCTGTAGTGTTCTCCACCTGAGTACAGAGTTCCTTTACTAACCTTTTTGATCTAGGCATATAATCTGGAAGTTACCCCTGAGTCATCATCACCAATATATAATGTCCACCAAATTTACATATCTAAGACAAGTCTCATATTGGGATTTTATTAAAATGCAGATTCTGATTAAGTGGGTTTAGGGTGCGACTTAAGGCTATACATTTTAATAAGATCCTGAGGGATGCCAGTGCTCATGGTTTGAGAACCAAACTTTGAATAACAAGATCCTGAGGTGTCCTACATAATCTGGCCCTTTTAGCAGCTTCTTAGAATTCATCACATAACAGTCCATCTCTGATTCCCTCAGTCCAATCCCCTTGGCTTCCTACCTTTCCTGAGTACATCAAGCTCTTCCATATGTGTCCATACTGTTGAATGTAGTTTCATTTGTCTGGAATGCTTTTTGCCACTTTTTATACCACTAACTCCCTTCATCCTTTAGACCTCAACTTCCCTTATTTATCTGAAAAACATTTACAGGGTCAGATCATTAATTTTATGTGTCGACTGGGTTACAATGTAACCAGATATTTGATTCAATATTATTCTGGGTGTTCTTCAAAGGTATTTCTGGGTGAAATTAACACTCGAATCAATAAACTGAATAAAGCAGACTGCTCTCACTAATGTGAGTGGGTGAATACAACAAAAAAGGTGGAGTAAGGGAAAACTTGCTCTCTCTAACCTACTGAACTGGGACATCACTCTTCTGCCTTTGGACCAGGACTATAACTTACATCATAGGCTTTCCTAGTTTTAAGGCATTCTTGTTAGAACCGTACCACTACTTTCCCAGGTTTCCAGTTTGCTGACTACTGATCCAGGGACTTTTTATCCTCCATAATAATGTGAGTCACTTCTGTATTATACATACAGACATATATATAAACACACAGACACAGACAGACAGACGGATATACACACACACACATTTTTGGTCCTCTTTCTCTAAAGAACCCTGGTTAATACTCTGAATGGATATTACCTACTGATAAACACCCACATAAATACTTGGACAGATCAGCAGTAAGGACTATAAAAGAATAGAAATAGAATGTCATGAGAGAAACAAATATAGGTTATATAGGTACTCAGGAAGGCATTTTAATTGAAAATTGAATTTACAGTTACTAGATGAAAGGTCAGGGAAAATCATTTGAGGCAGATGGAACAAGCTTTATGAAGTTGTTGAAACAGGAATAGCTGAGTGTTTTCAAGGCCTTAAAGAAATCAGTGTGTCTGGAGTAAAGTGAACTAGAAGATTTTCACTGGATGATATTGCAAAGAAGGCAAAAGATAAACTATGTAGGACTCAATAGTCATTGGTAGTGAATATGGATTTAATTGAAGTACGGTAAATACTCAATGAAATAGTTAATTAAGAAAGAAATATGCCCTAATTTATGTTTGTTACATGTTACTAGATGGGATCCCTGTTTCCAGTCATGATAGAATAAAAGCTAGCAGACTTGATCTCTTCCTGAAAACTCCTATAAAGCAAGGTAAATTGTATGAGACAAAACATTCCAGGTATGGAACAATAGGCAGAGAAGGACTGTGACTGTAGAGAGAAGGGAATCACACAAGGTGAGCCAGAAGATTGTGTCATGACGGCCCCTACTTTCTGCCTGGAGACATTTCTGTGCTGCAAAATATGGAGGCAAATCATTGGTGATGGGGCATCTGGGTGGCTCAGTGGGTTAAGCCTCTGCCTTCAGCTCAGGTCATGATCCCAGGGTCCTGGAATTGAGCCCCACATCAGGCTCTCTGCTCAGCAGGGAGCCTGCTTCCCCCTCTCTCTCTGCCTGCCTCTCTTCCTACTTGTGATCTCTCTCTCTCTCTCTCTCTGTCAAATAAATAAATAAAATCACAAAAAAATTGGTGATATTCCTGAATTGAGGAGGAAGATATCAGATTTCTGGACTTCTGGAACAGCCAAAATATATAGCTCTGGGTATCTGAGAAGAGGGAGCTGTCAGAGGGATATTCTATAAGGCTCTGTAGGGAATCATCATGAGTCCCTGCATAAGGGTTAAGTAGTTCATTCAGACAGATATTTGAGTCCCAAACCAGTTAAAATGCAAAGACCACACTCCCCCTACTGCCCCATGCACAGTGAACATTCGTTGGATGGAGATTGCCGTGGTTTAGAAATAATGACCAAACCAGGGGGCAAGTGGCAAGCCCTAATACTAGATACAAAACAGAAATGCAGAATAAGATCAACCTGATAGGACTAATGTATAGGCAAGTAATTTAAATACCCAACAAAACAAATACAATGCCCTTTAGTGGGGGAAAAATAACCCAAATACTCCACAGTATAGTCCATTATGCACGGCATAAAATTAAAGAAAAAAAAATATTAAATACGAAGAAATAGGAAAGATCACACCACAGACAAAATAAAAACAGGAAAAAATTATCATCTCCAAAATGATCCTGATGTTGTGATTAGTAGAAAATAACTTTAAAAGAGCTGTCGATCTTCTCTTTCATTAAGCTATCAGGTAGATACTGTGGTTTTAGCAGCGCAGGGGGAAGGGGAAAGCTCAGGAGCAAAAAATAACCATGCTGATATAAATAGAAACTTCAAATAATGTAACTTTAGAACAAAAAGATCTAAAAGGTAATTTAAGTCAACTCCATACACATCTATAATAGAAGAAAAAAATATGGCTGAAGTGGTTAAGCGTTTATTATGTAACTAATTAGTCATAACAGAACCAGGACTTAAATCATTCTCAAATTTCCCAATTTTGCACACTTAAAACTTGTAGGTTTCATTTAAGCTCCTTTGTTTTTTATTATCAACATTTTAAATTGGTGTAAAGGGAGTCTTTCATCTTTTAAGAAGAATTACTTTGTGGTTACTTTTGAATGGACTTTATCCTAATTATTAATGGAGACTAGGATGACTAGATGACTCTTAAGGTAATAGGTAACTTCCTAGGTTGGCTGATCTTTTAAATTTTAAAACCAAATTGTTGAAAATATTTTCATATATAGTTTATAGTTGAAAACCACTCATGGGATTTCTAAGACATAAATACATTCAGATATTCTTATCTTTCACAATTACCTTTGGTGCTAATACATCAATGAATTTTACTTCCTTTTTGCTTATTCAACAAAACAGATGAATTTAATAAATTCCAGTTATATTAAACTAGCAGGTATATTAAACTAGCAAATAGATAATGACTGTTTCTATGTATGTGTGTTTACATGTACATGTACATGTGGGATCAATGTGGAGTTCAAAGTAAAGACATCTTGGAGATACTTCTGTCTATACATGGAAATCACTTAACAACTAGAGAATTAAGATGCATTTTCATTTACTTTGGCAATGGATTTGACCAACATTACTAGGTAGAGGCCAATGTCTTACTTAAATTGTAAAATTTTAGGTATGCATGCTTTTGGCTTGAATCTCTGTCAGAAGCATCACATCAGTTGTCAAAAGAATATTCATCAAATGAAAGACATAAAAGCTTTAAAAATAAGAGAACAGATTGTTTAATAGCAACATTCCCTATACAGAAGAATCTGACTTTAGGTAATAAAACAGTCTTTCATCCTGTGACTCCTCACCATGCGTTCTTGGCATGTCTGTGAGAGAAGCAGGCATTTATTACTTCCTATGTCCTCTGATACTTTGGGATTATCACTTAATTAACTCGGTATAAATAGATTGAACAAGTGGTGTAAATCCCAGTGGACACAACACTTAGAATTCTATGATGGATCCTCACAAGAAATCCTAGAAAATGAACTAACAAGAAATAGAGAAGTGACACCTGCTTCAGATCAGAATTTGAGTCAATGACAAACACTTTTTATTTTTCTGCACATATTTGTTAGCTTTGGCTGGCACATTTAGAAGTTATAAATAGGCACACAGACATATATTCATAGAAATATTATAGGACCGTCTCCATGCTTCTCTGTGTAGAGAAATATTAGAGAAAACTTTTAGTTTATATTCCAGATAAAAATTGTTTTAAGATTTTATTTATTTATTTGACAGAGAAAGAGATCACAAGTAGTCAGAGAAGCAGGCAGAGACAGAGGGGAAGCAGGCTTCCCGCTGAGCAGAGAGCCAGATGTGGGGCTCAATCCCAGGACTCTGAGATCATTACCTGAGCTGAAGGCAGAGGGTTAACCCACTGAGCCACCCAGGTGCCCCTAAATTCCAGATAAAATTTTAAATACTTGCTCTATTAGGTTGAATTTAAGAGAATTCAACAAAACCATTAGTTGATGATAGACACAACTTTATGTTGTAGGAAATAAGGAAACTTTGTGTATAGTTTATTGGAAAATTACAAGAGTGTAGAACTAAACTGATTAAGATTTATTATTCTAAAACTATCCTCAAAAGTGAATTCAAATCTTTTAATCCTATCTCTCTGTAACTATTTAGAAATCTGATTCAACTCTTTTTGAGGGTATCGTACATAGTATATTTTAGCAATTTGTTAGGTCAGGGTGCCTGGGTGGCTCAGTTAGTTAAGCTACTGCCTTCAGCTCAAGTTATGATCTTGGAGCCCCGGGATCCAGTACCACATCGGGCTCCCAGCTCAGCAGGGAGTCTGCTTCTCTCTCTGACCCTCCCCGCCACCATGCTCTCTCTCTCATTCTCTTTCTTTCAAATAAATAAATAAAATCTTAAAAAAGAAAAGAAAATTGTTAGGTCAGATTACGTTTTTGCTCAAACTACATCTAAATATCGAAATATGCAAATATCAAAAAAGAAGAAGGTTGGGGGGGATCTGAGGGAAGGGAGAAAACTGTGATGCAATTTTAGCCAAACTCTATCTTAGATGCCTATTACAGCAGTAACTTTTCCTGGACTCCATCAGTGGACCTTTGTAAATGGAAATAAATATTCATATCAGTCGTTATCAAAACTGCACTGGACCTCTTATAGTTTAATATGTTTTAGGACATATAAAGAGTAGCAAACTAAAGTATAATTTTGCTGATCCTGCCCACAGTTATTTTGGAACTTAAATACATTTGTGTTTACATCTAAAGACAGAAAATGCAGCTTTCAGTAAGGGACATCTTGGCTCCATGAAAGTCACTTCTGAATCCTTATGTCTCAGAAGCAGATCATTTGACTACATCACAGCCTGGTATGCAGAGATTTTTTTTTCCCCATTGACATAAAAATTTAAAGATAAATAACAATAATATTCAGTTTTAAAAGCTAACATTCTTAAATAAGAGAGTCCGAGTGTCTGCTTGGTCCAAAATTCTGGTATGCTGACAGGGACTTTGGAGACCTCTGTTTCAACAAAGTGCATGCATTCATTCATTCCAATGATCACAGGCTTTTATTTAAAATTACTGTAGGGTCATCATAAGAGTGATATCACAAGACTGTTCTGGTAATATACAAAAAATATGTAAATGGAAAGATATTGTTTCATTTTTTTCTGGATAATTATCTAATAAAATATTTCTGCACATTCATGGATTTTGGTACTCTCTTATTTTGCCATATCCTACTTCTTGACTTATATATCTAAGTTATAAATAAGATGGACTTTATAAAGTTATTTAAGTTACTTACATAGTAAACAATGTTAGTTTTTTTTTTTCTTTTTAAGATTTTATTTATTTATTTGACAGAGAGATCACAAATAGGCAGAGAGGCAGGCAGAGAGAGAGGAGGAAGCAGGCTCCCTGCAGCAGCAGAGAGCCCGATGCGGGACTCAATCCCAGAATCCCTGGGATCACGACCTGAGCCGAAGGCAGCGGCTTAACCCACTGAGCCACTGAGGCACCCAACAATGTTAGTTTTAAGTTCTACTTCTCTCTACGTGCATCAGGGGAAGTATCTGTGGGAGTACTACCTATAGAAAAGGCACTTTTTATAAGAGATAGGGAAAGGAATCAATTTAGGGTTGCAGATGAGAATGAAGCCATTCCAGGAGGAAATTCTCGTTTTGATTTCATTACCTGGAGGCATGTGTATCTGGAGGAAAGAGCCCCAACTACCCAGGTTGCTTCTTGAATACTACAGACAAGTCATGGACCTGAGCTGGCCCCCAGAACATTGATAAAATCCTAAAGACCCTGTGAGTCAAAAAGTGCTTTTTCATAATAGCTTTTTGGATGCTATGCCCCTGTAGTTCTCAAACTCTGACAGCCAAATGGATTGCCTTGTACAGATTCAGACCTACCATAGGAGAAATGTACAGTATTAGTTGTAAGTAGCCAATGGGTCATTTTCTTGCACTTGTAGCTCTCTCTATATTGACTTCCTACGAAGTTTATTTCTCTGGTGAATATCTTTTATTTTTTCTATCCCTAATATACCGCTGATGGTCTTGCCTGTTTCTGACAATATACCTGTCCGAACTTTAGCAAACTGTGCCCACTCTCACTTTTGAGTTGCTACTGAGATTATGAATTCATGACATGATTTTGACAAATAGCAGCATAATAAGTACTTATAAGTATCATGAGCATAAAGAGAAATAACTTCTCACAAGTATCATGAGAATAAAAAGAAGTGATTTTTTAAAAAGATTTTATTTATTGGTTCCTGAAAGACAGAGAGTGAGAAAGAGAGAGAGGGAGAATGGCAGATCAGAGGGAGAAGCCGACTGCCCACGGAGCAGAGAGCCCAATGTGGGACTCGATCCCAGGACCCTAGGATCATGATCTGAGCTGGAGGCAGACACTTAACCGACTGAGCTGCCCAGGCACCCCAGAAGTAACTCTTTAATAATTTGTGTAAAATTAAATGTTATATTCAGTATTCTACTTTATTATCCTTGGAATGCTCTACATATTTGGAATTAGTTTCTGAACTTCATTCACATACAGTCTTCACTTGGACTAGCTTAAGTTTTCCTTCTGCCTTTTTACTACTAGTCTTCAACTGGTGTGCTGTCTCTTCCTGATTTTGGGTCCTATCATTATTTATCCATTCAACATGTTTTCAACATGTTTTCCTAATAACATTTGAAACTGAAACCATTTTAACTACTAATTAAGGATGCCAACCTCTTTTGTTTAAATACACAGATTCTTGGAGATCAATAGGCACAAGTACTACCACTGTTGTTGTTAAAGTGTAAGTCCATTTTACCTCACAAAAGATAAACGTGGTTTTTCAAGGATTTCTCAGTAATAAGTAATAGACAACCCAGTAATTTGCTCTAAGAGATAGCGAAACTACAGGCCAACGCCTGAAATCAATCAATATCCTTTATTTATCACTTATTGTCAAAAAGTCTATTCCCAGTTAAATTAATGGCTTTTGGTTTTTTGTTGTGTTTTCCTGGAAAGACATATGGATTTTTGATGTAATTTTAACCAGATTTGAAGTAATAGCTATTGTTAAAAAATGAATGAAGTCGATTATTTATTGAGTGTGTCTATTAGGCATCATGCATTTTGTTAAGTGATTGATAAACAAGTGGGTAGATAGATACATACACACATAGATAGAGAGTCTAATATAATCTTTACAGTAATTTTATTTTTGTTATTATTACTTTATTTTTATTATTGTTATCATTATCATCATTATTATTATCTCTACTTTTCAAATGAGGAAACAGAAGATAATGTAGGTTTAGAGGCATGAAATTTAATATGAATTATTGGGAGCTTTTATTTTGAATGTATAGGACTCTAAAGGAACCAAAATTTAAAGTTCTTTCTACTATCCCCTACATTTCAAGTTAGCATTTAGCCACTTCTTATTTAAGTGTGTAGGGGCAACTCCCACATGAAATAAATTAACCCAAAATTAAGGCTACAAGTAAATATGCCTATAGCCACAAATGTCAAGAAAATCCACATCTCTAAGAACTATTTAGTACTGGAATGGATTCTTGCTAGGAAAAAAAAAAAGTTATATTTCTGTTTTCAGCTTTGAGGAACTTGGTTAACAGAAATGAGAGAAAGAGTTTTATGAGTTATGGATCTACTAGTTGTTTTCTGCAAATACAAAGTGTCTAATCAATGAACTCACAGACTGACCAGTAAGTTAGTTGTTTGTTGTAATAAAGTTAATTCTTCATCATGTACACATTTATCATCACACTTTTTATAAGTACATTTTAAGATAAAGATTGTGATGCCAATATATTACTATCAGAATGATTTTTTTTAATGTTTGAGGTTTTGAGAGGAATTACTTACTTAAACTTCTTTTATGTTTTGAACCAGTTGAGAAGTAGACATAGTAATGAAGTAAAAATTTGAATGATATATAATTTTTTTCCTGTTAAGCCTGGATTGAAAAAGCAGCCAGGGATAAGTTTTAAAATGCATGCCTACAAGCCTATCCTGCGAACTGTACTTAACCATTAAATTGCAAGTAGAACTGTTGAGAGGGAAAGAGGGAAAGAGAGAAAGAGAAAGAGAGAGGACATTCACAAGTTAGTTTCTGGATGAGTACTCTTCTTTAATACAGTAATTCCACAACAAGATGGTCAATGAATGTCATTTTTTCTTTCCTAAGATGGAGTAAGTAGGGAAAATATGCAGAATGCCTAGAAATAATATTACTGTTTCTGCTTGGAGACTGGAATGACCACCTATGTATGGAAATATAACAATGCATAGAAATATGCATAGAAATATAATAAAAGGAAAATAGTGTTTTCTTAACAAATTTGGTGGGAAAATAAAATAGTTCAGGTCAGATGTAAGTAAGAGTTGAAGTCATACACTAAGAGTAAATAAACTGGGACATACTGAAGACTGAGGATCAAATATACTGAAGCAGGCAATGAGCAAATTGATCTTCTTAATTAGTTGCAATACACAGAGATATCACAAAGGCTTAACTGAATGTTCTGTGATTCTTAGAAGTGACAGAAAGCATGGTATACCTGAGAGGTCCACAGAGCCAAGAAAAGAAAACATGGCAGGAAGTATTGAGAATGGCATGGAGTAAACAGAAGGGATGTATTAATATAGTTAACGGGCATACTTTCTTAACATAACAAATTCATGCACTGGTAATAAGTAATTTTGACCTAAGCATTTAATGTTAAATAAATAACAATTATTTGTACAAATTACAGGTAGAAATAGCTCACGATGCATCGTGATGGAGAGGGATTTTCATACAAGACCAGATGGATTTATCTCAAGATATCTAATGGTATGGCATTGTTTTAATTTCTTTTGGTCCAAACTTTGTGCTTCAGTGTCATAGGCTTAGAAATTGCTATTGCCAACTCACCAAGATTATATCTATATTTCTAAGCCTACTTAAGTTAATAAAAAGGAAAAGATTTATAAATGAAAAACATCCAATTGGCTAGTTTAAATGAGAACTATAGAGTATAACCAGATGGCTATATCCCCCAGCCAATTCATTTTTCCTATGATGATGAAAAAATCCCATTATCATCAATAAGTTTGTTGTCTGGCAAGAAAGGAAGAATTAGAGAACTCAATATTTAATGGCATCAGACTGAAATTGCCTGACACATACCTCTCCGCAGGATGAAGGTAGAGGATGCAACATTTGAATGCAACAATATCTGAAGTTCACATTTTAAAATAAGGCATGGCCTACCTTTGTTTCTGTAATGTCTCCCTGTACTCTAAATAAGTATACTCTCTTTCATAATGTGTTGATTTTAAAATTTAACACTGAGGAGATTATAATTTTCCTTCCTTATTTACTTATTTATTTATTTATCTGAGATCAGTTTTATAGAGATTTACACACATTACTCAGAATGCTGACAAATTCTTGGCTAGACTCTTAAATAATAGATTCTCTACATTAAGAAAAAGATAAAGACAGTGGTTCTTCTAATTCTAAATCTGAACATAAATAACTGCTGCATGAATTGGAACTTTTAACTTTTTCTTCTAGAAAAATGCCCAGTACCCTACATTACATTAAATTATGCAAAAGACTTAAAATGTGTGTATATATATATATATATATATATATATATATAGCCTCTGTAGTAGAACTTCTCAAAGAGAAAATGGATAGAGTTATATATTCATGTCACACTGGATACACAAGTTACAAGAGAGGTGCTACATACTTAAATTCTTAGAATTTGAAATGCTACAAAAGGGGAAATAAGAAGTCTATGAAAATCAAACTGGCTGCTTATAAATTCATACCTTTGGGATATTCAAAACAAATAAAAGGAAAAGGGGGATTGCATGTACTCTCACTGAGAAAATTTAGGGCTTAAGACAAGTTGCAAAGAAATATGAATCATTGGGATGCCTGGGTGGCTCAGTTGGTTAAGCCACTGCCTTCAGCTTGGGTCATGATCCCAGAGCCCTGGGATCAAGTCCCACATCAGACTCCTTGCTCAGCAGGGAGCCTGCTTCCCTCTATGCCTCTGCCTGCCACTCTGCATGCTTGTGCTCTCTCTCTCTCTGACAAATAAATAAATAAATAAATAAAATCTTATAAAGAGAGAGAGAGAGAAATTTGAATCATGGTCAGAAGAAGGATAACCTCTGAAGGTAACAGAGCCTCAATGGCCAGCCTACTCTCCTTGCCAGGTTTGTTTTCCCAAAGCAAACTTGCTTTAGGATACCTTAAACCCTTAGAGGTGGAGAGAATAGGTTATGAAATACAAGTATCCTGTAGGGATTTTCTATTAAAATATTCAGAAAGTCCAACTCATATTTGGGTAGCTGAAGAATTCTCAAAAAACAAGGACTCAAACCCACTTTTCCTAGAAGCATTTGCCTAAAGATTGATCTGCCAAATGGTCAGTTAGCTTTCGCCAACTTTGAAAAAATTTTGGAGCTATTTTTGAGACTTCTTTTTTCTGTTAATATTGTATTATTTTGAATTATTGACATCCCCATAGAATTTTAGGAATTATAATGAGTAAATCTAAAAGTGTTTTTACACTTATTTTTGCATTTTTGATATAAATGTATCAGGTCAATATTTTCCATTTCTCTTTTCTTACAGGTAGGTTTTTTTCTTTCATCTTCTCAATCTCTTTTGATGATTTTGAGACATTTTACTTCTTTAGTTAAAGATTCTCCAAAGACATTTTATTTCTAGTAATTCACGCTTATGAAACATTTATAGTAGTCTTGAGAATTTTATACACTGCATTTATACCTTTGTTCTTTTTGTTTTGTTCCATTGTGTGCATCTGTGTTTACTTCATGCATTAAGCAAATTAATACCTGCCAATATTCATTTCTGTTAGTGTTTCCTTAGGTATTGATATTCTGACAAGGGGAAAAAAAAGGAATTGGATGAGTCAGACTGCTATTGAACTCCACTAAATCTTATTTTTCAAAGATAAGTTTTAAAAATGTAAGTGTGAAACAAAGGGGAATTGAACTTTAGTATCACCGTTATGGCTGAAATTTCACTGTATGATTGTCCACTTTGGATAGTCAACACTTAGTTGATTATTAAGCATAATTGTATATAGCACACCATTAAAGAATTGTAAATTAGCAAGGATTCCTCACTTAGTAGTGCATGAATATTAGTTATAATTGATTTTTGCAGTGACTAGTTGTACAAATAGACTTTGAGCTGGACTTAAGTCAAAATCCCAACCCAACCACATTAAAGGATTACCTCTATCCACCCCACCCTTTTCCAACTCTCCACTTGCCCTCAGACTCTCCATCAAGTCTATTATATATAAAACATTCAACTATTGCCCTTACTACACAGGTTCGATCAGCTATTCACTTTGATAACAGACTGGTTTCCAAAACGCTACCACTTTTAATGCAGCCAATCTTCCTAAAGCTAGCAAACCAAAAGTAACCTACTTGATGCCATGGCATATTGACAGTTGATGAGATAAAAGATGATTTTCTGGGTCAGGCCACCTAAATTTGGTTGTATTTTTAGATGAGTCAGTTGTATAAAAAGGATTCTCAGGGACTATTACCAAGAAATCATGTCAGGCTACAGGGGGACCTGGGAGAATTGAGGTTTCATTACCCAGTCAGTCAGTGAGAGCTGGGAAACAGGACACGTTTAAGAAACTGGATGGGAAATACAAACATAAATAAAGCAGAGAACCCATCCTGAATAAGGCATTTAGCTGAGCCAGTCTGTTACGAATCCAATAGCATTTTAGGGTTAGAAGGCTCTATAAATCCAGAGTGTTTGGCATACACCCTATAGACTGGTTATTACTCTAACCTTTTGTGAACTATGCCATGTTTTCCTCAGGAAAATGTACAGAAATGAAGTGAGAGCAATACCAGGCCATTACCTTCTTATCTATCACCCTCAAATGCCAAACTATACCTTAACTACAGTTAGCCTTTTCTAAAATGGCAAGAAATATAATTCCTTTTCTAAACCACTTGATTCTACTAAATACCACTAGGCAACCTGGACAAAGATTTCCAGAGCACAAGTTATTATTTTTAATACATAAAAGGAAAATATGAATACATACCTTTATAATTTCAGAGAAGTGTTCTATGAAGAGCTTGTCAGAAGTGTGAAGCTTAAAGCTAGGGAAAAATAAAAGGTCTGAGGATTGGTCATTTTGAAACTGGGGTAATAAGAATTCAACATAACTATTGATGAGGATAGATAATAATAAGATTATAATTCATTCACATAATTGTAATTTATATTCATAACCACAACTTATTTTCAAATTGTCTAATATCTGCCAGTCATTTAGCCATCTTCTAGGTCTTGAGGATATAGTAAAAGATAAAACCTAAGGCAGAGAGAATACATAACTTCTAATTTTAATTCTTTTTTAAATTTTTATTTTTTTAAATTTCTTTTCAGTGTTCCAGAATTCATTGTTTATGCACCACACCCAGTGCTCCATGCAATATATGCCCTCCATAATACCCACCACCAGGATCACCCAACCTCCCACCCCCAGCCCCTCCAAAACCCTCATATTGTTTCTCAGAGTTCACAGTCTCTCATGGTTCATCTCCCCCTCCAATGTCCCCCAACTTCCTTCTCTTCTACATCTCCCCATGTCCTCCATGTTATTCCTTATGCTCCACAAGTAAGTGAAACCATATGATAATTGATTCTCTCTGCTTGACTTATTTCACTCAGCATAATCTCTTCCAGTCCCATCCATGTTGATACAAAAGTTGGGTATTCATCCTTTCTGATGGAGACATAATACTCCATAGTGTATATGGATCACATCTTCCTTATCCATTCATCCGTCGAAGAGCATTTTGGTTCTTTCCACAGTTTGGAGACCGTGACCATTGTTGCTATGAACATTGGGGTACAGATGGCCCTTCTTTTCACTACATCTGTATCTTTGGGGTAAATACCCAGTAGTGTAATTGCAGGGTCATAGGGAAGCTCTATTTTTAATTTCTTAAGGAATCCCGGCACTGTTTTCCAAAGTGGCTGCACCAACTTGCATTCCCACCAACAGGGTGAGAGGATTCCCCTTTCTCTACAGTCTCTCCAATACTTGTTGTTTACTGCCTTATTAATTTTTGCCATTCTAACTGGTGTAAGGTGGTATCTCAATGTGGTTTTGATTTGAATCTCCCTGATGGCTAGTGAGAATGAACATTTTTTCATGTGTCTGTTAGCCATTTGTATGTCTTCATTGGAGAACTGTCTGTTCATGTCTTCTGCCCATTTTTTGACATGATTATCTGTTTTGTGTGTGTTGAGTTTGAGGGGTTCTTTATAGATCCTGGGTATCAGCCCTTTGTACTGGATATTTGCCCTTTGCAAATATCTTCCCCCATTCTGCAGGTTGCCTCTTTGTTTTGTTGACTGTTTCCTTTGCTGTGCAGAAGCTTTCGATCTTGAAGAAGTCCCCAAAATTCATTTTTGCTTTTGTTTCCTTTGCCTTTGGAGACATGTTTTGAAAGAAGTTGCTTTGGCTGATGTCAAAGAGGTTACTGCCTATGTTCTCCTCTAGGATTCTAATGGATTCCTCTCAACTCTATGGTCAAATAATCTTTGACAAAGCAGGAAAAAATATACAGTGGAAAAAAGACTGTCTCTTCAATAAATGGTGCTGAAAAAATTGGACAGCTATATGCAGAAGAATGAAAACAGACCATTCTCATACACCATACACAGGGATAAACTCAAAATGGATAAAAGACCTCAGCATGAGGCAGAAATCCATGAGAATCCTAGGGGAGAACATAGGCAGTAACCTTTTCCACATCGGCCACAGCAACTTCTTTCAAAACATGTCTCCAAAGACAAAGGAAACAAAAGCGAAAATGATTTTAATTCTTTACATCTTTGGGGACAAGGATACTGCTATTCAGTTATAAAAGAGTTTAACAAAGAGAGCCCTAAATAGGTGAGGAGTTGATGAAGAAGGAATTAACTAATTCAATGTTTTAGGGCTTAGGCAAATTTTAACGCAGAACCTGCTAGCAATTTGTCAATGAGAAAGGTATCAAAATACTACTGTCCTGACTTGTAGTTTTTGTGGGCTTTTTAAGATTTTATTATCTTTTACTTTATTTTAGTATTTATTTAAGATTGATTTATTTATTTTGAAAGAGAGAGAGCGTGCACACAAGCCTGAGGGACAGATGGAGAAAGAGAGAGAATCTCAAGCAGACTTCATGCTGAGTGCAGAGCCTGACACAGGGTTTGACATGGGGCTTGATCCCATGACCCAAGATCAGGACCAAAGCCAAAACCAAGAGTCAGTCACATAACTGACAGTGCCACCTAGGTGCCCCTATTTATTTTTTTTTTAGTAGGATCCACACCCAGCATGGAACATGACATTGGGCTTGAACTCAAGACCCTGAAATCAAGACCTGAGCTGAGATCAAGAGTCAAGATACTTAACTGACTGGGCCACTCAGGTGACTCTACCATCCGGACTCTTAACCATCCGGACTCTTAATTAAGGGAAGGGAAACATTGGGTGCCTGGGTGGCTCAGTGGGTTAGGCCTCTGCCTTCGGCTCAGGTCATGATCTCAGGAAGCTGGTATCGAGCCCCACATCGGGCTCTGGCTCAACGAGGAGCCTGCTTCCCCTTCTCTCTGCTTGCCTCTCTGCCTACTTGTGATCTCTCTCTGTGTCAAATAAATAAATAAAATCTTAAAAAAAGAAGGGAAACATATTAAATATATACATATTTATATATTTTATATATAAGTATAATCTATATAATTATATATAGATTAATAACTGAACAAATATTTCCATATATATTGAACAAGATAACACAAGAACATGAAGAGTTCACAATTTAATGGGGACATCATTATGTTAAACATTAATTAGACACTAAGATGAATACTATGATGATAGTATACACAGTATATACATAAGGTTAAAAAGAAACATGCCTACATCTTCCAGAAACTGCAAAGAAAGTATATTTAGTTAAGCTGACAGCAATAAAATCTTGAACTGAATATGGAATAAACACCAGGACATTTTTCACATAACTTAAAAAGAATCCCAAGTGATTCAGTAACATTATCAAGTAACTTGTGTTCCTTCCACTGGTCTGCCCAACCACGTCTCCCTTTAGAGTCAAACGATGACCCACACCTAACTGACAAAAAAGAGTTGAATTTCCTTGATGGCACTGGGCCAGTTATGGTCTATTTCTTTGTTTTGAGGACTAGTCTACCCCTTGAGCCTATTATTCCTTAAAATCTAAACAAAATATGTATCTATTAGTCAGGAGAAGAAGGAAAGTTGTTATGAGGCCTTCAGCAGGATCAGCCATATGAAACTTACACAGAATTTTGTCAGCATGTTGCCTTGATACAGGCAGGACCTACTAATCTATTAGGCACAATGGGTATAGCACGTAGGACCCACAGTATCTTTGGAGCCAAGAAAAGTTTTCAAATTTCCTTCAAATACGAGGAAAGAAATAAATTTTTAGGTAGAAGAAAATGTTTAAACATGTAACATCAATATGTTTGTCGTTATATCAATGTAATTGTAGACAATAAGTTTTAATATTTTTTATAGTGGAAGACACCATGAGAAATCACAACACGGTCCTGGTTGCATGCATCTAACATGCCAGGAGCTCAAAGACAGAAAACACATTCAAGGTGAAGGGAACAGCCCATCATTTCTCATGGGAAAGATGAATCATCCCATTTCAGAGGAATGGAGAGCCACACTCTCAAATTCTCAAATGGTCCTAGGATCATTATGTGCATGAGCAGACATCTGCAGTGAGGATACTCAGATTAATGTATTCCAAGTCAATTTACAATTAAACTGGACATAATAAACAGATTTTCCCAGGGGTGCCTATGAACATAATGCAGCAACAGAACCTTAACAGTTTTTCCTTCCTATTTTTCAAAATAATAGATCAATCATTCCAGAAAGAAAGGTGTGCCCTTTTTGTGACTAACTCTGTGTTCCATAAACACTGTACCATCTACAAAAGTGCACAGCACACACACACACATATTTATTCTTCTCTACATCGTTTCCAAACTGATACATTTGATAAGTGTCTCTCTCTGTATTTTTGCTGTCAAGGTCCCTTATTTGCCAGCTGGTTAGCAAAAAATAGGCAAAGGCTTATTTGCTTTTCCCCAGGAACAAATCCGTCACAACACTGATGTTCCACTACAGTAACCTCTAGGACTTAGGGATGCCAGTCTTCCTCCTTTAGGGTACTTCCTGCTCAAATACACACACCACAGATTTTCTTCTAGATGAATCGGACATCAGAGTGGCATTCAAGGCTATTATGTTGGAAAAGAACTTAAGTCACAAAAACTTGCCTAGATATTTCCAACGGAAGTGTACTTTAAGAAGCTTCTTATATATATCTGCACATATCAAGGCTTTCTGGCCTTTGTAGACACAAGAGTCTTATTTTAGAGAGCAAAACTGCAAAGATTAGTGATCAAAAGTGCCAGAGTTTTTCTGGCAGAAGTAAATGTGGTTCAAACATTAGTAAATATGTATGCTGTAATGAAAATATCTTTTTTTAATACACTTTCCCACTTTCAGTTGTGAATTTTCATGGGAATTATTTCCAAAGACATGCTGCAGGGAAAACATCAATTAATCTGCTGAATGAATTTTTGAATCCATTCTCAATGCTGAGACCCCCTCCTGGTGCTTGGTAATTACCCCAATATTTTCTGCACGCTTGTTTAAACGGCTTCCTCTTGGGCTTCCTGGGAAGAAGGCCTTTCTCTCTGCTGATGTGAAAGGCAGCGTGCCTTATCGCTCTGCCTCATTCCATCTGTAGCTCGTGGGGGGTCCCGCTAATCACTGTCATTGGAACATTGGATGAGCAGTCTGGGGACATAGATAGATGTGACACCAAAGGAGACCAGGAACTTTCCAACAGAGTGCTCATCTCCGCAAATGCATCACACCCTCCCAGATTCAAAGCGAGAGATGGACTCTTTTCAAGCAAAGGCCTGCACCTTAATTATACAAATACAGTGATCAAAGTTATTATCACCCTTTTAAAAGGCCAGGGATTTATGAGAATGGTGTTTTGTTGCCTTTGACAGAAAATATTTGGTCCTTGTAAAGAGCAAAAGTAGCAGAGAAAAATACAATAGGGGAGGAAATAAAATAAGAAGAAAGGGAAAACAGTTTTAAACAAAAATGCTATTGAGAAATACAATTTGTATCGAGAAATACAATTTGAAAGCAATTGATGCAAAAGAAAGATAAAAGTTGTGAAGTGTTGGATTGTGAAAGAACTTCAAAGTGTATTCAAATGTCACATTGATTTTTCTTACATCTTTAAGTAAGTTTCAGAAGATAAATGTGATCCGCAATTTATTCATGTGTGATTTATCTATAAATAGAAAATAAGGCACAGTGATATTTTTCACATAAAAGAATCCTCAGACTGGAAATATTTATCCTTTATTTTCTTAAATAAAGATGAATTTCATACTTTTGGAGACTGACATGTGTGAATAACATTTTTAAAATAGTTTAGAGTTTCCTTGAAACTTTGTGAAGTATCTGAAGACAAGCTATGCTCCTTTCCTGGGAGTGTAATAAGTGAATGTGTCTATTCTAGTTCAAGTATAATTTGAAGAATATGAACAATGAATGTTTTTGATGGAGAATTATCCGAACAAAAGAAAAGTAAAAGGTTAAGGGAAAACTGGTCATTCCTTTTAGTCTTAGGATATAAAATCTCAGTTTGATTAATTTATCTCTGAACTGAGTCCCAGTATCAGAAAAGTTTGAGATAGCTTCTCATTCATAATGCTGGTGATTTCTAGGATATAGACTCAGAATATCACAAACACAATCATTCTACTTGCTATAACCCAAATAAAGTAAAATATTTAGAAAATCTCCATTTTTAGAGTAGTGAGAAAAATATTTAGAAAACTATTGATTTTATTTTAATGCACTATCTATACATCATAATTCAAAATTTTACCAATAAAATGGAAGAGCCAGTCATAATGACATAATGGAGTCTGAAAACCAAGAACAAAGCTTGGTTAAGATTCAAAGATCTATATTAATCTTTCATTTGTCTCCCCTTGTCTTCTCTTAAGAATCCCTGCTAATCAGGAATTACTTCCACCATTTCACCAAAATGTCCCTGTTATCAAGTTGTTCCCTGTTGCTAAAAACCAATGGTCAATTCTCAATTCTATTCCTGGCTGACCTATTGGTTATATGTGTCATGGTTTCTCAGACCTTGAATATCTTGAAAATTTGCTTCCTGGACTCCAGTGTACCATTCTTTCCTGATTTTCATCCTGCATCATTGATCAATTCTAGCTTATTTGATTTTGCTGGTTTATGCACATTCCCCTGATTTCTAATCATTCAAATATCTTACTGCTTAATCTTCGATCATTTCCTCTCTACATAGTTCCCCTTAGATATCCCATTCAGTCTCATAGTTCAAAATACCATGTATATGCTTATGACTCTGAAATTGAAATTTTTGTCCTACATATCTACCTTGTATTCCATACTCTTATATCCAAACTTATACTCATAAACGTCCCCTACCTAACACACTCAAAACAAATCTGATCTTTCCCTAAATATGCTCCTCCTGAGGTTTCTTAAACTCCCTAAGTAGAAAATCCTTTTTATCATTGCTGAAACAAAAAAAAACCCTTGGATTCATCTTACTCCTGTTTCTTTAACTCTCCACACTTGAAATATCAGCAATGTTTAAGCACAAGAACAATAATAATCTTTTTATAATTCAAGACTGATCATGTCACTCTTCTATTCCAAACTGTCCACGGCATCCCACGTTGCTCCAATGTTAAAAAAAAAAAAAAAAGAATTAAATTAAATTAAAATAACAGCAACAACACCACCTATCTTCTTCCAAAGGACTACAAGATGAGGTTTACTACTGTCTCTGAATTTGTTATCACTTACTTTTTACTTTGCTCATTAAATAACTATCACTTTATATTCCTGCTCTTCCTAGGTCAGGCTCAACATTCTTTCATTTTTGCTTTCCTGGTCCTTCTGTCTTGAAAGCTCATCCCTGGCATTTCTCCTTGGGTTATTCCTTCATTTTCTTCAGGTCTTTGGTCATATATTAACTATGCTTTTGTTAGTGGCTATGTGTTACCTTGTGTGAACTTTCACTTTTTGGTATACATTTTTCTCCTCTGTATAATTTAGATAAAACTAATTTTACAGAGTCATTTTCAGATTTAAATGAGATGGTACAACAGTATTAATAAAACTGTATGAATTACACGCATCTCAGTCCACAACATAATGTGACATTAGAGATTTATAGCAGCAGAATCTATAAAAGTTTAAATTATGCTAAAATAAAGTTTATACCAGCACCTGTCCGCCTCTTAAAATGATAGATTTTACCTAATCTGCCTTGAAATCAACCAAGAAAGATTAGTAATGATTCAGACAGCTAGTCAAAGTATCTTACCAGAACTAGAAAAATCCATGTGTTAGGTAAAAGCAAAGTGAAGAGACCCTAAAAAGGATCTTCTTCAAAGTGAAGTGTCTCAGATGACTCTACCGCTATAGTACTTCATTAGTTCAAAATAAAACTTCTTAGAATGTTTCAGAACCAATACTATCTCCAATGTCATCTCATACACTGATGGCCACATTTCAGAAACAGTAGTGTAGTTGATGCCATGCACTTTTGTGCTTGATTGTTTGAGCTCAAATCAAC
Source organism: Martes martes (assembly GCF_963455335.1). Lineage (NCBI taxonomy): Eukaryota > Metazoa > Chordata > Mammalia > Carnivora > Mustelidae > Martes > Martes martes. Next base: position 97,812,020 of record NC_137889.1, read on the forward strand.
CGTCTTCTACTGATTAGTCAGTAAGGGTAGCATGGATCCACATTGGGCTATTTATTCAATCCCTCTATTCACCTCACTTCTCTTTGCCTAACATTCAGATTCGAAAAGTGGTAAGGATAAGACTACATACTATATTTGTGAAAATTAAATAATCAGTGATATCAACACTTAGATAGTGCCTGATTCATAGTAGGTAGCCAGTGAATTTTATTTACTAGTAACATTAACCCCAAAGCAAATTTCTTTATAGAGTCCTGCATGGAGAATCAAGTAGCTCTAAGAGCACTGTATAGGCGGAATCTCATGTAAATAGATGACATCTCCCAGGGTTAGATGTCTCTACCTACAAGTGTGCTGTTTGGCTTCAGTAATTCCAATGGATCAAAATCACTACTGGGAGGGAAGATAAGACACTGTTATGCTGCATGTCCACAATCTCCCTTCAGTCTCCCTGGGGTCTCCATTTCTCAAGGATGGACCAGTGGTACACTGGAGTCAAAAGTTGAGCTCTTCACCTTGAGTGACCTAGTCTTAGATGTAAATCTGAATTAAATCCCATTGTGAGAGGGACCAAGAAATGTCAAAGAACCTGCATTAGTTTTGGAGTGCCCTGGAATTAAAATTGCATTTTAGACTCTTGGAAAACTTAGAACTCTTTAAGTACTATAGCTTTCTAACGAGGCACTGAAATCAATCTGCTGTCCCAATAATTTCTCAAGGAGAGCTCATTTTCCATGAGCCTGTTCCACTGGAAAGCAATCAAAATGATATATTTTAGTATGGACCAAACTGTAAGGACAATGTATAAATCAGTCCTGAAGTCAGTGTTTCTCACTTATAACTGAGTTTTGATGAAAGGAGAAAAGAGAAGGGCTGACATCTGTGGGTACAACAGGAATTTTTTCTTCTTTTTTAAGCAAGTCTAACATGGACCCAGTCTTTCCTCACCAATCATGTGTTTGGAAGAAACTCAAACTTCAGTCAGGTTTAAAATCACATTTTATATCTAGTATTATATAAAATGCAAATGGTTTCATTTCCATTTCTTATCATACTGATGTTTTAGTGTGCTATTGCTTTGCTTTGCATAGCATTCACATTTTTTGGCTGGAACTCATGGTACTGGGTGTAAGAATAAGTGGGTATGTAACAAACTGTAGAAGAATAATGCATCATTACCATTTTTGTTTTCACATAAACCACATACCATTTTAATTCAGAATAAATTATAGATTTAGTTGTGCTTCATGTTCTGAAATTGGCTTTTGTTTTTCATATGTGTTACAAAAATTTCTAATTTCTTACCATGAAGGACAAAAATTAAAAGCTAAAGTGAAACAGTCACAGGTCTATGTACAAATCTCTCATAGATTTATTAACTCCACTGATGAGTTGAAAGTAAGTCTGCTGATTTGAGCAAATGAGTATATCATTTAGGTAACTTCATAAATTGGAATAAATTCAGGGAAACTCTGAATTTAGTCAGGGAAAATGGTGAATTTGAGGGACAAAATGTCTATTATGTTTCCTTTATTTCAGTTAATTTTACTCAAAAAAAAAAACTAACCAGTTCAAAATTCCATAATTCTCATATTAACAATGTTTTATGAAATATTGATTCAGTCTTAGATAACTTAAAAATTCTTCTCTCTTTTTAGAAAATAAGGATCTCTCTGAAGTTGTTCTCTTATCCATTCCAATAATGTGTATAATTGGGAACTTTCAGGCTACTGAGCCTTCCTTTTTCCTTAGAAGTTAAAAGCTACCTTTGATAGTGAAGTGAAGTGTAATGTTAAATTCATATCCAAAGAAATCTTTATGAAATTTTTAATGAAATGTTTTTGAGAGGTAGAGAAATGGGAAATAAAAATATTTTGATCATTTAACTTCCAGATGATTTTTATTACATATATATATGCCATACATATATATCATAAGAAACATAATGTGTTTGTAAGCTTTATGATTTTTTCTTTTTAAAATGTAAAATGTTTCACAAAATGCCTGAAAGCTTTCTAAGTAATGAAAGAATCTCTAATGATGATAGACTCAGCTACAGGTTACATGCAAATAAATTATCAATCAAACAGAAAATAACAACAAAAAATGCCAGTTGTATAACTAAAAATTTTTGGTGAATGAAACAAGGTTAAACAAAGTTAATTTACAGAGAAGATAGAGAATTACATGTTTCTGAATGATGTATTAGAAACCCTATGCTTTCTTTCTGCTGTTTTCTTCTCTCCAGCCCAATTTGTGACTTGACCTGTACAACTTTGTGATTTTAATGCTTGCATACATTAATTTCATCACTTTCTAAGCTATCATTTTGTATTCCACTTATATTTTTTTCATTATTTTGACACAGTTTAAAGAAATGTTTCCATGGGAGAACTTTCTTTCTTAAATGTTGAATATTATTTCTTTTGAAAACAGAAAACACTACAAAGGGAACAAAGAGATGTTCCCATTTACTATTCATTCCATCAACATTATGCAGCATCTGCTATAAATATATAGGATGGTCCCTTATGCACACCGGGGGATGGAAAGCTCCACAAACCTATCTTTTCCTTCCAACATTCTTATCAGAATGATAAGAAAATAGTTGCTGCTGATTCCCTCTACCTTCCTGAACCAACACTGTTCACAGGCTGCTAAAATCATACCAGGAACATTCGTATCTCCATCTCTGTCATAGGTCAGGACACCTGCTAACCTGAACTACAGACCTAGCTGTTTCACTATTGCATCTTTGCAACATAGGTCCTCATGCATGCACAGGCACACACTTCACCTTTGCTGGACACTGGACATTGCTAATAGAACATTGACAGTGTTATTTAAGCCCATTTTGAGAAAGGAAGTATTTCTTTTACTTGCTTACATTCAGAAAGCTATATCATAGTCAGAAAACCATTTATTTTCTTACCTACTGTGGAGGTGCTGAATTAAAAATTAGGCTTTGTTACCATTTAATTATGATCTTTGACTCTCCAATGAATGTTTTGAAAAACTCTTATTATTCAAAACTCATTTTTGCAAAGAATCTTTTTTTTTTTTTCCTCTTGAGTCTTTCTATATTACACAATGCCAACGAGCACAATAAATGAAATAATGTAAGGGGATAAAGCTGCTATATGATGATGCACTGTCTATACTATTTTGTGAATTGCAAATGGTTTACTGTGAAGCATTAAACAGGAATCTGGAAAATGAGACCTGACATAGAGATGAAATGGCCAAGAGAGCACTCTTCCTCCCTTCGACATGGGACTTGGGAATGCAGGGTTTCATTGATTATCCTTCTAAAAGCTCAGTGATTGGCTTAATCTCAAATGCCTCAAAATTGGGGAAAAAGTGTACTGCTAAAGAAATAGAGTAAGATTTGCATTTCTATAAATGTGGTGGCAATTATTATAAAAGCGTTACACAGTTTAGACTTGAGAAAAGAAAGGCTTTACCTTATCAGAACAGTTGAAAAATTGAATGTGTGCTCATGTGGAAACTTTTTGATGAAGGGCTCTAAGTCTTTAGATTCCTTTTTTACAGACTCTCAGGAAAGTTCACCTTAGGGAACAGCATGCCAGTTGTACAATGGGCAATGGCCCATGGCAAAACTAGAAAAAGAGCTCACAGTGCTGAGAAAACTTCAAAGTGCACAAACCAAAGACTTAAAACCAAACCTACTCTGCTTACCCTAAATAATAAGAGGAGATGATGTTGAAAGGTTAAAAAAGAAAAAAAGAATTACAGATCAAATAATTCATTTACTTAAGCTGACCATGCTAGCATGGTATAAATCTGATAATCACTGTCATATATCTCTTTGCTATTCATCTGGGAGAAGGCCAAATAGAGATTCTCATATGCTAAACAAGTTCTATCTCAAATAAATGACTGTCACTTGAAGAGACTCTCTACCTCATGATGTTGACTGTGTATTTGAAACCCCAACTTAGGACTTTGCTCACATGCTGATGCTGATGCTGTAATAAGCAGAGAGAAATACATAAAGATGTAAATATATGTGTATGAGCATAAAAATTAAGATACATGTCATATGTCTGCAAATAGTCTTCTGTGATGACAATTATCTTTATACATTATGCACTTATTTTCAGTGAATAATTAGAACAAGTTAAAGCTATTTTTATTTAGATAATATATTTTAAATGTATACATAATTTATGTTCACTATAACAGAAGATAGTGTGACTGATTAACACAATTAGATTTCACTACTATAGTACTAGTGGACAGAGTCAATCAGCTGTCGTAAAACCTGAATTAGGTTCTGTCTTCCATCTGGCAGCTTACAATGTTATATAGTCAGATAAATAATTTTGATTTACCATTACCACCACATTTGTGTACTTCCTGAAGGCAACTTTCATATAGAAAAAAAGGTGAGTGGAACCCACTGAAATTGTGCAACAGGGCAGGGATACAAATTACATATTTTGGCAAGATGTGATAAGGAATTTTCAATCTAAATAGTTTATCTTTTGAATTGAGAAAAGGGACTTTTTTTTTTTCTGAGTGATCAGTCTATGACCAAACTTTTGCAAGTGCTTTGAAACTGCTAGCTCTTTAATTGAAGAATATAATATGAAAAGACTTTAAAAGAGTTCTTTTGGCTAACATTAAGTGATTTTCTTGCAGTAAAAGGATTTCCTCACTCTTTTCAGTAAAAACATTCTACAGCTAGCCCCATAAATCTAAAAATGCACCCAAATTGCCCCACAAACTTTTGTTCTTGATCAATCATATTTACATAATTTTTCTGCAAAAATTATAATTATTCCTCTTTTTAAATATTTTTATTAAAATATAATTTACATTAAAAAGTATTAACTAATAGTGAGTTTACAGGTTTATTAATTTTATGAGGTTGACACATCTAGGAACAAAATCAGAAACAAGAATCAGGACACTACCCATATTTCAGAAGCTCCCCTCAAGCCTGCCCCCTGTAACAACCTCCTTCTTTTTTGAGGTAACCGCTTTCCTGGAAATTAGATTGTTTGTAAACGTTATTTCAAATGGACTTTTACAGAATATATCCTTTTATGTCAGACTTCAAAATTATGATTTTTGATATCAAATCCTATTTTTGCAGGTAGTTGCCTTTTATTCCTTTTCATTTCTATATCCATTGTATAAATGCTACAAAGTTTATCATTACATTCATGTGAAAAATTGTGTTTTCAATTTGGGGTCATTTCAAAGAATGTTGCTAGGGACATTTTGAACATGTTTTCTGGTACACAAAGATAGATATTTTCCTTGTTTTTGTACTTATGAGTAAAATTGCTTAGTTATGACATGCTCATAAGTTTATGTTTAGTTAATAATTGCCGAAAGTTCAACAAAGTCATTATAACACCAGCTTGAAGTTTATAGTGCTGTTTGATATCTTGTATCATTTTTGGAAATTTAATACTTTTCTACAAATTTTGCTTTTGCCCCATTGTCTTTCTTCCTTTTTTTACACTAACCACAAACTTTTTTTTTTTTTTTTTTTTTTTTTTTTTTTTTTTTACCGTGCCCCATATGTGTCTTTCCCTTTTTTATGTACTTTAAAAACTTTGACCTCTCTGTGCTTCAGTTTGCGTTTTTTCACTGATTTATCTTTCATATCATATGTTCTTATTTGGGGTGTGTATAGTGTATTATTACACCAATTTATCGAGTTCTCAATTCTAGATAGTATGTTTTTCTAATGCTAGAGTTATCTTTGAACTATTTTCTATAAATCTAATTTCTTGCTGAAATTCTCCATCTTTTGATATATTTTCTTATATATATGTATATTAATTTCAGTTACTTTAAAACCCATGTCTGATATCAAAAAATATTTATTTTTTTCTGAAGTTTCATTTCTATTTTCTGGTTTTTCAGTTAGTGTTCAGTCAGTTTGTCTTCTGTTCTGGTACTCCTAAAATTGTTTGCTTCTGCTTTTAAGTTTTATTTAAATTCCAGTTAGTTAATATACAATGGAATATTAGTTTCAGGTGTAAGATATGGTTAGTCAATACTTCCCTTTGATACGTGGTGCTCATCCCAGGAAGTGCCTTCCTTAATCCCCATCACCTATTTTTTTTTTTTTTAAAGATGTTATTTATTTATTTGACAGGGAGAGAGATCACAAGTAGGAAGAACAGCAGGAAGAGAGAGAGGGGGAAGCAGGCTACTTGCTGAGTAGAGAGCCAGATGTGGGGCTCGATCCCAGGACCCTGGGATCATGACCTGAGCCAAAGGCAGAGGCTTTAACCCACTGAGCCACCCAGGTGTACCCCCCATCACTTATTTTATCCATATCCCCTCAACCTGTCCCTCTCCTCTGATAAGATCAGTTTGTTCTCTACAGTTAAGAGCCTGTTTTTTGGCTTGCTTCCCTCTTTTGTCCCCTTTGCTCATTTGTTTTGTTTCTTAAATTCCACATATGAATAAAATCATATGGTACTCATCTTATTGTGACTTATTGTGCTTAGCAGACTACTCTCTGGGTCCATTGATGTTGTTGCAAATGGCAAGATTTCATTCTCTTTTATGTCTCAGTAATATTCCATTGTATATGTATACCACATCTTCTTTATGCATTCATCAGTCAATGGATACGTGGGCTGTTTCCACAATTTGGCTATTGTAGATAATAATGCTATAAACATTAGGGTGCATATATCCTTTTGAATTTTTTTTTTCTTTTGTGTGTGTGTGTGTGTGTGTGTGTGTGAGTTCTTTGGGAATGTTTTCCCTCTTGCACTGTTGGTGGAAATGCAAACTGGTACAACAACACGTGAAAACAGTGTGGAGTTCCCTCAAAAAGCTAAAAATTGAACAACCCTGTGATTTAACAATTGCACTACTGTGTGTTTTATGTAGTTTTTTTAAGACTTATTTTTTATTTTAAAGTGGGGAGGCAGAGGGAGAGGGAGAGAGAGTCTCAGGCAGACTATGTTAAGCACAGAACCTGCATAGAGCTGGGTGACCCTGAGATCGTGACTTCAGCAGAAATCAAAAGTCCAATGCTTAACTGACTGCACTACCCAGACGCCCCACTGGGGGTTTTGGGGATTTTTTGTTTGTTTGTTTGTTTTTAATGCCAGACAGTGTGTATGAAAATTTTCAAGGTTATTTGTATGGCTAGAAAATCTTATTTCTCTCTCCCTTTACTCCTAACAGGTTAAGGGAAGGTTGTTGTAATCCTATGTTTTGAGGATAGGTTTTAGTTTTCATCAGAGTAACTCTATATTCTGTCCAACTATTCTCTTTGGGCACATTTCTTCAGGGATCCAGACTGAAATTCTAGAATGTGTTCAAGAGCTCACCTCTTGTTCCATGTCCCCATAAGGCTGCTGAATGCTTTTTCTCAGCCTCCAGCATTTCTTTTGCTGCTTCGACTGGGGGCAGATCATTATAATACAATCAGAGGAAGAGCTGGTTGAAGTTTCAGACATGACTACAAACTTGTAAATCGGCAAATAACTCCAAAGTAAGACTAATTTCTTTTTTTTTTAATTAAATTTTTTATTTATTTTCAGCGTAACAGTATTCATTGTTTTTTCACCACACCCAGTGCTCCATGCAATCTGTGCCCTCCCTAATACCCACCACCTGGTTCCCCCACCCTCCCACCCCGCCCCTTCAAAACCCTCAAAGTAAGACTAATTTCTAATATCAAACTTCTTTTTTTTTTTTTTTTCTTATCTCTTTAAGATACTGATCTTGAAATTTGGGGCTGACTTGACAGTTTTCTGGTATTTTTGAATGGATTTTTAAAATAGAATTTCACTCACTTTTCCAGCTTTTCTCAACTAGAGAGCTGTTCTGATAAACTGGATCTGCCATAGCCAACAGCCAAAATCTAATATATGTATTCTTCACATGAACCATGCTACATTCACATATGTATTATACAATAAGAATGGCAATGTTGTGGGAGGTACAATGTTATGATTCTTGGTTTAATTTATAAACATGCCTTTTATTAGTTCAATAAAACATTTTAAACATAAGACCTGACATTAAAAGCACAAATGTATTATTCACATATATGGACTTTTTAATGTTCTTAGTACCATGTTTGGACTTTGTTTCTAAACACTTATTTAGACAAATTATTATAAAATTATTTAAGATTATAATCTGGGCATAAATATAAGCATCAAACAATATTTTCATAAAGTGGTCTGTATTCAGTATACAAATATAACCATGTGAAGTTATTAGTTTTTAAATGGAAATACAGAAATAGTCTATATAATTTCAAGTCATCTTTTGTATGACCACATTTATCTCTTAAAGACAAATTGATTAAATAATTATATAATAAAGTAACTTATTTTTCCTTTGGGTTGGTTTTAGAAATAATAACTTTGTTAAATTAGAACTAACTTAAAATAATAAAATCTTTATTTGGTGGTCATATTTGATCATGAGTATGGAGAATTCTGTATATTTTTAATCATAAAATCTGGCTTAATTTGAAGGTGGCTTAAAGTTTTTAATTTACTTTACTGCTCACTTAAAAACCTGAAAACAACTATTTTCTTCCCAAATTACTATTTTTGGTGAAAGCAGAAAATTATGGATTTTCAAATAATCAGGGAATAAAGAAAATAAGCTCATCAATTAGAATGCCATTATTTATATGCATATATATTAGTGTTTACTGAAGCATGTATCTTCTTGCTATTTTCTACTTGCATTGGTGAAAATGGAATAATGCAATATTTACACTAATTTGATATTGAACCAAATAAAGAGAAATATGCTTTATTGATTAAACACTTCAGTCAGTTCTACCTTGTTTATGCTCTCATATCCTATCCATCCCTAGAAAACCTGATACTCCTAGAGACTTCCTTCTGACGGCCTTTTAATAGTTCACTAACCTTTATTCAAAGTATATTTACCAAGCAGCTACAATATGCCTCACCTTCGTAGGCTGACTAAGGAAATGTACCCCTGTGCTGAACGGGAACTCTGGAACTGCACGGCAAACCACAGTGCATACTCTCTCTCATCTTTCTAATCTGGCTCTGTCATTCACATCCCAACAGTCCCTACTCAAGTCTCTGTCCCAACAGCCTGGCTAATTTCTTAATGAGTAATGTAAATGATCTGGATCTGTCTTGAGAATCTGGATCCCATCCCCCATCTGGATGCACAAACTATCCTTGCTCCAACTCCTATAAGCATTGACACTAATTCATGGCCAGATTTCTGAGTGTCAGCTTCCTGCTAATGTATGATAGTTCTGCACTGTGTTATGACAAATCACTACTTTTCTTCACTCTTCTTTAAGAAATTTTTTCCCCATTTGCTTCAATCATGACCAGAGATTGCCCATCTCTCTTGAGTACGTCTTCTAGACCGGATCTCCTTACTTAGTCATCAGGACCTGGACACTGGGCTTGTTCCATGGCTTGTCAGACAACAACCTCTTTCTTGCCTCTACTGCAATTTGTTTTAAATTAACTGCCATGCTCTCTCAAGAATTCAGAGACACAACAGATCTCACATAAGTAATTCTTTACCATGTCATAGAATTAACATGTCTTTTTTCTCTTCTGTAAAGAAGACAATTATTCTAACAACTATTCTAACTATTCTAACAATTATTCTAAAACAATTAATGAACTAATAGGGACAAGTTCATTACTTTAAATTAACAGTCAAATACTACTTTGTCAATCTTAAAAATAACCAAACACAAGATATATTATCTAACATATAAGGAAAATAGAAACCTTGAGGAAATGAACTTTCATTTAATCATTTCAGACAATATTTATTGAGGATAGGCTACCAATAAGACCCTTGTATATTTATAAATGTTACTGTTACCAGAAAAGAAATTGACTATTAATAACCACCAAAATTTAGTATGTAATTCCAATGCCATATTAAAAATATATGACTATAGACAGTTTATCCACTTCATTCAAATCACAGCTTCAGGCAGGATATGAATGAAAGTGTAAGGAAAGAAGAATATACACAGTGAGTTTACATTGAGTTTACATCGATAATTAAGAACAGAGGGTGCTTGGGTTAAGTGTCTGCCTTCGGCTCAGGTCATGGTTCTAGGGTCCTAGGATTGAGTCCCACATTGGGGGAAATCCGTGCTCAGCAGGGAGTCTGCTTCTCCCTCTGCCCACTCCCCCTCACTAGCTCATGCATGTGCTTGCTTTCTCTCTCTCACAAAAATAAATAAAATCTTTTTTAAAAGAACTGTTTATTTAAAAAAGAAAAAGAACAGAAAAGATTTTTCAATCAGATCACCTTTACCTATGAAACATGAGACTTAATAAATTATTCAGTTAATCTCCCAAAAAATCTATGAGAAATTGGCTTATAACAGGAAAAAAAAAAAAAAAAACTTCTAACACATATTTTCACTAGCTCTTTTGATATATCAGAATTCATTTCACTTAACTTTTTTATGTAATTATTCTGATTGGGATAGTTTTGGTGAGGTAAATAAAGAAAATTAAGCTTTTTCAGTTTTTATTGATAAGTAATATGAGAAACACATATTATCACCCTGTATCTGAATATTACCTTATCACTACACCTGATGTGTTTAGAATGAGCTGAGACTCAAGAATTAGCCTAACAAAATACGAGAGTTCAGATGGGAATAAAATGGACAAAATCTTATGAAGGAATCAGGGATAGAGTAAAGATGAAGAAGGGGATGAGGGATAGAGTGAAATTCAGAATAAGTGCCTATAGAACACTAGTTTTGGTACAAAAGTAGCCTTTAAATATTACAATGTAGTATGCACAAACCATTGCATAGTAGTTTTGTTACACAATCAGCCATATTGCATGCCTTGGGTAATCATAAAGATAAAAAGATTTATAATGAGACCCCCTCTAATAATTCATTCTCAAATAGAATATAAGCATAAACATTTCTGTATGAGTACTGTTACTAAATGAGTAACTAAATATAGAAGTACCAACATTCAGGCATGATGACCTAGTGGAAGTCTCATTAGAGCAGCATGAGAATGTAATTTTACATAAATCTTAATTATTGTCATTGATTTCATTATTCTTTAGAGAAGACTGTGTTAGAAAGAATGTTTCAAAGGAGAAAGATTCAGAGACATTGCATTTGAAAGGCTGGACTATGACCATGTGACTTAACACCTATCTAGTCTGGGAAAAGTTCCACATGGCCCAAAAGGGAGACAACTGCCTCAGGCTAACCCAGCTTGATGATACCAGCCATTGCAATTATAAAACTAATTATTCTTTTACTGATTCTGTACCCATCAAACTAACTCCTGTTTAAAATTTGGCTTCTCGGGACGCCTGGGTGGCTCAGTTGGTTAAGCAGCTGCCTTCAGCTCAGGTCATGATCCCAGTGTCCTGGGATCGAGTCCCACATCGGGCTCCTTGCTTGGCAGGGAGCCTGCTTCTCCCTCTGCCTATGCTCGCTCACTCTCTCTCCCACTCTCTCTCTCTGACAAATAAATAAATAAAATTTAAAAATAAATAAATAAATAAATAAAATTTGGCTTCTTAAGCAAGACTTTTCCTACAGAGAATGGATGTCCTGGCTTGTCACCATGAACATCACAGTTACACTGCTCATTACAAATCAATATCTTATGACTCCGGTTAGAGCTGAATCTTTTAAAAATATGATTATCATGGATTAGTTCTCAAGAGACTATATTATTTGAACTATATGGACAAAATTATGATTTTGTTCTAGAAACTTGAGAAGTAAACATATCCAATGTATCAAGTCAGAATTTTTAAATACGTTTTATTCAGGTTTAATTCACAGTCATTAAATGAAGAGATCTGAAGTGTTCATTTGATGGGTTTTGACAAATCTATACACCTATATATACAACATTCAAAACAGAATGTTTCTACACCCCAGAAAGTGTTCTAGTCCTTTTGAGTCAATCTCTTCCCACAGAGGCAGTCACTGTTTTGATCCCTATCACCATGGATTATTTTTGTTTCTTCTAGAATTTTATACAAATGAAATCATAGGGCATATATTACTTTTTTACTGATATTTTAATACCATATAATAGTTTTAAGATTAATCCATATTGTCGTATGTATGAGAAATCATTTTTTTCTTGTTTAGTTAATATCACTATATAAAATTATCAAAATTTGTCTATTTATTTTCCTGTGGATAGGTTATTCCCTCCACTCTAGTTCAGAGCTATTATACATAAAGATTCTAAAAAACTTCTTCATATGTTGTTGGGGACATATGCATGCATTCACTTATTTTCATTATATATCAAAAGGTGGAAGTAACAGGTTATAGGGCACGTGTATGTTTACCTTTATAAGAGAATATCAAACACTCTTCTATTTTATATTTCCACCAGCAATGCAGGGCAGGCTGGTGAATTCCCAGTTGCTTCACATCCTTATAACATTTATTTGTCAATCATTTTAAAAATTTAGTTGTAGCGAAAGTGTAATGATATCTCTTCGTTGTTTTAATCTGCATTTCCTTGAACTTTAATGTTAAGCCCCTTCCACATGCTTATTTTCTTTTATAAAGTATTTAAGTCTTTTAATTGAGTAACTAGTTGGTGTTTATTTATAAAATGATGGAGTTGTTTATATAATCAGGATATAAGTCTTTTGCCAGAAAACTTTGAAAACATTTTTTTTTTTTTGGTCTGCATTTTGCTTTTTTAACTACTTGATAGTGCCTATTAATGAAAGAAGTTTTCTATTTTAATGAAACAATTTATTGCCTTTTAAAATACATTGTTAGTACTTTTGCATCGTAAGAAAATTTTGCCTATTCCAGGGTTGTGCTGATATCTTCCTATGATTTCTTCTATAATCTTTACAATTTGACTTTCATGTTTAGGACTTTGATACATCTTTGATTAATTTTTGCATTTTTTTAAGATATAGAAGAAGTTTTTTTTTTTTTCTCACTTTCAATATTCAGTTGTTCTTGCACCATTATTTGAAGGTCTTTGATTTCTCTCTGAATTGTTTTGTTAACTTTGTTAAAAATCAATTTTCCACATTTATGTGAGCTTATGATTAGGATTTATGTTCAGTTCTATTAACCTATTTATATATCCTTATTAACTTTTGTCACTTTAATGTACTTTTTAAAGTAAAGCAGTAGAAATCATTCATCCTTTTTTTCCCTTTTTAAGTTGTTTTAACTATTTTAAGTCATTTGCATTTTCAAGTTTCCAGTCATTTTTCTCTAGAATCACCATTGGGATAATAATTGTGATTACATGCTTAATATGGTGTGTGTGTGTGTGTGTGTGTGTGTGTGTGTGTGTGCATGGCTATTATTTTCTATTCCAATTCTGTTTTCACCAGAGAATACATTCTGTATAATTTTGACACTTGAAATTTACAGAAACTTATTTCAGGGTGCCAGATCTGTTGCATGTTAAACACATGTACTTGAAAACAATGTGTAGGCTACAGTTATTGAGTGGAATAGTCTATAAATGTCAATTAGGTAAAGGTGGTTTATTTTGTTATTTAAATATTCTAAGTCCTTATAGACTTTGTGCACTTCTATAAATTATTGAGAGAGAACTGTGCAAATAACTCTGTCATTTTCTGTTTTACACATTTTTAAATTGTTAGCAGGCAAATGAACATTTATAATTGATCAATATTCTTCATTATTATTATAAAATTTCTTTTTTCTTCTGAAAATACTCCTGGAAATACAGGCAAGTGTGCCTGATATTAATAGAGCTACATTAGCTTTCTTATGAGTAATGTTTTACTTTCCACCATGCTCTATTTTTATGTTTAACTATTATTTGTCTCTTACAAAGAGATTTGGGTCGTCTTTTTTTTATCCTAGTCTGGCCATCACTGCATTTAAATTAAAGTGGTTAGTCCATTTAAAATTTATGTAATTTATGTAATTATTTATATATAATCTACCAGATTACTATTTGTTTTTCTTAGGCTTATCCTTTGTTTCTTTATTTCTTTGATCCTTGTTTCTTGTTGCTTTTTTTATTAATTTGGCAGTTTTTAACTTATCACCTCTGTTTTGTTTTTGTGCATTTATTTTTTGTTACTTTTATAATACTTATTCTAGTGATTATAAAACACATCCTTAACACTGTCTAGCTGATTTAATATAATATCATCTCATATACAATGTAAGGCTATTACCACATTCCTGACTTTTGGAAACATTTTTCATGTATTTATAATTCCAGATGTCATCAACTCCACAAAAGTTATCAATTTTATTTTAAATTATTTATCTTTTACTAAGATTAAGAAAACACTGTTTTATATTTAATCTCAAGTGTATCATTTCCAATGTTCTACTCTCCTTAGTTTTGTTTTTTTTTCAAATATTTTATTTATTTATTTGACAAAGAGAGAGAGAGAGGTCACAAGGAGTCAGAGAGGCAGGAAAAGAGAGGGGGGAATCAGGCTCCCTGCTGAGCAGAGAGATTGATGCGGTAGATGTGGGGCTCGATACCGGGACCCTGAGACAATGACCTGAGCTGAAGGCAGAGGCTTAACCCACTGAGCCACCCAGGCACCCCTACTCTCCTTAGTTTAGATCCAACTTTCCATCTGGTATTATTCCCTCTATCCCTTTGGGTTTTATTTTTATGAAAATAACAAACTGTTTTCCAAAGGGACTGTGCCATTTTATATCCCAATCCTCAATACATGAGAGTTATAGTTTTCCATATCCTTATGAACACTTGTAATTTTCTGCCTTTTTAAAATTGTAGTCATTGTAATGGTTGTAAAATCATACCTTATTGTGGTTATAAATTTAATTTCCTTAATTACAAGTATTAATTCTCTGCTGAGAACCTCCAGAGATTCATTTATTATGACATTATATTCTTCTAAGTCAGAGTTTCTAAGCAGTGTTACCATGTTGATCCAAAGAATGGTTTGTCTGGGAAGGATGTCATATACATTGTAAGATGTTTAGCAACATCCTGGGCCTCTACTCATTAAATGCCAGCAGCAGCTCTACCAGTTGTGACAATCAAAAATACCCTATTCATTGCCTAATAGCCACTTTGAAAGTCAGGCATCACCCTAGGTGAGAAATACTGCTCTAATTATTTGATAGTAGCTTTAAATTCCACTTATATTGGGTGCCTGGATGGCTCAGTGGGTTAAGCCTCTGCCTTTGGCTCAGGTCATGATCTCAGAGTCCTGGGATCAAGCCCCACATCGGGCTCTTTGCTCAGCAGGGACCCTACTTCCCTCTCTCTCTGCCTGCCTCTCTGCCTACTTGTGATCTCTCTCCCTCTCTCTGTCAAATAAATAAGTAAAATATCTAAATTCCACTTATATTAATTCTTACATCATGGAATAGATTTTCCTGTTTCTTGTACAGGGATTACTATAATTATGGATAATACATTGTAGAGACTCTAGCTTCTGTTATCTTCTTCTGAAGAATATTAACTTCTGTTTAGCACTCAGTTAAATTGCTGGTTTATTATCTTATAAGAATGGGAACTTATTTTGTGCTTCATTAAAGTAGGCCGTTTTAGATTTCTCCTTATTCCTGGAGTGAATTCCTTAACCAGCCAAATATGCTGTAGGATATCTCCTGCTCATAGTCTTTATGTGACTTTGCTAAATTAACATTTATTAAGTAAATTCCTGGTGTGCTGGATGGTGACCCAGGTTCAACAAAAGACCACAAGAGGATTGAAATATATTACTCACAGGTCCTGGAGGAGGTGTACTGCATGTTTTGAGGGCCACAGGGAGAGGTCAAGATGGGAGGGTAGAAACAGGTAGTAACTGGGGAAACTAGGTTTTAAGGATCTTTGAGTGGAGTGTTTGGAGGTTCTCTGGGAAAGTCCAGGTTGGTCAATTCAAACCAAAAAGTATGGGGATTTGGTAAGCTTTCCAGTGGTTTTATTAAAGAAATGTACAAGGTTAAAGTCCCTGAGAAGCAGGGGAGACTGTTTATCACAAGGGATTGGGAAAGTCATTTTAGGAACTTTAATTTGCTTCTGAATCCCGGTGCTGCTGCGAAGGGGATGCATTTGCATGAGGGGCTAGTGTCAGTTTAAGGACTATGCAGGCCACCTGGCCAAATGAAATGGATGTTTAATTGGATAACCACAAGCAGAAGAAGGAAACTGGACCATTCTCCTACACTATACACAAAGATAAATTCAAAATGGATGAAAAGACTTAAATTATAAGGCAAGAATCCATCAAAATCCTAGAGGAGAGCACAGGTAGTAACATCTTTGACCTCAGCTATAGCAACTTCTTGCTAGATATGTCCCTAAAGGCAAGGGAAACAAAAGCAAAAATTTTAGACTTCATATAAACAAAAATCTTCTGCACAGCAAAGGAAACAGTCAACAAAACTAAAAGGCAACCTATGGGATGGGAGAAGATATTTGCAAATGACATATCAGATAAAGTTCTGGTATCCAAGATCTATAAAGAACTTATCAAAATCAAAACCCAAAAAGCAAAGAATACAGTCAAGAAATGGGCAGAAGATAAGAACACACCATTTCTCCAAAGAAGACATACAAATGGCCAACAGACACATGGAAAAAATGCTCAACATCACTTGTCATCAGAGAAATACAAATCAAAACCACAATGAGATATCACCTCACACCAATCAGAATGGCTAAAATTAACAAGACAGG
The DNA here is from genome assembly GCF_963455335.1 of Martes martes. Classification (NCBI taxonomy): domain Eukaryota; kingdom Metazoa; phylum Chordata; class Mammalia; order Carnivora; family Mustelidae; genus Martes; species Martes martes. Next base: position 97,828,693 of record NC_137889.1, read on the forward strand.
AAACAACAAATGTTGGCAAGGATGTGGAGAAAGGGGAACCCCCTTACACTGTTGGTAGGAATCCAAACTGATACAGCCACTTTGGAAAATAGTATGGAGGTTCCTCAAGAAGTTAAAAATAGAGCTACCCTACAACCTAGCAATTACACTACTGGGTATTTACCCCAAAGATAATGATGTGGCAAAAAAGGGGGGTACCTACACCCTAAGTTCATAGCAGCAATGTCCACAATAGCCAAACTGTAGAGAAGTGGAGATGTCCTTCAACAGATGAATGAATAAAGAAGATGTGGTTCATATTTACAATGGAATAATACTCAGCCATCAGAAAGGATGAATCCCTATTTACATCGATGTCGATGGATCTGGAAGGTATTACACTGAGCAAAAAAATTCAAACAGAGAAAGACAAATATCATATGGTTTCACTCATATGTGGAATATAAGAAATAGCACAGAGGATCATAGGGGAATTGAGGGGAAACTGAATGGGAAGAAATCAGAGAAGGAGACAAACCATGAGAGACTATGGACTCCAGGAAACAAACCGAGGGTCGCAGAAGGGGAGGTGGGTTGGGGGATGGGGTAACTGGGTGATGGGCATTAAGAAGGGCACATAATGTGATGAGCACTCAGTGTTATGAATCATTAAACTAATGAATCATTGAACACTACATCTGAAATTAATGATGTATTTACTATATGTGGACTAATTGAATTTAAATTTAAAAAAATGGTTGGGGTGCCTGGGTGGGCTAAAGCCTCCGCCTTCGGCTCAGGTCATGATCCCAGGGTCCTGGGATCAAGTCCCACATTGGGCTCTCTGCTCAGCGGGGAGCCTGCTTCCTCCTCTCTCTGTCTGTCTGCCTCTCTGCCTAGTTGTCTGACAAATAAATAAATAAAATCTTTAAAAAAAAATGGTTGTTGAAGCAAAAATACTGCGGAGCAGCAGACTTAGTCTAGAAACTTTACCACTGAATTCTCAGTTTTTTTCTTTTTATTCCAGGAACAGCTAGACAATGTTTCCACATTGTTTCAATGAGCTACAATGGGTGTGTTTAAACTTACCCAATACTGACCAGAATTTTCCTGCCCTGAACAATTCTGTTCAGATATAGAGTTGCCAAGAGAATGGAAAAACATTCTTTCTGCTTAGACTTTGAGCTAAACTTGGGTTCATCATTTGCAGGGGTCAGGACATATCACTTTTAATCACCTTCCTTCTAGTAAGATACTTATTAGAAAAGCATAGGTTACTGCTCTGGCCTTGAATGATAAAATTGGAATAATTTCTGTTTTGACTGCTTATTGAGAAAATGATATAATGAGTAGGGCAATACCATTTATAAATAACTATATTATTAATAATATGAACATATTTGTGTTTCTATGAACATACTACCTCGTTAGATTTCTAAAGCTAGCATTTCTCACAGGTATCAATTGGATACAGTGAGGATGAGATAAAAGATTACAAGCTAATGGTGGATAGTTTTTTCTTGGTTTTAATATATAGAATAAATATGTTACTGTTTTAGTGTTTTGGGAAAAAGTAAACATTAACTTATGTATGTACTTGTGTGTGTGTGTGTATACACACATATATATATGTATGTGTGTGTGTGTGTGTGTGTGTGTGTGTGTGTATAATTCATTTCAAGTACTTATTGTGCTTTATGGTCTATTATATTTTTATGATTACCCCTTCCTCTGAGAGGGGAAGCATAGGGAGCAGTCCACCCTTGTTCACTACTATTTCTAAACACAGCTACAGGAATAATTCATGCCCAGGTGACAAAGATAACTAAATAATAAACTGTTAAATGAAAGCAGTTTATTATCTGTTTTACTTAGTAATTTATCTTATAGAAATTTGAATATCACTTTTAATAAAAAATATCTGAAATTTTAATTTCTATTTTTTTTTAAATAAAGCAACTTAAATAATCAGAAAGGGATGTCTGCTCTGTGTAGAAATAACTCCCAAAAGCATTAACATAGATCCTGTGTTTTGAATTGTTCTGGATGATTAAATGATCTGTGTTTAAGATGAAATACGTGAGTGAGAGATGAATTCTGATTAGAAGAGGTGTTCAGCAGACATTTAGCTTGCATGAATCAGGAAATGAAATCCCTTAACATATCCTCATTGGGGCTAACTGTACAATTCTAAACTTCTGCCTTCACATACATAACTTGTGACCACAGAAAATTTACAGCCAAACTATAGTGTAGTCTGCTTCCTATTAACTATGTGAGTCTTACCAAAATCTTCTTAAATAAATATTTCTAAAATACCAGTTACAACACATGTTAATATCTTAAAAATGGAAATGGGAAATTTTATATCTGGAGGTAGAACATGAAAATCTGAATGAATCATTGGGGAAAACTTCCAACATAGCAACTTCTGAAGAGAGCTTTACTGTCATAATAGTAATGATGAGCTTAATTCCTCTGGGTGCATAAAATTCACATAAGGATAGCATTGTAATTTTAGATGAATGGAAGTGTTGTGAAGGGGTGCAAATTGGCTCATGCACACATCTCCACAGCCCAGGGGAGAAGAGATAAGCCTGAAGCAAAATCCTCCTTGAGATTATAATGCTCAGCTTATGAAGCTTATATTTCTTCTAACAGGAAAATACACCTACCAGAAAAATCTTTTGTTAACCTTCTGTTGCAACTTTGCTTCACACTAGCAAACAGGGAGATGCAGTCACTCACAGAGCAAGTGCTTATGTTTGAATAGAAATTGAACATTCCCAAAGGGTGAGAATATGGCTATTTGCACCTTCAAAATGGAATTGTAAGCCTGAGGCCAAAAACAAAGGCTTGTAAGATAAATTTGACACAATGGACCTCCTCTGTTTCCTTCAAACTCCTCCCCAATCTTGGAGACACTACGATGTTTTAGTTTTTCTCCAGGTCTAATTACTCCTCTGGTCTCTCCCAAAAGTTTTTCCTTTTGTTATCCCTGCCTGATAAATAATGAATGTGTTATTTTTAACTGGCAGTTGGGCATTTTCATTTAGAAGTTTTAGGCTCATTAACTAATGTAAGTCCAACTAAAACCATAGTTTTTCAAATTGCTCATCTCTTCAGATTTCACTGTCACTACTAACTGTACTATCATTTTTCTTGTTACACAAATTCAAACCCTCAGAAATATGTTTGAATTTCTTCAACCCATTTCTTAAGATAATTCATTAGTTCAGACGCCAAGTCGATTATTTTCATACTGGTAACATTGCTATTATCTCTTCCTCTATTAATTTTTTTCTTCCATATTTTTATTACCACCTTTCTAAATCAATTTCTCCTGCTTGGATAATTGAACTAGTCTTCTAACAGGGTTTCCAGGCTTTAATAAAACAGTCTCATTGTGTATCACCATCAAATTGATCTACCCCAGCAGTGTTCTCAACAGGGGCTTATTCTTGATCAAAACAAACTATAAGAATCCTAGATAACATTAAAAATCATGACTCTGTGTCCTCCCTGGCCAAAACACAAATCCCCCCCCCCTTTTTTTTTTTTTGTCTAACCCCCTTTCCCTGTATTTCCAGATATATTTATTCCACTATACACAATACCTTCCTCAAAACCTCTCCATTTCCAAAACTCATTTAACTTTGGAAATGCAGCACTTTCAGCACATACTGAATATAGGCCCTGCAAATATTGAATCCCTAATGCATTGTCTTCCCCAAGGGTCAGCAGATGACATCCATGGGCTAATTCTATGCTTCCACTTCTTTCTGTATTTCCTGCAACCTAAAAATGATTTTTACATTTCGTAAAAATTCATTGAGCCCAGTCTATAACAGTATTTGCAAGCTTTTATATGAATATATGGGTTTCTGGGCTTTTTATCAGATTTTATTTAATTTATGCTTTCATTTCATTATCTAAGAATGATAAACATTTCTGGCTTATCTGTGTAAACTCCTTATAACTGAATATTGCCATGTGGTTTTATTGCTTGGGTTCAGATTCCAGTTTACAGTCAACAAAATTCAGCCTAAGTGGCAGTATTAGATTTTAAATAATTTTTCAAGTGTGCTATATTTACAATTGGGCATACCATCATTAGAATATAAGTATTGCCAGCATTAGGTTGGCAAGCATTCATCTTCAAATTCAATCTTTAAATGAGCATCTAAACTTCATAATCATAGCATGAGACTTTAGATTTTTAAGTCAATGGCAATGCCCAATTGGGATCATATTCACAAATTAAAGTTTTAAGTTCTTTAATAAGAATTTCTCAAACAGCTGTGAAGGCAGTGGAGCTGCCTTCTTCAAATATATTCTCAAGATCTAGGCTTATTCAAGTTGGAAAATTCTCCCACTCTTTCTTAGTTCTTGGAATAGCTAGATGTTGCCTTTAAGGAGATTACAACATTAAATTCCTTTCAGACTCTAAAGACAAGTAACTTTACCTATGCCATTCCTTTAACAATTTTAATTTTTTTTTCTGATCGATTTATTCATATTCAGGTAAAGGCAATCAGGAAAAGTAGTTGGTTCTCAAGGGAACACCTTCTATACATTCCCTGTGGTAGCCCTTTGAAGGAAACTTCAGAGCTGCTCCTTGGCACAGAGCTCATTATTGCCATGGAAGTCTTGGGATGGAGATGGACAGGCAACTAGGGAGGGAACAAAGAAATCTCATTATGTTTTTCTTAGATAGTAAACATACTCCTTTGTTTCCCAAATGTAAAATATAATAACCAGCATGATGATCCACAATCACTACTGAGTCTTTATTTTATGTCCAAATAATCACTTCTTGGCCTTTTGGCTAAGATCAAGTGTATTCTATGTCCAAATAAAAATATGTCTTATATCTTAGGATAAATAAAAATGAAAAGTTGTAAAGAGGGTAATTTCTAAAGGGCAAAGAAGACAAATGAGAAAACCATCCAAATTATGGATTGAGAAGATAGCATTATAATATAAGAAAGAGTTTGAAAGATTTCCTTTTTCAACTTAGGATTCACAAGGAAAAATTTTCACTAGTGAACAGAATAAAAAATGATTCTATGAGAGAAAATAAGAACTATAAATAAGTATCTTGATATTGCTTTTGGGGAAAAATATATAGTTTCATTATGATTATCCAAACTACTAGCCATAGTGTAATTTATACACATCTGTACTAGTAAATCCCAAAAGAGAAGGTAAAGTATGTTCTTATTCTTTAAAAATTTCCTTATCAAGCAGCAACATTTACAGTGACAACTTGTTAAAAATGCTGAAATACTGATCTCATCCAAAAGTACTAAATCAGAATTGCATTTTAATACATATTAATATGTATATAATATGTAAAAAAATACATATTAATCTTTGAGAAGCAGTTCTTGAAAACACCAAATCCTAAATAGTCTACTTAGCCCCTGTTTTATTGAATTTTGTTTGTAATGTAAAACAAAATTTGCTTCCCCTGATGAAGTCTTTTGATAGCATTAGCAGTAGCAAGAAAGAGGAATTTATTATTTAAAGGAATAGAATCCAGTAAGAATAAATGAGAAGTTACCAGGAAGGTTATATTCCATCAGTAGTCATGTTGGTATATTGCTGTTGTTGTTTTTGATATGTTTTTTATACATTCAATGTAATATTGGTTATCATCTGTTTCAGTTTGTATCAATCAGGGGATTATCTTGGGATAGGTAGAGTAATTATAGCCAGTCCATATAAACAGTGTTAATCAATACCAATTATGTCTCTTCTTCACATACAGGAAATATCTACATAGCAAGGGTCATCTGATTTTTATCAGTTACATCAGTTAGCATGAATCCTTTAAATTATTTAAATGTTGATTATGTAAATATGTTTGACCTGATATGTTTCCCAGAAAGTTTAAATATATATATTCTCATGCAATTAATATACTCAGTTGGTAAAGGTTATTTCTTAATGTAATTTCATAGCTTTCTGTCAATTTTTAAGATAAAAACTAATTTTTATTTTGATAACATTCCTACTAATTCATTTTATCTATTAACAAAAACTATTCTATCTGGAAGCATAATTTAGATAAGGGCAGAGCAGATTACTTCAGTCACAGTGACATTCAAATACAAATTAAAAGAACATGGTTTCAAGTGATCCCAGAAATTATACCAAAATGAAGATCATGCACTATTTAAGTAGTATGAGTCCAAAACACCGAAAGTGGTAGGACTGCTTATGTAGTAATATAAATGATTTATAAGAAATACACTGGAATTTATGAATTAAAAATTCATTTCAAAAGAGTCAATTCAGATGTCCATAAATTTAAAGTGTTAACATTATTCAAAAATATTTAGAGGGCCTTATTTACAATTATCTTTACAGATAATATTATATGTTATCATTAAAAATCAAAAATGGGGGGCATCTGGGTGGCTCAGTGGGTTAAGCGTCTGCCTTCAGCTCAGGTCATGATCTCAGGGTCCTGGGATCAAGGCCCGCAATCGGGTTGTCTGCTCAGCAGGGAGCCTGCCCCTACCTCCCCCTCTGCCTGCCTCTCTACTTTCTTGTGATCTCTCTCTCTCTGTCAAATAAATAAAATTTTTAAAAACAAAATAAAATAAAATAAATAAAATAAAATCACAAATGATGTTCTAATATTCATCTTTAAAAATGATATGACTTTTGAAATTATCTTTGGTATACTAGTTGAGATAGCAGTTTAAGACTCAGTTTCCTATAGAACATATTTGTAGCTCAACATGCTGGGCAAATTATCTAAAGTAATAAAGATAACACCTAGAAGTCTTATGCTGTCTGTACTACTTTAGTATAGGAAACATCATGTAATAAGAAATTCAGATAGCTTGACCTTCAAATACATGGGAGATGAATATAATTTTGTTTTCTATTTCCTTTTTTCCTCTACTTAGTACCTAGTGCTCGTAAGGAAAACATAGCACATAGGGATATAAATTGAATTCAATAACTCTTAAAACATATAGAAGTCCCTTTTTTAAAATCTCTACAGACTTTCAATAATTTAATTAAAGAGCCAAATCAAGTTACCAAAGAAAAAGTAAGAATATGTGAATCTTTCAAGTAAATTAACTTTTTTCCCCTGTCATATGTTTGCTTTTATTTGGAAGAGAGAGAGAGATTCTCCATTACAATAGTCAATAAAACATAGACTTAAATATTCTGAGAACCATGCCAGTCTCCTTTCCTAAAACTAGATACAGAATCTACATCAGAACAAGGAGTATACAGTTGATAGTACTTACACCTCCTCACATCCCTCAACCCAGAAGTATATAAAAAATAAATAAAAATTTTCCTCATATTTTCATGGTTTTTCTTCCTTGAAAACAGGTCTATCACTAAAGCAAATTTTTAATGTTTTTCTACTAATACACTACCAAGCATAAAGTAAGTGTAATGACATATTTGTTCTAGAAAAGTATAATTAACTCTCATTGTGTTGAGATTATTATATGCATTTTTTATATAGACTCAAGTATTTCCAATCTTCTAACTTCCCTTTTGGAGGTCGAACAAAACAAACAAAAAATATAATACATGTTATAAATATAAACAAAGAAATGTCTAACTCTACCTGTGGGAGGCAACTTCCCACAAGAGGTCATATTTGATCTAGAAAAAGAAAGTTAAAACAAAAAAAAAAACAAAAAAAAGGAAGTGTCTTCATTGTAAGAAATTTTCCATACCAAACAACAACAAAAGGTGTATGGATGTGAATGTATGCGAATTTATATGATTGTAAAGGAAGAAAATATTTATCAGCCTCAGAGAAAAACAATCTAAACAGATAGCTTCCCCCAAGCTTCATCTCTCACTAATGGACAAAGTGAAGCTAGTTTTCCTGGCTGGCTGGAGCTATTCTAAAACATTTTCAAGAAAGCTGATCATGCTGACTTATACTTTCCCCATCTTTTTTTTTTTTTTTTTTTTTTTTTTTTTTTTTTTTTTAAGATTTATTTATTTATTTATTTGTCAGAGAGAGAGAGAGAGAGAGAGAGAGAGAGAAGCGAGAGTGAGCACAAGCAGACAGAGTGGCAGGCAGAGGGAGAAGCAGGCTCCCTGCCAAGCAAGGAGCCCGATGTGGGACTCGATCCCAGGACGCTGGGATCATGACCTGAGCCGAAGGCAGCTGCTTAACCAACTGAGCCACCCAGGCGTCCCACTTTCCCCATCTTTTAAATTCATTCCAACTACATGTTGGAATTTATAAACTGTCAATTTATATAACAAATGTAGTACTTGACTGATACTGATTCATGTTTTTAAACAGGTGTATGCTTAATGAATGTGACACAATAAATGTTATCTCTATTTGCAAAAACAAGACAAAGCATGAGAAATAATTTATATCAAATATTTTCCCCAAATAATTGTTTATATTCAAGTCAATGTCAGGGTCCAAATAAGTTACACAGCAGGTTGTTTCTTAAATTGCTTACCCAGCTACAATCTTTCTTTTGCCTCATTTGTAGTTTCTGTAATTGTCACATCTGCAATCCACTTTTACAACTGAAATAATACATTGCAGGGAGAGAAAACACAATACTGGAGTGTATTTGAAATTAAGAACTAACCATTTCAGGTCAGAGAGGCTATAGAAATTTTATTATGTGCTAGAATCTCTTATTTAATAAGAACTAACTCAGAATGTCACATTCTTCATGCCTACAAAATTATGAGGCAAATATTGTATGTTTCAAGAAAATGTAAAATGTATTTTACATCATGTGTAAAAATCACAGATGTGTGCATGCACATGAACACACAATACTACATCAAAGAAATCCACCTTCTGCAGGTAACCATAAATGTCTTGATTTAATATTAATATCACATTTTTATATGAAGATATTGATAATGGTCACTTTAATGCAGTACTTTCTGAGCAAGTGGCTTGCGAGTCCCAACTAACCTTGAAATGAATGCAGATGTAGAGTCTCAGGATAAAAAGTTGTGCATGTGTACAAATATATATTTGAACATATTTATGCTAACTTTCAAATATAGGCATTCCTAAGCAGAAATGTGCATCTAAAAAATCAATATAGTTATAGGAATTAACAAATTTATTGTTGTTTTCCACTTAAATGGAATTTCCCTCAGCAATTTTTAAAATGCTGCTACCATTCCATTGTGTGCTTTTCTCTGACAGTCAGAATTAAAAGTTAAGAATATATATGACATCAATTGTCTTTGAAGAAGTTAAGTGTTTAACTAAAATATCTGGAAAACTAATAATCAAGACATTGAAATTACTTCTTCAACACATCAAAAAATTAATATGGGTCTCTATTTACTATAAAGCACTTAATAATAATATGGCTAACTTTGAGGAAAAAAAAGATTTATCAACTGAGGAAAGAGATTAGTTTTAATGCTTCTTCTTTTTCAGTAACCAATATAATCCATCAACTTTTTACACATTTTCATTGAAATGGAAGAGTGACCAAATTCAAAAGACGATGTTATCTGTCATTCATATCTCTAAGAACCCTGATGTTTTGTTTCTAATTCTAATATGCATAACTAAATGCTATTTTCCCATCAGTGCACTTGAAATATTAGCATGTATTGCAGGGTCTCCTGAGTCATGATTTGCATCCATGAAATTTTGTTGATAGAACAAAATATAAATTTGATATGAGAACTGAGACTGGATAATCAAATAATAATAGTTAATACTAATATCATAAAGACATTTGATTTTAAAATGCAAAAATAATATTTCATAGCTCTTTATATGTAGAATTTGATTTTATTTACACACAGCAACCATTCACTGTGAAGTTATTGGCCCCCAGAATGGGTTAGATAGCATCGCCTAAGAGACATGTCCATGTACTAACCCCTGGTACCCGTGAATGTGACCTTAGTTGGAAATACGGTATTCTCATATGTAATTAAGTTAAGGATTTTCAGATTAAATCTTCCTGGATTTAGGGTGGGGCTTAAATCCAATGACTAGTGTCCTTATGAAACAAACAAGAGGGATATTTGGGACACACAGTTATACGAAGAGGATGGCCATGTGAAGACAGAGGCAGAGATCGGGGCGATACATCTGTAAGCCAAGAAACACCAAGAATTGCCAGCAGCCATCAGAAGTTAGGAAGCAAGATAAGATTATTCCTTAGAACCTTCAGAAGGTGCCCTCCCTGCCTCCGTTTTTTATTTCAGATGTCTAGCTTCCAGAACTGTGAGAGAATAAATTTACTTTGCTTTAATCCATCAAATTTATAATACCTAGTTATGGCCCCCTTAGGAAAACAATACAGCCTCATTTAACCGAAACACTAAAACACAGAGATTCTTATTTTCTCAAGATGAAATCTAAGTAACTGATTTGATGTGGGCAACATTAGCTTTGAGACAAGAATGAAATATTCTTTTAACATACGCTGTATTTTCATTTCTCTAGATACATTATGCAGTACTACAGTGTTTGGTCAAAGCAGTTACCATTAACTTTGAGTTCACAGGTGATATAGAAGAGTTGGACTCTAAAAGCAAATAAATATTAAGACCATTTTAACCAATATTTTACATGTGCTTTCTTTTTTAATGATCAGAGTGAAAAACAGGTAGTTAAACTAAGCCTAAAAGAGCTCTATTAGTAAGTAAAATTTTAACAAATTGAGTAATAATGTATGGCAATAGTTTAATTATCAGGGTTTTTTTTTCTTTTTTCCTCTTAGAGAGAAGATAAAGTAATGGTGTATCTTGTCATTGATTCTTAAATTTTATTTGTGACATATTTGTGATTGTCATATAGGGTATGTTAGTTAAAGGGAAATAGAAGTTTTTGAAAACATCTTTCCAAGGATTGCTTCTCTCTCATGCAGAGACCTAGAAATGTCACATTGTCACTTGCCAGAACTGACAAACATGTATGATTCCCAGTGAAGAAGTTTATTATGAAACAGATGCTAATGTTATACTTAGAAATGTTATCCTATAGGGAGGTAAAATCTAATTCTTCATTTAAAATGAATATTTTCTTCTAATTTTATTATTATGTTTTTAGAGTTTTATTTGTTTGCTTTCTCATTGGAAGTTTTAAGCCCAACGAGACAGAAGTCGTCTGGCACAAGTTATTCTGAGCTGATGCTTCTCATAGCAGTTGTGATGTACAGAACCTGGGATGTCCTCTACATTTATACTCTGCAAAATCCCTTAACCTTCATTGTAGCCTGGATCTGTGATTTGTTGTAATTAATAAAACATGGCACTCACATGATTGCATTTATATCCATCTATATATCTATTTTTTTATCTATTTATATTCATAAATGTATCTATATATCTATCTCTGCATAATACATACATACATATACATATATATTTGCACATATGCATGTATATTTGCATGCAAGAATGTGCTTCTCTGTAGAAATATGCAAGCATGTATTTGTATGCGGGCTTGTCAGAAAGACTTCTCCCACTTCTTGGTTTCCTAAGCTTCCATTTCTTGAGAGGACCTATGGAGAGAGCACTGAGTCAAGGAAATGTAAGCAACCTGTAGTCCCTGGTCAAAGACCATTAAAAAAGTGAGAATTCAGTTCTTTAAGTGTAAGGACTAAGACCGCCAACAGCCTGAGACAATTCAGAAATGAATTTTCCTCCAATCAAGTCTCTGATGAGAAGCTGTCCTGGTCAAACCTGGGTTGCAGTATAGCCTTGACCCATGGAAACTGAGACAGTAAACAAACTGTTTTAAGGTGTTAAATCGGGGTAATTTGTTGCAGAAATTTGCAATAGAAAACTAATACAGCCATCAACTTTTTCAACAATATTAATGGTCAATCCATTCTTTACTTCTTGATATACATTGCTGGCTTTTAGTAGGAATTAAACTATTTCGCACACTAGTATTTTTTTTCTGCTCTGTTTCCATTTTCATCTGTCAACCTTTTCTAACAGTGACTTGTTTAGAAATCCTGGACCTGTCTTCTCTAGACTTGTATAGTGATCAGGTTTTCTGTTTGTCTTCATTTGAGTTGGTTTTAAGTATAAGTCATACTCATTCTTCTTAACTGCTATTTGATAATGCACATATAAAACTCATTAGTATAAAAGTGCATTATATAAGAAAATGTATTTTGCAATTGTGCTACAAGCTTATTGTTTTCCCCTTTTCTTGGGGAGAGGGCATGGGGGAGAGAGAGAGAGAGAATTTTAAGCAGACTTCACGCCCAGTGTGGAACCCCACATGGGGCTCGATTCTACAACCCAGAGATCATGATCTGAGCTGAAATCAAGAGTCAGACGTGTATCTGACTGAGGCTTCCAGGTGTCTCACAGCCAATTTTTTAATAAAAATTTTTAGGCTGGCAGTGGCCTGTAATCAAAGGAGTGATTTTTGTAATGAGAAAACTGCCATCGGGATAAAAGTTTTGGTGGCATCGAACACATGATATACATGTTCAAGAGCTCTTCTACCTGAATGATGAGATCTCTTTGTCTAATATTTCTACTTTAAAAGCCCATTATTATAAAAATTATAATGATGCTTGGCTTTTTATTTCATTTTTTTGTAATTTATCAATCTAATCTCTTGGTTAACAGAATTGGCAGATGTCTCTATTTTATTCTGTTGATTTGGCAGACTTAATATATTCACTATAGAGAAGCCTTTCTTTTTTTTTCCACTCATCTCAGTTTTCATTTCTTCTTGGCACTTGTCCCAGTCCTCAGGGCTTTGCAACCTCCTGAGAGGTGCTCCTGCCCATGTCCTCCTCCTTCTTGGATCTGTCAGACAAATCCAATCAACAGTGGAACACTTTCCCCAGTATCCACTGATGAACAATGTGGTGTGGTACAGTGGTTTCTGGGGTTTTTTTTTGTTTGTTTTTTTGCTTTTTTATTTTTGTATATTCTTAATGAACCCACTTACCTGGGTTTATAAAAATCTAAACTATTTGTATTGACTATAATTTCTCTCTTTATAGTTTTATTCTTGAATTCTTTGAAGACATTTCCAATTCAAGTGTCCAGGAAATGGGAGCAGTGTAGAAAAGTAGGCAAGAGTATATATTTCGTGAAATTAGACATGTATGAGTTACTGGCTTCAAATGCTTTTTCCAGTGTTCACTGGCTAAATGGTTTTGGAAATGAAATTCATTCTTTTGAAGTTCAGTTCCCTCATCTCTAAAATGAGCATCTTTAGAATGCTTTCTCATATGGTAGCTAAAATAAATTAATGAGGTAGTATATTTTTAGCACTTACCAAAGCATTTTGGTATATCATTTATGCTTAATAAATAGTATTTATTATTATCTACATAATTATTAATATAAGAAGGCATTTTTAATACCACTGGTTCTTAGCCAGGGGTGATTTTGTCCCTCAAGGAACACTTACCAAGGTCTGTAAAGATATTTAGTTGTCACAACAAAGCCGGTGGGTGACAGGTTTCAACTGGAATCTAATGAGTAGAGGACAGTTATGATGTTAAATATCTTAAAATGTTTGGGACAATCCTCCACAGTGGGAAGTCACCAATCCCAAGTTGTCAAGAGTGGTGAGGTTGAGAAACACTGCCATAATTCTGTTTGCTCATCTACCTTTTTCTTTTGGCACTGGTGATGTTTTCATTTGAAGGCTCACACTATCAAAAAGTATTTCATTTTTTCCTTCTTTGCGTGCTTTAAAGTTATGCATATGTTTCTGCAAGCTAATTGACTTAGAGCAAAATGAATGACTCTGCTGTATAAAATATTAGGTATAGAAAAATAAGCCTAAATAAATCACTTTTTATAATTGCTAAACTCTTTTCTTACAAATGCATTATTTACTATAAACCAAATCATGATGTTTTTGGCCTTTTTAAGACATGTTTATAAAAAAGCAATATTAAGTATCCATCATTATTAGTTAATTATTTAGGGAACTGTGAAATATACTTAATGCAATTCAAACCAGCAAAAAATATTGTGTTTAGGTAAAATAAGTTATACCAGCTTATTATTGTATTTATCTTTTTTCCATCAATGACAAGCTAAATATTTGCAGGGTTTAACAGTTATGTTTAATCAGTAAAATTAATCATCATTAGTGAACATTTTGTAGTGATCAATAACATTCAATTTTATTCAGAGTTGATCACAATACAATGCATTAACAATCATCCAGAAATGTAAGAAAATAAACCATTATCTCCCATTTGAAATCACTATTTTCCATTACTAATGTGTACCTGAATGTTTTAGAAATTTTTTAGTTTGAATTAATGTTGGGGCACCAGAGTGGCACAGTCAGTTGAGTGGCCAACTCTTGGTTTTGGCTCAGGTTTGATCTCAGAGTCATAAAATGGAGCCCTACACTGGACTCCATGCTTAGCACTAGATCTGCTTCAGATTCTCTCTCCCTCTGCCTCTCTTGCTTGTGCTCTCTCTCTTTCTCTTTCTCAAATAAATAAAAATCTTTTAAAAAAAGAATTAATGTTGATGGACAGTAGTTACATTTAATCATGTTATATTTAAACACAGTATTTGTAAAGTAAAATGTTTTATATTACTCTTTGCACTGACTTGTAATGTTTAGTCCTTTCTTATCTATTTAACCAAAAATTTATATATATGCTATATACAGAAGAAAAAAAATATATATAATATTCAACAAGTGTACTTTGTGCCACTTTCTCAGTAAAGCTTTTTTGATCACTTTTTGAAACAACAATCCTCCACACATTTCTTATATTTCCTTTCCTTGTTCTACTTTACTTCACAATATAAACAACTATCTAATGTACTATATATTTTATTCCTTTATATTTAATATCATTTCTTTCTTTACCCACTAGCACATGTAAGAATAGGATCTTTAGGGTCTAATGGGTTAGGTTTTATCACAGTTCTGCCTGTTAGTAACTGTGGAAGTTGTGGCAAATTTATAACCTTCCTGTGCTTCAGTGTTTGTGGGAATAATAATGGTACCTACAGCATAGGGTTCTTTTGTGGTTTTAATGTGTTGATATATTTTAAAGTACCTAGCAGAAGTAAATGCTATGTAAATTTTAGCTTTAATCTTCAAACTGACAAAACACTTTTCTACTACTGAATCCCCAGAATCTATAAAAAGTCTGGCACATGACAGACATTAAAAGACTTGCTTGAAGAATGAGTATATCTTTAGCTACCAAAGGTTCTCTGATTATCTTTCATCACAAATATCTTACTACGATATCTTAGAAACTGCCATGTACTCCAACTCTTCACTTCAAAATAGCAGGGAAGGAGAGTGGAGTAAAGGTGACAACATTTGCAATCAAATCGAGGGGTTTTAAGGTTACACTCCATTTTTTGTATTACATATTCTTAGTGGCCAATTTGTCATTACTCATGGTTGAAAGGACAAAACCAATAACAGATAAAATAAACAAAAAGTACTATAATTGTAAAAACAAGACAATCTCTTTTGAAAGCAAACTATAATATGTTGGATTAAAAATAGCTTTCTACTTAGACAAAGTATAATGTAAAAAATTAAGTGTAGGAACACATGTAACTAAAAGAAATGAAAGCATTCTGCTTTGTAGCTGACAAGTCATCTACCTGGGATTTGTACTTGATTTACTATTAAATACTGTAGAGGACTTAATAAATAAAGTTAGACTTATGACAAATGTCAATCTATTTCTTTTTCATTTACATTTGAGAATTAGGGTCCTTTACATTTAAATGAATTAAATTATTCAAATTAGGATAAAAACAAAAGTGAATGATTATTTTAGATTAAATTTTTTATTTTATTTTATTTCATTCATCAAATCTAAAGGTAACGGCAAGCTAAGATGTACACAAAATACCTCACTAAACCTAACAGCATGAAGTAGGTTTTCTAATAACATTTTGTAGTTCAAGAAATTGAAAGTAAAAAGGTTAAGTAACTTACCATTTTAAATACAGCCAACATTCAATTACAGGTTTATGACACCATAAGACTCATGTTTTTCCAGTATCTCAAGCCTTATCATCATTGTTAGAACTAAGATCACATAGATTTTACCATTAGTATAGGTCTTTAATTTAAAACTTAAGATTGATCCTCATATCAATTTTACATAACAAATTTTTGCTTTTATCTATTAAAGTAAAACAAAGAACCTCCCATCAGAAATGATTAGAAACTGCACAAAATACATGAAATTATTTTTACACATGGACAACAGTCAGTACTGGTTTATGATTCTTGAAAGTTGAGATGTAAATCATGCGAGACAAATTCCTCATTTCATTGCCTGGAGACTATTTCTAGACCACTTATATTAGAGGGGAGAATCAAATGACCTTGGCATCTTTACATGATTGAAATGAGGACATGGTGATCAGAGTTTTTGGAATTTGTGTCTGCCAGAAGTGTAAGCCAGTTTTCTGAAGAGGAGGGAGCTATGTTGAAAAAGTGCTAGAAGTCTGTTTAGAGATTCTTGAGTCTTTACTGAGTACTATGCTGTGCATGCATAGAGTAAAACTCTAAAAAAGTAGGGCAAAGCAGACAAAGGTTGTGTAAGCATAACAATCCCAAGGTCTTAGAGAGAGCAAGTAGATGCTCAAGCTCCAACCCAGCTCCATGGTAGACTCTTCAGTAATAACATAGTGTTCGGTAGAGATCCAAGAGAGACTGTGCCTAAGTACTGTGGCTGAGCTTTCTCTGAAGCGAATACTCTTCTACTCCTGTGAATATCCCTGCCCTAGCAAAGCTTTAAAGCAAGCAGGAATAAAATTAATACAAAAAATTAATTTTAGGCTCCAAAAACACCAAAAAAAAAAAAGCACACTATCTTAGGGAAATGAAAAAATTACAGTGCTCAGTATCTAATCAAACTTCTAAACAAGTCAAACATTCAGAAACTGTGACACATAATCAGAATTAAATTCACTTAAAAAAACAGACCCAGGGGTTGCCTGGGTGGCTCAGTCATTGGGGCATCTGCCTTCGCTTCAGGTCATGATCCCAGGGTCCTGGAATCAAGCCCTGCACCAGGCTCCCTGCTCAGTGGGCAGCCTGCACTCACCCACTCCCCCTGTTTGTGTTCCCTCTCTCACTCTCTCCCTGTCACATAAATAAATAAAATCTTTAAAAAAAAAATAGACCCAGAATCTAAGAAATGATGGAATTATAAAACAAAGCTAAAAAAGCTATTATAATTATAAACATATATTCAACATAAAATAGGAAGTAATAGGTTAAAAATGGAACAATTTAAAAGACTCAAAGAAAATTTTTAAATATAAAAAAATTATTTAAATTTCAATTTTTACTGAATTTCATACTAAATGTAAATTAAACATTGTAGGAAAAAAAAGAAAGGATCAATGATCATGGAAGCAGAGCAATATAATCTATCCAAAATAAAGAAAAGAGAAAAAAAACCTAAAAAGCAAAAAACAAATAGACAAACAAACAACAACAACAACAAAAAAACACATGAATTGAGCCTCTGGACTTGTACAATAAATTGAAGCAGTGTAAAAAGATATAGAGTCCTAGCATAAAAGGGAATACAGGAAGATAGTTTCAGAAATTAATGGCTGAAGATGATAAAATGTAATAGAGAATTTATTTTAAGCTAATCAAACCTAAAAGAAATATTAAATGAAATTCTTCAGTATATATATATATATATATATATATATATATACACACACACATACCACATGGAAGTTTGTATCTTTCCCAAAGAATAAAAAGTACCAGAAACCATAAATAAGTTAGTAAATATAAAATATTATTTCTAATCCTTAAATTTTAAAAAGATAATTGTGCTTTTAAGCTAAAAATTAAAATAATGCCCTGTGAGGTTTATGATGCTTGCAGAAATAAATCGTTTGGAAATAATAGTATAAAATATGAGGAATGAAAGCATTCTTTTTTAAGATTGTATCTTGTACTTTATACATGAAGATTATATTATTTCAAGACAAACTTCAGTAAGGTGAATATGTGTATTTTAAATGTTAAAGTGGAGAGGAGGTGGGACACTTGGGTGGCTCAGTCAATTAAGCGTCTGCCTTCAGCTCAGGTTGTGATCCTGGGATCCTGGAATCAAACCCACCTTGGGCTCTCTGCTCAGGGGGATCCTGCTTTTCTCTTTCCCTCTGCCTGCCACTCCTGCTGCTTGTGCTCTCTCACTCTCTCTGTGTCACATAAATGAATAAAATCTTAAAACAAAACAAAACAAAACAAAATCAAGGGAAGGCAAGATGGTGGAAGAGTAGGGGACCTCCTTTTATCTAGTCCCTTAAATTTAGCTAGATAACTATTAAATCATTCAGAACACCCATGAATTCAACCTGAGATGTAAGAAAAGAATATTTGGAACTCTACTAGCAGAAAAGCGATGACTTTTTGTGAGGTAGAGACTGTGGAAAAGTGAATCTGAGGGGACATGTCGGAATATAAACTGCAGAGGGAGGAACCTCAGTAAGTGGGCTACCAGAAAGTGATATAGTCCCAGAGGCCAAAATCAGAATTACTGGTGTGCCTGAGGAAGAAGAAAGAGGGAGAGGGCCAGAAGGTATATTTGAGCAAATCATAGCTGAGAACTTCCTTAAACTGGGAAAGAAAGCAGGCATTAATGTCAAAAAGGTAGAGAGGACCTTTCCCAAAAATCAATAAAAATAGATCAACACCCTGACATATAATTGTGAAGCTTGCAAATTTCAGAGATGAAGAAAAATCCTGAAAGCAGATTGAAATAAGAGATTCCTAATCTACAGGGTAGGAATATTAGACTTGTATCAGACCCATCCACAGAAACCTGGAAGGCCAGAAAGGGCTGGCATGATATATTCAAGGTAATAAAAAAGAAATACATGTGCCCAAGAGTACTTTATCCAGCAAAGCTGTCATTCAGAATAGAAAGAGAGATAAAGAGATTCCAGAACAGACAGAAACTGAAAGAATATGTGACCACCAAGCCAGTCTTACAAGAAATATTAAGGGGAATCCTATAAGTGAAGAGAGAGCCCAAGAGTAACATAAACCAGAAAGAAATATAGACAATCTACAGAAACAGGAACCTTACCGGTAATACAAAGGCACTAAATTCATATTCTTCAATGGTTACTCTGAATGTAATTGGGCTAAATGCTCCAATTGAAAGACACCAAGAATCAGATTGGATAAAAAAGCAAGACCATCAATACGCTGTCTACAAGAGACTCATTTTAGACATAAGACATCTCTAGACAAAAAGATAGAGAAACATTTATCATGTTAATGGATCTCAAAAGAAAACTGAGGTAGCAATCCTCATATCAGTCAAATTAGGTTTTAAACCAAAGATTCTAGTAAAAGATGAAGAGGGTGACTGTATCATACATAAAGGGTCTACCCAACAAGAAGATCTAAAAATTATAAATATTTATGCTTCAATTTGGGAACAGCCAATTATATCAACCAATTAATAACAAAATTAAGAAACACACTGATAAATAGAAAATCTGAACAGACCCATAACCAGCAAGGAAATTGAAGCAGTAATCAAAACCTCCCCCAAAACAAAGAGTTTTGATAGAATTCCCAGAAGAATTCTATCAAAAACTTAAAGAAGTACTAACACATATTCTACTGAAGCTATTTCAAAAAATACAAATGGAAGGGAAAACTTCAAAACTCAATCTATGAGGCCAACATTATCCTGATCTCAAACTCGGAGAAACATCCAATCACATGAGAGAATTACACATCAGTATCCCTGATGAACATGGATACTAAAATACTCACCAAGATACTTGCCAATAGGATCCAACAGTACATTAAAAGGATTATTCACCAGACCAGGAGGGATTTATTCCTGGGATGTAAGGGTGGGTCAACATTCTCAAACCCATCAACCTGATAGATCACATTAATAAAAGAAAAGAACCCTATGATCCTTTCAACTGATGCAGAAAAAGCATCCTTGATGCTTGAAAAAAATACAGCATCCTTTCTTGATTAAAACTCTCCACAGTATAGGGACAGAAGGAACATACCTCTATATCATAAAATCCATATAGAAAAAGCCCACAGCAAATAACATTCTCAATGGGGAAAAACTGAGAGCTTTCCCCCTGAGGTCAAGGAACATGACAGGGATGCTCACTCTCACATAGCTATTCAACATAGTACTAGAAGTCCTAGCATCAACAATTAAACAAAAAGAAATAAAAGTCATTCAAATTGGCAAAGAAGAACGCAAAGTCTCACTCTTCATAGATGACATGACACTTTATATGGAAAACCCAAAAGACTCCACCCCAAAATTGCTAGAATTCATACAGGAATTCAGCAAAGTATCAGAATATAAAATCAATGCACAGAAATCAATTGCATTTCTATACACTAACAATGAGACAGAAAAAAAGAGAAATTTTAAAAAATCAATCCCATTTATAATTGCACCAAAAACCACAAGATAGCTAGGAATAAACCTAACCAAACTTCAGAACACTTATGAGAGAAATTAAGGATGACAAAAAAACAGAAGAACATCCCATGCTCATGGATGGGAAAAATAAATAGTGTTAAAATGTCTATGCTACCCAGAACAATCTACACATTCAATGCAATTCCAAATAAAATACCATCGACATTTTTCACAAAGCTGAAACAAATAAACTTAAAATATGTATGGAACCAGAAAAGACCCTAAATAGCCAGAGGAATGTTGAAAAGAAAACCAAAGCTGGTGGTATTACAATGCCAGACCTCAAGCTCTATTACAAAGCTGCAATCATCCAGACAGTATCGTACTTGCACAAAAACAGACACATAGATCAATGGAACAGAATAGAGAATTCAGAAATAGACCCTCAACTCTATGGTCAACCAGTCTTCAACAAAGCAGAAAAGACTATCCAAAGGAAAAAAGACAGTCTCTTCAATAAACAGTGTTGGGAAAATTGGACAGCCACATGTAGAAGAATGAACTGGGTCTTTTTCTTATATCATACACAAAGATAAACTCAAAATGAATGAAAGACCTAAATGTGAAACAGGAATCCATCAAAACCCTAGAAGAGTACACAGGCAGTAACCTCTTCGACCTTGGCTGCAGCAACTTCTTGCTAGACATGTCTCCAAAGGCAAGGGAAACAAAAGCAAAAATGAACTACAGGGATTTCATCAAAATAAAAAGCTTCTGCAGAGCAAAGAAAACAATCAACGAACAAAGTCAACCAATGAAATGAGAGAAAGTGTTTGCAAATGACATATCAGATAAAAGGCTGGCATCCAGGATCTATAAACACCCCAAAAAGAATAATCCAGTTAAGAAATGGACAGAAGGCATGAACAGATATTTCTCCAAGAAGACATACAAATGACTGACAGACACATGAAAAAAAAAAAAAGCTCAGCATTACTTGTCATCAAGGAAATACAGATCAAAATCACAATGAGATTCCACCTCACACCAGTCAGAATGGCTAAAATTAACAACACAGGAAACAACAGATGTTGGCAAGGATGTGGAGAAAAGGGAACACTCTTACATTGTTGGTGGGAATGCAAACTGATATAGCCACTCTGGAGAACAGAATGGAGGTTCCTCAAAAAGTTAAAAATAGAATAACCCTAAGATTCAGCAACTGCATTACTAGGTATTTATCCAAAGGATACAAAACTAGTGATTTGAAGGGGCACATGCACCTCAGTGTTTATAGTAGCAATGTCCACAATAGACAAAAGATGGAAAGATCTCAAATATCCATCAACTAATGAATGAATAAAGAAGAGGTGGTATGTATGTATATATACATATATATGTACATAGACATATATGTATATATACATACACAGTGGAATATTAGTCATCAAAGAGAACAAAATATTGCCATTTGCAAAGATATGGAATGTATTATACTAGGTAAAATAAGTCAGTGAGAGAAAAATAAATATCACAAGATTTTATTCATACATGGAATTTAAGAAACAAAACAGATGAACATAGGGGAAGGGAAAGAAAAATAAAGTAAGATAAAAGGGAGGCAAACCATAGAGACTCTTAACTATAGGAACAAATTGAGGGTGGCTGTAGGGGAGGTGAGTAGAGGGATAGGGTAAATGGGTGATGGGCGTTTAGGAGGATACATGTAATGAGCACTGTTTTTTTTTTTTTTTTTAAGATTTTATTATATTTATTTGACAGAGAGAGAGAGAGATCACAAGTAGGCAGAGAGACAGGCAGAGAGAGGAAGGGAAGCTGGCTCCACACTGAGCAGAGAGCCCGATGTGGGGCTCAATCCCAGAACCCTGGGATCATGACCTGAACTGAAGGCAGAGGCTTTAACCCACTGAGCCACCCAGGCACCCCAGCACTGGGTTTTATATGCAACCAATGAATCATTAAATTTTACTCCTAAAACTAATATTAAACTATATGTTAACTAACTTGAATTTAATAAAATCTTGAAAAAAAAATAAAAGATTGTGGTAGAAGCTATAACCAGTGCATTAAGGGTAAAAAAAAAAATGCATACATTTAAAAAAGGAATAAAATTCTCTTTATATTCAAACATCATAAGTATCTTAAGGAATCAACAAGAATTAATTCATGAATTAAGCAAGGACATACTGTTCAAGGACAATAGAAGGAATCAGTTGTATGTATGTATACATTGACATTCAACAACTAGAATTTGAAATTAAATCAAAATATTAAAAATAATATCAGTATCTTAAATATATAGATATAAATTTAACAATATATGTATAAAAAACTGAAAATATCATCAAAAGAAATTAAAGGAGACCCCCCAGATTGATAAAGCATATTTTTCATTGCCAGGAAGATTCAATATTATTAACATATCAATTCTCCTTAAAATGATATATAGATTTATATAAACCCAAACAATTGCAGAGGGATTTTTAATAACACTTGGTAAGCTGATTCTTAGATTTATATGAAAAAAAAAAAAAAAGACCCAGAGTAGTCAAAGCAATTAAATGAAAAGAACAAAGTAAAGCACTCACACTTTCTTATTTTAAGATATAGCACAAATATTTTGTGATCGAGATTTTTATCTTCTTCTTAACATAATGCTCTGGCTGTGATTTCCAGGACTATTTGAATGAGAGTGGTGAAAAGGACATAACATGCTTTGTTTTTTAATTTATAGGCAGAAAATTCAGATTTATATTGTTGAGCAAATTAGCTACAGTGGCTTTTGTTTTTTGTTTGTTTTAAAAATGTCATTTATCAGTTAAGGAAATCTATTCTAAGATTGCTGAGTCTTGAGATGTTGAACTTGTCAATTAATTTTTCTGCATATTTTAAGATAATATGGCTTTTTAAGTTTTTTAATATGATCAATTATATTGGTTTGCTTTTGAGTTGAGGCCAGACTTGTATTCTTAGGGTGAACCTCACTTGTTTATGATATATTATTACTTTTATGTTTTGCTGGATTTAGCATGTTAATATTTTATTGATATTTTTATGTTTATATTCATGAGGTATACTTGTTGATAGTTTTATTTCTTGTAATACGTTTCTTTACTTCTAGCACTAAGGTAACTTAGGACTCATATCATGAACAGGTATTCTTTTCATCTTGTCCATTTTCTGAAAGATATTTGTAGAATTTGGTTTATTTCTTCCGTGACTGTAGTTTGAATTCACTATGAACACAACTGAGTCTTGTTTCTTCTTAAAAGATTTTTAATTATATATTAAATCTCTTCAATAGATATAGATCTATTAAGATAATCTAGTTTTTTTCAGTAAGTTTTGGTAGTTTGTTCTTTTAAGAAATCAACCCATTTCATCCAGATTGTCAAATTTATGGACACAGAATTATTTGTAGGATTCTTTTCTAGTGAGTTTAATATCTATGTACTGTGTAGTATACCTTGTTCAATACAATAGTATAACTCATTTCTAAAGTTTGGTGTTTTTTTTCTGCCCATCTAGCTAGAGATTTATAAATTATTTTCAACATTCTCCATATTTTTAATTGATATTCTCTATTACTTTTCTGTTTTTGATTTTATTGATTCTACTCTTCTTTCTTGATTTGGGTTTAATTTCTCATATTTTACTTGTTTAATAAGGAAGATATTTAGGTCACTGATCTGAGACCCTTCTCTTCTGATATAAGTATCTAATACTTTATATGTCCTTCCAATCAGAGTTTTAGCTGCAGCTCATACATTTTCAAACATTCTGTTTTTATTTCATTTGGTTAAAAATATTTGGTAATTTTCCTCAAAACTTGCCATTTGAGTTATTTATAATTGTATTATTTAATTTTCATGTTTGGGTTTCTAGATATCTTTCTGTCATTGGTTTTAAGTTTTATTATATTGTTAGCCAAGAACACACTTTGTATAATTATATATTTTAGGTTTGTTGTGGTTTGTTTAATGGTCCAGAAAATGGCCTAGTTGAATGCTTCATACGCACTTGAGGAAATGTGTATTCTATTATTGTTGAGAGGCAATTAGATCAATTTGATTGATTATGTTTTTCATCTCTTCTATCCCATTCCTGATTTTCTGTGTGCCCTATCATTTAAAGAGAGGAGTATTTAACTCTCCAAATATTTTTACCACATATTGTTTATTATTTGATATAGAACAGTGACCTTATTTCTTTGGATAAAGTATAGTTTAAATATTAAAGTAGTTTTAAAAGCTAGTCTCAAGTTATCTATATACTCTATTACTATATTCTCTATAAAATTATTACTCAATGAACAAAGTAGATTACTGTGTATTATTGCAATATTGTTATTATTCTAAATAATCTACATAGATTAAGCATATCATTTAGGTATCAAATCACTTTCATGTGTCTGTTTCCCCTATATATTGTGATATATAGATGAAGACATAAATGAATATATTTTCAAGAAGAGATAATTAAAACATCAGACATTCTTTGTGAGTGAATATACTTTGTTGAAAATCTTGTCAATATTTTTTCAAAACTAAAAATCCCTATTGCATCTTTATTTTGTACATAGAAATCAAATATCTAATCCAAATTTTATCCATGTTATCAGCCTCATATACAAATATTGGGGTTTATGAGATATTTATTTTAAACTGACCTTATCATGACCTTATCATATCTTATTGCATTACAGAAACAAGCAATAATCTCACTTGTGCATCAGAGCAGGGGACATTCACTATATTCTTCCCTGTCTTTTTAGTTGTACTCTTTCATTATTATAGTTTCCTATATTACCCTAAGGGAAATTTAAAAAAAAAAAAAAAGAAAGAAAGAAAGAAAGAAAGAAAGAAAGAAAGAAAGAAAAAAGAAAATACTATCAAGTAAAATAAAATACGTGGCTCAAATGATTGGCTTTTCTGGTACAGGAATATAATTTCAGTCTTCTTATAAATTATTATCATCTGAACGGCTACAGCATTCCCATTCAAGTTATCCAAGTTGCAAATGATTATATCAGTGATTATAGGGTATATTAAACCCTTTCATGCTAAGAATTATATTTTACCAAATATTGAATGCTGAAACACACACACACACACACACACACACACAGTGATATTTGATACATATGCATTCACTTGGTTTGAAATAAACAGTCTTATAAAGTAAATCAGTGAAAATCTTGATTCATTTGAATAAACCAATAGTTTGATTTTAGATTATGACTGCATCTTCTGCTCTTTTATTTGATTTAGAACACACTTTTTTTTTTTTTTCAGTTACCTCATTGTGAAAATATTCTGGTTCCCATAAAAAAAAAATAGCTATTAGTTCATTTTAACAGTTCTTCTTACAACTTCAAAATATTCTTTAATTCACTGGCTTCCCTGATGAACTCTCTGAGCTTATTTCATTTCGTTATGTGCTCATTTGGCTCTGGCCACCCTGGTGTCCTCACTATTCCTTGATTAGCAGGCCTTCTTTTTTGGGCTTTCACATTTGCACTACCCAGAACTCTAAGATATCCTAAAGACTTTGGTCCTCCTCTCAGGTTTCTGTTCATAAATCTTATCAGAGATGCTTTCCAGACCATTTAATCTGTTTATCTTTTGTTCATACTCTCTTATTGTGACCTAGCATATTATAAATGCATTTCCTATTTGTTTGTTTTCCATCTTGACTTCCATTAACATTCAATTTCCGTGAGAACAAAAGCTGTCCATTTTGTTTACTTCTATATCCCCAGGTCCTAGAGTTTCTACCAGCATGTAGTAGACACTTCAGAAATACTATTTGATATATTTACTGGATAAATTAATGAGGAGAACATGCTCTGAACTGATGTATATAAGTTTACATTGATATTAATTGCTCATGCACATACATTTTAAGTACTATATTTTATACACTTATACAAACCTATACAACTAGAGGATTTTGAGACAAAGTTAAAAACAGTGCATGCTTCTTACATTCTTACTCATAATGCTTTTTGTAAACCTTCTAGACATATCAGTAATGATGGTAAAAGAATAGCATCAAAAAATGAGCTAAACAGAAAGCACAGATTTACTTATATGTTGTCTCCATGTTAAATGTGCTACAATTTAAAGAGTGCACTTGCCGTTATGAGCACCAGGTGCCGTTATGGAAGTTGTAAGTCACTATATTGTACACCTGAAACTTATATTACATTGTATGTCAACTAACTTGAATTTAACTAACTTTAAAAAATATTTAAATATGTTATGGCTTTACTTGATGTTTAAAAAATATTCTATATATCTATGATATTTAATTCAAGTACTTGTGTAAGTCCTTCACATAGCTCTGTACAACCACAAAATTTCATAGAGCTCAAGTGGACAACCCATAAAGTGGAAGAATCCAGGTCTCAAAAGAAGATAACTTTCAGTTAACCAGATCAAAAAAAAAGGAAGGAAGGAAACAAGCTGTGATGAAGACTATAGACTATTTTCCACTATAAAACTCTTAAACAAGGGATCACTCCTACCTAGATGGTCTATCCTAAAACAAAAAGACCTCAGGAGTTCCCATCCTTCTTGAGGAGAGTCCAAATCTTGACAGAACTCTTTCCAAAATATTCATGACTCCAAAGAAAAATACATCCATCAGGTTTGAAAACTAAACCTTGTCTATGGCCATACCATCCTGAACATGCCCAATGCCATTTGAAAACTAAACCTCCACAACTAACACTTTTGTCATAGAAACCAAGCAAGCAAGCAAGAGAGAAAGAGAACTAGGCAAGATGGTGGAGCAGTGGGGGACTCTGTTTCATCTGGTCCCCTGAATTTAGCTACACACCGACCACTCTGAACATCCATGAAATTAGCCTGAGAGGTAAGATTATACGTCTAGATCTCTATGGGGGTAGAGGATCATTAGTCGAGGGGTAGGAAGGATGGAGTTGGGGTCGCAGTGGGGGTAGGGGGCAGAAACAAGCCAGGCTGGGGTCCACTGCTGAGAAGATAGCTGAAGGTGTGTACCACCTGCCGGAGGCTGTAGTTTTCAGCAGCAATTACATAGGGGGAGACTGTGTGTTCTGGAAGATTCATAGAGCAGCAGCCTATAGCTTCTCTCCTCTGGGGTGGAGGTTTGAGTGAGGACATTTTCCTTTACTCTGATCTTCTGAGAAGGCACAAAAAGCCCAAGAGAAGAAAAATCCCAAGAAACTAGTTTCCACAGAGCCCAGCCCCTTGATAGGGAGCAGGGCAACTCCATCCAAGCAGGATTGAATAAAAAACAATGTGGTAGGACCCTCCCCCAGAAGAAAAGCTGGAAGAACAAGAGGACAATAACCCTAGGGTCCCCATAAAACCGTAAAACCCCAACACCAGGGGAAAACAGTATTTTAAGCTCCTGGTGTTGCTTCAGGTCCTGTGAATTTCTTAGACACAACTTTTCTCTCTCTCTCTTCTTTTTAATTTTTTCTCATATTTTTTTTCCATTTTTTTTACCTGCTTATCTTTTCAACTAAATATTTAGTACAACATATTCCACAGTAACTGTAACTTGAACTTTTTTACACATATACTTTTTTCTTTTTATTTTTCTATATATATAAATACAAACTTCAATGTAGTCCTTTTTTCCCTATTCAATACTATCTTTATATATATACCAGTTTTAATTTCTCTGTATATCTGTGAAGTAGTGTTCTCTAACAAAGAGAACAAAACACACCCAGGAAGAATTGAAATGCACTACATTGCCCACATCAAGGGATTATACCCACCTTCCCTTCACTCCCCCTTTTTATTTAGGTTTTCTGTGTAAGGGGGGGTGGTCTTTTGTTTATGTTTGTTTTTGTTTTCATTATTCTTGGGTTTCATTTTGGCTAGGTATTTTTTGGTGGTGGCTTCCAATTACTCTGAACTTTCCCAGGGTGCACATTGCCTGGATTGCGGTTGATATTTTTGGCTGTGTATCTCCTCAACTACAACTCAATAAACTGAATGATTGGGAGGAGGAACTCCAAAGAAAGGACCAAGAGACAATGGCCTCTAACCCGAACCTAATGGACATGGATATAAGCAAGATGTCAGAAACAGATTTCAGGGTAACAGTTATGAAGACAGTAGTTAGGCTGGAGAAAACTATTAATAGCAACATAGATTCTCTAAGGGCAGAAATGAGAGCTGATCTGACAGAACTTGAAAGTGCTATCAATGAGATCTAATCTAATCTACATACTCTAACAACTAGGGTAAAGGAGGCAGAAGAATGAATTATTGATCTAGAATACAAACTGATAGAAAAGAAGGATTAGGAGGAGAGCTGGAGCAAGCAGTTTACAATCCAGGAAAACAGAATTAGAGAAATAAATGACACCATGAAACGTTCCAGTGTCAGAATTATTGGGCTCTCTGAGGGGGTGGAGAGAGAGAGAGGGGACTAGAAGATATATTTGAGCAAATCATAGCTGAAAATGTCCCTAATCTGGGAAATGAAATAGGTATTCATATCCTAGAGGCAGAAAGGACCCCTTCCAAGATCAAGGCAGACAGACCAATGCCCTAGCCTATAATAGTAAAACTTCCCAATCTTAGAACCAAGAAAACTACCATAAGGGCAGTTAGGGGGAAGAGGTTACTTACATACAGAGGGAGGAACATCAGAATAATGTCAGACCTGTCCACAGAGTCCTGGCAAGCCAGAAAGGACTGGCAAGACATATTCAGGGTGCTAAATGAAAAGAACATGCAGCTAATAATTCTTTATCCAACAAGGCTGTCATTCAGAATGGATGGAGTGATAAGGAGCTTCCAGGACCAGCAGAAACTGAAAGAATATGTGACCACTAATACAGCCCTGCAAGAAATATTAAAGGGGGGGGGGGTTCTATACAGAACTGACATTTACAGAGACGATCTACAGAAACAAGGACTTCACAGGCAACAGGATAAAATAATAACTTTCAACAATCACTTTCAATGTGAACAGCCTAAATTCTTCCATAAAATGGCACAGGGTTGTAGATTGGATAAAAAGACAGAACCCATCCATATGCTGTCTATGGGAGACTCATTTTGAACATAAAGATACATCCAGACTGAAAATGAAGGGATGGAGAACCATCTTTCATCCCAATGGATCTCAAAAGAAAGCTGGGGTAGCAATTCTCATACCAGACAAATTAGATTTTAAGCTAAAGACTGTAGTTAGAGATACAGAAGGAAACTATATCATTCTTAAAGAGTCTATCCAACAAGAAGATCTAACAACTCTAAATATCTATGCACCCAACAGGGGAGCAGCCAATTACATAATCCAACCGTTAATCAAAATAAAGAGACATACTGATAAGAATACATTAATCATAGGAGACCTCAACACTACACTCTCAGCAATAGATAGGTCATGTAAGCAGAAAATCAACAAAGAAACAAGGGCTTTGAAATACACACTGGACCTCATAGATATATAAGGAATATTCCACCCTAAAACACAAGAAAACTCATTCTTCTCAAGCATGCATGGAACGTTCTCCAGACCACATACTGGGTCACAAATCAGGTCTCAACCAAACCAAAAGATTGAGATTATTCCCTGCATGTTCTCAGACCACAATGCTTTGAAACGAGCACTCAATCACAAGAAAATATTTGTAAGAAATTCAAACACTTGGAAGCTAAAGACCATCCTGCTCAAGAATGTTTGGATCAACCAGGAAGTCAAAGAAGAACTCAAACAATTCATGGGAACCAAAAAGAATGAAGACACATGGTCCAAAACCCATGGGATATGGCAAAGGCAGTCCTGGGGGAAAATACTAAGCCATCCAACTCTCACTCAGAAAAACTAAAAAAAAAAAAAAAAATCCTAAATACACAAACTATCTTTATACCTTAAAGATCTGGAGAATCAACAACAAATTAAGCCTAACCCAGGCACGAAAAGGAAAATAATTAAGATTAGAGCAGAGATCAATGAATTAGAAACCAGAAATATAGTAGAACACATCAACAAAATAAGAAGCCAGTCTTTTGAATGAATTAATAAGATCAATAAACCACTGGCCAGACTTATCCAAAAGGAGAGAGAAAAGACCCAAATTAATAAAATTATGAATGAAAGGTGAGACATCATGACTAACACCAAGGAAATAAAGACAATTATCAGAAATTATTATCAACAGCTATATGTCAATAAATTAAGCAATTAAGAAATGGATGTATTCCTGGAAACCTATAAACTACCAAGACTGAAATGCAAGGAAATTGACAACCCGAACAGACCAATAACCAGTAATGACATTGAAGCAGTGAGCAAAAATCTCCCAAAAAACAAGATTCCAGGACCTGATGGATTCCCTGGGGAATTCTACCAAACATTGAAAGAAGAAGTATTACCTATTGTCCTGAAGCTATTTCAAAAGATAGAAACAGAAGAAAAACTTGTAGACTCAATCTATGAGGCCAGCATTACCTTGATCCCCAAATCAGGCGAAGACCCCATCAAAAAGGAGAATTTCAGACCAATATCCCGGATGAATATGGATGCCAAGATTCTCGACAAGGTCCTAGCTAATAGGGTCCAACAGTACATTAAAAGGATTATCCATCATGACTAGGTGGGATTTATACCTGGGATGCAAAGATAGTTCAGCACTCACAAATTAGTCAATGTGATAGAACACATAAATAAAAGAAGAGACAATAACTACATGGTCCACTCAATTGATGCAGAAAAAGCTTTTGATAAAATATAGCATCCTTTCCTGATTAAAACTATTCAGAGTATAGGGATAGATGGAACATTCCTCAATTTCATAAAATCAATCTATGAAAAACCCACAGCAAATGTCATTCTCAATGGGAAAAGCTGAGAGCCTTTCTCTTAAGATCAGGAACATGACAAGGATGCCCACTCTCACCACTATTGTTCAATATAGCAATAGAAGTCTTAGCAACAGCAATCAGAAAACAAAAAGAGATAAAAGGTATTCAGGTCAGCAAAGAAGAAATAAAACTCTTTCTCTTCACAGATGACATGATACTTTATATGAAAAACCCAGAAGATTCTACCCCCAAATTACTAGAACTCATATAGTTCTTCAGTAATGTGGAAGAAAAAAAAATCAATGCACAGAAATCAGTGGATTTATTATGCACGAACAATGTAATTGTAGAAAGAGAAATGAGAGAATCAATTCCATTTAAAAGAGCATAAAGAACAATAAGATACCTTGGAATAAACCTAAGGAAAGAGGTAAATGATCTATACTCTAAGAACTACAGAACTCTTATGAAAAAAATTGAAGAAGGGACAAAAAGATGGAAAAACATTACATGCTCACAGATTGGAAGAATAAACATTGTTAAAATGTCTATGCTACCCAGAGCAATCTATATTTTCAATGTCATCCTGATCAAAATACCAATGGTATTTTTCAAAGTCCTGGAACAAACAATCCTAAAATCTATGGATCCAGGAAAGACCTGAATTGCCAAGGAAATGTTGAGTAAGTAAAACAATGCTAGGGGCATCATGTTGCCTGATTTCAAGCTATATTACAAAGCTGGGATCACTAAGACAATATGGTACTGGCACAAAACTGACACACAGACCAATAAAACAAAATAGGGAGCCCAGATATGGGCCCTCAATTCTGTGGTCAAATAATCTTCAACAAAGCAGGAAAAAATATCCAATGGAAAAAAAAGATAGTCTCTTCAATAAATCGTGCTGGGAAAATTGGACAGCTATATACAGAATGAAACTTGACCATTCTCTTACACTATATACAAAGATAAACTCAAAATGGATGAAAGACCTCAATATGAGAGGAGAATCCATGAAAACCCTAGAGAAGAACACAGGCAGTAACTTCTTCAACATTGGCCACAGCAACTTTTTCAAGATAAAGTCTCCAAAGGCAATGGAAACAAAGGTGAAAATGGGACTTCATTCAGGTGAAAACCTTCTGTGAAGCAAAGGAAATAGTCAACATAACAGAGAGGCAACCCACGGAATGAGAGAAGATATTCGCAAATGACACTACAGAAAAATGGCTGACATCCAATATCTATAAATAACTTCTCAAACTCAACACCCAAAATACAAATATTCAAGTCAGAAAATGAGCAGAAGACATGAATAGATACTTCTCCAAAGAAGACATACAAATGACTAATAGACACATGAAAAATGTTCATCATCATTAGCCATCAGGGAAATTCAAATCAAAACCACATTGAGATACAACTTTGCATCAGTTAAAATGCCAAAAACTGACAAGGCAAGACACAAGTGTTGGTGAGGTTGTGCTTAGAAAGGGAAACCCTCCTACACTGTTGGTGGGAATGCAATTTGGTGCAGCTACTTTGGAAAACAGTTTGGAGGTTCCTCAAAAAGTTTATTTTTAAAATAGAGCTACACTATGACTCAGAAATTGCACTCCTGGGTATTTACTCAAAAGATACAGATGTAGTGAAAAGAAGGGCCATATGCACTCCAATGTTCATAGCAGCCATGTCCACAATAGTCAAACTGTGAAAAGACCCAAGATGCCCTTCAACAGACAAATGGATAAAGAAGATGTGGTCCATATACACAACTAAATATTATTCAGCCATCAGAAAGAATGAATATCCAATTTTTGCATCAGTATGGATGGAACTGGAGGAGATTATGCTAAGTGAAATAAATCAAGCAGAGAAAGTCAATTATTGTATGGTTTCACTTATTTGTGGAACATAAGGAATAACACAGAGGGCATTAGAAGAAGGAAGGGGAAAATGATGGGGGGATATTGAAGGGGGAGACAAACCATGAGAGACATGGACTCCAGGAAACAAACTGAAGGTTTTAGAGGGGCAATGGGTTGGGAGATGGGTTAGCCCAGTGATGGGTATTAAAGAGGGCATGTATTTCATGGAGCACTGGGTATTATACATAAACAATGAAACATGGAACAGTACATCAAAAACTAATGGTGTACTCTATGCTAACAACATAATGAATGATTGAAAGAAAAAAAGAAAGAAAGAGAAAGAAAGGAAGAAAAATAAGAACAGAAAAGAAAGAAAAGAAAAGAAGAGAAAAAAGAAAAGAAGGAAGGAAACCACTATTCAGTAAGTATTGATT
Source organism: Martes martes (assembly GCF_963455335.1). Taxonomy (NCBI): domain Eukaryota; kingdom Metazoa; phylum Chordata; class Mammalia; order Carnivora; family Mustelidae; genus Martes; species Martes martes. The sequence goes on from NC_137889.1 coordinate 97,862,205, forward strand.
GTCTACCCTGTGCAAAGTTGGGAGGGACTGAATGAACTACAGAATAAATGACCACTCTACTCAATCAACAATTACTGGTCATGGAGCGCCTGGGTGTCTCAGTTGATTAAGCAGCTGCCTTCTGCTCAGGTCATGATCTCAGGGTCCTGGGATTGAGCCCCACATCAGGCTTCGTGCTCAGTGGGGAGCTTCCTTCTCCCTCTGTCTCTGCCACTCCCCTGCTTGCACTTGCTCTCTCTAGATCTCTGTCAAATAACTAAATAGAATCTTAAAACAACAATAATTATTGGTTTAACTCCTGTTACATCCAGATATTGCTCAAGGCAAAACAAAGAAAATCCCCCAACCTTAGGGAGCTTGAGAGTAGTAGGTAAGTTTTCCCGAAGAGGAAAAAATTGAAGGTATTGTTACTGTTAAGAGCACACTTGTTGTAGTGTAATGTGAGTAGAACAGAGTGAGGACAGGCAAGGTAATTGTGGAGAATGGCTCAGGTACTTTGTGTTGTAAGTGGGATGTAATTGAGCTATGGGAGATACATATGGGGTAGAGGATGGAGGCGGTAGGATTCACACTGTAGAGACTTCAAATGCAAAGTCTGAGGATTTTGTACTGAATTTGCTGGTCTTGAAGAGCCAGTGGAGGTTTGTGAATAGGAAAGCAGTTCTTAGAGTTCAGAATGAAACAAAGAATGTGTTATTATATGTTGATATTATTTTAAAACTTAAATGTGCCTACATTTTGTTTTCATCTCAAAAGCCCTATAGGAGACAGAAACTTGTCTCTTCGTGAGCTACTAGGATTAAAAAAAGAAAGAAAGAAAGAAAAAGAAAAAAGAAAAACAAAATGAGACAGTAATATTAGTGTCTATGACTCCTTTCATCCTTTGAAGGTCCTTTCTTTTGTATAGAGAGCTAGATCCTTTACAAGTTACTAGTATGTGGTTGAACTAACTCTTTGACCTATTTATCATTTTGAAAGAAGCTGAAATGGATTTGTGAAATGTAGAATATACTCAGATCAACACAATGCCCGGCCCTTGCACCCTGATGAAAAGCAATATTTAGGCATCTAATATTTATATTCATTTCAACTTGTTTGCTCATTTTTCACTGTCAGTGCCCATAGAGATGAAAGAAATTAGTTTCATTATTGATGACTTTTAAATACAGACAAGCTTGGGGAGGGATGAACTCAGACAGATGTATGTGCACCAAAATGAATGTTACATCCTACCAATACCTGTTAAAGAACATTAATTAAAATGGTACTTTGGATGATGTCCTTACAAGTCATTTCCTTCAGTCTGTCATTTACTTATACCCATGTATGTTAAACTATCCTTACTGAAATGGCCACAGCAGAAAAATAAAATGGATAATTTTGACTGAAACCATCTTTGTCTTTTGCTCACACAAACACACAGTGAGATAGCTTGAACAACAGATTTCTTTTGGGTGAACACCTAAGACCTTTGCATATGACTCAACTTGCTACTCTAATGTGGTATTCATTAATATGTGGAGATTTCTTGGAAGATAAGAAGCTTCCAAATAAAAATGGTAAATGCTCTTGCTTCCAAGCATCTCCCCAGTAATTCATATTTTCCAGGCAGATTTGCAGATTTTTTTCCCCAGCTTACCTTTGTGATGCTTGCTTGAGCAGAATAAAATGAAGAAAAGTTCAAGTTTAAAACCTTCCGACAAGAAAACTAACTTTTAAAACTATCATCTATACATAATAAAGTAATAATTTAATACAAAGAATTCCTAGCAATGCTAATCAGCTTCCTGAAAATCATCAGGCTAAAACAATCATTTGCCCTATATTATAATTCTGGCCTTTTTGCAACGGAGTCCCTGAAAGTAAATGATGTGGCATCTCCTTTGCTAAAAAGATCTTTTTGACCATTTCCATGAGACATACATTAAGTTGTTTTGGAAGTCACTGCTAATAACCTTGCCCTTTAGACCTTGGCTTGCAGAGATAATGAGTCAGGATTTGCAGAACATTTCATCTCTGCTTCAAGTTCCAGCGTGGTCAGGGTATTGAATGACCCAGTCTAGTAAAACATAACTGCTCTTTCTTTATTCTCATTACAGCTGGGAAACAAAAATCTCATTAGCTAGCTGACTGGAGTACTCTGTATGGTTAACTGAAATATGACCTATCAACTGAGCAGCTTTGAAGTGTGGGACAAACCAGGAAATTCAGGGGAGTTCCAGTTGCTGTTCAGCTGGAAGCTCATTTAGCTCCTAGTAAATGCTGTCTCTAGAAACTAATCTAAATTCATTGTAACCCTTTCCTGAAAGTTTTCTCAAAATGTTTCTATAATTCTAAAATGAAGGTAGAGGTGAAAGAGAATAGATCCTCAACCTATTTGTTATTTTTAGTTATAAATTTAGCTTACTGAAACAATGAGAGCTAAAAAAAAAAATCTCTTGCTTTAAATACTGTTATAAATGTTATAAATGTTATAAATATACATAAATATATATAAATATATAAATGTTATAAAATCTAGTATCTCCTGTCTAGATGCTGTATTATGATTAGTGTGTATAATAATTCCATCAATTAAGTTCAATTAATACCAATCAATATATGACTTTGGAACAACTGAATGTACTTACTCATTCACACATTAGTTAGTGCCCCCTTTCTATACCATGCAGTGAAGATATAGAGAAAAAAATGATATATGGCGCCCACCTCTAAATTTAAGAGATAGGAAAAGAGCCAATAATTACAACACTGTATTGAGGATTGTAATAGAAAAATAAGTACATATGTATACATATTATATAATTGTATATATAATTGTAGAGCCTTACGGCTCTAATATTCATCAGAGATTTGCTTTATGACTTTATTTTCACTGAAGTCAGTAGTATTTACATGTAATATTAAGAGTGTTTGAATTTCACACATCTTATATTTCAATGCAAGCAATCAAAATCCTCCTAAAGGTTTCTTGATAGTCCATCTTACAAAATGGTGCCTGCAGTACAAAATATAAAGCTTACTTTCATCCAGGGAAGAGTTGGAGTGAGACTGTCATTATGTCCGTCTCCAGCCCTCTCACAGAATGCTAAGAGACACAGTTTGCAGCAGCCATGCCTTTTTATATGATTCCACAGTCTCAAGTCATATCATAAAAAGATTGGCCTGAAGTTATCCTGAGGTATTTCTGGTTGTGCCTGGTTGTATAAATGCAGAGCCTCTAGTCAATGCATTTGACTGAACCCTTCTCTCCTTGGCTGCCTTCCATAGTGGTGCCTCAGTGGTTCGAAACATTGCTTCCTGCTCTGAGCTTCCTCACACATCTCTCTTCTCCAGGTCAGAGTGCTCATGGGGAACATTAACTCATATGTGGCAACAGGACATCTTTTCTGGAAAAAGCCTATAACGTGTCTCACTACAATAGTCATTCTTCCAAACTCTCCTGGAAATTCCTGCTATCTAAAGTTCTTCTCTCATCTGTTTAAATCACAATATGAGGAAAGCTCTACTACCTTTCAGAAAAGTCCAACTTTCTCTACTTTGACATTCATAAACCAAAGGGCATAAGTATTCTTGCTTCTGTTGCTTGATATCACCAGTGAAAAAGCTTATTCTTGGTTTCTTTATATATATAAGGAAATATTTCTAACTACTTATCATATTTTATTTTATCTAGGCCATAGAATTATACCAGGGCCTGGGCATGTGGATAATCTCAGGCTCAGGCATATGATTTCACTTCTGAAGCTCTGCACCTATTTAGTCCTCTCCATATGAAGACCCCCTCTCCCCACTCCTCCTATTAATTCTTCAGCCCTTTTCTACCTGTACTTTTCTCCAGATTTCTGGGATATGTGAAAATGTGTTAAGTGTTCTTGTTTTGTGTATATGTATCAATTTTTTTCATTACCCTAGCCCTCATCATAACTTTCATTGTACCTATGGGGATGGGGATTTTATTTAATTTGTTCACAACTATAACCACATATTGGGTACTTAACAAATACATTTTGAATAAATAATGAACAGATCAGTAAATCTAATGACAATAGCACCACATCATTCATATATATTAAAGTTATATACATTTCAAAGATTATAGAGAAATATATGAAAATCAAATGTTATAAAAGGTAATGATATATGCAACTTATTTTCAAATGACTTAAAAAAATAATAATATGCATATTGTCCTTGCAATACATGGTGGTAAATTTAACGTTGTGCCATGAATATCTAACCTATTCAGAAATTATTCACTTTTTCCGAAGGTTTTGTTCTAAGCTACATTTTATTCACTACTTATTATACACAAAGTCATATAATAAATACATGTATTGAAAAAATATTTTGTATTTTTAACTTTTTTTTTTTTTAAGATTTGATTTATTTGAGAAAGACAGAGACAGAGACAGAGAACATGAGCAGAGGGAGGGAGACAGGGAGAGGAAGAAGCAGAATCCCTGCTGAGCCGGGAGCCTGACATGGGGCTCAATCCCAGGACCCTAAGGATCATGACCTAAGCCTAAAGCAGATGTTTAAACGACTACGACACGTAGGCACCCTGAGGAAAATCTTTTAAATACACCTTTGGTATAAGATTATATTTTTATTCCTACTTTAAAAATGCAAAAATCCAGCATAGGTCAGGGAAATCCCATAAAGCAGAGTTTGAGTCCAGGCAGACTGGCTTTAAGAATCTGTTTTCTTAATTGCTATCCTCTAGTGGCCTCTCAATACATTCAGAATCTTTCATGTAATGGGCGGAAGTTGGGTAACCCATAATTCTAAAGTTCTTGTGACTATATTTGTAGATAGAGGAGATCTTTAAGGAGATTAAGTTAAAATGAAGTTATATAGGAGGGTCCTAATCCAACATAACTGGTGTCCTTAGAAGAAGAAAAGATTAGGACACGGACAACACAGCCTGAGGGATAATCATGGGAAGACACAGCAAGAAGGTAGCCATCTGCAAGACAAGGAGAAGGGCCTCAGAAGAAACCAAATCTGTTCACATCTTGATCTTAGACTTCTAGCCTCCAGAACTGTATAAAATTGTGTTGTGTACACCACCAATTCTGTAGTATTTTGTTATGGAACCCCTGGCAAACTATTATATATAATCACCTATAATCCTAATTGATGAAAGTTTACATTAACAATAATAACCTCCACATCTTTAATACCTCAGAACATGACAACCAGAATCATTTTACCTTTCAAGCTGTGTGCCCTTGGAAAAATTATATGACCTAAGTCTCATTCTATCTATTCAATGGGAATAATGACCTTATAACTAGAAATACTGTGAAAAATAAGTGAGAGGATACATGTAAACTTTCAGCACACAGTGTATTGAGTAATAAGTGTACAGTGTATGTGGTCATTTTTCTTAATCACTAATTACACAGTAAGTTATTTCATAGGACCAGAATAAATTATCCCTTAATCAGATTTAATTATTGTTTATTCAGAATTAAGTTAATATGAGTTTAAACTCTATTTTTAGTGCTTATTTTTGTTTTTTCTAGTATTTTTCATGTATTTTCCTTTTTAGCATTTTTTTTCTATATGAAGTTGAAAAAATCAGTATCCAGAATGTTGTCAGGAATATTGGACTGAATTCCACATAACAGGTAAAATAACTAAGTACTGTATAATATTAATGGATGAGTAAAGAGCATATGTCAGGTCTGCCTTTCTCTGACACATGCTCTTTATCTCTTTCTTTCTTTCTTTCTTCTTTCTATTTTTAGAACTTCACATACACAGAATTAATTTCATGGCATAATATTAGCATCACTACATCCAAAGCCACCCTCTAATTTATTTTAATTGTGTTTTATTTTTTCTTTACCCTCTTTTTCTGCAGTCCTATTCCTCTTGCCTTCCATTCCTATTTTTAGTATATTAAAGGATTTTACCATCCATCCCATTGCCAATTTTCTTATTTAGATGTAAAAGTACCCTTGAAGACATGTGGAATGTTTTGTGAAATGTGCGTGCATGAGAGAGAGACTTATGCTGAGCCTTCCATTATGTGCGTATATACATTTAATTTATCATTTATTCAAAGCAAGGGATACCTGGGTTGCCTGCAGCTCATTGTTACAATCAAAAATGTTGTGAACTTTCTTATTTGTATAAGTCAACTTTTGCACCCTTGGAGAGTTTCTTTACAACACGTATGTGGAAAAGCTTCCACCTAACCTTCCTCTCTTCCTTCCTTTCTCCTTCATTTAGGATCACGTTCCAGTCATGGTCTGATGGCTGTGCTGGTCTCTCCTGACTCTCCATTGTCTCTCACAGGGTTTTGCATTGATACATTTCTTCCATGATTAATACCATCTTGGCATTTTCTCTTCAGAGAATATGGACTATACAAACTCTGATAAGTGCTTTTCTTTTCCTGTTCCCTTTTTTATTAGTTTAATTTCAGGAGTTATTATGTAACTAATTTTTATAATCTTTTCCATTTTTCTCATGAAATTCCTACTCTTTTTAACCAAGTTTTAACCTTTTCTACTATATCTGTTAATATAGATAAATAGCTATAATTATTTCAAAGTCTTTGTCTGATGTTTCCAATATATGGACCACTGATCTCTGGTCTAGTACTTTTGGAAGATTTATGGCTTAATAATTATTTTTTCTTATTCTTTTTCTTTTTTTTTATTAAATGGGAAAATCTGTGTTTGAAAGAATTTTAGAACATAAATATAATTTATGTCTAGAAAAAGATATATCTCTCCTTCTGTCTGGTTGTTAGCATAGGAGTTGGAGTCAATCTAATTAGAAATTGGGTTTGAGTTTTGTGCTGCTATAGTTAATTATCTCAGTATACTACAGACTACAGATGACTCCATATGGGGAGGATCTGTGTTCATTGTGCAATTTAACGTGGGGTCTAGAAAGCTGGGTTTTTTTTTCTCAGTGTTCTCAGTCCACTCTCATATTTCAGGAGTACCTGAACCCCTGCACCATGTTTGATCATTCGCTTCTAGCAGTTAATCACCGCTGCTTTTTAGTTGACCCAGAGCTCTCGGTGGGATAGGAGTGCTCTTGGTTCTCCTATAATTGTCAGTTTCTATCAGACCCTGTTTACCTGAGACTTTTTCTGTCCTTTTCCTCATGAAAGTACAATTCTTCCTTGTACTGGTAGAGTCTACCTTGTACTGGTAGTGTATGAGCATGTATCTTGTCTCTACCCCAGCAACAAAGAATCTTTGCTTTGAATCAATGAAGGATTCTCAACATTAGTGGGTTTCCTGCCCCTTTTCTCAAATCAGTGCAAGGATGGGAGAAGGGGGAATCTTCCTCTTGCCCAGCATCTGTGGAGGTTTGGGGAAGAGACATAGAGGAGTTTGTAGCTCTTTCCTTAGTACCAGAGGGTTTTTGCTTTTATCCTTCTCCCAATGGTAGTGGGTGATTTGGGGGGAACATAGCGTAAAAGATTTTCTTATCTCCCCAAGAAAAACTTTAGCTTTGTATGAGAGAAGATGCCAGTACATGGACATTATTTAGTTCTGTCCGCTAGCATCAGCCAATTACCACTTCATGCTTGCATAAAGTTTACTTTGTATCTGTGTTCATGTCTACCACTTCTTCCTCCCTCCATCTGCCAATGGTGTAACATCCAATATGTTCTATATCTCCTCAAAGTGCTTGTTATCCTTTGAATTCAGCTCACGTGCTTGCTTTAGGATCTTAGCCATTTGTAAAATGTCTAATGGGTTAAAATGGTTATAATTGTATAATTCACATGGCTTTTGTTTTTGGTGTGGGAACAACATCCTTCTACTGTGGCTTTCTAAGTAGAAGCAGGATTCAAACTTATTTTTGATATTGCAAACTCTGTAATTGACTGTGTGTTGCAATTTAACTAAGATCATAAAAGCTCATAACAAAAATGAACCTTGGTAATTATTTATATTTTTAAAAATATTTAGTTTTAATACTTTAATTCTATTTATAATACCTGTTCTCATTTTTTCTACTTCTATTATGTCCTTAACTTGGCATGTAGATTTATTTTAACATATTTAATACTTTTTGTGATATGAAGTGGGTTAAAGGTTTAAAATAGATATCATAACTCTTCACTTTGCTTTACAACTGAGAGCAGAGAGGCACAAAGAGGTTGCATAATTTATCTAAATACATGTTGTACTGATGGGTACAGCTCTATTTGTACCCATGGATTTAGCTCAACTAAATCCAATACTAGTATATGTGCATACCTTAGAAAATTTGTCAAATTAGATCAGGCTGACTCAAAGTCTGTTTCCATGAGTAACTTAAAAGCCTCTCAGGAGTGTACTTATACCAAGAGTAGAGAGTGAAGCAAATACATTTGATCTAGTAATAAAAGTTTAGTCATCAGAGACAGGGAACAAGGAGAGTTTAGCATAATGTTTGTAACTCAAATTTATCTTCAGACTTACACCCTCATGGGAGATGGGTGATTCCTTCAAAATCTTAAGGCACCAGTCCAAGATTATACTGATGGCACAAGCAGAAGATCTTAGAGTTAGTGTATTTAAAAATCAAAGCATGGACAACTCCAGTGTTTTTCAGCTTCTCCTGCTGTAAATATAGTAGCAATTCTTTTTACAGCTCTATATTGCTATATACAAAGCTTTGTATCATATATAATTCTGATAGTGATCTTTTTACCTTCCATCCAATAGATTGTCAAAAAATATTAATTGAATAATGAATGCATTAAATAAACTTTACATCTCCCAGTCATCTACCTCTGATGAATACAGACCACCTTACTCGAAGACCACTCTCTTCATTTTATTCTTGGATGACATATTCCTTAAGTACACTTCACTATGATTTGACAACATATCTCAACCCCAGCAGTATATGCACACTACACACCCACAAATTCTTGTTTCCCATGTGCCTATGCCTGCTCTTGTTTCTCCTTCTTCACAAATGACTTAGAATCTAAGCACTATTCACAATAATCAGTTTGTTTGGTTTTTTTTTTCACTCTCATGTCACCTATTCCCATGATTCTTAACAAAGGATAGGAGAAATGGAATGTGTTTGTGGTGAGTGAAGGTGACAGTGGTTATAAATAAAAGCCAAAAAACTTAGTTCAAATAAAATTTTTGCAAGATATTTCAAATATGCACTAAAGCTTTTGGTACCCCTGAGGATAAAAACAACACTCAAGCAGAGAGAGGAAAACTGCCAGCTTCTATAAGGTTCACAAGTTGACTTTTTCAAACTAGGCCCTTTAAAAAAACACAAACAACAGTGGATACTGACAGTAGCAATGGTGATATGGAGAGGGAGGCAATTTCAGTGATGCCTGACTATAAAAATTCAGTGGGAGGGAGAAAACCCACTAGGATGGCCTCAAATATGGGCACTTAAGGAAAGATGAGCTGTTACTAGAGGTTACCAATGTATTGAAGATAGATAAAGTTGAATGATAGAATATTTCTGTTCACATGTAAAACATGCCTTGGGAATGCCTAGAATTAACTGGGCTGAGGAAACTTTTGAGGGTATTAAAAGTTTTACAATATATATTGAAGAAATTATCAAGAAATATAAATTCACAAATGGTTAAAAAAGATGCATAATCAGGACATTAACTAAGATATATTAGCTATATATATTTTTGATCTTACTATAACTTAATCTTGTTAGCAGTTGTAAGAGTTAGTGGTGTAAAGATTTTTCAGTCTCTCTCTATTTTTCAGTCCATTGTTCTTTATACTCTTTCTCCCCCAACACAGCACTTACCCTTATGATAAAAATAATATTACTATTTTTGTAGAAGTAAAAAATAAAATGTTAGACTGGAGGGGACTTTGAGTACCATCTCATGACATCACCTCATATTATAAAAAGATAATTTGAGCTAAGTATGCAATCCAAGGCACCCATCTGGTAGTTGAGCAAAAATTAATAATAGAAAGTCATACTGTCCAAGTATTGTGACACTACATTGTAACCTTTGAAATACCGTACCTTTTTAGAATAACTATTTTGACATGAGAATCAGTTTCAGAATCTAAATTTTACATAAAAGTGAATCAAAAAAATTAAAATTCCAGAAACAAGATACCCCACAGAAAGAACAAAAATGGGTAAGAAAATCTAAATCACATCCCCGCAGGCAGTATTTACAAAGGACATGTTTGAGAGCCATTCCATGATTCCTATACTTCATATGCATTTTGAAAATATAAAATAATTGTGATGATATGGCGAGGATAACTCAAGCTTATGAGGATATTTATTTGGAGATTTGTTGCCACATTGTACATTTCCTGAGGGAAGAGAGTTGTCAGCACTTCCTTTACCTTAAGCTTAGTGATGGGGTTTTGAGACAGCCACTCAGAGAATTTGGAATGGGCTCCTTGCAGGTAAGAGACCAAGAAAACTGAGAACAGATTCATGCATGAGAAAAAGAAGGGGGGCGGGGGGAGAAAAGAAAGAAAGCTACAGTGTATCCTGAAGCAGTAGGCTCTAGGTATTTGTGTTAAGGCCAGGCTGAACTCCATGATTCTCTTGAGTCAAATGATGTATGTGTGTTTCCTAGGTTATCACTGCTTCGCCATGCCAAAGACCAAGTGAATCCAGCACCACTTAAAAGTCTTTCAAATGAACCATCAAAGAGACTGTAGGGAATCTAGCATCATGAAACTGAGTGGAGTTGAACACCAGTGAACCAGCAGCTGAGGTTGATCCTGTGAGTCTGAGGACAGAAAATATTGCCAAGAGGTGAAAGTTCCTGCCAATGGGATTTCCCCAAGAATACTCGAAAAGAAACAAGCTGTAAAGCCAAAGTTAACCACATCCCAGCTCTAGAGTATATGAAGCCACTCACTCAAGTAAGAGGCACCTGATTTCTCTTTATTCACCACCTCTCTCAGCCAGTTAAAACAGAAACAGAGTCTAGATAGAGTGAAGGGGAGAAAAAAAAGAGCAATAATAAAATGAAATAACCTAATGAAACAAAGGCAAAACATTTAAACAGACAATTCACACACACACACACACACACATAAAGTTTTTTTCTTAAATAGATTGCGGTTTTGGTGTCATTTTCCAAATAACTTGGACTCATCCAAGTATTTTCATACTTTTTTCTAGGAGTTTTGTGATTTTTACATAGTACCTTTTTAGGCCTCCAAATCAATTTGAGTTAATTTTTGTATATGGTACAAAGTATGGCTCAAGGGATTTTTTTGTTTGTTTCTTCCTTCATATAGGTGTTCAATTTTTCCAGCACCATTTTTGGAAAAGTCTATATTGAATCACATTGTAACTTGTTGTAAAATCAGTTGATTAGGTATATGTGTCTCTGTTTCTTGACTTTGTATTATGTTTCATTGATATATTTGTCTACTTGATACCAATATTGTCATGTCTGGTTTAATGTCACTTTAATGTCTTGAAATCAGGTAGTGTAAATTCTACAACTTTGTTCTCTATTTCCAAAGTTATTTGGCCTATTCTGTGTCCTTTACATTTCCATATAAGTGCTAGAATTATCTGGCAAATTTCTCTAAAAATGCTTTTGGAATTTTGACTGGTATTATGTTGAATCTATAGATCCACTTGGGAAAAACTGGCATTTAAAATTTGGGGGTCTTAGGGTGCCTGGGTGTTTCAGTTGATTGAGCATCCAGCTTTTAGTTTTGGCTCAGGTCATGATCTCAGGGTCCTGGAATCAGGCCCTATTTCAGGCTCCCTGCTCAGCGGGGAGTCTGTTTGAAGAATCTCTCCTATTGCCCCTCCTCCCACTGTCTCCCTTTCTCCCTCTCTCAAATAAGTAAATATTTTAAAGAAATTTTAAAAAGTACAATTTTGGGTCTTCTGATCCAAGAAAAGGTTTTATCTATTTTTTGGGTCATGACATACATCATTTGACCTAAGAGAATCACGGAGTTCAGCCTGGCCTTAACACAAATACCTAGAGCCTACTGCTTCAGTAAACAAATGTGATTTTTTTCACCTCTTTTAGCAATTCTGTACAGTTTTAAGCATTTAGGACTCTCACTTATCATTTGTTCATCTATAAAATAGTACATGTTTTAGATATTATTATACATGGTATTTTTTATTTTCAGTTTTTTGATACTGGTATATAGAAATATTTTTTTATATTGATCTAAGTCCTACAGCCTTGCCAAAATCACTTTGGCAAGTAGCTTCTTTGTAGATTCTTCTAGTAGCTTTTTTGTAGATTCTATTGGATTTTCTTTGTAGACTTTTATGTCATCTGCATGTAAAGACCATTTAATTTTTCATTTTTAGTCTGGATTCCTTTTGCTTTCTTTTCTTGACTTACTGCACCAGCTAGAACTTCCAAGGGGGAGGGGAGAAAAAAATAAAAGTTTGAAAGAAGTGTTGAAAATGACATTCTTGCCTTTTTTTTTTTTTTTTTTTGATCTTAGGAAGAATGCATTCAGTATCTCACCATTGAGTTAGTTACAGCTTTTTTGTAGTTGCCCTTGATCAGGTAAAGAAAATTCCTTTCTACTTCCAATTTGCTAAGACATGTCCATCATATTGTGTCTAGTGATTTTTCTGTATCTACTGAAATGATCACATGACCTTTTTTTTTGCATTTAATCCGTTAATAAGACAAAGTACATTGATCAAGTTTTAAATGTTAAACCAATTTTGCATTCCTTGAATAAATCCCACTTGATCATAATATACCATCTTTTTTTTTCATTTATTGTCATATTCGATGTGTTACAAACTTGTTGAGACCTTCTGAATCCATGTTCATTAGAGATGAACATCTATACTTTTATATATATATATAAGTATATATATATATAAGTATACCATCTATACTTTTCAGATCTTTGTCTGATTTTGTTTCAGAGTAATGTTGGGCTTAAATACTGATATGAAAGGATACAGGCACCTGATGTTTAAAACAGTAGCATCAACAAAAGCCAAATTATGGAAAAAACCCAAATGTCCATCAACTGATGAATGGATAAAGAAGAGGTGGTATATATATATATATATATATATATATATATATATATATATGAATATATATATGTGTGTGTGTATATATATATAAATATGAATATATTTTACTTAGCCATAAAAAACAATTAAATTTTGCCATTTGCAATGATGTGGACAGAGCTAGAGAGTACTATTCAAAGTGAAGTCAGTCAGAGAAAAACAAATACCATATGATTTCATTCACGTGGAATTTAAAAACAAAGCAGATGAACACTAAAAAAAGAGAGAGAGAGAGAGAGAGAAGTAAACCATAAGACAGACTCTTAACTATAGAGAACAAACAGAGATGCTGGAGGAGAGGTGGGTGGGAGGATGAGCTAAATGGCTGATGGGCATCAAAGAGGACACTCATTATAATGAGCACTGAGTGTTATATGTAAATGATGAATCACTAAATTCTACTCCTGAAACTAGTATTACACTATGTGTTAACTAACAGGAGCTTAAATTAAAACTTGAAACAAAAAACAAACAATATATACAGAATGTCATGAAGTACAATTTATACTCTTCCATTTTGAGAGAAATGTTGTCTATTATTCTTCCTTGAGTTTTAAGAAATTCTACTTCTCTCTCTGCCTGCTCCTCTCCCTGCTTTCTCTCTCTCTCTTTCTTTGACAAATAAATAATATTTAAAAAAAAGAAATATGCAATAGTGTACTTAATTTTTTTTTTAAGATTTTGTTTATTTATTTATTTGAGAAAGAGAGAGAGGACAAGCAGTGGGGAATGGCAGAGGGAGAGGGACAAGCAGACTCCCTGATGAGCAGAGAGCCTGATTCAGGACTCCATCCCAGGATACCAGGATCCCAGGACCCTATGATCATGACCTGAGCTAAAGGCAGATGCTTAACCAACTGAGCCACCCAGGTGTCCCCACAGTAGTATACTTTTATTTCTCTCTTAATCATTGTGTTATTGTTGCCATATAGCTCTACACAAATACACATAATATATATACATATATATATAAAATTATGAACCATATATAAATATATTGTTATTATTTTTGCTTTAAATAGTCAAATATCTTTTAAGGAGATTTAAATAATAATATAATATATATATATATTCACATAGTAACCAATTTTCATGACCTTCATTCAAGTATAAATACCATCTGATAATATTTCCCTTCTGCTTGAATAATTCATTTATTTATTTTAGTATTGTCCCACAAGTGGTAAATTATTTCAGAGTTTGTGTATATAAAGGTTTAAACTTGGTTTTTGAAAACTATGTTTTCTTGGTAAAAATGTCTAAGTTGAGCTTTTCATCCTTTCAATAATTTAAAAATGTTTCTGTGTAGTCTATTGCATACATTGTTTCTAGTAAGAAATTTGCTCATGTTTTGTTTTTCCTCAGTATATAATGTGCTGCCAACATCTTTATGTTTTTTCCTCATATTTATTATCTCTCTCTCTCTCTTTTTTATTTCCATCTGGCTGCTTTAAAGACATTCACCTTATCACTAGGTTTAAGCAACTTTATTATGATGTGAATTGGTATAGTATTCTTCATGTTTCTTGTGGTTGGGTTTCATATGCTTTTTGTATCTGTAGATTTATTTTCTCTACATTTGGAAAAGTTTTGGATAACTTTCTACAAATAATATTTTCTGTTTCCCCCATCTCCTTTAAGGACACCAGTTACATGTATACCTGGCTATTTGAAGTACTGATTCTTTATTCATTTTATTTAGTCATTTTTTACGCCTGAGTGTTTTACTTTTGCTACAAATTTACTAATCTTTTCTTGTTCCATATCTAATTTCTTGTTATTCTCATTCAGTGTACTAGTCTCTTTAGCTATTGTAGTTTTTATTTTTATGTGTTCAATTTGGATTTCTTTCTTTCATGTCTCTACTTATTTATTTAATATTTCATCTAACCTTTTGGATGTTTGGGAGATATTTATGATAGCTGTTTAAATTTTCTTGTTTTTTTTTTTTTATCCATGTCAATTCTGGGTTAATTTTAAATTAAAATTTTTATTCTTATTAGGAGTAGTATTTTCTTGCTTCTGTCATGTTTCATAATACTCTGATCTTAGTCCTGTGTTTCCACACAAGAGTTTCAAAAAACACTTAGAATCTTCTGAGAAAGAGTGATAAGAGAGTCTTTTGTATGCTAATGAAATGACTGTGCCTGGGGTCCATAGTTCCCTTCAAGGTGGGGCTGGTTTCCAGAAAAACTAAAATACAATTAGAGGATTAGAACTTTCATTGCCAACCCCTTACCTCCTCCAGGGAGAGAGGAGGGACTGGAGATTGAGTTAATTACTAATGGCAAACAATTTAATCAACTGTGCCTAAATAAGGAAACCTCCATAAAACTCCTAAACTATGGGGTTTGGGAAGTTTCCAGGTTGTTGAACACAACCACATGCCAGGGTTGGTACACTGCAAATAGGGTCAGAATCTCCTGTACTTGGGATCCTTTTGGACCTCACCCTATGTAGCTCTTCATTTGGCTGTTCGTTTCTATTCTTTATACTATTTTTTATAATAAACCAGTAAACATAAATACTTTCCCAAGTTCTATAAATCTTTATAGCAAATTATCAAATTGAGGAGGGGGTTGTGGGAACCTCCAATTTATAGCTGGTTTGTCAGAATACAACCTGGGACTTGCAAGCCGAGACTTGCAGCCAGCATCTGAAGTATAGGGCAGTCTTATGGGACTGAGTTCTTAACTCCTAGAGTCTGCTAGCTTCAGGTGGTTAGTATCAGAACTGAATTAAATTGTAGGACACCTTGTTGGGTTCTGGAGAATTGGAGCATTGGTTGTTGATGTGGCAAAAACCCAGACAATTGATGTCTGAAGTGCTAAGAGTGAAACATTTTGTAGACCTTAATATAACATAGCTAGATTCAATAATGAATAAAAACATCGGTGTAGAAAGATGGCTTTGCTAAATTGGGATTGATAATATCCAGCCAACATGCTGAGGAAGCCATGGAAATAAAAATGGAAATAAAAAAAAAAAAAACTGTACCTGTTACTAAATAGGAGAATTGCTATTAAAACCCATGTTGAGAGAAAATGTTTCTTAATTCATTATATTTTAAGTTCAGAGAGATCTAAACACATCCTTGTATGGGCTAACTAAAGGTTGTAATTTCTGCAGAACCAATATTCCTCTCTACACTCACAGAAAATGTTGGAGAAGAACTGAGAAGGAGAAAGTAAAGACAGTGAAGTAAGTATTCATGAAGGGAAGGAAGGAACCCTCCATAGAAATTGTTCATAAAGCTTGAGATGAAACAATGTGGTGGTGTAAATCAGTATTATTTCCTCTACTCCATTTAAGTTTCTGGATAAACATTCTATACACTAAACTTGTCTAATTCTACTATCCAGAAACCCAACTTATTTGGCAAGCAATTACAGCTAATTGGGGACAGGACAGCAACATGCCTTTGTGCAGTTTAATAAGTTGGAAATGTCTCTTTTCCCTTCCTAAGGTATATGCTAGTAATATTTGCTGGAAAAAAAGGAAGGAGAAAATGTGACAAAATGTTCACGTGTGGTGATGTAGGATGTTTAAATATAATATGAAATAGAGCGAGCACAGAAAATCTAGAGGAACCTGGATGGCTCAGTGGCTTAATTGTCTGCCTTTGGCTCAGGTCATGAACCCAGGGCTGGGATTGAGCCCCACATAGGCCCTCTGCTCAGCGGGGATGCTGCTTCTCCCTGTCCCTCTGCTGTGCTCTCGCCCTGTCTCTCAAATAAATAAGTAAAATCTTAAAAAAAAGAAAGAAAGAAAGAAAGGAAGAAAGAAAGAAAGAACGAACATTTAGAATGACTTGACAATGAGGGGGCAATGAGATTTTTTTAATAGGGGATAACTATTGAAAAGTCATGGCTTCATGGCTTCAGACTGAAATACCATGAAAAAGCCTCATTTCATATAGAGAAAAGGAGGTTTAGATGGATCATGGTGGGTAGATACTACATTTTTTAAAAAGTCATTTCTTACTTATTAATAAAAGAATGAATTTAAAATCTTCTCTAAATGGGTTGTCTTTGTGTGTGTGTGTGTGTGTGTGTGTGGTTGGTATGATTCCAGCTGCTAGAAAAATATATCATTAAATCAATCCTGTGTGCTCCTTTATAGAAATACCATATTCCAAATAATGATAATTCATACTCTACAATAAAAATATATCCATTGTTTGTCTCAATAAACTTTGTAATAGTAGCATTATTTATTTACTCTATTAACTATTATACTACACAAAATATTTTAAAAATTTATTACAAGTAGATTGGTGTCTTTTTCTAGGTATCTCTTGGAATCAACAGTTACAAACTATTCAACACACATTAAACACACATTTAAACAGAATTCTGAATCTCAAAAGTTTAAAGGCTAAGTTAAACAAGGATGCACTGGACATTACATTTTTACTATGAAAGAACTTTGAATTCCTTTTAATAGAATTTCCCAGAGTCTTTGGTATTTCTTAAAAGTGTTGAGTGAGTCATAATTTTTATAGCAGACCTACATGCAAAAATAAGTTTAGAGATAATAAACAAGCATAAAATCAATTAACCAAAAAAAAAGTTTATAACTGACAGTGGCTATATCAAAAGAATATTCCAAGATTGAAGTCTCTCCATCATTTTGATTAAAAATTTTTGAAAAATCCAAGAAAAAGGAAAATAATGTTAAGGCTGAGGAAAAAGAAAATGAACTGCTAAATAAAAATATATTTAAAGAATAAAAGAAAAATAATTGAATAAAAATGAAGTAATCAACAAGAGTCTCAAAGTATCAAAATATGGGAATAATATATATGTATGAGTAAGTATGTGTGTACTAATTCCATAACTTATATACAAATCTCCCAGGTATATTTTGTTGTAGGTTTGTCAGTCAAACAAAGAGTTGCCAGTGGATGCAACATCCTGAACCAAATTGTTTATCTCCTTATAAGATCCAATAAATACACTGATTAGAATATCTAAATAGTTATTTAATTAACATTGAGAAATCCACAAAGACTAAATAAATGCAGGAAATATGTGACTAGTATTGAGAAGAAACAACTTGAAATAAGGCAGACACCAGCATATGGCAGAGTTATAAAGAGACATATTTCACATCCAGAGGGATCAAAACAGGCAATATGACTATTTTGGAGATTCGGATAAAAATGCAAATGGAACCATTGGAGTAAATCCTGGGAGTAAGATAAAAAATCTAGAAGATACAGATGTCAATTTGGGTAGTAAAGGTGATTAGTGTGATTTGATAATTGAAAAGAGACAGCAAAGGCAGAATCTGAAATCTATATTCAGGTTCTGTGGCATATTGTTATTTGACTCAATTAACTTAAATTATTGAAATATAACTGAACAAGTTATATCATAAGGTAAGACTCATCCAAGAACATGCCAGTTAGTAAAGAAATTCAGATTTTTGTTAACTATAAATTAAGAGTTAATGGGAATCTGTAAACAACATTTGATCCCAGGAACACAGCTTTCTCTTTTGTTAAGGAAGATTAATGGCTTAAAATGGCATCCTGCCTCACTGGTTGTACAACAGAATGAGAAGACCAGAACTGTGAATTCTAATTTTAAGTAATGATTCATCTCACATTAGGTGAGAAAATTAGCTTTGGTTTTCTTGAGTATAAAATGAAACATGTAATACCCAATTACCTTCTGGGAATGTTGTAATGAGAAAATCAAGATGCATACTTATAAATAGCCTCAAAAATATAAAGTTCTAGATAATATATATATAAAATATTTTCAAATTCATCAGTCACTTGTAAAATATGTTGCTAGTTTTATGCCGCATTGCTGAACTTGTAACATCAAATGATGTGTGAATGTGTGAAAGTTGTCTTCACCTTTCTAGATAAGATGACTATGAGGCAAATTAAATTTATTCAAAGAATTTTAAAGTTGTAAAATTTAAGACAGAATGACATTGGCCCAGGGATAGAAAAATTGACCAATGGAACAGAAAAGACACATATATAGTCTCTGAATCTGTCAAACAATTACTGTAGTACAATAAAAAAAGGGTGGTCTTTTTAATAATGGTACCAAACTATTCCATATAATATGTGAAAAATGTGACTGGATCATATTTAAAAGTATAAACTGAAACCAGGTATTATCAGATTATGGGCTTAAATGTGAAATGTAAAGCAGTTATACTTCTTGTGGAAAACAGCCAAATATCTTCATGAGTTTGGGAGTAGTGAGAGATATTTTTGCCCATGACAAAATAAATAGTAAGCTTAAAGATATAGAGATAGATAGATAGATAGAGATAGATCTCTCTCTCTCTCTATCTCTATCTATCTATCTCTATATCTCTATATCTATCTCTATATCTCTATATCTATCTCTATATCTCTATCTATCTATCTATCTATCTCTCATATATATATATGAGAGAGAGAGAGAGATCTATCTCTATCTCTATATCTCTATATCTATCTCTATATCTCTACCTATCTCTCTCTCTCTCTCTCCATATATATATATATATCTCTTATATATATATTACATATAATATATATATATCTCTTATATATATATATATCTCTTATATATACATATCATATATATATATGGAGAGAGAGAGAGAGAGAGAGAGAGAGAAAACTTTGGCCACAATAAAATTAAGAACTTCTGTTTGTCAAGAGATTCTATTTGGAGAGCAGTAAGTAACCCACAGGGTTGATAAAAATATTTCCAAGTCATATCTGATGAAGGTTTTGTATTCAGAAAATATAAAGAACTCCTATAAAGAACTCCTAAAAGCAATGAAAAAAGGTAAATAAAAAATAGAAAAATGGGTAAAGTAATTAATCCTATGGTTCACAGATAAGGTTATCTAAAGGACTGCTAACCATGTAAAAAGGCACTCAGTCTCATTGGTCATCAGGTAAATGTAAGTTAGAACCACAGTAGAATAATTTCCACCAGGATGGTTAAAATTTAAAACTGCTATTATGTACTGAATTATATCCTCCAAAATTCATATGTTGAAGTCCTAATCCCCAGTACCTCAGAGTATGACTCTTTGGAGATAGGGTCTTTAAAGAGGTAAGCAATTAAGTTAAAATGAGGTGATAAGGGCAAGCCCTAATCCAGTATGACTGGTGTCTTTATGAGAAGAGGAAATTAGGACATAGACACACATAGAGAGGAGACCATGTGAAGATATGGAAGAAGATGGTCAGAGACAAACCAAGGAGAGGAAACTAACTTTGTGGACACTGATCTCAGACATCCAGACTCTAGTTCTATGAGAAAATTAATTCTGTTATGTAAATCACAACAGAATTTTGCTGGTATTTTGCTATGGTACTCCTGGAAAACTAATATAATGACAAAACCAGCTGTTGGCAAGGTTGTGGGGAAAAAAACTACATCCTCACACAGCTGATGAGAGCACAAACTGGCACAGCAACTCTGGAACATGTTTGGTAATATCTACTAAAACAGAAAGCATATCCTATCATCTCTTCCTCTCCTGAAGTATAAAATGTTCACAGTGGACATGTACAATAATATTCATAATGGAGCCAGTCTTAATAGCCCAAAGAGGTAACAACCCAAATGTACATCATCAGTAGAAAGGATAAATGGATTGTGATTTTTTTTTTTTACTGTGTATTTCTTTTGGAACTATTAGACAAAACAGATGATCATTACATATAAGAACACAGATAAATCTTGAAAGAAATTAAGAATATTGGTTACCATTGGGGAGGAAAGAAGTAGTACTGGAGGGAGTTAAGAGGTCACTCTGCATTATCAAAATGTTTTATCTCTTGATTTGCATGATAGTGACACAAATATACACATTTTGCAAAAACTAAGTTGAAAATTGATGGATCATAAACTTTTCCATATGTATATTATTCTTCCATATATAATTCATTTAGAATTTAGAATTTAGTTCATTTCCAAAAATGTTTTAGTTTATTATGAAGGTTTGTTTGTAGCTTAAAAAAATACAAGGCAAACACATCACTCTTCACTCAAAACATCCTAAATTACTAGCCTCTTTTTCAGGAAAAAAAAGCTGAAGACCTTCCTCCACTTATGCCATCCAGGCCTCTTCTATCTCTTTGACTTGATACTGTACTTCACCTTTGCTTATAGTGTCTTCTGTTCATCCCTCCCATACTCCTACCTTGTTTTCATCTCAGGGTCTTTGCATAAGGTCATGGCTTACTTCCTCATTTACAACAGGTCTCTGACCAGACATTATTTTCTAATGAGATCCTCCCTGACCTCTCTATCTAACATAGTAACACTCCTCCACACCTCCCCATTCTCCTTTTTCTGCTTCATTCTAAGTAGTTATTTATCATCATATTTATTAGATATTCCCTATATGCCCCTAGCCTACTAACAGATAAGCCCTTCAAGGACATGGATTTTATCTGCTTTTGATTTCTTTCATATTCTCTTTATTTGAAATATTGCCTGATATGTTATGGGTTGTCAGTAAATATTCGCTTGAAGGGAATGAATGAATCGCTCTTTCTCTTATTATTGGGCTTTCAATATTACCTTACCACCTACAGATTTTAGGAAATGGAGAACTGTCAAACGAGAATAATTTGTGGGTTACCTTAAATTATAAATAAAGATAAGAAGAACCCAAGTTATCAAGCATTTACTAATATTAATTGAATGCTTTGAATTAACACTTCACTTTAACAGATCACAATGATCTCTGCAACACAGTTTGATAGAAAACCACCATATCAGAGGAAGAAAAATGTCATTGTTTATTTCTTCTCAAAGTAGTTTTCTATTATTATGGAAGTAGAGATTGCATAACTCTATGTCTTTCTCAAAAATTAAATTATTTAAGCAAAGCAATTTAAAGTCAATTACTCATATTAAAGTTAAATGCAATCAAATGGACATTGTAAAATGGTGGAACAAAGCATGGCCCTTGCTTCTATTAAAGCATCTGTCAAAACAAAACTGTTTTGTTTTCCCACATAATCTGTATAATTAGTCAGTATTATTTACTTATTTTTTAAATATGTATTTATTTATTTTAGAGAGAGAGCATGCACACACAGGGGAAGGGGTAGGGGGAGAGAGAGAATTTCAAGCAGACTCCATGTTGAGCATGAGTCCAATGCAGGGCTCAATTCCAGGACCCTGAGATCATGAACTAAGCCCAAGTCAAAAGCTGGATGCTCAATTAACTAAGCCACCCAGGTGCCCCATTATTCAGTATGATTTAGATACTATCTCCTCTTTATAGTCAAGACAAATGTGACATGGATTATTTGACAGAAATTACTTTCTCCAATTCTACATATTTTGTCCAAAACAAATCTTGTTCCTTCTACAAGTGTATCATAGATCTTATTTGTTTCTTTAAAGATATTATGCAGGATGTTTTAGACACAAATTCTATAAATGTTTGGAACAAAAATTTCCCTCTTCTAAAGAGTCCTATTAAAATACTCTAGCCTAACCATTTGCTTCATGAGTTATTGTCCATTCATAGCTGGCTGATTTGTTTCTTCATTATGAACACTCTACCATAAGCACTCAGACTATCCTTTTTCCCCTTCATCAGAATTGGTCCATGACCTGCTTGAGAACATTTCCATGGAGCTATAGATAAATACAATGGATCACCTTCCACTGATTTATTATTTTTATTAGGATTTGAAATCATCACCATGGAAGAGTACCCACCAGATTATCTTGTTAAATCAAGATCAAGATTTGACTCAGTAAAATACTCTTATCTTGTTCCCAACTTGCTAACTTTTGTCATTTTCATCAGTTTTGTTTCTTTTCCACTTAAGTCTCTAGCTCATAGTTCTCTTATCTGAATTTTTTTGTCCTTTGGGCACTTCATCAACTTCTCTTACTTATACAACTCAATCTTTTTTGTTTCTATTTTTACATTTTGTTTTTGTGGTTGGTCTTTCAGAGTATAAATTGGAAATACTCTGGAAATGTTGGATATTTCCATACTTATATGTCAATGTTTTATGAATCATGATGCACTGAAAAATCAGAAGACCAAGAGTCTGTGTAATTAAGTGGCTAGTATTATATGTCTAGCATATGGCTTTATTCCAGACTGTGATATTTATGTAAAGGTGATCATCTCTGTCTTGTTTATGATGATAGCTTAGTAAGTACCTCAGCACCTGTTACACAAATAGTGCTCGATAAATGTTTGTAAATGGATTCTGTTTGCTTGCTTTTATTTGGCACTCATACAGCACATTTATACTTCAAATATTCTTAGCTATCCATTTGTATATTGATTATTTAAATCTCTGTCTAAAATAATTCCAATTGAAATGTAAGTTTTGAATGGTCTTCTGCTCAGACTATGGAACTAAAATAATGAGATTCTACAATTTTATTTCTCATTAAAATCTGTATCTTTTCTTCTAAAATGTAATTCCTAATAAAGTAAGAGAAAAAAATTCTATCCATGACTTCAATCTCTTATTTAAGAGGAAAATAATTCTCAAAGAATTAACAATGACATTGGAGGAAATTATGGGTGAAAAGGTGAGTTAAAACAAAACTGCATGGAGTGCCCAGGTGGCTCAGTCATTAAGCACCTGCCTTCAATAAACATCTGCCTTCAGCTCAGGTCATGATCCCAGGGTCCTGGGATCGAGTCCCTGCTGAGCAGGAACCTGCTTCTCAGTCTCCCACTCCCCTTGCTTGTGTTCCTTCTCTGGTTGTCTCTGTCAAATAAATAAATAAAATCTTTAAAAAAATGCGTGAAAATTATTTGTTTACCATAACACATAAAAACATCATTTGCACATATACAAGTTGTGGCCTTGAAAAGAGCAACATCTCTCCTCATTAACCAATAATGAAAAAATGCAAGGACAAAACTTTCAGCAATTTGTTAAACAGAACTTATCCTAACTTTTTTTGGGAAAATTGACCTAGGCTGATACCTAGTCTAAAAAAGAGAAAAATAGATACTGCCCTGATATAGATGGATAAACAACATAAAATAGTTTTCTTTTCCTTTAAGAAAAGCATTTAAATACAAAAGAAATAAAGAATGCAAGAAAGGGCTTCAAAGTATTTATAAATACTTTTGCCCTTTATAGTTAATTAAGTGACCTCAGTAAAAGGACATTTCAAAATTTCAGAACCTCTGCACAGTAGATTATATATGAAAATGAAAATCCAAATGGTCATATCAGCTTTCAGGGAAGGGACAATTTCATGTGTAGATTCATTTAACTTTTTGTTTCTTCTACTCCATTCATTAACTTTTTGCCTTTCCACTACTTATTGCTTAATTTTTTAATTCTAAGGAGAGAGAGAGAGAGAGATTGAGAACCTGAATGGGGGGGAGGGAAAGATTTAACATATTGAATTATTAGCTAATATTAAGTTCATTGATCATCTTTTTTTGTTTTGTTTCCTCTCCTGGTTGACTATTAGACTACAAAATCAATTATTTTAGAATTGAAGATCTCTATTACAATCATAGGTAAAAACAAGAGGTTACACCTAAAAATAAAAGATAGGAAAGGGTCTTTTTTTTTTTATTGTTATCAAGTGGAAAAGCAGGTATCTTGAAGCCATGTCTCACTGATGCATCTAAAAATAGGGCTTTCGAAGGGGCCTGCCTGTGCTGCTGAGTCACAAGTCCTGTCCAGAGAAGCAAGCAGCTGTGGAAAATTCTAGGTGGTGCCAAGGATAAAACCTGTCCCTATGTCTATGGAGATATAGAGTCTACACGAAGAAACCTTGCTAAAACCCAAGGACGTTAAAGAGGAAGATGAGATTGAAGAACTGAATAGGGACATAAAGCTTGGAAACATTTGGCATATAACAAACTGTGCAAAATCTGATTCAATAAACCATCCATGAGCCCAACGTTCTTAGGCATCTGCATCTTATGGGCCTTTGTGTATTTTTTAAAGATTTGAGTCAATAAGGATGGATGTTGTTTTATTACTACATGATCAGCTTTGTCATATTTATGTTGCTTTCAGTGTCTACAATGTTATGTAAATAAGTAATCACTAGATATTTGCTTAGTTTAATTTAATTTGTTTTAATTTAATTATAGATAGAATCTCCCAGTAGCGATGGATAAAACTAGGAAAATAAATTATTTCCTTGTCTTTTTTACTTTAACATTGACACATTTTAGTGGAACATGTTTACTTAAAAAGCAAAACATTTATTTAACCACTCATTTAAATATAAAAATAAAGTAAACTTTCCCAAATACATTTTTTAAAGTTTCTAATATTGTTCTGCTTAATTTTGGTACTTAACTAATTTTGTTGTTAGACTAAATTTGATTGATATTTATATATTACAATTTATGTATTAAGAAGGAAAATTTAGTTCTAGATAAATTTTTTTCAGTCTTAAAGATGATTCTGACCCCATTACTTGTTTGTTCAGAAACAGAGAATGGTTTTCTTTATTAATATGAGCTATCTAAGAATAAGGGAATATTAGAAGCTAATCTCAGTATCTTTGGCTATGTTATTTTTTAAAAAGACAAATTTATGGTGCTGTATCATAAAAGTGAATCCTGGAAGTATGGAAATATTAAGCATGATCTTTCTGCTGGGCAACTTAAACTATATTATTAATATATTGTGTTAACTTTTGAAGTTTTTTTTCAATGTTTTATTTTGGGGGTTGATAACAAAATAGTTATTACTATATGTGAAACATAAAACACTGCTTTCCCACAAACATACAAATGTTGTTGATATGCCTCAATTTCATTCATATTCCTCTTTTACCATAACCTAGCCCAATTCACAAATTGCCATAACTAGACTATTTTATTAAAATACAGTAATACAAAGAACATAATATAAAAACAAACACAATTCAAAAATTAAAGATGCTGATACAATTTTCTTTGCAAAGTGTTACTCTTATGACAGAATTATGTGCCAAAGGCTTAAATAATATACATATATTGACTATTCTTGAGAAACCTATTACATTTCATTATCCAGAAAGGTGAGCATTGACTGAGAAGAATATTGCATTTGGTTTACATTTTGTCCTTGGGTCACACTTCCACCATCCCCCAATTCCAACAATGTTAACTACTTAAAGCACCTCATTGTTTTGTTCCTGATAAGTAAAATGTTCTCTATCGAATCTGAAGTTGATTGATATCAGCAGAAGGCAGTGACTTAAGAATATATCATCTTTTTTGGCATAAAAGCTTGACCTTTATTTGTTTGTTCTGTCTCTTGTCTGCTTTATCAGAAGAAGCCAATTGACACATTATGCAGCCTTTCATACCCTCAGGATGGTGTGCATAATTTCCACTTCCTGGCTGGGAAGCAGAAAGCAGTTTTGTTTCTAACAAAAAGATCTCCCTAACCAGGGTAAAGAGAGACAGAGACAAAGAGACGATTTTTGTGTGTTTTGATATATTTGTTCTATTTCTTTTTTCTCTCTTTAATTACATTTTTCAATAAAGGGCTAATTTGAGAGTAGGAAGGAAAAGATGATAGATCCCAAAGATCAGGAACTGAGCTAAGGGAGTGGACACAACACAGAACAGCTACCTGGAAATTTCTGTGTGAGTGCCTCAGATACATACCAGATGGGTGGCAGTCTTAATGTTCAGGAATGGAGAAACTTCATATTGCCACATAGCAAGCCCTTCCCTGTTGACTGTTCTCAAACCAACATTAGTAGAAAAGATATTAGATCTATATTACCAAACTTCCTTCTCCCTACTTCTAAATATCCATTATGTCACTTTTCATCAATACATCCCACGGTATCTAGAAGAGCAAAATATATACCCTGTTCCAAGTACTGATCTCTGAAAAATGTGGCTGTTGTTTGAGCCATTTGTGGAAAGTGGAATCCATTTGCGCTACCATGCCACAATTAATAACATCAAGATGAAGAGTCTGAAGAAGCTATAGTTATAACTAAATATGAAAACTGCATCCAACTGGTTGGTGACAAGCTTGTCCTAATCAACTAAATTCTCTTGTATTGCATGAATGTTGGATGCACACAGATACGGTGGTTCATTTGAGCTCATGTCATATCTCCAATGACTGAGCTCTATTTCTGGCTCTCTGCCTGGTTTGTTTTTCATCTTAGACTTGGATCTGATCTGATTACATTGACCATATTGCTCAGAAGGAGATGATATTGAAATGGTTGGGTCTTTAAAGCCAGTAGTGGCAGGCCAAGTCTTTATCAAGATAGCATCTCATTTTGACTCTTGCTTCCCACTTCCCAATTTAAAAGCTCTTGTGATTCCATTGCATCTTGTGTAATCTTGTGATTACATCTGAATAGTTCAGAATAAAGTCATTTTAAGGTAGCTCATCAGCAACCTTAATTTTATCTGTAAAATCAATTCCTTTTTGTCATATAATCTAACACATTATAGGTGCTGAGAATTAGGGTGTTAACATCTTGGGAAACATCATTCTGCTTACCATTCTTCTGCTTACCACTCTTCTATACCAACAAAGGCTATTTATAAGAATTAAGATAACATTTCAGATTCATAAAATAACTTGTCATTTGTATGGTACACAGATAACCAACTGCAATCGTGCACAATATCTGGTAACTACAGACAGTAAGACTAATTCTAGACCTAACTATGCTCTATTATAGATGTGACTTCTAACAATTGTTACACATGTGGCTCTAGGATTAGATGAAGTCTGAACTTCAGGAAGACAGCCTATTTGTTTATAATAAGAAAGAGTGGAAAGTCAGGGAAGGAGACATCCTCATTAATGTAATAAATAAAAAATATCCCAGCTGCCAATTTCATTTCTGTTACCTTTCTATTTATTTCTTATGAAGAGTTTCCAGGATTAAAATAGTCACCTCTTGGGGCACCTGGGTGGCTCAGTGGGTTAAAGCCGCTGCCTTTGGCTCAGGTCATGATCCCAGCGTCCTGGGATCGAGCCCCACATCGGGCTCTGCTCCTCAGCGGGGAGCCTGCTTCCTCCCTTCTCTCTCTGCCTGCCTCTCTGCCTACTTGTGATCTGTCTGTCAAATAAATAAAATAAAAAATAAAAAATCTTAAAAAAAATAAATAAAATAAAATAGTCACCTCTTGTTTCTAAGACTTAAAAATGATTCTTCTAATAAACTGTCCAAAACACTGAATGATTGAGTTTAAATTATATAGGATTTCTAACTTTTGAAATCTTAAAAGAGACTTTTGCTGCAGAGTACCCTGTGAACCACTGAGCTTAAAAGATTTATAGTCATGTTTCCTGTGTGTTGATACATCTGTTATATTCCATCATTAGTTACAGAATCCAGAAGAAATAGACACTGTAAACCTACTTTTTAACTTCTCAGCCATAAAAAAAATATAATAATTAGAGCGAGAATTTCTCTTGTTTTCTGCATTTGAGAGTGTTTCAGTCTCTTTGTTATAAGGCTATGGGGTACCAGGTTTTCTTCCCAAGTTGTTTATATACGCTCAATACAAGCTTGCTTGATATTTACCTTTCTTTGTTACATTAGGCTGTAATAATGACTGTAGATACTTATAAAATGTGGTTAATATTCTATTCAAGATAGCCAGAGTTTAGTTTTCCTCCAAGAAAATATAAAACAACTTCAAAAAATTTATTTATTTAGTGAATCATTGAGGATATATTCCATATAGCCAAAAGGTTTAAATAAGACAGAGAAGAAATATTTTTTGAGTGTTTCGACAAAAGTGCATAGTTTTCTCTTTATAAATATTGTTTTCAAGAGCTATTCCTCATACTTCACACCCAGAGTCTGTCTAGTCTTATCCACATGCCATCTCTCTGTGTCTACAACTGTAACCCGTTGTTTCACTTAAAATTAACACTCAGAAGATCTTTAAGTAAATCAAAATGCTTTCAGTTTATCTTCAATGAAATTGCTGAAGTATCAGAAAACAGATCAACACTAGGATGGGTGTTTGCATGCAAGAAAGGGCAGCATTTTGGCATGAAGCCCTAGTCCACTTTGTGCCCAGGACAGGCGCCTTATTGGTCACTGACAACAGTACCCTCAGAAATTTCTCTGAAAGTTCTTAAATAATCCCCATGTTACTATGATAACCATTTGAATTAAAAGGGCATGTATGATATATGTAAGATTGCTAAACTAAACCAGAGCCCCTTGTGATTGGTAGCTCAGATGCTCATGACTGACAAATGCATATCCTTGCTCTCTTCTTGGTTTGCCTCTCCCTTTGGGCTCATTCCATTCATTTTAAAGGTAAAGCTTAGAATCCAAACGATCTTGACTACTACCTGATCTAAAAATGGAAGAGATTAGCAAATGAGATGTCAACCAGAGAACCTATCTTCTTTTAGAAAATGTTTTTGAATGTTTTGGGGAATGATATTTTTTGTCACAATAATCAACAGATGATTCTTTTTGCATTTTGAGGGGTCAGGAATTTTAGGAAACTTATACTGTACAGAGCAAATAATGTATTTTCCCGTATCCTGTATAGGTATTTTATACACATTGTCTGTTATCCCCATAAAAACTTGGAAGGGTAAGTATTATTAACTCTACTTACAATTTGAGAAACTGACGCTCAAAGGGGATAGATGAGACTTTCAAAATTCAAACTGAGATCACTCTGATCTCCCATCTGACCTACTATTGCTTCCACTCTATCACACTGCCTCAGTTTTCAGGCACAAATTCTACTTATTCTTTCTAAAATCACCTCTTCATTTTCATTTATTTCACATGAGACCTTTTGTGTTTATTTTTACCAATGTAGATGGCTACCACTGACACACCATCCCCCCATCTTTTTGTAATTAGTTGTGCCACATACAGATACAAACTTCTATTTTTATACTTGTATAATAAATCCATAAATAATTGATACAAGAAACTGCTACAAAATGGAAGCTAAATTTATAAATTCTAGTTTTCCAAATGTAGTACTAAAGTACAGTAGACAGTATGAACAAAATGTTCACACCAGTTTCTGACTTCATTTTCTGGGCCACTATAATTTTATCATTTCATCCCCTAAACCTTTAGAGGGTTATCCTCTAAGCAGAAATATTCTACAACATTTAAAAAATACATAGTTTTATCTTCAGGGCTATTTTATGTCTACCATAAATGCATAACTTCTTCCAATCTTTTTATGCTAAAATATAACTTAATTTTCATTTTTTCTCTTACAATTCAAAATTCTGAATATTTACTGTAATATGATATGGTTCTGATAAACATAATTTTTTTCCACTTTATAAAATTTATCTTCTCAAATGCAACAATGGATGTGACTTAAAATTATTCAATTTTCCTCCCTTTTGAAAATGATCTAGTATCAAAACTGAGATTTTCATAGTATTTTGTAGGCTGATGTAATCTGACACGATTCCTGAATCACACGAGTACTTTTGTTAGTAGAGAGAGAGACAACACAGAGAGTTAGAGAAGAAGGTAAATAAGATCCCACTGCTGCAGTACTCCAGCCTTTTCCTTCAATTGCTTGTAAGAACATGTATCTCTTCACTCTTTTTAATCCTTCTTCCCTCCCTCCATTTCTCCTTCCCTCTTTTCCTCCCTCCCTTCTCTTTTTTGGCCCTATTTGATGAACAGCAATCAAGATGGATGTCTAATGATGATGGTACTCTGGGAGTCACAAACAGGGAGAAAAAAAAATTAATATCTACCTGTGTGGATGAAAATTCCCAGTTGATTTTCTTCTTTGATTCTTCTTCCTGATCTTATGGTAATTTTATTTGCTCTATTGGTGACAAGACAGTGCCATTTCCACTGTCAGTATCGTAAGTGATATTTATGCTTGCTCATGAATGTTTGGCAGTGACCTTCATGCCTAGAACATTTTCACATTCTTCCAAATTTTCTTTATTTGTGATTAAAGTACTCTCCAAATCTATATCACTTGCATCTGATGCTATTTGACAATTTGTTTCCAAATTTGCCTTTTTGTATTTTCCCACCTCGTGCAGCTTGGGAGCTGAAAGAATATTTCTTTTCATTCTGACATGAATATAAACCATAAAATCTACATGCTGGCTAGTGTGGAATGCCAAAGAACAATAGCTCTGTGCTTAGTAATTCCATCCCCATACCAAGACTCACTCATCCTTGGTTTTATATCTACCTTTGGGATCAACCTTCAAACAATCCAGAGAATCTTTGTTAAAAGCTCATTTACTTTTTTTTTTTTAATGTAGAAGTAATAAATACTCAAACAAGTAATCTACTTCATTGCAGTTTAGTGTAATATACAGTGTTTCATGCATTGCATGATTTTTCAATCATGAATAGTTTTTCTTCTCACAGAGAACTATTTATAATTTCCTGAGTGAAACACTGAACATTCCATATAAATACCTTCAGAAAGACTAAGGAGTAAATCCATCGAGTAGGTAAGAATACATCATCTTCTTCACACATGTGTGTTGCCATGATGCATTTACTGTGCAAAGCCAACATACCTACTGTGAGAGAACGTGGAGAGGAAGAGCAGACAGGAGCAAAAGGATCAGACTAGAGCCCTGCTAATAACCTTATTCTTTTTCATCTCTCCCAGTACCTAAACTATGAATGATAGCAGCCAGCATTTACTAAATGATTATAATGTGCTATGTATTATGGTAAGCCTTTTATATATGCTAACCATTTATTTTCCACCACAATCCTAAGAAGCTAATATTCTTTCTGAATTTTATGATTAATAAAATAAGTATAAGAGGTCCCATAAACTGCTTTCCAGGGTCTTCTGGATTCTAAATATCTGACTTTAAATCAAAACTCAGTTCAATTTGATCCCAAAGTCTACATTTTAAATAGGCTATACTGGCTCAACTTCCTAAAACCATGTCTGCAAATTTAGTGCTCAGATGTTATCTTTCAAACACTAGGAAAATTTCTTTTCAGGGTCAAGTGAATCTGGGAAACCCTAAATGAAATAGCTAATGATTCACATTAGGCCACTGTCTCTGCTAGTCATAGTACTAATGCCGAGGTTATTTTCTAGTCTCCTATAACCCAGCACTAAAAAAAAAAAAAAAAAGAAAAAAAGAAAAACATGCATACCATTTTCATGATGTGAATTTGGAGCTCATTTCCAAAACATAGCATCTTGTCTGACACTTTCTAGAAGTAAATATACTGCAGTTTTATTCTTATCCTTCAACTCCCAGTTCCAGTCTTCCTATACAATGCCAGATCCTTTTAATTCCACTAGAACATCTTCCTGGGGCATTGCTTTACTCTGGTTTTCTGACTCCCCTGAGTCCTCTTGCTTGCCTAGATTTCTTCTTATCACTTACATTCAGTCTTCTCAGACTTACTTCAACAACCAAATGGATCTTTCAAATTCCTGGATACCAAGCCCTTCCAGTGGGGCCTATACTTAATATTTTCTTAAGTTTTCACAAATTTTTATTCTTTATATACCAAAAAACTAGGTAGGTATTGAGGATATAATGGGAAATAAGATAACAAATAACTGTTCCCTTGTGGAAATAACAGTCTAGTGAGGCAGCAAAACAGAACAAAGAAAATGAGAAACTTAGAAGTTAGCAAAAGTGCTCTTAAAACAAAATGGGTGCCCTGATAGGGAAAGTATGAGTTAGATGAGTATTGATTTAATAGTGTGGTTAGGAAAGGCCTTTCTGAGGAAGTGGGATTTAAACTGAAACACAAAAATGTATCTTCAATATACGTAAGGAGTACAGGAAAGATTATTACAAAAAGAAGAATCTGTGTGCACAGGGATACTTGGGAATGAACTCAGCATGTTCAAGGAACTAAAAAAAAAGCTGGTGTGGCATGGTAATAAGTAGAACTAGATAAGGATAGAAAGGTAAAAGGAAACCAGATTGGGTAAATACCATTGTTCAAAAAAAAAAAAAAGTCAGATTATATAGATAGATAGATAGATGTTTTTTATTAACATATAATGTATTATTTGCCCCTGGGATATGGGTCTGTGAATCATAAGGCTTACACATTTCACAGCACTCACCATAGCACATACCCTCCCCAGTGTCCATAACCCAACCACCCTCTCCATACTCCTGTCCCCTCAGCAACTCTCAGTTTGTTTTGTGAGATTAAGAGCCTCTTTTGGTTTGTCTCCCTCCTGATTCCATCTTGTTTCATTTTTTCCTTCCCTACCCCCCCAAACCTCCCATTCTTCCTCTCAAATTCCTCATATCAGGGAGATCATATGATAATTGTCTTTCTCTGATTGATTTATTTCACTCAGCATAATACCCTCCAGTTCCATCCACATTGTTGCAAATGGCAAGATTTCATTTCTTTTGATGGCTGCATAGTATTCCATTGTATAAAATACCACCTCTTCTTTATCCATTCATCTGTTGATGGACAACTAAGTTCTTTCCATAGTTTGGCTATTTTGGACAATGCTGCTATAAACATTTGGGTGCACGTGCCCCTTCCAATCACTACATTTGTTATCTTCAGGGTAAATACCCAGTAGTGCAATTGCTGGGTCATAGAGTAGCTCTATTTTCAACTTTTTGAGGAACCTCCATGTTGTTTTCCAGAATGGTTGCACCAGCTTGCATTCCCACAACCAGTGTAGGAGGGTTCTCCTTTCTCTACTTCCTTGCCAGTATCTACCATTTCCTGACTTATTAATTTTAGCCATTCTGACTGGTGTGAGGTGGTATCTCTTTGTGGTTTTGATTTGCATTTCCCTGATGCCGAGTGATGTTGAACAGTTTTTCATGTGTATTTTGGCCATCTGGGTGTCTTCTTTGCAGAAATGTCTGTTCATGTCCTCTGCCCATTTCTTGATTGGATTATTTTTTTGGGGGGGAGTGTTGAGTTTGATAAGTTCTTTATAGATTTTGGATACTAGCCCTATGTCTGATATGTCATTTGCAAATATCTTCTCCCATTCTGGTTTTGTTGACTGTTTCCCTTGCTGTGCAAAAGCTTTTGATCTTGATGAAGTCTCAATAGTTCATTTTTGCCCTTGCTTCCATTGCCTTTCTGCCAAGGTCAGGAACACAGCAGGGATGTCTGTTATCACCCCTGCTATTCAACATAGTACTACAAGTCCTAGCCTCAGCAATCAGACAACAAAAAGAAATTAAAGGCATCCAAATTGGCAAAGAAGAAGTCAAACTATCACTCTTTGCAGATGATATGATACTTTATGTGGAAAACCCAAAATAATCCACTCCAAAACTGCTAGAACTTATACAGAAATTTAGTAAAGTGTTAGGATATAAAATCAATGCACAGAAGTCTATTGCATTTCTATACACCAACAACAAGACAGAAGAAGGAGAAATTAAGGAGTCAATCCCATTTACAATTGCACCCAAAACCATAAGATACCTAGGAATAAACCTAACCAAAGAGGCAAAGAATCTGTACTGAAAAAACTATAAAGTACTCATGAAAGAAATTGAGGAAGACACAAAGAAATGGAAAAACATTCCATGCTCATGGATTGGAAGAACAAATATTGTGAAAATGTCTATGCTACCTAAAGCAATCTACACATTTAATGCAATCCCTATCAAAATACCATCCATTTTTTTCCAAAGAAGTGGAAAAAACTATCCTAAAATTTATATGGAACCAGAAAAGACCTCAAATAGCCAGAGGAATGTTGAAAAAGAAAGCCAAAGTTGATGGCATCACAATTCCAGACTTCAAGCCCTATTACAAAGCTGTCATCATCAAGACAGTATAGTACTGACACAAAAACAGGCTTATAGATCATTGGAACAGAATAGAGAGCCCAGAAATAGACCCTCAACTCTATGGTCAAGTAATCTTTGACAAAGCAGGAAAGAATGTCCAGTGGGAAAAAGACAGTCTCTTCAACAAATGGTGTTGGGAAAACTGAACAGCCACATGCAGAAAAATGAAACTGGACCATTTCCTTACACCACACATGAAAATAGACTCCAAATGGATGAAGGATCTCAATGTGAGACAGGAATCCATCAAAATCCTTGAGGAGAACACAGGCAGCAACCTCTTCGACCTCAGCCACAGCAACTTCTTCCTAGAAACATTGCCAGATTATATTTGTTTTAATTGGGGATTGACAAAAGTTGATTTGGGATTTAAGATTTTTCTAGCTGCTTCATTAAAAATAAATTGGGGGGGGGGTACCTGGGTGGCTCAGTGGGTTAAAGCCTCTGCCTTCAGCTCAGGTCATGATCCTAGGGTCCTGGGACCGAGCCCCACTTCGGGCTCTCTGCTCAGCAGGGAGCCTGCTTCCTCCTCTCTCTCTGCCTCTTTCTCTGCCTGCCTCTTTGCCTACTTGTGATCTCCATCTGTCAAATAAATAAATAAAATCTTTAAAAATAAATAAATAAATAAATTAAATAAAAATAAAAATAAATTGGGTACAAATATGGAATTATTATGTTGTCTACCTGAAATTAATATAATATTATATATCAATTATACTTCATTTTTAAAAAGTATATTGGCATTGATAAGAATGGACATGAAGACAACAATGGAAAGCTCTTCCTGTTCTGTAGGCAATGAAAGTTGGTGGTTTGGGCTTGGATGCTGATGCTGAAGATGGAAAGAAATGAACTGCCTCATATGTGTTTGTGTAATAAAATTGATAAGGCCTAGCTAAGGTGAGGTAGTAAGAGGAAAGGTGATAAATACCAAGATTTCTTGCTTGAGTAACCAGGTAGGTAGTTATGCCATTTAATTAAATGGGAAGAACTGAGGGCATTAGGATGTACTTGGAAAGTAAAATCAATAGTTCATATTTTAACATATCCAGTTTGAGATGTATGAGAAACATCCAGGCAAAAATGCCAATTACCAATTTCATTTGTGAATCTATGGTATACAGAAGAGGTCTAGGTGATAGAAATTTGAGAAATCCAGTTTATTACCTAAAATCAAATGACAACTTTGAAAAAGTGTGTACAAGGGGAAGATAGACCTGAAAAAGATTTCTAATCAATTCTACCACTCGAAGTAGAGAAGGAAAAGCTACTAAAGAAGATTCAGAAATGACCAGAGACATAGAAAAAATTCCAGAGTGTCTCTGAAGCCAGATATGAGTAGAAGGATGGGACCAGAAGTATTGAATACTGCTAACAGGAGCAGTAAAACAATTTTATTGATTTCCAGTTCTGACAACCTCATCATACTAATACTCTTTGCATCAATACTTAATTTTTTAAAATTTCAGGAAATAGTCTTAATAGTGTCCAGATCTCAGAGTAAATCTTCCTGGAGCAGAGGGAGTAACTGAGTTAAATATGTGATTATTAGTACAGCCATTTAGTCTAGAAAATATTCCTAAAACTTGAAGGTAATATTTGAAAGTATATTTTCAAATCTTTTGTTGAGATAATTCCTATACTGTTTTCATTTTTAAGAAAATAACCAATTAAAATAGAGTCATGTTAAAACACTTGTTTTGTCTTAAAACAATGAATGTTTCTCTCATATCGGCTCTAACATTCTAGCAATCTATCCAGATCCCATAGTATTTATTGACATTGGCCTATTCAGTATCTCTTAACTATAGCTATGGTCTTTTTTGGCTATTTGAATTTTCTTTCATGTTTCACAATCATCAGAAATAATAATGCAAAATATCTGAAGTTGTTCTTAATATCTTAGTTTTTACTGGGTTTGTAGCTTACTTGTTTATTGGGTTAAGATTTCTCCTAATAGCAAAACCTATCCTTTTTATGGCAATAATTACCACTAACTCTGTAGGTTGATATTGTGTATGATATGCAAATAGGAAGAACCTCTCAGTAAATATTTGGAATGAATGAGTTAAAAATGATTAAATGCAAGATTTGTTCCTACAATTCAAAAATTCCACTTTCAACTTAACTTCATACAATATGCATATCAGCTCTATGAAGCTAGTTGCATTATGTCATCCTTAGAATATAGGAATAGTTTGTAATAATAAGCTCAAATCTATTTACACTTTAAAAAAAAGAAAAAAAGAAAAATTTCTTAGAACTTACTTCCCTTCTAAATTCTCACGTGATCAGCTGTTGGTTCAAAAAAAGTTTTTCCCTACATATTCTTCAGAATGGCTAACACCAAGTTCCAGCAAGATTGTAAAGAAACCGGATCACTTATATACAACTGGTAAGAGTGTCAAATGGCACAGCTACTCTTGGAAATAGTTTGGCTCTTTCTTATGAAACTAGACATGCGAGTATTTTATGAAGAAGCAATTTCACTCTTGAGCATTTCTTCCTGGGGAGAAGGGATAAAAGGATACTTAAGTTCACACAAAAACCTATACACGCTGTTACCAACATCTGTATTTGTGATACCTATAAGCTAGAAATGATGAGGTGCTCTTCAATATGCAAATGTTTAAACAAATTATGTCACATCCATGCCATGGAATACTACTCAGCAATAAAAACAAATGAATTATTGAAATACCAAACAACTTAGATGAATCTCCAGGAAATTATACTCAGTGAAAAAAGATAATCCTAAAAGGTGGTATAGCATGCAATTTAGATATTTCATTTTTAGAAAAACAATAATAAATACACTCTTCCCTCACTACAAAAGAACTGCACACTAGGTAGAACATTTGAAAACAAAGTCAAAGAATAATTCTGAATTTTAAAAAAGTAATTAAGCTTTATCAGACTCTCACTGTGTTTTTCTTATTTTTTTCATTTTGACTTGCCCAATATGAATCCATATATGGGCCTTTGAATACTGCTGATTTGGAATAATTTAAGTTACAACATCCAGTTGAAATTTTCCAAAGCCTAAAAATATTGAGTATGTAGGTACCAGAATGATCTCTATCTATTCACTGTGTACAGAGACAGCTGGCTCTCTCATAGTCTATTCTACCTCCCACCGTTGCCCTCTATCTCCTTTTTTCTCCTTCTTGTCCTGCTTTTCCTCTTCCTCCTTGTCTTCCTCTACCTTCTCCTCCTTCTTCTTCTCTTTTCTTCCTCTTCTTCTTCTCCTTCAGCAAGAAGAGCTCTGGTGTGGGACTAGACAAAAGACCTCCTTCCTATACAGATAAGTGTTGTCATATAACTAAGTTCTCAACAATACGATCAAAGTGGAAATAGTGTGTACAACCTTGGGAAATGTCCTTAAAGAGATGGTTATAACCTCTCATTACATTTTTTTTT
Organism: Martes martes; assembly: GCF_963455335.1. Classification (NCBI taxonomy): domain Eukaryota; kingdom Metazoa; phylum Chordata; class Mammalia; order Carnivora; family Mustelidae; genus Martes; species Martes martes. The sequence goes on from NC_137889.1 coordinate 97,900,381, forward strand.
CTGCTGAATGGAATTCAGACATCTTGACAGATGTGAAAAAATCATATTAGACAATGAAGTCAAAGTCACATGATTGAGATGAAAGATTTCTAAAACAGGGTGAGTGTAGGTGCATAATAATCACAGATTACCTTTTCCAACTGTGAACTTCCTACATTCTTGTGTGAAAAAAATAAACTATCTATTGTTTAAGATGTTGGAATTATTTACAGATGAATCTAAATCAAACAAACAAAACATGGTTCAAATGCTTTGACTTTACTCAAAATTAAGAATATTGCACCTTTGTTGTGCACTGCAAACAAGTCTAGCAAACTATTAAGTAGAACTTCCTCTATTTTTGCTATGCATATATTAAAATGTTCTCATGTACATTGCAACTATGAAATTATTATCATAACACATTTATCCTCTATAGTAATAATTTAAATATACAGGCATAGCTTCTTTCATTGATCTTTGCTTTACTGTGTTTCACAGGTACTGTGCTTTTTACAAATTGAAATTCCAAGACTTCAGTGGAAGAAGTCACTGCAGATGTGGTGGAAATAGCAAGAGAAAAAAGAATCAGAAGTGAAGCTTGAATCTGGGACTGAATTGCTACAATCTCATGATAAAACTCTAATGGATGATGAGTTGCTTCTTATGCGTGAGCAAAAAAAAGTAGTTTCTTGAGATAGAATCTATACCTGGTAAAGATGCTGTGATAACTCTTGGAATGATAGTAAAATATTTAAAGTGTTATACAAACTTAGATGATAAAGCAGCAGCAGGGTTTAAGAGGATTGACTCCAAGTTTGAAAGAAGTTCTACTGTGGGTAAAATGTTATCCAACAGCATCACATACTACAGAAAAACCATTCATGGAAGGAAGAGGTAATCAGTAAGACAAATATCAGTGCTTTCCTATTTTAAGAAATTGCCACAACCATTCCAACCTTAAGTAACCACCCCTCCCCCTCCCCCGGTCAGTCAGCAGTCATCAACATTGAGGCAAGATCTTACACCAGCAAAAAGATCAGGATTGGGTGAAAGATCAAATGATGATTAGCATGTTTTAGCAGTATTTTAAAATTAAGGTATGTACATTGCTGTTTTATACATGATGCTGTTGCACACTTAGTAGACTACAATATAGGGTCAACATAACTTTTATATGCACTGCGAAACAATGCATATAAAAATTGCTTTATTGCAATATTTGCTTCATTGTGGTACTTTGCAACCAAACCCACAATATCTCTGAGATATACCTGTATAAATAATTGGATTTTTAATCATCCTGAAGGCAAATGAAGCAATATGTATAGCAGGAAGAATGTTCGATATGTCTTGCTATCACAAAATCTCCTTTTTCTTCAGTTTTCTTTTTCTCTTTCAATTCATATAGGTATAGGGAGGGTATAAAAACTAAATGAGACATTTGCATCCTAAAATAGTAGCTCAATTTTTTATAATAGGACCAAGACAGGCACATATGTAGGTATGATGCATGGTAGAACACAGACAGTGCCCTCAGAGCAGAGCCATGGGAGTTTCCAGTTTCTCAGAAAAACAGTTTCTTCTGAGGTTTAGGAACAAGTGAGCTCATCACCCACAGGTAAGCCAGGGTCTTGCAGACATGTAAGGCAGGAACAATCCTAGCAGAAACAGATACATTGGCCCTTTGGCAAGGCTTTGAGGCAGTTATTTAGGTGAGCGGGAGAATTTGAGGGCAGAGAGAAAAAAAATTGCTGGGAGGGAAAATAAAACATTTGGAGGATTTCTTCAAGAGTGAAATTTCTGTGAATTTTGTGTATCTGCTTAAGTTATTCTTCATTTGGGATGACCTTAGAGACTGATGTTTTTGGTCATTAACGTGTTAGGCTGTAGAAGAGAGAGCAGTATTTGTACCAACAGGGGGATTTTCTTCTTTTCAGAAATGACTTCTTTTCAGAAATAGGAGATACTGTTAATCTGCTAAGAGTAAATGATGATGCCTTCTGAACTCCAGGAAAGCCATCAGAGGGGTTTTGTGAGACTGATATGGTAACCATGGAAAAGAGGGGAAATTATCCCTGGGTCACATCCTTGAGACTGAGCAATTCCCAGGCCAGGCTGGAGATATCCTTTAGGAAGCTGAGTATAAAAAGCTAGGAAGGAGTTTTTGGGAGCCAGTGGCGCGAGGAGCAGCAGGGGATACGAGCAGTATCCCTGACAGGTAGGTTCAGTCTACACAAAATGTCCCAGAGTTGGCCTCACAAATGCAGAAGCAATACAGCTGGTCTCTGTGAGCCAGTAGTTACCTAGAACCTTAAAGGAAGTAGAACTTGGTAAGGAGAGTAGAAAAAATAAATGAAGGAAATAAAGATTTTTTTATGTAATGTTAAAGAAAATAAGAATAAAAGGAACAGTGGAAGGAAATGTTAGAGAATAAGCAGCAGTTGTCTGCTCTAGATGTAAATGCTTTAGTTTGGGCATTTTGGGGGAAGAAATAAGGAGAAAGGATATTATAAGGAAAATAGGAATGGTTTGAGACAACTAGAATTATGAAAGAGATTATATGATAATCCATTATAAAAGACATTCAAAAATTTCTAAAATGGAGAAAAATGACAAGAATTAGTGTAGAACAAAAATTGAGACCGGTAGAAAACAGATGAGTACTAAAGAAATAGAGAAATAGAGAAAGTTTAATGAAAAATTTTAAACATGGAATAATAATAAAAGCTAATATTTGAATATTACTTATATACTTATTCTGTGCCAAGCACCATTCTGAGTAATTCATGAATGTTAACGTATTTGTTCACATAGTAATGCTAAGAAGTAGATGCTCTTCTCATTATACATGGAAAAAATGAGGAACAAAAGAGGTACAAATAAGTGTTAGAGTTCCAAATAAGCAGTCTAACTCCAGAGTCTAAATTCTTAATGATTAAGAATGCTTTGGGGGGCATGGGCTGGCATAGTCCGTTAAGCATCCTAAGCATCCAGCTTTTCTTTTCAGCTCAGGTCGTGGTCTCAAGGTGATGAGATTGAGCCCCACGTCTGGCTTCACACTCAGTGGGGAGTCTGCTTGAGATTCTCTCTCCCTCTCTCTCTGCCCCTCCTACTCTGCTTTTTCCTCTCTCTAAAATAAGTAAATCTGGGGCACCTGGGTGGCTCAGTGGGTTAAAGCCTCTGCCTTCAGCTCAGGTCATAGTCCCGGGGTCCTGGGATCGAGCCCTGCCTCGGGCTCTCTGCTCAGTGGGAAGCCTGCTTCCCTTCCTCTCTCTCTGCCTGCCTCTCTTCCTACTTGTGATCTCTGTCTGTCAAAAAAAAAAAAAAAATTAAAATAAGTAAATCTTAAAAAAAAAAGAATATCGCTTTTAACCTCTCTTCATACTCATTAGGATGGCCATTATAAATGATAACATCAGCAGCAGAAGGCAACAATTGTAGTGAGGAAGTGGAAATCCCGAACACATGTGCAATGCTAGTAGGGTGTAAAATGGTGCAGACACTGGATGAAAATATGGCAGTTTCTCAAAATTTTAAACAGAATTACCATATGATCCAGAAATTATATGTATATATGTATATACATATATACACATATGTATATATGTATATACATATGTGTATATATGTATATATATTTGGATATCTATCTCTCTATATATAGATATAGATATATAGAGATAGATATATATTATATATATAGATATATGTTATATATATCTATATGTGTGTGTGTGTGTATATATATATATATATAATTATTTGGCCTTCAAAAGGAAGGAAATTCTGACACATACTACGAAATGGATGAACTCTGAGGATATTAAGCAAAGTGAAATAAACCAATCCCCAAAGAATAAATATTATATGATTCCACTTATATAAGGTATACTCTATGTATAAGGTACATAGAGTAGCCAAATTCAGAGAGACAGTGTAGGATGGTGGTTTCCAGGGCATGGGAATGTGGTGGAGAGAGGTGTGGGGTTAGTGTTTAATGGATACAGAATTTTTTAGGGAAGAGGAGAGAGGTCTGGAGATTGATAGTGGTGATAGTTTCAAAACAATGTGAATATAATTAATGTCACAGAACCGTACATTTTTAAAAAATGGATAAAATGGTAAACCACAATTAAAGAAAAAAAGAGTATTACCTTTCTCTGAATTGAATTGAGTGTTGTCAGAACTTAGAGGCTAAAAGACATAAATAATAAGGAGTGAGGAAAACAGGTTGTACTGAAAGGAATGAACATGTGGGTTATCTGTATTTACGCAGACCGCATATATGTTGTTTCTAATTTCATTACTAGGTTATGAAAGAATAATAAATACTGAATGAACACATAATAAACAGAAAAGTTTATCCTATTTTTTGACATGTGTTAGGTATTCAGATTGGAAAAAAAGACTATTAAAGGAAAAATTCAAAACACTACGAATGGATATGGTCATTAAAGAACAAATGTAAGCTCAGTCTAGAGAATTCATTCTTTTACCTCACAACATAATAGATTTAAATCACTTCACATATAAAAATTCACAATTGATGGCCAGTGAGCTGTGGCCTTTCCCATGTATCACAATTAATGCAACACCTGGACCAAACTTCTTTGTGATGATGTACGGCAATTGCACTGTAAGTGGTAAATAGCTTTCAGAGTCTCTCATTCCTTACTCAAAATGTGATTTCCACTGACGGAGTCTTGCACTGTATTTCAGAAGCTTTCCAGACTTTGATTTAATATCAACTGATTTAATTTCAAATGTTACTCATAGAAAGACCCATCTATGCATCTGCATTTATAACTGAATATTTCTTCTGATTTTTCTGCTTTTATCTAGAGTACAGCTTTTATCTAGAGTACTGAATACATTGATTATAAAAACATATAAATTTAGTTTGGTTTATAAAATTGTAATAGAAGAGATTTTCAGGCATTTTCATTTTTACCCTAGAGCAGTCTGAAATAAAAAAGAGAGAGAGAGCGAGAGAGACAGAAAGAAAACATAAGGCTCTGAAATGATGCAATTTATTTTGTACTTGCTAATTAAACAGACGTGATAACCAAAATGCATGTAGTGTTTAAGAAGTGTCAGGGTACTTTCCTAAGCATTTCACATAACTATGTTAACCCTCATAATAATCCTATGACATAGGTATTTTTATTACCTCCATTTCATAGATGAAAAAACAGAAATTACTTGCTCACACCCATTAAGTAGAAAAGCTTAGATTTGAATACAGAAGTCTAGCTCCAGAGATAGTGTGGGTCACTGCAAATTGGGACATATATAAACTTTGGCCATAGGCTCCCTACTAAAATTTCATTGCTTTAAGGGCACATCAAAGCAAAGAGCCTCCTTTGCTGGGCCCATGAAGATGCACATAATCAGGCTGGCAGCAGGGACTACAGTTTTCTCAGACATTAAAGTATTTGCAAAATAAGTGGTGCCATAGGAGAGACACTCTGCTGGTTCTCTCTCTTTTGGCTATCTGATTGGAATGTGTGTATCTGCCCTTTGAGTGGGAGTAGAGAGGACTGTTTCACTATGGCAACATGCATTTCTAACAGGAGGAAATTCTTTCAAAGGGGTGCTACAGAGTTTCATGCACCAAATATGTTTCATGAAATCCTAGTTCTACAGCTTCTTTTTATTTCATGTATTTGAATTCTTTAAATGTGTTCAGTAATTTTGTTGTTATTTAAGAAGAGGATTTAGATAAAATAGTGATCTCAATCTTATTTTATAAACAAAAGTGAACAAGAAATAATATACTTACCTATTTTAAAAATCAAGTTAAAATCAATTACTGAGCTACTCATCTGCTAGTTCGGTAGGAAATTCAATATTAGCCATTACCAGTGTCTCTCAACTGCTCATCTATCACCCCAGGTTGTACAAGAATACGAGAGGTTTAGAAGGTTCCAGCAAGTGATGTGGGGATCATTGCTCATGCTCAGTCTGACTGGTAACCCCTACATCCTTGTTGTCCTAGGTCATGTGATCCTTTATGACAGGCTACAATGCCATGGTTTTTGTGTCACGCTTGGGCTACATGACTGTTTTTTTTTTTTTTTTTTTTTTTTAATGTGAAAAACCCTGGGGCCTAGGTTCTCACTGTGCAGCCTTACTCTCTGGGTTTTTAATGTGTCAAAAATGATGTCATGGAGGGAGAATGCATTATTATTATTCCCAGGACCCACTGATTTGAGGACGGTTTCTTGGTCTGGGAAATTCTCCCATTTATGTCTCTGTTCAAAACTCTCTTTTCCGTTGTAGGATACTATCATCCTTTCTTTAATAACATTAGACTTTCACAAAGAGAGAGAGCAAGAAGAGAAATTAATCACATGAAGAATCTTCTGCTTTGGACCAAGAAATAAGAAATCAGAATAGATCTGGCTACTTGCCTGAAAGAGAACAAGACATTGCAGAAGAGTAAAAATGAGATAAAACCTCAATAAATTATTCTGTCACAAAAATTGAATACATTTCTTTCTTGTGGTACGTAGCATATTTAATTTCTTCCTGTGTATCATTAATCTAAACAGCAGATATATTAAGTAGTGTTTTCCCAAAAGTGTTGTCCATGATTTTCTTTTCCTTTCTTTTCTGAAGAGCATCTTTCAAGAATTAGTTTGGAAAACGTTTCTCATGGAAAATGTTCTTACTGTCTGGACCTCTAGGATTCTAAATATTTTGGGTTTCCTAAACTTCACAGTTTCCCACTGCCTTATCTCCCAGAGAGCATAAAAGAGGCTAGTTTATTGTGTGGATACCTCAGAAAGCTTATTTCTATATTTTTATACTGAAAAATGAGATGGAAATATTATAAAGAAAGTCAGTGTACACTCTCTCCAAAATTCCTTCAGAGGTAATAAATGATGTATTTTGTTTTAAAGTGTGCCTTTTCTGAAGATGGCTGTGCTTTTTCAGGATGAACCAAGCAACAAGTGAGAGGACGTGTGCTATTTGATGATTCTGCCATGCTTCATCTAAGGATGATAAAAATTGAGTTCAGGCAAGTTTTCTTCTTCTGAATCGCTGGATTTGTTAAGAGTTAAACAAAAGGGAAAATAGAAACTTTTCTTTTTCCTATGCCTCAATGAAAATTAAACTAAAAAAGAAAGAGCACAGAAGAAACTTTTTGGTATGCAGCAAAAGGAAGTCATCTCCTGTGCATTCTTTGGCTTAAGACTTAGTGGTGTACTAAAAATGTTGGATAATTCATTGTCTGAAATGCTAAGTCTCCTGTACTTTGCAACTTGAATTCAGAAGTGTGGATTTTGTTTTCTTTAGTGGGGATACTATTTCAAAAAAAGAATAATTGTAGGAAGTATTTATAGTATGACATCAGTCAATTAGTAAATTTGGTCAATTAAAAAATAAAAAAAGAAAAGAAAAAAGATCACTTGCCTAGTGATGCTTTGGTCAGACACTGAATAACCACAGGGTGTAAAATGCCTTCTGCTAGAATAGTGGAACACAATGTTGGTCAGATATGGGTCTTACCTTCACAAATCTCATTACTTCATTTAAGGCAGAAAGACTATACATGTAGAATAGATAATTCTAGAGTACAAAGTGGTGTGGGTAGGTAAAAAAAAAAAAAAAAAAAAAAAGGCGGGGCAGGGGGATGCATCTTACTTTTCAGAGAAACACTAAAGCAAGATTTGATGAGAAAAGGGGAAGTCAAGGACAGGGAGACCATTCCATACTAGGAGGAGAAAGCCAAACCTTAAGAGTAGGTCAAAACATATCCAGAGGACAATCATGTCTACTTCTACTCAGTTTGTTCTGGCACAGGATTAAATAAAAGTAAAAGCAACTGGTCTTATACATTTTGTCCTTTTATATTGTTCCATGAGACTTCTGCACCCTACCTTTATTTTCTCCTCATCAATACGTTTTAAGTTTTTCTTTTATTTCAAATATGAAACACAGGAAAAATAAAAATCAAGTATTATGAAAATGGTTTTCACAGAGGAAATTAAATATTTTCTACTGCTTAATCTTACCACTGAATTTTCCCCTCCTTTCATCCAAGTCCATACCCATAATCAGCATTCATAGTACAGGGTGGAAGTGATGTGTGAATAAATCATACACAAGATGTACTTAACGGCAATCCTATCAAATGATTTAACCATGGTACTCTAGGTTCCTAGACATTTCTCTGATAGCACCCACATCTCAGTGCCCCAGCCCCCTAAGTTCCCCAGACATAGTTCTGGCCGTGACTATCAACCAATACAGCTCTCCAGCATGAAACCACTGAAGCTTTCCAATGCTTCATCAAACGGCTTTTCAAGCTTCTAGCATTTCAAGTTTCTTCATTATTAACAAGTCTAAGATATTATCCTGTTTTCCTTCCTTCCTGGTAGCTGCTACTACCAGCTTTGGCTTTGGGGATTTTAATCTCCCAAATTAGACTGTGTAATGCAACACTATCTTCCCAATCAATCATCCCCATCCCATCCAGGCTGGCCCTAAAAACAAGCACACAGACTTGTCATGTATCTTTGTTTCTGTCATCATTTACTACAAAATTTAACTATGCTTTTTATTCAATATGTTTCTTTATTTTGTGTTTTCTTCATTAAAATGCAAGTTTGATGAGACCAGAAACTTTAGCTGCTTTGCTTACTTCTGAATATCCAGAATCTGACACATAATAAAGTATCAAAATAATAAATTTCGTTCAATAAATTAATGAAAGAAAAAATATTTATATCACCTTCCTTATCCTAGTGCTTAGTATACTACACAATTTTCCTAAATGTTTAAGTAAAATTTCAAGTGTACTGATGGCAATTGCCTCATAAAACAAAAAAAAGTAGAAACAAAAACTTAAAAATGCTCCAGAGTTTGACGAAGTTGTAACAAGTATGTGTCATTTTATTCCTCCCCCCCTTTTTTTTCCTAAATACATAACTCAAATTTCTGTAAACTCTTCTTTATGAAATTGGGGCTCACTTGCCCTTTTAATGTCACCTTTGAGGACTTCTTCCCTTTTTCTTCTTTTTCAGAATTTAACTAAGAAGGTATAATTTGGTCTTTAAACTTAAATGTGCAATTAGCATCACTTTGTGTCTCAACTTTGTTTCCCAACTCAATAGCACACAGATCTGTTGCTTCCCCTATTCTCCCAGAAAACCAATGTGAAGTCCCTCTTGAGGGCTTGCCTCCTCCTCCCTCAGGTGATTACCATTAAGGGCATCTTGGTGTCACTATCTTGTACTAAAATTTCCAAGAGTCCCATGGGTACTTAGAAAATCATCCAGAGGATCTGAGATGCTTGCTCCTAGCAATGTATTGGAGAGAAATAATGGCTCTATCAGTACCATCTCATCAATATTGAGCCACTGGATTTATTTGTCAAATAACAGCCCAAGGCATTATTGCTGTCAAAATAACAGGAAAGAAATGTAGCACTGAATTGAATTAACTGGGAAACTTTCCTCATTACCACTAGTAAATCCCTCTTCTTAAACTGGCTTTGATTTATGTCAGATCCTGGTACCTAAGGTGCTAGTGAACAAGATGCTCAGATCATTAATTCCATATTGAAACAGTATGACTTGTGCTGATAATCTTGACCACAGGAAATGAGACTCATCCAACCTCCAAAATATGTCTCAGCATATTTTCTTGAATTTCCTCAGATAAATTAACCTCATAGCATACAACAAAATTGACACATCTGCAACAATTTCCTGATCTATGAGAAAATGTAGGGAAGAAATTCTTAACACCAACTCATACTAGTGAGTATAATAATCCTAAAACAATATTAATTAGGTTTTTGGCATAGAAAGTTGACTATCCTCTAAATTAAAGAATTTCTACTCCAATAATATAATATTTTAATATTTATGGATATCTTAAATATATAGGTGACACTTGAACATGGGGTTAGGGGCACCAACTTCCCACACAGTCAATAATCTACATATAACTTTTGACTCCCCACAAAATGTAATTATTAATAGTTTACTGTTGACCAAAAACCTTACTGATAACATAAACAGTTGATTAACACATATTTTGTGTGTTCTATGTATTATATACTGTATTCTTAAAGTAAGCTCGAGAAAAAGTGTTATGAAAAAAATCCTAGGGAGGAAGGGACAATACATTTACAGAACTGTAATATATATATATATATATATATATATTTTTAATCCATGTATAAGTAGACCCGCACAGTTCAAGCCCATGTGTTCAAGGGTCAACTATACTTACTCTTTCCTGACCCTGTGTCTTTCTGTCATCTTTCATATTGCTTTGTGCTTTTCTCATATATGCTCATGAAGATACTTATCTTCAGAGAGTCATCAGTAAATTCTTGGGTTGACCGTCTCATTTGTACATGGCCATTATCTATTTTTAATTTGTGACAACTTTGCCAATTTTATAAGGCATAAAAGAGGAGTTTTTGTGTTTGTTTGTTTGTTTTTTACTACCCATAATTTTCTTTTCCTCCCTTCATTCCTGAAAAATCTCTGCTGCATTTACCAGGTGGGATGTCATTTCCAATCTGTCTTGGTGACTGCCCCACCTAACAAATTCACTGATTCCTTTCATTCTGGAATACCCTGTAAGAATCCATACAATGATGGTTTCTATTTTAAGTTTTGGTTTATTTGTTTTTGCTGTTTTAGTGATGCAGATTCTCTTCTTGATACAGCTTGTTATTGATGATTCTTAGTAAGATATTTTGTGCCAGGACTGAACACATTTTCTGTTTGGCATCTACACCACTTTTAAAGTTTTTTGATTTAATAAGCTCACTTGCCAAACCTTTTAGGGAATGATGGAAAATTAGTTACCTTTGTAAAAATTTTGGAATTGCTATTTGTTACTGTTTTGGGTTATTTACTAAATAACGAAGAATCCTTGGTTTATAATTACAGAGATGTTCCACATATTGTCATGGGGATAAACTATTTGCTGGTTTCAGATTTTATATTTCAATTTGAACTTTAAAAAATGTAATCTGAAAATTGAAATTAGATTAGGTCAAAAATTAGTGATAACAAATATTTAGTTAAGTTTATTAGAAATGAAAAGTTACATAGTATTTTCTCTACTGATATTTTTAGCAAGATTTTTAAACCATTAATTGATACATAAATATTTATATTATACTTTTGAATAATTGGATTTGAGAAAATATTTAATTAAAAGATGTTTATTATTTCTCAAAAACATTTTAATAAATAATTAATGATAATTAAGTTACACATGTTATTTGTAGACAGTGGAAATGACTGTCACTGCTATGCTATTAAAGTTTATGTTGATATTTAAGTACATTAAAAATAAGCCATGATTAAGATATCAAAATGCTGTCACATTTAACTAATTTTTTTAGTTGTATTCTGACTGCATTGTAGAATATTTCAATTCTACCTGCAAGTATCCTTTATATCAGTACAGATACATTATGTTCTTAGAATTGGGTTTTCTATTCCTTGCTCAGATGAAATCTTATACTATGAGAGAATTTGACTTGCTCAAATTGAGGGAAAGTTACAATAGACACATCCATGAGCATGGATCTCCTTATAAAGCAAATTAAAACTCTTAGTTTTCCATACCATAGTCATAGCCATTGGACTTTCTTGTCTGTTATATAATACATTGAAATGCCAAAAAGATAAGACCTCGTATAAAACCTCATACTTGAAATATAAAATACTTACTTCCTTGACGAAAATAATGAGGAAAAATGTATGTCTTCCTCACTTAAAAGCTCATGACAATTGTCATGTTACTCTGATAAATTTCATAGTTAAACTTCATCTATTAGGTTAGGGGTCTTTCTTCCATTTAATCTACTAAAACTATAGGTTTCAAACATTTTTGCTCAGGCACCATCTAAGAGTTTTTACCCTGCAATTGCACTACTGGGTATTTACCCCAAAGATACAGATGTAGTGAAAAGAAGGGCCATCTGTACCCCAATGTTCATAGCAGCAATGGCCACAATAGTCAAACTGTGGAAAGAACCAAGATGCCCTTCAACAGATGAATGGATGAAGAAGTTATGGTTCATATATACAATGCAATATTATGCCTCCACCAGAATGGATGAATACCCAACTTTTGTACCAACATGGATGGGACTGGAAGAGATTACGCTGAGTGAAATAAGTCAAGTAGAGAAAGTCAATTATCATATGGTTTCATTTACTTGTGGAGCATAAGGAATAACATGGAGGACATTAGGAGAAGAAAAGAAAAAGTGAATTGGGGGCAATTGGAGGGGGAGATGAACGAAGAGAGACTGTGGACTCTGAGAAACAAACTAAAGATTTGGAAGGGAGGGGCTGGGGGGATGGGTGAGCCTGGTGGTGGGTATTAAGGAGGGCAAGTATTGCATGGAGCATTGGTTGTGGTTCATAAACAATGAATCTTAGAACACTGAAAAAATAAAATAAAATTTAAAAATAAATAAATCTTTACCAAAATAAACAAACAAACAAAAGATATACTCTAAAAAGTTTTAATGTGATCTAAAATTTTACATTTAAACAATTATCAGGATAAGGATTTTTAGCAATTATGTATTATATCTATGCTTTAAATATATTTTCACCGAAGTCCTTGAGGTACAAACTTAGCACATTCAATTTACTGAAAATATCTGGCAATTTTCAGTCTTTGTTATACAAAGCAGCCAAATGGGACTATTCCATCTGAAAACGTGTGCCTTTATTTTAAAATTTTAATTCTCTTGTTAGTATGCATTACTGAGAAAACAATTTTTTTTCTCTTGAATGCTAATTCTAAGATAGATAAGTTGTTTATATATATAGGTAGAATGTTGCCCTAAGTTTGTGGCATGTATGAAATTTGGTACTCTTTCTAAATATTTTTAGAAGCTCTATTTGCTTTGTTTCACAGAAATCACCCCTGTATTCTTTAAAACAACCTTGTTTGTTTCCTTGGAACTAGTTGGAATGAACATTATGCCTATGTTGTAGAATATAGGAGAGGATGAAGATAAGAGCAAAGCTAGCGAAACAACCAAATGGTTGCTGCACCACTGATGCAGGTAAAAGGTGTGATGTCCTGGACTTGAATAGGTCAGTAAAAATGGAGAGAGATGGACATACTTGAGAGATTTACAAAAACCATAATCAACAAAATATATTGATTGCTTAGATGAGTCAAATTTAGCTCCCAGAATTCTGGATTGGGAAGCTGAATCGTTTATGGTACCATTTACCAAATTAGAAAGCAAGTGATGCAACAGACCCAGGCAGCAGGAAGGAAAGATGGTGAGTTCAGTTTGGGAAATAGTCTTGAGGTCCTCCAAGTGACAATCTTGAGTAGTTGAGTCATATAGGTCTGACCATCAGAAAAGTGATTATTTCCTTTCTTTCAGTTAGACAGTTTCAGAAATTTCCTACTCATCATCTTTCCTTGATTCATTTTAAAGATAGTGACATTGTTACTAAATACATTTTATGATCTCTACTTACTCGCCGATATATTGATCACTGTCTATTAAACATCAAAGTAAATTTGTTCATTCAGTCTTTCATTCTTTCTTAGCAAACTTTATTGGTAAAAATATATAGACAAAATTATACAACCATGCAGATATCATTCAATGAATTTATACAACCTGAATACATCTATGTGACCACCATCCAGAGCAAGAAATAGAACACCACTTATACTGCAAAAGTCCTGTCATGTTCTTTCCCAATCATTTCCTTCTCTTCAACAAAAGTAACCACTATCCTGTCTGCTGACTTTATACATTTGCCTGGTTTTTGTTGTTCTTGTTCTTGTTATTGTTTTAAACTTGACATTGTGGGGACTCACTTTGAACCTCAGAGTTAGTATGAATATTATTTTAAGCTAAGACATTTCAGATCTAACAGATGCAGAAAGAAGCCATCTTGGTGTTTCTCTTATCTGAGTAAAAGCAGCAACTTCTGAGAAAGGACGTTAACATTAACATAAATCCCCTCTCCTGGGAAGTTAACACAGCCATGAAGACCAAGAGACTCTTGTACCTGTATAAACAAACATTATCACAAATTTTATCTCCCATTAGTTCTCCTAAAATCCATGTGTCTTTCCTAAAGTAACTAATTTGTTCTTCACATAGATTTGTCTCCCCTTACCCTTTTCCCTACTAAGTTAGGTATATAAACTCTATTTATCCAACTAGCTACTTCTTTTATTGGATCCTATATGCATATGAATAATCCTTCCTTCTGTTGTTCTCTTTCATCAGTTTAATTCCCAGGCCCCCAGAAACTGAACGTAAGAGAGTAGAGAAAAATTTTTCCTCCCCAATGACATAAATGGAATTATATATTATATTCTTTTTTGTGTATAGAATTTTTGCTCAAAATTATATTTGTATTATTATTTTCATTGCTGAATAGCATTTCTTCACATGAAATTACAACAATTTATCTGTTCTGTTATTTAAAGAATTTGGGGTTGTTTCAGTTGTTCATTAACGCATAAATGTGTGTGATATATATTTACTGAGTAGCATCAGACATTGTGCTAAGTACAGATAAAATATGGATAAGACAAATTTATGCCTTCAAAGCATTACACCCCACTAGCAGTAATAAAAGATGAAGAAATGTAACTGTTGCAAGTAATATGAGATTATATGAACAAGATGGAGTATACTGTATTATTTGTATTTATTACAAATAAATACTTGTAACATAATTAATTCTCCCCATAAATGAGATCAAGGAATGATGGAGGAGCAAAGACCTTTGTTCTAGAAGCATGAGACAGTAGAGGGTACAGGGTAAATAAATTGAGAAGAGAAAAAATGGTAGATTTAGAAATAGTAGTTCTAAATACATATTACTTTTTAAAAATATGGTTATAGTGATAAGTGATTATGTTGCAAATGAAGACTAGGGCCAAATAATAAAGTTACATGTATTTTGCAACTGGAATTTTGCATTTGAAAGGATATTTGTCACTATTAAGAATAGAAATAATAGAGACAAGGGAAAAAGAAAGGAAACTAATGCAAGATGTCTACCAAAAGATGAAGAAGGAAGCAGATGAGAAGTATTAAGGTGTAAAGAGAATAGGATTTGGCTCTTGATTGACAGAGGACTCTAAGGTAGTTCCTCAGTTTCTTAGCAAATAATGTTGATCTCAATATCCAGGCTGAGGATTAAATTTTGAAAAAATAATATGAAGTTCAGATATGCACTTATTGAGTTTGAGCTGATAGAATTATCTCTGGTATACAGTTAGTTGTTTATTTAACTGGAAATCCAAATTACCAATGTTAGTGAATTCTACAGCAGGAATGAAATCAAGCAAAAAGTGAGGAAAAAAATGGTAAGGAAAAAAATTAAATGTCATGGAAAAGATAAGAACTTAGGGCAGAGGGGAAGAAGAACCACATGTATTCCTTTAATTGTGTACTTTTCAGTCTGTTTTGATTTTATTTCATCATTATCATTCATGAAATATGTAATTTTCTACAAAAGGACCCATGGACAATAATTACTTCTGTGTGTGTGTATGTATATATATATGTATATATATGTGTATATATATGTGTGTGTATATATATATATATTTGCACCACACTTTATAGTACACATGCAGCCTATAAATAGTTCTTCTGCAAAAATTGGTCAATCTTTTTTTTTCCTTCTGACATTAGGTGAAGAGATGTGAATCACACGCTTCTCAAGACCTGGAAAAATATCAATTATCAGTTTCTGGGAAATTACAAGATATCTCTTTTGTTTTAAGTCTTTATTCATTTCAATTTATCATTCCTACTATAGACAACCATTTCTGTGGGTAGATATACTCAGGATTAGAATTGCTGAGTCACAGAACAGGCCTACATTTAATATGGCTAAATGTTGTCACACTGCTCTTTTGAAGTTACCCAGTTTATAATCCTGTTGGGAGCACTGAGAAAACGGTGAAACCAGAGAACCTTCTTTAAAGAACAAAGAACAAACACAAATATAAAATAAAATATCAAAATGAATATGTAAAGAAACTACAACAAATTTTAATGTAAATAAAGTTGAGAAATATAAGAATATCGTGACATCTATGAAAAACATTCTATGATTTAGCCATTTAACATCTCACAAAATACACTTTCTCTAGTTTTTTTTTAGCTTATTACTCTTTAATTTCTTTTCCATATGTAAACAATTTTGAAATATAATTTTCTGTCAATAATGGAAAGATTATTTAAGCGTTCTTTACTATTGAGTAAAATCATAGTTGAGACATACAAAGTATGAAATCTTTTAGTACTGGTACTGATTTTTGTTTCTAAAATTTTGATAAATTCAAAATAATGTAATTCTTATCAAAAATGAAAAACATATGCATGATATATTTATGATAGTAAACAGTGCATTATGGAGTATATTTTTGCAGGAGAAAACTCTGTATTGTCAATGAAAATAAAATTACCTTTTCATTATTTTACACATTTAATGATTGGAATAATTTTTCATAGACCTAATTCTAGCTCATGCCTTTATGCATTTGATTGTTTTTCATATCTTCATACTTTTGGTGTTTGATGCTATAGGATACATTCACATTATTGTGGTAAAACCTCTGGGCCAGCATCTCCATGTCATGGTACAGGTGGTAGGATATTTCTGGAACCATCCCTACATTGGAATGGATAGCAATAATTTAAGTATATATTAAGTTAATTTTTTGGCTGTATAGTCTTTGATCACCTCTTCCTATGACATTAATTTGTAGTATCATTTTCTATAGAGACTATATTGTAAATTAAAAAATATATTCAACTAAGTCCAAAGTAAATGTATCCCCAGATTAATTTCCACTTACCCAGATACCAAATATGTCTGCAGTTACTTCAATAATACTTGACATAAGGCAAGTCAAGTGTGACAGTAAATGTCTTACTTACTGACTGTTGGCAAATTTAAATTCAGGAATGCTGCTATGGAAATTAAGCATGCCCAGTATTAACAAGACCTGAAAATAATTGTGGTAAGACTATCAAAAACTGATTCACAACCAACCTAAGAAATATTAAATATCTGACATTGATAAGGATGCTATTGCAAATCCTATAATACGTTCAACAATGAAAATATAATTATTTTTGCAGTAATAACTTGTACAATATTAATGCACATTTTTATATAGGACAGTATCTTTTTTTAAAAGATTTTATTTATTCATTTTTTTTTAAGATTTTACTTATTTATTTGACAGACAGAGATCACAAGTAGGCAGAGAGGCAGGCAGAGAGAGAGGAGAAAGCAGGCTCTCCGAGGAGCAGAGAGCCCGATGCAGGGCTCGATCCCAGGACCCTGAGATCACGACCTGAGCCGAAGACAGAGGCTTTAACCCACTGAGCCACCCAGGCGCCCTTTATTTATTCATTTGTCAGAGAGAGTGAGCACAGGCAGACAGAGAGGCAGGCAGAGGCAGAGGGAGAAGCAGGCTCCCTGCTGAGCAAAGAGCCCGATGTGGGACTCGATCTCAAGACCTTGGGATCATGACCTGAGCCGAAGACAGCTGCTTGACCAACTGAGCCACCCAGGCGTCCCTGTATAGGACAGTATCTTAAAACAAAATAATGTTCTTCATAAATACAGAAACTTAGGAAGAAGATATAAATTGAAATTTGTTGTAGTGCTCGTTATTTGTTTATTGCATCTAACAAATTGCAATATTTTCCTAGTTGAAATAGAAGCTACAGTTGTCATACTGTCTAAATACATTGTGTGCACTTTAAAAGTTATATAATATTATTTTAGCACTGATTCTTACTCTCAAAAGTGCCCTAGGGTTTTGATGATACAAATGATATGAAAACATTAGCAAAGAAAATAAGCAATAAGCAAGCAAAACAAAATACTGGACAGTGAAATTTTTGGTCTTCGCAATGCTCCACTAAAAATTTATGTACCGTTATCTTATGGTATTTATTTCTAGTCGCTCTCACTTTGCTTTAGGTTTTAATGGGTGACTTTGGGGTGGAAGATGCCATTTTCTACAACCTCTAATGCATCCAGCTACCCTACACAGTGGAACAACAATTTTTAATGGAGGACATTAAATCAGCTTTCCCTTTGGCACTAAGTGTGAACCCCTGCTCCTGACTAGTCCTTATGAATGCATCAGCCCCTCAGAATGAATGATTGCTCTACTTTATAGTACATATATATTTCACAACTTACTCAGAGAATTTCTGACCTATCTGTTATTTTCTAAATTACATAATCAGTAATGCAGTTATGAAGATAAACTTGTAATATATCAAAGATCCAAAGAAAATGAGGGAAAGCCTATTAAAATTTGAGCCATAGCCAAGTGAAGAAATATAACAAACTCAATTTTCATTATTTACTGCTTGTTTTATACATGTATGGAGTGTCTGTTGGACTGAAAGCTTAAGTAAAGGAATATTGGTTAGAATATAGGCAAAATTCACCTTCCAGATAGAACAGATCTAGACAGGTAATCCTTAGAACAATTGTAAGCCTAAAGTAATTAGAAAATTTGTTGAACAATTATTTTCTGAGTTGAATTTCATATCCAAATTTACTTAATGGTTTTTCACCTGAAGACTGAAGTATGGAACATAGAAAGATAGACAAAAACAAAGATAAGGAACATAGGTGATAAAGAAAAATTGTGTTTAACTGAAACTCAGCTAAAATATCTAAACTAGTGTTAAAAGTCTCTATTGGAATACAAGTTGACATCTGTGACTCTGACCCTGTGACAAATTCGTTTTGTGCTGAGAGCCCCTGGCCTCATATGCAAACCCTTAGCATAGCTTATACCTGCTTGGCTTTTTAATGACCACAGCAAAGAATGGTCCCACCATCTCTGAAAAATGAGAATGTCAGTTTTATATCATTGGTGAGGGAAAAACAAAACAAAAACAGAACAAAACAAAACAAAGGAACAAACAAAAACAAAAAACAAGCCTCTGTTTAAAATATAGCAGCAGCTTTAAGAGTAATGTAATGCAAATAAATTCCAAATCCTCCAGTTTACCTCATGCATGGATGATTAGTCCTGGTATAGATGGAAATTTCTGTGTTAGTAGGTAATTTAGCAGAATATTTAAGAATGCTGTATTTTATTATGAAGGATTACGGTTTTCTTCTTCAGAGATTCAACAGTGAGTTGTGGCTCTGACAGAAAATTGCAATGTTTTAAGTTTTAATTTCTTTATTAGTTACTTTAAGGAACCCACTCGTGTGTGTGTGTGTGTGTGTGTGTGTGTGTAAAGTAGAGACTGATCAGAACAGGTTTTAAATAGCATTTGTAAAGTGAAAATTATAGGAATTTTGAGAGAATAATAAAGATAATTCTTAGAGCAGATAAAATTGTGAATAGTTGACTCACAAATTATGAAAGATGCTCAATTTCCTTTCTCTGACACAGTGGGGTCACATAGATATACTCATTCAGTACACCACCAGGTTAACTAGGGGAAAGGGTGTAAGTTTTCAAAATACATCCGGCAGATAGAGTTTCAAAGAGAAAATGGCAGTCAAATTGAAATCAGGGTTCTGTGCAACTGAAATCTGGGCTCAACTTCAACTACTGTAGGATCTTGCAATTGGTGTTAAGAATTCATCTAGGTTAGTCAATTAAAGTCTAATCTCAAGGTGAGCTATTGTAGTATTACTGATTTGCACATCAGTGGCTTATTTATATTATTCTCTCCTAAAAAAATAAAATATAAAGACACTCATCATTAAAAAGCAAAGCTAAATATCCAATTCCCTGCATTGGTTGTAATAAGTAAACACTGAAAGTCCCAAGCAAAATAAGATTAATGGAGCATGTCATGGAAAACAAGAAATGGTAACTACTGTCCTAAATATACTTCCTTCCTTAGACAAATTTGCTGACACTCTCTTGACTTCTCTTCTGGTATTCTTTTAACCAACTTCTGCTTTGCTCTGTTTCCATCACTCGAGTAAAACAACTCTTGTCCAAGTTGCCGGTGATAATACATGTCATAAAATCTAAAGAACACATTTTTATTCTTATGCTTTTTATCACTTTCTCCATCTTTATATATGTTCTTATTTTGTCTTCTGTGATGAGAACTATCTTAGTTTCTTCCTGCCCCTGCCTGTGCTAAATGTTTGAATTTCTTAGGGCTCAGTCAGGGATTTTATTCTGTAACTATTCTGTCCCTATAGTGTTCCCAAATAATTCAACAGGATTAAATGTAATTTATATGCTTATATTTCCCAAATTTACATTTTAAAACCAAATTTATGTTAGCAGTAAACTCATATATTCAAATATCTTCTTCTCATAACCTATCAAAGTTTCAACTGGGAATCCCAAATATAATATGCCCTTAGAAGAACTCTTGACTGTGGGGGCTCCTGGGTGGCACAGCTGGTTAAGTGCAGATTAAGCTCTTGGTTTCAGCTCAGGCTGATCTCAGGGTCATGAGATCGAGTCCTGCATCAGGCTTCACTCTCAGTACAGAATCTGCTTGATATTCTCCCTTGTCCTCTGTCCCCAGCCCCCGCTCCTTCTCTCTCTCTCTCTAATAAATAAATAAATCTTAAAAAAAAAAAAACCAACAAACTCAACTTTGTTCTCAATTCTATTTTTTTCTCGCAAACTTTTGCCTTTCCTTAGACTTCTCCAAGTCAGCAAATAGCACCATAATTAACATTTCTTAAACCATAAACCTGAAACTCATCCTGATTCCTCTATTCTTTACCCCCCATTCCTAATCAAATGGTGCAAATTATAGCTCCCAATTTTATTTTAAATCCATCTACTTATCTCCAACTTAACTGCCATCATAGTAAGTCAAGTCATCATTAGTTCTTACCTAGCAAAATTAGTTTCTAACTGATCCCAGCATTTCTATTTTCACTTTCCTTAAACTAATTGTGCATACAGCAGCCAGTGCAATTTTTTTTTTTTAACTTGAATTAGACCTTGCTTAAAACCTTCTAACTGTATCTCATTGGAGTGGAATGAAACAACAATAACTTGGCATGCTCTATATCATCCTTTCTGATTTAATGCTACCAGTCTCTCCTTCATACATCTCTACATTTCACTCTCTGTTTTCCTCAGCTTTTCAAAATACCAAGTTCTCACTCAGTTCAGAGTCTGTGCACATTTTAGTTCTTGTTTGTTTCACTTGCCATGCTTTTTATCTTCTCTTAACATGTTTACCAATTAATTAATTTTGTTAGTTTGTTAAAACTGAATGGAAAACAGGCATTTTTCAGACAGTTACTGACATATTAAAATGACTTTGAGGGCGCCTGGGTGGCTCAGTGGGTTAAAGCCTCTGCCTTCAGCTCAGGTCATGATCCCAGGGTCCTGGGATCAAGCCCCACATGGGACTCTCTGCTCCACAGGGAACCTGCTTCCTCCTCTCTCTCTGCCTGCCTCTCTGCCTACTTGTGATCTCTGTCTGCCAAATAAATAAAATCTTAAAAAAAAATGACCTTGAAACTATGAACCTATTTTAAGTAATGTTGGGCAGATATCTCAAAATCCAAAACCAAATTTCTCTATACTCTGGACTGAGAATTATTAGGAACATCATAACCTTAAAAGATAGAGATGAATATAATAAACAAAAAGACATCAGTGATTTGGTATTCCTATTCAGTATAAAGACAAATGTACAAAGAAAAACCATAGAAGTCATAGTTAAATTTTTGAAAAGGTTGCTGTCTAACAGAATTATAGAAAACTGCTTATCATTGATCTATTTTCTTAGGAGAGAAAGAAAAAAAAGAAATCAGCAAAACAGGCTTTTATAAAGTTATATTCATTTGTTCTCTTCCTTCCTTTCCTTCTAATGTGCATCTCTAAACTGAGGACAAAATATAGTAGCTAGCAATTTAAAGCATTCACTGAATTAAAAAAAAAAAGATCTATTTTTAAGTTATAATCAGTGACACTGGTGACCTCTTTGACCACAGAATGACTCACACTCACTCTACCTACAACATTATTCCCACTGAGCCATTGTGAAGAAGGAGCCCTTTTGTGTGTATGTAGTCACATTTCAACTGCCATAGTGTAGTCTGAGTCTTACCTTTCCAACAATGCTCTTAATAGACCTTTCCAGTCTCTATGTGGTCTTCTTCTGAACTATGCTGCTCTGTCAGTATGGCCATCTGATCACATCTTGCCTTACTTGTTTATAAAACAATTTACAAGTAGATTCTTCTCCAGTGGCATTCTAAATTCATTGAGGGCAATAAAAAAGTGGAGGGATTTTTTTTTGTTTTACTTTTTAATGTAATATCTCTTATAATGCTACCTAGTCTTAATCATTTGTTTTACTACAAAAAATATGATTAATTCAGTACCTGATTATTGAGTTCTGCAAGGAGGACAGAATGTTCTACTGTACACTGGGAATACATCATATTAATATATATTAAGCACTTAGTGTATGTCAAGTGTTATTCTTTGTGTTTTATATTTTTAAATTATTTATTTCTCATTTTAAAATTATGACACAGACACCACAATTGCCCACCCACCCCATTTACAGGTGAAGAAACTGAGACAAAGTCACGTTAAACAATTTGCTCAAGGTTATAGAGCTTATAAATGATAGGGCCAAGATTTGAGTCCAGGGTGTCTCACTCCAGGTGTGTTATTAACTCCTTCACTCATTGCACTTACAATTTTGAGATGAACACAACTGAATGAACAGTTACAAGGCAGCAGAAATGCTTTAACAGGGTACAGACAGCACACTAATGGAGCACAGAGGAAAACATTTAACGTGGATCTATGGACTCAAGGTCTATGTACTCTGTATATATAAATTATATATAAATTGCGTGTGGGGGTGCCGGGATGGCTCAGTCGGTTAAGCCACTGACTTGGCTCACATCATGATCTCAGGGTCCTGGGATGGAATCCTGTATCAGTCTCTGTGCTAAGCAGAGTCTCCTCTGCTTGTGCCTCCCCCTCTGCCCCTCCCTCTGCTTGTGGTCATGCTCTGTCTCAAATAAATAAATAAATAAATAAAATCTTAAAAGTAAATAAATAAATTCTGTATGTATGTGTGTGTATGTGTGTGTTTGTGTATATGTACATATATAAAAATTATATTGAATATATGAACTACACACACACACACATTGTATTAGTCTTTAGAGATAGTTTTGTCTCCAGCTTTTGCTATTAACAGTTCTGCATTTAAGCTATTTAAAAATGGCTTAACAATAAAAACAATTTCACTGACTTGTCACCAACAAAATCTTATCATCTATATTTTCCAACAAAGTTCTTGGGGAAAATGTTAGATTTGGATTATTTTATACTGCAAAACATCTTCTTAAATTACAAAAAAAAGTAATTTCTTCTAAAATGAAGATCATCATTTGCTTACAAAGTCATATAAAAATATGTTGCATATACATTCAAATATTTATCTTCTGAATTAATAATCCTACTTGCAGTATTTACCAGAGAAAATACCCCAAATGTATACAAACCATATTAATCTTTTAGTACCTTCCAAAAGTGACACTCTGGATATGTAACAATTACACTCTATTTTTCAAGTTTGAAAGTTCCTATAGCGCTTCCCAGAATTTGGCATATTTGTCATCTGTGAGAATATCCAAAATTTTACACTCAGCTTCTCTCAGCATTCTTTGAACCCAAGGAAAAAATTACTACCAAGAGGTTATTTTCATTATCCATTCACTGCTTCTGTATTTAAACACTGGCAATATAAAAGTAATTCTACCATTAAGGAATCCAGAGACTAGTAGAGAAGAGATTCTTTGATTTTGTTAATCCTTTTCAGGTTAAAAATCAGTACAGCCCAAGTCTGAACCTCTATGCCTTCCCAAATGTACCAGGGGAAAAAAGCCTGATGTGTACAGAAGAAAGCTGATGTGAAGGATGAGCCATAGATGGATGATAAAAATAATGCTCTGAGCAGGTCTGCCACATTGCACAACTCCAGAAGTCACAGTCACATTGTCTCCTATAGAAATAATGCTCCCTGGAGTTGTGCATTTCACAGCATGCTTAACCACACCTGGCAGCCCTGACTAAAATTTCACTTTATGCTCCAAATAACAATTTCAATGAGTTCATTTTAGAAACATGAAAACATCAAACAAACAAAGGCTATTTCTCTTAGCTTCAGAAGCAGACTTTTCAAGATAATAAGAAAAAACATATCATTATGAAATTCAACATTTACATTACAGACCATTAATGATTACTTTAAGAGACTGTTTTTAAGAAACCATGCCTGCTGGGGAACATGGAGCCAAACTTCTGTGAATGATTTCATCTTGCTCTCCAATAAAGCTTTTAATTATGGATACTTTTTAAAGTGCATTACATTAATTAGCCATTTGCTCAGCAGGCTGCTTCCCAGGGCTCCTTCCAGCTCCTCTGACTCTGTGGCAGGACCTGGCAGTCACTACAGCAAGAGTAAGAGTTCAGATGTTTGAAAACAGAATTCAATGATCTTTTGCCAACATGAAGAAGATAGATACGAGCATACGGAAAAGAATGCATTGCTCTGCAAAACACTGCTTCATTTCTCAAACACAGGGGGAGGGCAGGGAAAATAAATTGCATTGGGCAGCTTCTCAGGCTTAAAATAAAGGTTTACAAGGCAGTTCCTTTTTTTTTTTAACCATACATCATTACTTTAATATTATTTGGATAGGAAACTGATTAAACTCAATTATCCTTAACTGAATTCAGGACATTTTAGTCACGCAAACAGGAAAGGAAGAGTGGAGTAGCATGAGAGTTATTAGGATCGAGGCAGAGAAGAAGTGTTCCACCCACCCAGCTGCCCACTAGTACCATTACTTTTCCCATCCATAATTACATTCTATCTACAATTTTATTCTCTTTCCAGAGACACGTAATCCAACTTTAGAAGTCATCTTTCTAAAACCATAGCCTATTGAGTTAGTCTCACAATTTCAAGTGGCCTGCTGAAAATGCTGGCCTTTTCTCTCCAAAACCCTTTCCTCTTGACTGATTTCAATTCCCAATTTAGGAGCCTGAAAGCCTTGGTTTGGATATATATTTAGTGGTACTCTTCTTATACTGCAAAAGAATGAATTTGTTATAGGAAATCTGGCTTAAAAGAAAAAAAAATAATACAAAATGTGGAAAAACCTGGAACTTTAGAAGGCAGGGCTATTGCAAGGACCAAACTGACATCAATTGACAGTACTTGGTAAAGCTAATTTCCGCATCTGCCTTGTGTTATTCCTGGAAGCTATCCCTAAATATGTTAGCTTCTCTCGGTTGTATCCTCTCTATGTTCCTTACACAAGGAAGGTGATATTTATAATAAGGACTTGATACAGTCACCTTATCCAATGCATAAGATTTGGATAAGATCCACATTTCTCGGTTTTGTATTGTAGAATCATCCTAGGTAATTATTTATAACTGGTTAAATGGGCCTTGAATGTGAGAAGCACAGGTTCAGATATGACCTAGAATTCTGTGGCAATGGATGGGCATAGCTCAGAAAGCGTGTCTTAGTAGAAATTTAGAATCTAAAAAATGTGTATATAATTATATGTATAAAACTATTAAATGAGGTGAAAGAAGAAAGAATATGTCAAGTACATCTCCTCTTGCCAAATCACTTCAATTTGTGCCCTATACCAACAACAATGATGGCTTTTCTGGAAAAAGTTTGCTCAGTTTGAGATTGTCTTGACATTTCAAGGGTAGATTTCAGAGAGAGAAAGAGAGAAGGTAAATGGACTATTTCATTAGTTCCATGGACAGCTCCTACAAAGAAGCTCTGGTCCTCTGATGGCCCCAGGAAGGGAAGAATTGAGTTGGACCCACTGGGTGCACTTTTCCTGGTGTTAGCACTCACAGCCCTTGAACATAGACTAATACTTTCCATTTGGCAATCTTACATTGTTTCACCCAAGCCTGTTTCAATGGGAGACAAATGAGAATACAGTTCTTTTAACCACCCAATCTCTGCACTAAGCATGAGAATATGTAATAATAGGAAAATGCCAGAGATGTGAAAATGGCACATAGGTTATAAAAGGCTTATTACACATGATCATTTGCCTGTATCCTCCAACAAATGTGTTAAGGAAGAATTACTAACCCCATTTTTTAAAATGAGGAAACTGAGACTTGAAGAGGTTAAGGATTTGCTCAGGTTCATACAAAAAATACATGGCAGAACAGAAGCTCAAATGCAAGCATTACATTTATAAATTCAGTGTTCGTTTAATTTATTGTATATTTCTGTTTACATGAAACTTGAAAGAATCCCACATTCCTAAAGAATTTCTAGAAATTTCCAATTGACCCAAAAGAAAAGAGAGAAGAGATATGTCAAAAAGCTAATGTATGATTTTCATACACTAGCTCTCTTCTCATTTGACAGGAACACTGAAAAACTAGAGAAAAGTTATAATCAAAGAAAAGAATTAGACTAATTTGTTTTTAGTGCACTAAAATATGTCTTATAAACAAAGTGGTGCTGAGCTGAGGCTGTATATATGATGATGAGACATAGTCACAAATACCATGACACACAAAATCAAATCACTGGGATCATCAAAGTTTGTGGGGCAGGGAGGGTGAAACTGACAGACAAGTGTGGTTTGATTTCTTCCCAAGTTTCTCTACTTTCTGAGTTTCTTAATGTTTTTGATTCCAGGTAATTTTTAAAATAATCTAACTATAGTTTTAACATATCTATTAATTACTATTTTAAAATAGCAGTAGAAAGATGTTAAGTATCTTGAGTTCTAACATGATTCTTATACACAAAACATTGTCCTTCTTTATAAAATGTTTCTTCTTTGCAAATCAAATCAAATATATAAAAATATATTTGTTTCAAGTTATACATTTCATTCTACTCTCATTTTAAATTCCAGTGCTTTATAAGTGTATTTTAATAAACTGAAGTTAGCATCCCCTGTGTTCTCTCTCATGTCTTATTTTATCTCTTCTCTGATTCCTTTTTGGATGTTGCTTTATAACCATTTTCTCTTTACCCTAAAACTCCCTCTAGGTTTACAAAAATATATAATCTTAAAAATACAAAACTAACAAAAGAGAAAATTTTTTGTTTTTTTTGTTGTTGTTGTTGGCAACAAGTTCATTTTTTATTAATTATTTTTATTAACATATAATGTATTATTTGCCCCAGGGATACAGGTCTGTGAATTATCAGGCTTACACACTTCACAGCACTCACCATATCACATACCTTCCCTAACGCCTAAAACCATTAACCCAACCACTCTTTCCATACACACCCTCTCCCCAGCAACTCTCAGTTTGTTTTGTGAGATTAAGAGCCTCTTATGGTATGTCTCCCTCGTGATCCCATCTTGTTTCATTTTTTCCTTCCCTATCCCCCAAACCCCCACTCTGTCTCTCAAATTCCTCATATCAGGGAGATCATATGATAATTGTCTTTTTCTGATTGACTTATTTCCCTAAGCATAATACCTTCTAGTTCCATCCACACCATTGTAAATGACAAGATTTCATTTCTTTTGATGGCTGCATAGTATCCCATTATATATAGATATACCACCTCTTCTTTATCCATTCATCTGTTGATAGACATCTAGGTTTTTTCCATAGTTTGGCTATTGTGGACATTGCTGCTATAAATATCCAGGTGCACGTGCCCCTTGAGATCACTGTATTTGTATCTTTAAGGTAAATATCCAGTAGTGCGATTGCTAGGTCATAGGGAAGCTCTATTTTCAATTTTTTGAGGAACCTCCATGTTGCTTTCCAGACTGGCTGCATCAGCTTGCATCCCCACCAACAGTGTAGGGGGGTTCCCCTCTCTCCATGTCCTTTCCTGACTTGTTAATTTTAGTCATTCTGATTGGTGTGAAGTGGTATCTCATTGTGGTTTTGATTTGTATTTCCCTGATGCCGAGTGATGTTGAGCACTTCTTCATATGTCTGTTGGCCACTTGAATGTCTTCTTTGCAGAAATGTCTGTTCATGTCTTCTGCCCATTTCTTGATTGAATTATCTGTTCTTTGGGTGTTGAGTTTGCTAAGTTCTTTATAGATTTTGGACACTAGCCCTTTATCTGATATGTCATTTGCAAATATCTTCTCCCAATTCTGTCAGTTGTCTTTTGGTTTTGTTGACTGTTTCCTTTGTTGTGCAAAATCTTTTGATCTTGATGAAGTCCCAATAGTTCATTTCTGCCTTTGCTTCCCTTGCCTTTGGTAATGTTCCTAGGAAGAAGTTGCTGTGGCTGAGGTTGAAGAGGTTGCTGCCTGTGTTCTCCTCAAGGATTTTGATGGACTCCTGTCTCACACTGAGGTCTTTCATCCATTTTGAGTCTATTTTTGTGGGCGGTGTAAGGAAATCGTCCAGTTTCATTCTTCTGCATGTGGCTGTCCAATTTTCCAACACCACTTGTTGAAGAGAATGTCTTTTTTCCATTGGACATTCTTTCCTGCTTTGTCAAAGATTACTTGACCATAGAGTTGAGGGTCTATTTCTGAGCTCTCTATTCTGTTCCATTGATCTATATGTTTGTTTTTGAGCCAGTACCATACTGTCTTGATGATGACAGCTTTGTAATAGGGCTTAAAGTCTGGAATTTTGATGCCACCAACGTTGGCTTTCTTTTTCAATATTCCTTTCGCTATTCGAGGTCTTTTCTGGTTCCATATACACTTCAGGATTATTTGTTCCATTTCTTTGAAAAAAAATTGATGATATTTTGATAGGGATTGCATTAAATGTGTAGATTGTTTTAGGTAGCATAGACATTTTCACAATATTTGTTCTTTCAATCCATGAGCATGGAATGTTTTTCCATTTCTTTGTGTCTTCCTCAATTTCTTTCATGAGTACTTTATAGTTTTTTCAGTATAGATTCTTTGCCTCTTTGGTTGGGTTTATTCTTAGGTATCTTATGGTTTTGGGTGCAACTGTAAATAGGATTAACTCCTTAATTTCTCTTTCTTCTGTCTTGCTGTTTATGTATAGAAATGCAACTGATTTCTGTGCATTCATTTTATATCCTGACACTTTACTGAATTCCTGTATTTTTTCTAGCAGTTTTGGAGTGGATTATTTTGGATTTTCCACATAAAGTATCATATCATCTGCAAAGAGTGAAAGTTTGACTACATCTTTGCCAATTTGAATGACTCATTTCTTTTTGTTGCCTGATTGTTGAGGCTAGGACTTCTAGTACTATGTTGAATAGCAGTGGTGATGGTGGACATCTCTGCCATGTTCCTGACGTTAAGGGAAAAGCTCTCAGTTTTTGCCCATTGAGAATTATATTCACTGAGAATGATATTCATTGAGAATGATATTGAGGTATGTACCCTTTATCCTTCACTTTGAAGAGTTTTGATCAAGAAAGGATGCTGTACTTTGTCAAATGCTTTTTTAGCATCTATTGAGAGTATCATATGGTTCTTGTTCTTTCTTTTATTAATGTATTGTATCACATTGATTTGTGAATATTGAACCAAACTGGCAGCCCAGAAATAAATCCTACTTGGTTATGGTGAATACTTCTTTTAATGTACTGTTGGGTCCTATTGGCTAATATTTTGGTGAGAATTTTCACATCTGTGTTCATCAAGGATATTGGTCTGTAATTCTCCTTTTTGGTGGGGTCGTCGTCTAGTTTGTGGATCAAAGTAATGTTGGCTTATAAAATGATTTCGTAAGTTTTCCTCCCATTTCTACTTTTTGGAACAGTTTCAGGAGAATAGGTATTAATTCTTCTTTAAATGTTTGGTAGTGTTTGCCTGGGAAGCTGTCTGGCCCTGGGCTCTTGTTTGTTGGGAGGTTTGTTTGTTTGTTTGTTTGTTTTTAAGATTTTACTTATTCATTTGACAGAGATCACAAGTGGGCAGAGAGACATGCAGAGAGAGGTGGGGAGGAAGCAGGCTCCCTGCTGAGCAAAGAGAAATAGCCTGACACCAGGCTTGATTCCAGGACCTGAGACCATGACCCAAGCTGATGGGAGAGGCTCAACCCACTGCATTACCCAGGCACCCCTGTTGGGAGATTTTTGATGACTGCTTCAATTTCCTTACTAGTTAAGGGTCTGTTCAGGTTTTCTATTTCTTCCTGGTTCAGTTGTGGTAGTTTGTATGTCTCTAGGAATGCATCCATTTTTTCCAGATTGTCAAATTTGCTGGCATATAGTTGCTCATAATATGTTCTTATAATTGTTCGTATTTCTTTGGTGTTGGTTGTGAGCTCTCCTCTTTCATTCATGATTTTATTGATTTGGGTCCTTTCTCTTTTCTTTTTGATAAGTCTGACCAGGGGTTTATCAATCTTATTAATTCTTTCAAAGAACCAGCTCCTGGTTTCGTTGATCTGTTTTACT
Source organism: Martes martes (assembly GCF_963455335.1). Taxonomy (NCBI): domain Eukaryota; kingdom Metazoa; phylum Chordata; class Mammalia; order Carnivora; family Mustelidae; genus Martes; species Martes martes. The sequence goes on from NC_137889.1 coordinate 97,930,757, forward strand.
GTTTTTTTGTTCTATTTCATTGATTTCTGTTCTGATCTTTATTTCTCTTCTCTTGCTGGGTTTAAGCTTTCTTTGCTGTTCTTTCTCCAGCTCCTTTAGGTGTAGGGTTAGTTTGTGTACTTGAGACCTTTCTTGTTTCTTTGAAAGGCTTATATCGCTATATACTTTCCTCTCAGGACTGCCTTTGCTGTGTCCCACAGGTTTTGAACCATTGTGTTTTCATTTTTATTTGTTTCCATTAATTTTTTCAATTCTCCTTTAATTTCCTGGTTGACCCATTTATTCTTTAGAAGGATGCTCTTTAACCTCCATGTATTTGAGTTCTTCCCAAATTTCCTCTTGTGATTGAGTTCTAGCTTCAGAACACTGTGGTCTGAAAATATTCAGGGAAAGATCCCAGTCTTTTGGTACCAGTTGAGACCTGATTTATGACCCAGGATATGATGTATTCTGGAGAATTTTCCATGTGCACTAGAGAAGAATGTGTGTTCTGTTGCTTTGGGATAGAATGTTCTGAATATATCTGTGATGTCCATCTGGTCCAGTGTGTCATTTAAGGCCTTTATTTCCTTGTTTATCTTTTGCTTGGATGATCTGTCCATTTCAGTGAGGGGAGTCTTAAATTTCCCTACTATTATTCTATTATTGTCAATGTGTTTCTTTGATTTTGTTATTAATAGGCTTGTATAGTTGGCTGCTCCCATGTTAGGGGCATAGATATTTAAAATTGTTAGTGCTTCTTGTTGGACAGACCCCTTGAATATGATATAGTGTCCTTCCTCATCTCTTATTATAGTCTTTGGTTTAAAATCTAATTTATCTGATAAAGGATTGCCACCTTTCTTTTAATGTTCATTAGCATGGCAAATTGTTTTCCACCCCCTCACTTTAAATCTGGAGGTGTCTTCGGGTCTAAAATGAGTTTCTTGTAGACAGCATATTGATGGGTTTTGTTTTTTTTTATCCATTCTGATACCCTGTGTCTTTTGATTGGGGCATTTAGCCCATTAACATTCAGGGTAACTATTGAGAGATATGAATTTATTGCCATTGTATTGCCTGTAAGGTGACTGTTACTGTATATTGTCTCTGGTCCGTTCTGATCTACTACTTTTAGGGGTCTCTCTTGGCTTAGAGGACCCCTTTCAATATTTCCTGTAGCATTGGTTTGGTGTTTGCAAATTCTTTTAATTTTTGTTTGTCCTGGAAGCTTTTTATCTCCCTTCTACTTTTCAATGATAGCCTAGCTGGATATAGTATTCTTGGCTGCATGTTTTTCTCATTTAGTGCTCTGAATATATAATGCCAGTTCTTTCTGGCTTGCCAGGTCTCTGTGGATAAGTCTGCTGTCAATCTAATATTTCTGCCAGAGAAATTTAACTCAAATCTCCTTCCCTTCACTGTTTCATCTCTCAAATTATCATTATATCTTTCCCTACATTTTTATTAGCAAATATATTGAAAATGTGGTTTACATTTTTCCTCAGTATTTTGCCTTCCATTCCACTCTGAGTGACACTGATGGCTATGGAATCTGATATTCATGAGTACCTTTCAATCAGTGCTGATTTCTTTTCTTTCTACAAGCTCTCTCTCTGTAATCTCATCAACTATCCACTGGGACAAGGATTCCTCAGTCTGTATCTTCAGTGCTCACCTCCCTTCTGCCCATTTCTTTCTCATACTTCCTGACCATTGATTTATTTTAAAAATATTTCTCAAGACTGCCCATCTCAACCTTTTTTTCTAAAACACACCAACACTTCTTACTTGACTAACAACAGTTGGCTTACTTATTGTCTCTGTTTCTCTATCTCTCTTTCTTCCATTACAAAGATAAAACCAATCTTTCTAAAATGTCAATATGTCTGCAACTCTATAGAAATTCCTCACTAATATCTGAAAAAGGAAAGAATTTAATATATAAAGATGTTTATGGGGTAATATTAAAACAAAGTAAAACTACTATATGCAGTGTTAGAAGAAGTGGGTAAGTATTAGGTATGTATCTGGAAGTGGCACATAAATTTCTAAATAGTTGTGTATTACTTTGGAGGATGCCAAAATATATCTTAATTTTATTTTTCTATCAATTTTTAAGTGTAACTTTAAAATTAAATAATAAAAATATGTATTTGATAGTTGGATCTCCTAACATATTTAGTCTAACTGCCTTGACACAACACAGAAAACTCTTTCAAAGCCAAACACAACTTTTTTCCCAGAAAAACAAACAACAAAGGAAATTATTTGCATCTAAGTATATGAGGCTATTCAACCTTTTAAAAATATGTCTTGTTGATTTCTCTTCCTATACATGACACATGAAACCCATTTTTCATCTTTGTCCTGGGGTTGTAATATACAGCCTGGTGACTATAGGGGCATTGTATATTTGGAAGTCTCTAAGAGAATAGATTTTAAAAGTTTTCATCACAGTATGGAAGTTCCTCAAAAAATTAAAAATAAAAATACCATATGATGCTATAAATCCACTAGTGGGTTCTTACCTAAAGAAAAGGAAAACACTAATTCAAAAACACATGCATCTCTCTGTTTACTGCAACCTAATCTACAACAGCCAAGATGTGGAAACTACTTAAGTGTCCATAGATGAATGGATACAGAAGATATGATTTATATGTAAAGTGGAATAATATTCAGCTACTCAGCCATTTAAAAAAGGAATGAGACCTTGTCATTTGTAACAATGCTGATGGACCTAGATGGTATTATGCTAAGTGAAATAAGTAAACAGGAAAAAAAAATCCATATGAGTTCACCTATATGTGGAATCTAAAAAAACAAAGCAAACAAAACAAAAAACATATTAAGAAACCAGAAAGCAGAAATATACCCGTAAGTACAGAGAATGAACTGTTGGTGGCCAGAGGGGATGGGGTTGAGGGATGGGCAAAATGGGTGAAGGAGAATGGCAGACTTCCAGTTGTAGAATGAACAAGTCATAAGAATGAGAGCTACAGCATAGGTGATATTGTCAATGGTATTGTAATAGCGTTATATTGTGACAAGTGGGAGCTACACTTGTAGTGAGCATAGCATAATGTGTAGACTTGTTGAATCACTATGTAATATTCTGAAACTAATGTAACATCATGTATCAAGTATGCTTCAATAAAAAATTTAAAGATTAATAACTAAAGGAAAAATATTCATCACAAGAAAAATATATATAACCATGTAATGTGACAGATATTGACAAAACTTATTGTAATCATTAACAATATATACATATATCAAAGTATTATGTTGTACACCTTGAATTAATGCATAGTTATATGTCAATTTCATTTCAGTAGAACTGGAAAAAGTAGAATAGTCTTTGCTATGTGGGGCCCATCACTGAACCATCACCTCCTTGAAATGAAGAATCTTAACTTTTCATTTTTGAATCACTCTTTTAACCTAAAATGTCTTCCAGAATGCTTATTTTTCCCTCCACCAAACTTTTCATCCCTCTTACCCCAAAACTCAATTTATAGTATACCACCTAGACTACAGCTGTTGCTGGAGCTTTCTGCAGAAATTCTGTTGTCCTTGTGACTTATAATGGTTATAATTTGGAACAGAAGTAACATCATTAAATAGATAGATAGATGATAGATAGATAGATAGATATAGATAGATAATAGATAAAGCAGAAAATAAAGTTGTGAGCTCTAGTCTAGTCTAATGCATGGAAGAGTTAACCTTGGAGAATTTTTTTATTTTTTATTATGGAATTACTAATTACTAAATCTCAGAAAGGTATCAAAGAACTAAAATAAAGACACATAAAGATAAGAGTCTAATCATTGTCAAGATATAATGGAGAATATGGGTTTCCTTGGTGAAGGACTATTCTGAGTCTTCAGTAAATTTCTGAAGTGAATAGTATAGTGGCTGCCTCTTCATATGTGCTCAATGACTATTGAGCAATATTATAATTACTATCAGGTCCCTGCGTTACGGTCATCAACTGCTTCCTCTAAACATATGATACAGTTTTGAATCACTGTTCTGAGTTGCTTGATTTCAATCCCAAAAAGCCTCTGCTCAAATTATAATATAAGCTATCATCCTGTAACTGAAACTCACCCTACTTATTTTGCCTTAACTCTGGAGTTAATAGAAAATGTCACCTTTTTGAAAGATAATTCTCGAGCTCATGTCCAATTCTTTTTCAATATCTTCATCCAGATCTTAAATAAGTATTATTAGTATCCTTAAAGCTTATGTGTCATGGTAACCAAACCACAAGGTCAAGTTATAAAATCTGGTAATTGCACTTTATGTTTATTATAAGACCTCCTCTTCAAAAAGCAAACCCAAAAATAAATAAGTAAACAGATAGCAAAAACACAAATTGTTGACTATTTGAGAAAGTTTCAGTAAAAGTTAAAAGCAGAAAATTCCAAAATTCATAAGGAACAACATTCATGAGGCATATTTTCAAAATATAAGATACCTAGATCCAGTTTGGAAATCTGTTATAAATGCATTATTCAAAAAACTATTTAATAACCAACTCAGAGCTCCAAATATTGGAAAATTGTACAGAGCATGGATTTTTTTCTTTGATGGAAAATTAATGAAATAAGGAATGATGGATTAGACTGAAGTTTGCTTAGTTTTCCAAACAACAGGGTCTTAGATCTTAAAAGTTTGGATTCTGTTCTATGAAGGAAAAGCAGGTTTCCAACTTTTGACCAAGAGTAAAAAAAAATGTTTTAAACATATACTGCATGAGATTTCACGAAGAAAGCATTTAAAGGACAATAAATTAACTATGCTAATTCATAAGAAATTGGACTTAAAGTTTATGTTAATTGAAAGGGACAGAAAGCACTTACTAGAAGTCTGGCTTTGAACTTGGCCACAACTTCAGTAGTTTTAATTAATTTTTATTGTTAGGTTATTAACTCAAGTTACATTTGAAATATTGCTTGATTTCCTTCAATGTTAAGTCATAGTTTGTCTTTTGGCTCTTATTATAGAGAGAAAGAACACATGTGAATATGAACGCAGAGTATGAGAATGAAGAAGGTACAAAAGAAGTAAATAAGGAAAGAGGAACTATTAGTCATCAGAATAGATAAGCTTAGGCACATTGAGACCTTATTATCTAAATCATCTTTCATTTGGCAGTATTTGACTTGTTTAACAAACACATTTTTATATCATCTTAGTCTTTGAGTTTCCTCAGCCAGAAAATACTACAACTGTAACTCACATTGTTTGGAGGGTCAGACCAAATCATGAGAACCTAGTTTAATGAGGGCCTTTCCTTTGGTTTGAGATGCAATTTTGTCTTAAGTAGAACTATACAGTTGTGTCTTAGTGCCTCCAACTCTAAAGGAAGGCAAAGGCACTCTGTCACCTACTTTCAAGTACACAGAATCAATAAAGCATGTTTAGATCTCTAAAAACTTGTGAGCATTATGATTTTCGAGCACTTCCCTTCATAAGGAATCTCTCAGTGCTAAGTTATTGCCATTCCAATCCGCACACTTATATAGCCATACTTTTTTTATCTCCCCAGTTTTTCTTTTTTTCCTTTTCAAGCACTGTGTTAACAACACTTTTATTTTCATGTAGTTCATCCACACTAATTCTTATTTTCTTTATTCCTGTGTGTTGGGTTCCTGCAACATCATCCTTACCATCATATATGGAGTACTTACTACATAAAAAGCATTTCCAAAGGATGGGATAAAGTAGGTTTGAGGGAAATCCACTTTTCTTCCACAAGTTCAGAAGCATAACAGAACATCATTTAATCATGAGTCATGGAAAATCCTCTTAAAAATGAGCCCATTAAAAAAAATGAAAATTTAATATGGTAGAGTTCCCTTTTCTATAAGGAAATATTAATAATATCACCTCTTCCTTCCTCCTCACTACAACCAGCTAAGTAGACCTGTTCCTACTTGAGAGGCACATGTAACACACCTCCCAATTAATGAAAGTTATATCTACCCATAATCTCCAGTGCACCTTTTCTCCTTCCCTCTTGTCCCTATGAAGTGAAAGGACATTTTTCATTTTAATCACATTGTTCTCCCCAGTTCACTAGTACTATTTTGCACGTCCTTTAAAAGCCAGAAATAAAGGGCATACTATGTTACCTTAACAAAGTTCATTCCTTTAGGCAAAAGGACCACAGGACAATTTATTTCAATCTCTACCATATGCCTCCTAAACATTACTACCCAGCTTTTCATGAGGAATGGCTGTTCTTCATAAGTATACTATGTGTACTCTTAGTTTCTTCTCCACCAGCCATTCAAAGACTATGTTGTGAGATATCAAGGTATTTTAATTTGATCCATTTCCTCCCTAATACTTTAAGACATTCTTCTCTCTTTAACCAATTACCATAATTAGCACAGAGCTTGGTTCTTTCTTCCCTTTCTAAACTATTGCTATATTCCACCTTGGATTCCTTTCTTGGAGTTTCCCATCCAGCTAGATCCTCCTAAATGCACTTATTTCAACACAGTAAGGGAAAAGAAACCTAAGGTAAATCCACACAAGGACACAAGGTATGCTGGAAAGAATGATAAAAAAGACCCCCCCCCCAAAAAATCAAATATTTGATCAGTGTGCTTTAAAAATGTCAAGGTCATGGAAGACAAGGGAAGACTGAGGGACTGTTACAGATTAGAAGAGACTAAGGAGAGAGGCGCCTGGGTGGCACAATTGGTTAAGCATCTGACTCTTGGTTTTGGCTCATGTCGTGATCTCAGGGTTGTGACATCAAGTCCCCACATCACACTATGCACTCAGTGTGGAGTCTGCTTGAGATTCTCTCTCTCCATCTCTATCTGCCCCTCCCCACCCAGATATATAAATAAAAAAATCTTAAAAAAAAAAAAAAGAAGAAGAAGAAGAGCCTAAAGAGAAATAACAAGCACATGATCCTTGATATGATCCTCAAACACAAAAAGTACATCCATGGAAAAAATGATGAAAGTCAACACAGTCAATATGTTAATAATTAATACTATTATACTAATATTGTTCTGTTCTTACCAGTATCCTGTGGTTATATAAGTTGTTAACATTAGGGAAAGTGAGTGAGGGTGAAAAATAGAAGAACATGGTTTAGACTTTTTTTGCTATTTTTCTGTATGTTCAACATCAGTTCAAAATTTAAAAAAAAAAAATAATAAATAGAAGGAAAAAATTGAAAATCTGTGTACAAACCAAGGCCATCTTCCAAAAGTTCTGGTTGAAGCCTGACTTTCAGGAAAATGTAGAATCTAGAGAGTAAAATGATCAGACTAATATATGGAAAATTTGTTTGCATAATAACAAAGCTTCACTTGTTAGAAAAACCACTTAATGAATCTTCTAACAAGTTCTGGAGAAATAGCATAATAAAGGGCAGGCCTGGAGAACAGAAAGCAGGGAACCATGGTTCCTCACTATTTTCTTCAACATTCCCAGCCACAGGGCAAAGAAAGCAAGCTTGAGTAACCAGCTGTCTACAGCCATCTATGAGTACTTGCCCCACCCCCATTTAGTCTGTCATTCCTAAAAGTAAAAATGTACACTTGGTTACTGTAACTAGTATCTGTCACTTGAAGGAATTGAAACACTTACTAATATTGACATTTATGGAGATTTTAAAAAATCCCGCTTTTAGAATCCCACTTATGATACAAAGTAAAAAAACAAAAAACAAAAAACAAAAACCTCCAGTAATTCACACAACTTCTGTGCAGTGATGACATAAAGTGAACAGAAAAATTTGAGATATACTCATTTGGAGTGATAAAATATGAGTACCCTTAGCAAAGTTTAGTTGTTAATAGCATATTAAGTTGGCTTAGCACAACAGATTTTTTTAAAGTGTTTTGATAGATTTTATACCATAATGACATCCATGTAAAATATCAATATATCTAGTTTTTATATGAAAAAAGTAAAATTTCACAAGTTTTATTAATGGCATAATCTACACACAGCAGATAGTAATATCTGGCTAAGTATAGAGAAGCTCCAAGGACATGGATAACTGAATGTAAGGGAAGAAAGTGATGTACAACTCTTCACTTGTTCCCATGGAGAATGGCAGACCTGATATACTAATGTCTTCCAGATTTTTAAGAGGAATTTGATACTTTATCTCATAAAATTTGATCAACCAAAAAAGTAGTGTCTTCTTTCTCCTCTGACTCAGTTGGTTATGGCATTTTTAAAATATGTATTTCTAGGGGTGTGTGGGTGGCTCAATCCTTAAGCATCTGCTTTGCCTTCTGCTCAGGTCATGATCCCAGGGTCCTGGGACTGAGCCCCACATTGGGCTCCTTGCTCAGAGGGAAGCCTGCTTCTCCCTCTCCCACTCCTTTAACTTGTGTTCCCTCTCTCACTATCTCTCACTGTCAAAATAAGTAAATAAAAAATCTTTAAAATATGTATTTCTAGATATCATACTAACATTAATTTCCTCACCAATTCTCACTTGAAGACTAAAAAGCGAGCTAAGTGTAGCTATCTTACTATATCTACTGTGAAATACAGAAAAACATTTTATAGCATATAAATTTTATGTGATATTTCTTAGTATTTAAGGATTGTAAAAATGTTATTTTCTTAAAATGAAGCACCATGCTAAATTTTGTGGGTCAAACAAAACATCTATGGGTCCCCAGTTTGACATATGAGTTATGCTTTCTGCAAAAATTCTTAAGAACTTTTAAAATAAAGAGGAGGAGGAGGAGAAATACAACCTGGAATGATTTATCTGTCAACTTTGCCATTGGTTTGTTACCAGATTCAAGTGAGAGAATGCATATGTAATGAATAATAAAATAATAATAAATAAATAATAAAATGCTGTAAGAAGAGAAGGAATTATAATTATATTTATATTTTATGAAAAAATATTGCTTGTCTTGAAACTTTTGTCCTGGCAATTCATAAAGTATCCCTCTATGTTATCCCAGATGAATAGAAGAATGTACACAGGGTGAGTTGGTTTCCATGATTTGTGTGTCTTTGCTTACAAAAACAAATTTGAGGAAATAAAATTAGTTGTAGTAGTAATATTAAAAAATATTTTTCTGTATCAGAAGCAAGTTTAATAAAATAGATAAAATTGCATATCTCAATTTAGCCTTCAGATCAGAGCTAATAAAGATATTATGCATATAATATGTAGCAACATGTTTTTCAAAAATAACCATTATCAAATAAGTCAGAACAGAATTAGCAAAAGATTAATATTCTCCCTAACTGGACACTTTGCTATGAGATAAAATTAATAACTATATCATTGATATCACTTTCCAAATGCAATAGAAATACCAGAAAGCTAGTGGAGAAAATTAAGCAAACGTGTATGTGTTGTTGCGTTTCTGTACATGGCAAGATTAAAAAACAAGATTAAAAAGCTTATTTTGTGTAGATAAACTTGGATATGTGCCTCTGGGATCAAACCACAATCTCTCACAGTCAACAGAGTCTCTTGTAATGAATTTCCTCCATCTCAGCCCTTCCAAAAAAGGGAAATCTCAAGCAGGTTTTAACCCCCACTTATTTTAAAATTTTCCACTTGAGCTTCAGAACCAGACTGACTAGATGCTGAGTTCTGTCATTTACTGTGAGAACAAGCAACTTATTTAATTTTCTTGGTCTGTTTCTGGATGTATAAATATTGAGTATTGAAAGTACTTACCTCTTAGATGATGAATATCTAAAACTGATTGTATTAACAAGGAATATTTTTAAATTTTGTACTCTCAGGGAACACAACTATTTTTCAAACAAAGAAAGGAAATTCTATTCTGCATTGCCTGCCGCTATATGCTATTTTGACATATAAAGAATATTCTCTGTGTGGGTTTTGATAATATTGAAGAGAGATTTATTACTCTGACTTTGTTTAATTCTAGAAAGAGCCTATTCCATATATATATATAAATTTTATACTAAAAATTAAATATTAATCAATTATATATTTAACTCTCAATATACCAATGTGTAATTTTTTCAGCAATGTATTTGCTATTATCCAAAAATACTCTCTTTTGACAAGTTGGACTCTATTTTAGATATTAATACTAATACTTATTAGCAATAGTATTACTTGGGAATCTCACTGGGTCAGATACTGAGCTCAGCATATCACACACATTATTGCATCAGGGAAGTACAAAGAACAGATATTTCAAGTGAGAAATTTCAAATTTTGACTCTGTTGTTTCTTGGTTGAGTGACTAAGGAAATTATGTAACCTCTTTGTGTCTCAATTTGCACAACTGTAATATTCCACATATAAGGTTATTATAAGGATTAACTGAGTTAATTAGAGCTTTGGGATCAGTTTTCGGCACAAAGGTGGCACAGAATTGGTGATTCTACTACTACTACTACTATTATTATTATTATTATTATTATTATCATATTTTAATTAAAAACTTGTTTTGTTTCTAGAATCACTGTAGTAGGCATAGTAGCAAACTTCGCAGTGAGAAGACCTGAATTTCAATCCTGGATACCAAATTCTAATATTTCTTTTCACTTTGGTTGTGTCACATTACATCACTGAGTCTGAATTTACTCATCTGTAAGATATGAATAGCAAATCTAACTAATGGACCCAATATTATCATCAAATGGAATAATATAAGAAAAGTTCCTCAAAAGGTATAAAGCCTTTATGAAAATGTAACTATCTTCTTATCTAAACAGAGAAAAAAATAAGTCCCTATTGTATCTTGCCTTTTTTCCATAACATTTCTCCTAGCATCCACTCTCCACTCCACTCAACGGAGGGCTTCAAAACTACAAACCTCAAATCACAATGGTTCTTATGTGTTTGAAGATACAATGCACTTAACAAGAAATATTGAAAGCAACTGCTCTGTATAACTTGGAAGAAGTTCTTGTATGTGCAAAAATATTAAGGAAAATATATACATTTCCAAATTTACAGGTGATAAAAATGACAGCATTTTTTTCAAGCTTGATGTTGTGTCTTACATATTTTTTCTTAGGTTTTTCCTTTCTGCCACTCTTTGCCTACTAGGGAATCTGAAAGTGACAAAATGAATTGTTGAGTATCTAACACACATTAATTAAAAGCTTCAGACCCCACCATCCTTTTCCTCTAACAGCAAGTTTTCTGATTGATACATGTACTTGTGGTATCATTCTTATATCCTGCTAGTAAAATGTCACTTTTTTTTTTTAAGATTTTATTTATTTATTTGTCAGAGAGAGAGAGAGAGAGAGCGCGCACAGGCAGACAGAGTGGCAGAGGGAGAAGCAGGCTCCCCGCGGAGCAAGGAGCCCGATGTGGGACTCGATCCCAGGATGCTGGGATCATGACCTGAGCCGAAGGCAGCCCCTTAACCAACTGAGCCACCCAGGCGTCCCAAAATGTCACTTTTTTCCTTGCCATTTAATGATGATGACACCAGGTAGAAATGTTTCAGGCTAAGGCATCATTCTCAAGGAGAACCACTCAGTGTAGGTGTTTCCCACACTAGGCAGAAGGATTTTTCAGTCATTAGGCTGGATTTTATCAAACCAAGTAGAGATTTCTGAAAACAAAAGGAGATATTTTATACCTGGGATAGAAAAAAATTTAAATGGATATGGAAAGTGAATTATGTAGTTAACTAAACTTGATTTTTTTCCAGTCACTCGGCAAACCATATAGTGCTGTTCCGATTTTTAAAAAGCTTAGTCACTAAGTTACTAGTGCAAGTTCATCAGATATGACTAATAAAATTTTTCTCTTATCTTTACGGTGGAGAAGAGAAAATTTTGACAATAATTCAGAATTTATATTAAACTCTTTTCAGTGAGACCTGTTATTGGATGATGCATTTGGTTACATAATTCTTCTAAATCTTTTCTCACTGTGTACTCATGAAAGTAGAAATCTGCTGTCCTTTCTTTGGACATTCTGAGCTGGTAAAAGCATGAAATTTCTTTGAAGTTTTCTGTTTCATTTGTAAAATTCATGTGAACTTTCCATTGTGTTCCTGAATATGGGGAATCCCTTTTAAAAGAAAAAAAAATTTAATAAATATTTTTGATTAACAAAATTAAAAGTAATGTACACCAGGAAGATGTCATGTTTATCAAGCTTCAAGACACTCCCCTCAAATTTTAACGTCCATACAAATCTCCTACTAATCTTGTTAAGGTAGAGATTCAAGCTCAGTCTCAAGGAGGGCCTAAGATTCTGTATTTCTAAAGGCTCCCATGTGAGGAAGAAGCTGCTGGTTCAAAGACTATTCTGAGTAGCAAAATTTTAAGGGGCAATTAGAAACCAATCCAGAGAAATCTTAAGAAGACTCATTACAGACGTAAAAAATTCTTAAGTCATATAGAAATATACAGGTAATATATAAGAGTAATGATTTCTGAATTGTACAGAAAACATGAAAATGTCTTTTTTCTTCAATTACATTCTAACTACTTACTTAATTGCCAATACTCAAAAGTTAATTGGTTTCCATCAGTTTACACATATTCTTTAGATTTTAATTTAGTGTCACATTTTACTGAACAGACTCCTTTGTGCCCTTTCTGAGTAATTCACTTTATTCCTCTGATAAAGCCAGTTTTAACACTTTGGCCTTAATGAGGGTCTAAAAATCAGAGTCATAATCACAGGTTTGTAAAGTTCCAGAAATAGTAAATGAAGGGGTCAGAATTTGAATCCATTCTGACTCCAGAACCTGGCCATATACTCTTACAAGATAATTCTTTTTTTAATCTTAAATTGCAAATGGAAAAAGTTAATATAGTACATTAAATATAATTATTTTCTTGAATTTGTGTTAAAACCAGTTGATAGCATACTTCTTTATGATATAAGTACCTAATGTGCTGAAAGTATGTTGAACTGAATATATTTATTTGTTTTAAGTATGTTCTAGAATAACACAACGGAACTCCTTTAGATTTGACACAGGTAATGGATAATATCCAGTCTCAGAAACCCTGAATTGTTGTTAACCTAATACAAAATTATGAATAACCATATTATGAGAAAAATGAGGCTCTGAATTCACACTGAAACCACTTGTTAAGCCATTCTAGAAGAACTCTACCATTTTGGATACCTTCAAATGCATTTGTTGCATTTTCCTGGTCTGGGCAATAGATGTTTATCTATTACGTCTCTATACCAGAGATTATTTATCTTTTTCATAGTACCTCTAAAATCACTGTTTTGTGGGGAGGGGTATTGAAATTTCTAAAAATCCAACTGCTTTTTTAGTATTAATAAAATAATATGAGAAAATTATCTCTCACACAGCTACACTTTTCTCCAAACCTTTAAACAGCTTTTGAAAGCTTAGTTTATGCAATTAGATCAGTGACAGCTAAGGAAGGGAGAAGCTCAAAGAGTGGCTCAATCAAACCACTAAACCAGGCAAGTAGAAAATTGCATTTTATTGCCTTGAGTTAGGTAAGCTGTTACCTGAATATGTATGCACATATTTATTTCTATGCTTATTAATTTGGAGTTTTTCATTTCTCTTTTAGCCTTTCCATAGCCCTTATTTAAGTTGATGTTTTGGTTTCATTTCTTTAATCCCTAGATGGCATTTCTTACAGAGTGAGGTTTATTTCATCTTATTTTCATATCATGTAGTATTAATGAAAGGTATCCACTTGTGAACCCCAATGTATTAGTTATACTCCAGAAAAGTTCTCTATGAACCCTCTGGAAGCATCGAAACTATACTAGGTAACACTAACTCAAATGAATCCAGGGCTGATGTGCATATAGCTGGATAGTGATGTGCAATGGATGATTCCATTTTTGATTATTCATGTGTCTTCATGTTTAACCAGTGTGTGCTATAAACCATGGTGTATAACCTGGGACTCGCAGGTCCATGAACTGATTTTAGGGATCCATAAACTAGCTGAAGTTGGGTGAAATTTGTAAACATTTGCTCATGTGTGTATTTCTTTTTTTTTTTTTTTTAAGATTTTGTTTATTTATTTGACAGAGAGAGATCACAAGCAGGTTCCCTGCCAAGCAGAGAGCCCTATGCAGGGCTTGATCCCAGGACTCTGAGATCATGACCTGAGCTGAAGGTGGAGGCTTAATCCACTGAGCCACCCAGGCACCTCACGTGTATATTTCTTGAAAGAGATGCTGTTGCTTTCAGGAACTTCTCAAGGGGGGTTTAAATCTTCAGAAAAGATTAAGAATCACTGTCTTAAACCAAGAGATATGTGGCTTGGTATTTAAATGTGTGCTTTAGCAGGCTAACAGAAAACATGAATAATGCAAGCTAAGGCCAGATACAGAAAAGAGTGTCAAATAGTGCCAGCAGTCCTAAAGATCTTTAAGAGGGCAGAAAATACTAGCATTTGTTGAAGTACTATTACGAGTCAGACACTGTGTTATATGCATTTATACTCATTAAATCTCGACTACAATTCTGTGAGGTGATAAAGGATTCTCCTTTACTCCATTTCACAGATGAAAAAATTTAGGGTCAGAAAAATTAAATACTGAGCAATTAGACCTCAACATTTATTGATGCAATTATCTGCGCTAGCCACTATTTCATGCATTATTTCATTTAATCCTCATGACAACCTTACGAGGAAACTGTTATCCTTATTTAATACATGCATAAACTAAAATTTAGAAGTTTATGTTGCTTACTCAAAACTACACAATTAAGGAATGGCAGAACCAAGAAAAAATCAAACATGAAATAAATTCTATGCCCATAATCATTGTTTTATAATAGATATGACTAAAAAAATTGTATTATCTTTACTAAAGCACAGTGATAAGTAGGTAATACTGATAATTCACAGTTATATCCTACCAAAATGATTTTACATCTTAAAAGGGATTTACAAGTGGAGAGAATGAATTTTTTAGAAGACCTATAAGAATTAGGCCAAACCCTTAAGATGAGAGAGGAGTTCAAGAAGATTCTTACATGCTTAGAATTTTCAAGTTGAAGAGAAAGAATCTTAATACAATCTGGCCCAGCTACTTTCTCACGTCGAGACTTCTCTATCTCCAGCACACCAGCATCCAGCACTTGCGTAAGGTTCTCAATCTGTAGGAAACTCACTATCTCTCAAATAGTCCATCATAACATTTTTAATTTTTACAGTGGTGAAAATTATACAGGGGACAAATTATATCCTGAACTGGAATACAATTCAACTATATTGGGCAACCGAAACCTGTACTCATTCAGAGTAGACGTATGCTCTCTTCCCATTTTCATTCCCCTTGAGCATCCATCTCTCTTACTTAGGTTCAGTATACCCCCCCCTTTTGTTTTAAGCTTGTTTTTACTCACAGCAAATATGGGTGCAAAATGTGAAAGATCTGTATTCTGTATTGTTGACTGCCAACAGCAAGGCAATCCCATCTTTTATTTTCTTCTTTCATGTGTGATTTTTAAAAGCTTTTTTTTTTTTTTTTGTGCACTTAACATTATGTGTGCTCAATACTTCCTTTATTCATCAAACATTTATTAAGTTCTCTACTTTAGAACAGGCACTCTGTTGAGTGAAGGAGACATAAAGACACATTTCCTTCCTTCAAGGAGACCATGACCTAGTGGAAGAGACAGACAAGTGGACCTATGTCACTGGCAATTAACAGCTTCTCTGCAGAGTACAAAAGAATGCCACCTCATACAAGCTGTATGCTCCCAGAGGAGATGAGTGCTGGGATGCTTTTTGTGGCTTTGTCCTTCGTAACATCATTCTCGCTATGCCATGTGAGTCTCCTATATTTGTCCTGAGTTCTATGACCTTCTTCCAATCGTTGTTTCAAGCCTTCCTGTCTTTTTAAAATCAAATTTATCTGAGAGCTACTCATGCAGTCAGATGGCTCTCTTCAGGATATTGATCCTTCCCTTACTCATCAGAATAATTTGTGATTGCTGAAATAATATTACATTTGTGATTTTTTTAACCTTTTAAAAGCCTCATAATACATTGTGATTCATATTTCTCATATTTTTTTGACCAATAAATTCGGAAAAAAGTATCCTTCTCCATCCCTTCTAACATCCGTATTCTTTTCTCTAATATCTTCCTGTGGGATAATTATTAGGGTCACTGGTGCACTAGAATATAACAAGTGAACAGATCACACAGGGGAAAATGTTGGCAATGAATTATAAAGAAAATAAACACAAATTGCTAATAAAAATGTATTACTGTCCCAGGTGTGAAAAGAAAATATAAAGAGTGAAAGATGCTTTTGGATTGTTAATCTATGTCTTCAAGTTTTGATCATGATTGATCATAGAATTGATAGTGATATCCTAAGCTTTTTATTAACTAATTTTTATCTATTTAACCCTTGAGTAATCTGATATTCTCCTTTATTTTCCATGATATATTTGCAGCATAATATATTTCCATAACACATTAGAAACTCAAGCTTCTAGGCAAATCATGTAGAAGCCTTTTGTATCTTGTGGCTCTACCTACGTCACCTGAAGTCTTCATAGACAGAACCTTTTGAACCATATTTAATAAAGAAAAAAAAATCACTGGAATTCTAAGCCAACATCTTCTTTCATATGTCACCACAATTTAAATTTTAGAGAAAAATAACAGCTTTTTCACCAAATAATAATAGTGAGTATAGTATAGTAATCTGGACTCATCTACTTACTTTCTTTCAAATAACTGAAAGAGCTTTCATGAATATTATCCCATCCCGAAAATGGAAGTATTGGTTTTATGGTCACCATATTTTCTCTTCAAACAAGCCTACGACATTCCTGTTCTTATTTTGAAACTAAGTAACTGTCCTATCTTCTATAACAAAAAATGACATAATATTTTGCTTTTATCTCCTTTTACTTCTCGTACATGTTGGTACCTAATATCATCATATGCCTCATAATATTTCTCAGAGTGTATCACCATCACATTGTTAAAATCCTTCCACAGGTACCAATCTCTTAAAGAATTAGCTTTTAGCTCTCTGCATTCTCTATTTTGCTTATTATCTATTTGAGCCATGTAATCTAGCAAAAGTAACTAAATGACATAAAAATCTTGTTTATCATAAGTTAATTATATATAATACAATTTATATATTTTACATTAGGAAGTATACAGTATATAAGTATATAGTATATAAGTATATAGTATAACTCATTATATATATAATTACATATATATAATGAGTATATAAGTATATAGTATAACTCATTATATATATATAATTATATATATATAATATTGGAAATATAAATATATAATTATATATATAATGAGTTATACTATATACTTCCTAATGTAAAATATAAATGTAAATGTAAAACATGTAAAATGTAAAAACATAACTTAGGTTTGTTTTACTATACCCCAGAGGACACACAAAGTCAAACTTCCCCTTTGCTTTGGTCCAGTCCCTTTTGACAAGTTATCTTCTCCCTTACCTGTATTAAATATACATGTGATATCTGGGGAAAAAACAATTTTCTATCTACCTTCTGCCCTGATGGAATCTAGCCAAGGTGTGGAGGCTTCACCTCCTAAATAAATTCTGGGGGCATGTTGTCACCTAAATCAGAAAAAAGGAAGTGCTTTTCTGAGTTTGAAAACTTACAACTTTTCTAATCTCATTAGAATGTATTCTGTTTGAGAACAGGCAAAGAAAGGGTGGAAGATGACAAAATAAGCTCCAAAAAGGAAAGCACTAAAGCAAGCAATCTGGTGTCATTAATGTGAGAGCTGTCAGGAGCGTAGCTTGTAATAACAGGAACAGATAGTGCCTTTTTCAAAGCCTGAACTTAAAGCTTCAACAGTAAGCAGGGAAATGACATTTACATTGAGATGTAAATTGCGGCCAATGACACTGTTCATTTATGTAAGATGAGTTTATTTTGGTGTTTGGAAATATAAATTGAAATCCTGTGTTTTCTCTTAGAAGGACTTACTGCATAGAAAGTAAAACTTAAACTTTTTCCTGACACATCAGGAAAATGTAAAGGCTGTTTTATTGCTGAAATGTATTAATGCAGTACAAAGGTAATTCTGTTTAAGAGGAAATCTAAATTAGTAAGATTATTTCTAAGTTCTCTTGGAAAGGCCATTGCTTTTGAGGCAATGGAAAATCTATAAAACAGCAAAGCCTCTCACACAGAAATGTGCAGACACATCTCTGTTATCCCTGAGCATTAGGTAAACGGCTTCCCAATTGTGTGCCCTAGGGACAAGTGATGCATTTCCAAGAACTAAGAGACTGAAAGAGAATTTGAAATGCTGTTTAATTTCAATTCCTATCTCCTGGCACAAATAGATTATGGATTTATTTTTTCCCCATACAAATTGCCAGAGAAGATGATTCTTTAATCCCTATTGTATTGTATCAAAGCAGTCACAACCTTTATCATAAGAAAGTTTTGAAGATCGATCCTAACCCCCACTCCTTCCACTTAATACATTGACTAAAACCTTCTTCAGTGGAAACCCAAAATAATGATTAATTACCATATTCTGTGCATTTGTATTTGCCCCTTCAATAACTCTCTTCATGATTCTATCAGAGCACCCATCACCTTGAGCAAAATGTACCCCTTCTCTCTCACCTGCTGTATTGGACACTCTGAGGCCAGAGAGTGAGCCTTCACAGTGCCTAGCTCAGTATCTGGAGCACAGTCCGCATTCTACAGAGGTTCATTTGCTATGTTGTTTTTTATGTCACATACACTATATTCAAGCTAAATATTTTCAACCATTTCAGATATTAAGTGGAGTTATTTCTCAAACCTTTCTGGAATTCAGCAACATACTTTACCAACAGCACCACAATAAATGTTTTGTGGTTATGATAATAATGCAAAATATAGTTTGTGAGTTGCTTTGCCATTATTTTTAAGACCTGTCAAGTTGTCATGTTATTCTGCCTACATTACCGTCTTGGTGGCTGACTGATATATAGGTCATGATTGACGTAATTTGAGGGGAAAGTAAGTGCTGTTAGGTACAAATCATACTGTTCTTGTGGTCCCGCCCCAACCTTCTGCTATAGGCCCTGGTTATGTTGGAATAAAAATGATCAGGGCAACTTGAATAATAAAAGAAGGCAAATATGAGTAACAGCAATAGTTAAAGAAGATAGAGATAATGTCAAAGCTACTTCTAGAAGTCATATTCTAATTGCTTTGGAGATGATGGCAATCTCTTACTTGGCAGCTAATCAGACCCCCCCCTTCCACCACTTTTCCCAGTTAGACATCCTGAGAGGCTTTGGCAAATCTTGCACCAGTCCTGCTACAGCCTTGTTGTCCCTGCTAAAACAAGGGTGTTCTGAAATAACGTGGAATTCTCCCAACTCTAGCTCCAACATGATCAAAATGATTAGTTCATTCATTCAACTAATATTTTTTAAGTCATTGTCATACATCAGATGTGTTTTGGACACTAGACAATTCATTAGAAAGGCCCCCCCCTTTTTTTTTTAATTCTTACTATGGAGCTTATAGTTAGTACAGGCAGAACATAAATATATATTCAACAAATACATAGTACGTTAGATGATGATAAGTACTATGAAGGAAGATAAACAGGCTAAGGTGATGATATATTTCGTTGTGTAAAATAGGAGATTTTGAACATAAGAGGAAGGAAGAGTTTTTATAATAACACTAGAAGACATAAACCAGAACTGCCCCATGCAACCAGGGCATGTAGTCACCATAATTGAGGGACATGAGAAATATGAAGGGTACAAGAAAATGGCTTAATTTCTAGGATCTAGAGACCTGAAAATTAGGTAGCTAGCACAAGTTGAGTTGCAGAGACTGTTTATAACTCTTCTCTGTAGTAACCCATTTAATCATTACCATAACATTATGAAGTAGGCATTATTATTATTTTTATATGATGGGTTGGGAAACATATGCATATAGATTTGAGAACAGGATTTTCCAAGGGACCCTTCTCTCATTACCCTCTGGTTCTCTTCCTCCTCTGGATCTCTTTCTCCATTTGCCTGAAATACCCAGACCCACAACTTCCCTCTCAAGGCTTCTGCATATGATTGAACAAGACATACAAACATGGTAAATTAAAATAAAGATGCTGGGGCACCTGGGTGGCTCAGTTGGTTAAGCGACTGCCTTTGGCTCAGGTCATGATCCTGGAGTCCCAGGATCGAGTCCCACATCGGTCACCCTGCTTGGCAGGGAGTCTGCTTCTCCCACTGACCTCTCTCCTCTCATGCTCTCTCTCTCTCTCTCAAATAAATAAATAAAATCTTTAAAATAAAATAAAATAAAATAAAGATGCTGAATTCTGGCCATAATTACTGTGCATGTGAAGCTGGGGAAATACACTTTTCATGAGTCCTCCTTGGTATTTAAATTCTTTAGATAGAACCTAAAGCCTTTGTGTTTTTGTCACAAAACTATGTGTTTGTCTGTTTGTTTTTTCATGTCCATATCTTTCCACATTGAGATTGCTTTCAATAACATATGCATTGTTTGACATTTTTAAGTTGTGGTGTGTGTGTGTGCTTCAAGAAACTCTTTCATATTTTGAAAGACTATGTGCCATAAAAGTAAAGTCTGATATAGAAATATTAAACTAAAAAAAAGAAGAAAATACAAAGTTTTGTTATATAAATATCCTTGTGAAAACCATGGGTATTAATGGGAATTAGAAGAAAAATAAAAATAAAAACGAAGTAAATGTATTAGAATTGCAGGATTGTGAGTAATTTTTAATGAGTTTTCATTATTATTAGAAGATTGCACAATAAATAGAATTTTTTTTAAATCACTGAGCACAAGACTTATTCATGTCTAAGAGTCAACAGAGAGGCAATTTATAGTCCTTAATTTTCTAGAGGCTATATAAATTACATGTTCCACGTTTATATTATACTTGGAATGGTTTAGGGTCTTATTTATCAGTTAAACATTTCAAACTTATATAGCATAAGCTGGAGAAAGGAAACACAGCCGAGTAGAAAAATTGTTAAAGAGCTCTGATGAGGGACACCTGGGTGGTTCAGTGGGTTAAAGCCTCTACCTTCGGCTCAGGTCATGGTCCCAAGGTCCTGGGATAAAGCCCTGCATCAGGCTCTCTGCTCAGCAGGGAGCCTGTTTCCTCCTCTCTCTCTCTCTGCCTGCCTCTCTGCCTACTTGTAATCTCTGCCTGTCAAATAAATAAATAAATAAATCTTTTAAAAAAAAAAGAGCTCTGATGAAATCGGTAACAGGTGTAGACTCTGATGAAGTAGTTTAATAGGAACATATTTCAAATAATAGTCTATGGTTTGATATCCAGTCTATTCATGGATTTTGAGGAATGTCTGGAGAATTTCCTGGTACCCAGAAGAGAGACAGACGCATGATACTGAGATAAATAAATGTCTCTGATAGTTCTTCACTGATAAAATTTGAAGGTTATGTGTGCCCTACAACTCAGTTTTATATTAATCACTCTAAAGCTATAGTAGCCTTTATATAACTCTTCAAGTTGAAGCTACATAAATAAATAAACATATAGTTTTTAAAAATTTCAGTTTAAATATATTTAAAATGGCCATTATTTAATAAATAACATATTAATAAATCCGTATTATATCTCATATAATATATTAGTATTTAGTATGTATGTCAAATCACTAATTCTTTTCAAAAAGGAGTAATTTTTTAAAACAAGCAAGGTTAATTAGAAGGTTGAAATAGAGAAGTTAAGAAATTTTACATGCAGAGCCAAGATCAACTTTACTCACCAAGAACATCAGAATTCCATAGGAGAAGAAAGCAAATCTTATCTGGACAAAATGACAAGGCGGAAAAACTCACCACAGAAAAAAGAACAAGAGGCAGTGCCAAAGGCTGGGGACCTAATCAATACGGACATTGGTAATATGACAGATCTAGAGTTCAGAATGACGATTCTCAAGGTTCTAGCCGGGCTTGAAAAAGGCATAGAAGATATTAGAGAAACCATCTCCGGAGAGATAAAAGCCCTTTCTGGAGAAATAAAAGAACTAAAATCTAACCAAGTTGAAATCAAAAAAGCTACTAATGAGGTGCAATAAAAAATGGAAGCTCTCACTGCTAGGATAAATGAGGCAGAAGAAAGAATTAGTGATATAGAAGACCAAATGACAGAGAATAAAGAAGCTGAGCAAAAGAGAGACAAACAAATGATGGACCAAGAGGAGAGAATTCGAGAGATAAGCGACACCATAAGATGAAACAACATTAGAATAATTGGGATTCCAGAAGAGGAAGAAAGAGAGAGGGAAGCAGAAGGTATATTGGAGAGAATTATTGGAGAGAATTTCCCTAATATGGCAAAGGGAACAAACATCAAAATCCAGGAGATGCTAAAAACGCCCCTTAAAATCAAGTAAAATAGGTCCACACCTTGTCACCTGATAGCAAAATTTACAAGCCTTAGCGACAAAGAGAAAATCCTGAAAGCATCCAGGGAAAAGAAGTCTGTAACATACAAGGGTAAAAACATTAGATTGGCAGCGGACCTATCCCCAGAGACCTGGCAGGCCAGAAAGAACTGGCATGACATATTCAGAGCACTAAATGAGAAAAACATGCAGCCAAGAATACTATATCTGGCTAGGCTATCATTGAAAATAGAAGGAGAGATAAAGAGCTTCCAGGACAAACAAAAGCTGAAAGAATTTGCAAACACCAAACCAGCTCTACAGGAAATATTGAAAGGGGTCCACTAAGCAAAGAGAGAGCTTAAAAGTAGTAGATCAGAAAGAAACAGAGACAATATACAGTAACAGTCACCTTACAGGCAATACAATGGCAATAAATTCATATCTCTCAATAGTTACCCTGAATGTTAATGGGCTAAATGCCCCCAATCAAAAGACACAGGGTATCAGAATGGATAAAAAAACAAAACCCATCCATATGCTGCCTACAAGAAACTCATTTTAGACCCGAAGACTCCTCCAGATTTAAAGTGAGGGGGTGGAAAACAATGTACCATGCTAAAGGACATCAGAAGAAAGCTGGGGTGGCAATCCTTATATCAGATCAATTAGATTTTAAGCCAAAGACTATAATAAGAGATGAGGAAGGACACTATATCATACTCAAAGGGTCTGTCCAACAAGAAGACCTAACAATCTTAACTATCTATCCCCCTAACATGGGAGCAGCCAACTATATAAACCAATTAATAACAAAATCAAAGAAATACAATGACAGTAATACAATAATAGCAGGGGACTTTAACACTCCCCTCACTGAAATGGACAGATCATCTAAGCAAAAGATCAACAAGGAAATAAAGGCCTTAAATGACACACTGGACCAGATGGACATCACAGATATATTCAGAACATTCCATTCCAAAGCAACAGAATATACATTCTTCTCTAGTGCACATGGAACATTCTCCAGAATAGACCACATCCTGGGTCATAAATCAGGTCTCAACCGGTATCAAAATATTGGGATCATTCCCTGCACATTTTCAGACCACAATGCTCTGAAGCTAGAACTCAATCACAAGAGGAAATTTGGAAAGAATGCAAATACATGGAGACTAAACAGCATCCTTCTAAAAAATGAGTGGGTCAACCAGGAAACTAAAGAAGAGTTGAAAAAATTCATGGGAACAAATGATAATGAAAACACAATGGTTCAAAATCTGTGGGACACAACAAAGGCAGTCCTGAGAAGAAAATATATAGTGGTACAAGACTTTCTCAAGAAACAAGGAAGGTCTCAAATACACAACCTAACCCTGCACCTAATGGAGCTGGAGAGAGAACAACAAAGAAAGCTTAAACCCAGCAGGAGAAGAGAAATCATAAAGATCAGAGCAGAAATCAATGAAATAGAAACTAAAAAAACAATAGAACAAATCAACAAAACTAGGAGCTGGTTCTTTGAAAGAATTAATAAGATTGACAAACCCCTGGCCAGACTTATCAAAAAGAAAAGAGAAAGGATGCAAATAATAAAATCATGAATGAAAGAGGAGAGATCACAACCAACACCAAAGAAATACAAACAATTATAAGAACATACTACGAGCAACTCTACGCCAACAAATTTGACAACCTGGAACAAATGGATACATTTCTAGAGACATATGAACTACCACAACTGAACCAGGAAGAAAGAGAAAACCTGAACACACCCATAACCAGTAAGTAGATTGAAACAGTCATCAAAAATCTCCAAACAAACAAAAGTCCAGGACCAGACGGCCTCCCAGGGGAATTCTACCAAACATTTAAAGAAGAATTAATTCCTATTCTCCTGAAACTGTTCCAAAAAATAGAAATGGAAGGAAAACTTCCAAACTCATTCTATGAGGCCAGCATCACCTTGATCCCAAAACCAGACAAGGATCCCATCAAAAAAGAGAATTACAGACCCATATCCTTGATGAACACAGATGAGAAATTCTCACCAAAATACTGGCCAATAGGATCCAAAAGTACATTAAAAGGATTATTCACCATGACCAAGTGGGATTTATTCCAGGGCTGCAAGCTTGGTTCAACATCTGCAAATCAATCAATGTGATACAATACATTAATAAAAGAAAGAATAAGAACCATATGATCCTCTCAATAGATGCTAAAAAAGCATTTGACAAAGTGCAGCATCCCTTCCTGATTAAAACTCTTCAAAGTGTAGGGATAGAGGGCACATACCTCAATATTATCAAAGCCATCTATGAAAAACCCACCGCAAATATCATTCTCAATGGAGAATGATATCACCACTGCTGTTCAACATAGTACTAGAAGTCCTAGCCTCAGCAATCAGACAACAAAAAGAAATTAAAGGCATCCAAATCGGCAAAGAAGAAGTCAAACTATCACTCTTTGCAGATAATATAATACTATATGTGGAAAACCCAAAAGGCTCCACTCCAAAACTGCTAGAACTTGTACAGGAATTCAGTAAAGTGTCAGGATATAAAATCAATGCACAGAAATCAGTTGCATTTCTTTACACTAACAACAAGACAGAAGAAAGAGAAATTGAGGAGTCAGTCCCATTTACAATCGCACTCAAAACCATAAGATACCTAGGAATAAATCTAACCAAAGAGGCAGAGAATCTGTACTCAGAAAACTATAAAATACTCATGAAAGAAATTGAGGAAGACACAAAGAAATGGAAAAATATTCCATGCTCATGGATTGGAAGGACAAATATTGTGAAAATGTCTATGCTACCTAAAGCAATCTACACATTTAATGCAATCCCTATCAAAATCCCATCCATTTTTTTTCAAGAAATAGAACAAATAATCCTAAAATTCATATGGAACCAGGAAAGACGTCGAATAGCCAATGGAATATTGAAAAAGAAAGCCAAAGTCGGTGGCATCACAATTCCAGACTTCAAGCTCTATTACAAAGCTGTCATCATCAAGACAGTATGGTACTGGCACAAAAACAGACATATAGATCAATGGAACAGAGTAGAGAGCCCAGAAGTAGAGCCTCAACTCTACGGTCAACTAATCTTTGACAAAGCAGGAAAGAATATCCAATGGAAAAAAAGACAGCCTCTTCAACAAATGGTGCTGGGAAAATTGGACAGCCACATGCAGAAAAATGAAACTGGACTATTTCCTTACACCACACATGAAAATAGACTCAAAATGGATGAAGGACCTCAATGTGAGAAAGGAATCTATCAAAATCCTTGAGGAGAATGCAGGCAGCAACCTCTTTGACCTCAACAACAGCAACTTCTTCCTAGGAACATCGCCAAAGGCAACAGAAGCAAGGACAAAAATGAACTATTGGGATTTCATCAAGATCAAAAGCTTTTGCACAGCAAAGGAAACAGTGAACAAAACCAAAAGACAACTGACAGAATGGGAGAAGATATTTGCAAACGACATATCAGATAAAGGGCTAGTATCCAAAATCTATAAAGAACTTATCAAACTCAACACCCAAAGAACAAATAATCCAGTCAAGAAATGGGCAGAGGACATGAACAGACATTTCTGCAAAGAAGACATCCAGATGGCCAACAGACACATGAAAAAATGCTCCACATCACTCGGCATCAGGGAAATACAAATCAAACCACAATGAGATACCACCTCACACCAGTCAGGATGGCTGAAATTAACAAGTTAGGAAATGACAGATGCTGGCGAGGATGCAGAGAGAGGGGAGCCCTCCTACCCTGTTGGTGGGAATGCAAGCTGGTGCAACCACTCTGGAAAACAGTGTGGAGGTTCCTCAAAAAACTGAAAATAGAGCTACCCTATGACCCAGCAATTGCACTACTGGGTATATATCCTAAAGATACAAACGTGGTGTTCCGAAGGGGCACGTGCACCCGAATGTTTATAGCAGCAATGTCCACAATAGCCAAACTATGGAAAGAACCTAGATGTCCATCAACAGATGAATGGATAAAGAAGATGTGGTATATATACACAATGGAATACTATGCAGCCATCAAAAGACATGAAATCTTGCCATTTGTGATGACATGGATGGAACTAGAGGGTATTATGCTTAGCGAAATAAGTCAATCAGAGAAAGACAACTATCATATGATCTCTTTGATATGAGGCAGTGGAGATGCAATGTGGGGGGGTTGGGAGGAGGTAGGAAAAGAAAAAATGAAAGAAGATGGGATTGGGAGGGAGACAAACCATAAAAGACTCAATCTCAAAAAACAGACTGAGGGTTGCTGCGGGGAGGGGGGACGGGAGAGGATGGTGGGGGTATGGACATTGGGGAGGGTATGTGCTATGATGAGTGCTATGAAATGTGTCAACCTGGCGATTCACAGACCTTTACCCCTGGGGATAAAAATATATGTTTATTAAAATAAATAAATAAATTAAAAAAAAAAGAAAAAAAATTTTACATGCATTATCCTTGCATAGAAACTATAAATTTTGCCATTCAGTATTTAGAAAAATAGCTCTTTGGCTTTGATGTTTTAAAAAACACTGTATGCATATGTTCATTTTTTTCAAATGCTGCCTTATCAGTGTTGTATAGGAAATTGAGAAAGTGCTTTTCACCAGTGTTTTATTGTGGAAGATAATGAATGAAAGCAGATATTGACTTGGGAATGGAAAGGTCACTGCAAGATATGTGTATGTGAGTGCACTGGAAAAGGAATAAAATGGGATATACTTATATATAGACATAGAATATTATTTTGTTCAAAATGTCCATTAAATTTAGACAAATGTTATGCTAGGCCTTGGGATACGGCTTTTAAGGTGTCTCATTTTCCAAATATTACTAAACTTTTCAGCTTCAGCAAGGCAAATAATGCAAACCCTCAGCAAGATGAATAATGCTTAAGCATCCCCCAGCTCCACAGTCCTGGGTAAGTCTTAGGAAGTCAGGAGATAGGAAGACTAAGCCCCAGTCTGAAGCTGGTTTTGTTTGTCTGGCCAAGATCATGGAGGGACCTTCTCTGAACGGACTTCTTCAAATAAACTTTTGAGAACAATGCTCTCCTTAGAAAGAAATCTACCTGTACTCTTAGATTGAGTAACTCAACCATAGTTAAGCTCTTGTTCACAAAAGATTATTACATCCATTCTGAATCTCTTAATCAGTCCTTTCTACATCAGAGCCTGGGATTGGGGAATGAAGAACTAGGGAAGGAGGGTGTAAAATTGCTTCCATTTCTATCTTCATTCTTTGAGTGCAGACTTTTTCTCAAGAGTTAGTACAGTTCTATTAGGACAACATTAAGATATAACCCAATCCAGAATCTCGATACCAATTATCATTTGGTTGGCACTTTTACTAGAATGAAGATTAGCACAAGAATAACTATGGGAATGAAGTCCATAGAAACAGGTCACAGTGCCACTGTTTGCCATTGGATGCATGTGTATGAGGAAATGATTTACACATGCATCACTGCTTTACAAGACATTTTTTCTATAGAATTAACAGTGATGTTTATGAACAATTTGAGCTAAATAGCTAGTAAGCAAGCAAAATAAAAAGTTCAAGGTAAACCAATACTTTTGATGTAATAGGAGTAAAAACGTTCCAATGCATTTAACCCAAGTATGTAAGCTTTACTAACAAGAACATTTGCTTAGGCTTTTCTATTAGGTTTTATTGCTACTTTGATTGTGAAACTATAATAAAACCTTGCTGAGACTTTATAACCAAATAAAATGTACTGATAAATGAATCACCTATCACATAATGCATAATGGGTGGTGGCAACTACTTTTTAAAGACCTAAGCAAATATATCGATCAATAAATAGACAGCTATTTCCTAAACACTGTATTAGGCACAACTGGTATCATAAAAGAAGCAAATATATTCAACACAATCTATAATATTGAGTACATGTTATAGAAATATCCCTAATACCACAAGAAATATAAGTGACATGTGATGGCATAAATAACAAACAATAGAAGAACTCATGATACTTGAGTAGGAAAACAGATTTAATGACAAAGAATGCACCTGAGATAGACAATGAAGGTTGGGAATCAGGAGAGGTAAAACTAGAAAGGAAATTCAGTAGGGGATATTATGCACCAAGTCTGCTGACAGTTGACAAATTGGAAAGAAATTGTTACAGTTAAAAAAAGACTAATGATTTACCTTAGCATAATTAAGGAACCTAAGCAAAAGAGGAAGACAAGAAGTCTAATATGGATATTAATAGGCACCAAAGGGGAAAGTATATGAAGATATATATGACTTCATTATGAAGAAAGAAATGAAATTAAAACTATAATGAATGTCTCCCCTTGCCAACATTATTTAGCAAAAATTAGAAAATGTGATAATACCAAATATTGGTGAAAATGTTGGGGACCAAGCATGCTAGTACATTACTGATGGAAATATAGACTAATGCAGTTATTTGAGGAATTGATGAAATAACACTAGCAAGATCCTATCACTAAGAAATTCATTCCTAGTTTCATACCTCAGAGAAACTAGTACACAAACACCGTGTAATCAAATTGTTGTTACTACTGTGGTTGTTGCTGTTACAATATTCTGACAACAGGGAGTTGAAAATAATGTTTCATTTTGTTTTGTTTTGTCCTTTAAGATTTACTTATTTATTTGGGGAGGAGGGGCAGAGGGAGAGGAAGAGAGAAACCCAAGGGGACTCTACCATGAGTGTGGAGTTGGAAGTGGGGCTGGATCTCAGGATTCTGAAATCACGACCTGAGCTGAAACAAAGAGACTGATACTTAACCAACTATGCCACCCAGGTGCCCCTAAAGTAATGTTAAGTGTCTAAATAAGGAACTTAGTAGAGAACCGAATGAAGTAAAATATGATGGAAAATTATCTGAAACATCTGAAATATGATACAACAATTCTGATAAATCTTATATATCAGTAAGTTTAAACAAAGGAAAGAAAAAAGATCAGATTTCTAGTATGATCCAATTTATGAAAATTTAGAGATAAATGGGCAGGGGCAAGAAGGCAGAGAAATAAGAGACTCTGTTTCAACCGGTCCCCTAAAGTGAGCTAATTATCTACCAGAACACTCTGAACACCAATTTATGTAAATTTAAACTACTTACATATATAAAATAATATTGTATATAATTTTCCCAAGATACATAGAGATAGAAAGCAAACACAAGGAGTAGGTACCTATAGTAGGAAGAGGGTAGACTAAAGTAGGATTCTGAGTCAAAAAAAAAAAAAAAACTAAAACTAAAACTAAAACAGAGATTTGCAGAGATGAAGATAAAAGATGAAGATGGAGATTAAAAAAGGGAGCCATAAACTGGGAAGCACTCAACTCTTAACACACCGGGCCCCCCTAAGGAAAGCAAAATGGCCAGCCTCTATGTTTTCTTGTCATATACTTGTAACTCTCTGCAAAAGTAACCAAATTTAGTTTGACATTATCTTATATTTTTGACAAGTACTTTGTAAAACATGGCTTGAATCAGCAGGATTATAAACCTAGAACTTTTGTGTTTTTCTTCCCTTAATACAGATCTGAGAAAAACGGGGAGATGGACTGAGTTCAGAACATGCACTGTTTAGGACACAAGGGCTCTGGGCCAGAAGATGCTAAGAGTAACAGGTCAAAGCTGAGGGGAAGAAAATTTCCCAACTTCTTCTACAGAATATGGGTGAAAACAGATTGAAAGAGTGAGAAGAAAATTTGGGGCAGGTAAATCTGTGCCATTCTAGCCCTTTCCACATGAGCATTGAAAGTTAATTCTGAAGATTCTTGACTGCTGACAAAACATATATCTTTCAACTCTTAGTTGCAAACTCTTGTAGTGTGCTTGATTTAAGGAATAAATGGAGGTTTCTACAGGTTACTCTTCACCTGCATGGAGCTGGCATAAATAATGAAAAAGGAGCTTTTATTTTACCTTTACCCATCCTCTTAAAAAGAAAACAGACATCACTAAAAAGGTATGGAAGGAGGTAAGGCCATGTAATAAAGTGGGTATTATTTTTTCTTCACGCCCCCATATGGTAACTCCTTTATGTAAATCATTCTTTTCTTGTCCAGCTCCTTTGCTGAGTCTCAAAAAAAGAAACAAAAAGACCAGACCACTGGAAGCAGCCACCACATGATGGTTGCCCTAAAGGAGGCCAGATTGCTGCAGGCTGGTTGAACCCCAGGATGATGATGGAGGCTGCAGATCCCAGCTTTATTAAAATCAGAGGAACTCAGGCTTCTTTAACGTGACTCAGGATCTATATGCTGCCTGAGTACTGGCATGAAAACCCAAGTTCTTCTTCCAGCTCTTGCTCTGCTCAGATCCACCCATGGCGTTCTGTGGGCTGTGTTTCTCTCTCCTTTAAGCCCTATCTTGGGCTCTTGGCCTAAAATTTCATCCTCTACCTCAATTCCCAACAAAATCCCCCCATTCTTAACATACTGATTCTATTACAATCGTTAATGTCCCAGGTATCATTCTGTTTCTGTGGTACAAGTCTGCCCTTTGATTTTTCTCTTAAAGCATGCAAGTATTTGGGGAGTTGTGAAAATACTGGGTTGATGCTTTCATGAAGGGCATCAATGGCTAAATAAAAATCGAGGAAACTCCAGAGTCTAAGGTCTAACTTTGTGTGAGAATTGAAGTGGAATCTTCTCTCCTTGTCTTCAAATGATATGGACTTGATTTGGTCCTATCTTACGAATGACCAGAATTCACAACACTGCTTGAGTAGCCTCTCATCGTGTCACTAAGAAAAGGGAGTGTCAGGACACTATATGAACTCAAAATGTCACAAAAAGCATTATGATTATTGACTTTCATGTGAGTTGCTTACAATTTTACACCTAATTACTATGCTGTACAATAATGATTATGTAGACCATTAAATGTTTCATTAACATTTTATGTCTTTTATTTGATTAGTACAGCAAAATCTACTCATGTGTGCTCCATGTTCAGTTTATTAAATATACAACATAGTTTCCTGCCCATAGAGCTTGATTTCCCTTAGTCCACACAGTAGGAAATGTAAAAAGTATGTAGTCTTTTTTTTTTTCCTTTTTCCTTTTTGTACCTTGTTTTGGAGCACAGAGAAGAAACCATTAGAGTTACTAGAAATTTCATATGAATATAACACATTAAAAGCTGACTTAAAACATTTTGAGAAAATGAATAATTTGGGTATTGTGATAAATGAATTGAGTCTTTTGGCATCTCAGCTCTAGGACTTGGTGATATATCAACATTCATTTTGCCCTCATATCTATGCCCTCATTCTGAGTTCAGTTAATCTGACTGTGTGTTAATTGGCGCATAGATTCTCAATGATGACAATAAAGAGAAGCATGTCCTTCTAAGCAATATAAAGTAACCTAGGCTTAAGAACTTTATAATAACTTTTTCATTCTTTTTAATAAATCTGACAGAACTCTACTGTACAGTTTGAAACATTTCATGTACTTGTTAAAATGTTGATTTCACGTAATTGATTTATAATAATAAATTCAAAGTCAGGCCCAATTTTCAGTCTTTTTTTTCCTATTAGAACCGCTCCAAACATTGGCAGATATAAACCATTTTAAGAGAGTAATTTAAATTGAGATTAAGTAATTTGCACAGCTAAATTAATAATTCAGTGGAGATTATATTTGAACTCTTAGCTGGTAAAACCTAGTTCTCGCTTAGCTTTTGAATTTCCTAAAGGGCTTCAACAACATGGATCTGTAACCCTCTGCTCATGCCCATTGTTCTAAATCCCCTTTATACACCGGTTATTTCGTCATTCTGCTTTGCTTTCTTGTTGATATCTTTAGTTTCTCTACAATAGTTTCAACAGTTTTTTTTTTAATAGTTCCAGATCTACACTGACCTTTCAGCATATTCATACAATCTCACTTCCATTAATATTTAATTTACATGAGAATTTATTCTCAACACTCCCACCAGTTTGAGATATTTTTCCCCCATTTTTTTTAAAAGATTTTATTTATTTGACAGAGAGAGATCACAAGTAGGCAGAGAGCAGGCAGAGAGACAAGGGGGAAGCAGGCTTCCCACTGAGCAGAGAGCCTGATGTGGGGCTCGATCCCAGGACCCTGGGATCATGACCTGAGCCGAAGGCAGAGGCTTTAACCCACTGAGCCACCCAGGTGCCCCTCCCCCATTTTTGACTTGGCTTCTTATAGCAATGGAATGAGGAAGTATTTAATTTATTGTAATTCTAAGATATCTTATCCTTCTTTACCACTGTCACATATATTATAATGATGTAAATTCCATTTGTTGCAAGAATATGAGAGCAGTTTGCAAACTATGAAATAGAGCACTTGAAATTTAAAAAATAATTATAAAAAATATACACACAGTGCATTTCTGCCAAGTTTGTCATTCCCAAATAACAATGTGAAAACATATTGAATTGTCCCTTTAAAGATAAGAAAATACAATCACAAGAAGATAAAGAAACAGTATAAACAGACTCCCCTTAAAGAGCTTGAAGTAGTGAGCAGCTCAGCATTAATCAGAAAAACAAGGGGGCTTGATCACTATAATGGTTAAATTTATGTGTCAACTTGATTAGACCATGGTAACCAGTCAAACACTAATCTAGATATTTCTGCAAACGTATTTTCTATGATGTGATTAATATTTACAAGCAGTTGAACTTTAAGTAAGGTAGTGCATGGGTGGGCTTCATCCTGTAAGTTGAAGTGTTTAAAAGACAGAGGTTCCTGAAAAAGACAGAATCTTGCCTCAAGCTAGCAACATAAAAATTCTCCCTGAGTTTCCAGCCTCTGACTGGAACTCACGACTGTAACATCAACTCTTACCTGACTCACCAACCAGCCAGCTTGCCCTATTGATTTTGGACTTGCCACCTATCATCTCTGAGAATGAGGTGAACTGATTCCTTAAAATCAACCTCTCTCTCTCTGTCTCTGTCTCTACCCCCCAACTCCATCCTATTTCTATACTGGTTCCCTTTAGAATTCTAACACAACGGCCACTACAGAATCTTCCAAATTGTATTGTAAAAAACAAATAAGAGTCATCCGTATCACAGGCAAAATTAAGATATAATAAGATATGTTCTCTTCTTAAAAGGTTACCCCTCACTTGTGATCAAATCATTTTCAGGACAGAGGTCTCAATTAGAACCATCATTAACAAAGGGTCATTAACATAGGTATTGGTAATTGTACCCTGAAAGTTGATGTTATATTAATAGAAGAAATCTTGTGATGTTTGATCAACCCATAGTACATTTTACTTTTCTGAAAATGTCCCTTCCATCCTATAGTTAGAACACCTCCCATCATATTTGCATTGTGTGAAACCCACCTTTAGTTACCACAGATTGAACCAAAAACAGGCACCTGATTCAGGCTGGATTCACCATATCTTTCTCTCTTAAGGATCTGCAGGTAGGTTTCAAAGTCTATAGTCTCTGTAAGTCTTCTTGGAAATGGAGAGAAACCTGGTTTCAGAGTAAAAGAAGAAAATAATGAAGCAAATATTTAATAAAAAGTAGAGACACTAATTTCTCAAAAGCCAGAACAATGAAACTAAAATGCTAAAAGTTAGTAATTTTTTATTGTACTTAATAATTATATTTTGTAAAGATTGAATCAATAAAAAACAGTTTCAGTTCCTGAGAGGATTAGAAATTCATCTTTCTTCAAGGTCCATGAAATATCTCCATAAACTTATACTAAATCCTTTCCTCCTTTTCATCCCCTTCCTATTTTTTTTGTTGTTGTTGTTGTTCTCTTCCTCTTCAAGATAATTTGAGTGGCTTAATCATAAGAACGATGATTAAAATAGACAACCAGTTTCATTTTGACAAAACTAACCATGACTTTTCTTTTTAAAGATTTTTGTTATTTATTTGACAGAGAGAGATCGCAAGTAGGCAGAGGCAGGAGAGAGAGGGGGAAGCAGGCTCCCTGCTGAGCAGAGAGCCCAATGCGGGACTCGATCTCAAGACCCTGAGATCATGCCCTGAGCTGAAGGCAGAGGCCCAAACCACTGAGCCACCCAGGTGCCCAACAAAATTAACCATGACTTTTATCATTTGTTGTCTTCCTTTTTATTCTTAACCATTTTGAAGAGATAAAAATCAATGCCTTATTTTTAATCCACCATCATTTCATGAATTATATCATCATTTTTCCTAATAGCATTGAAAGTATTATCTAACACACACACACACACACACACACACACAACTCAGATGATGCCAGTGAAGGTTTTGATATTTACTGATTGTTTTAATTAAGATCTTAAGAACAGAGAATCACAAGTCAAGCTGTGAAAAGTCTGGAACTGATTATACCATGAAACAGCTGCAATAGTCCAAAACACACTGAGAAAATGATTCAAAATAATTAATAAAAAAAATTTGTCGGGGCGCCTGGGTGGCCCAGTGGGTTAAAGCCTCTGCCTTCGGCTCAGGTCATGATCTCAGGATCCTGGGATCGAGCCCCGCATCAGGCTCTCTGCTCAGCAGGGAGCCTGCTTCCTCCTCTCTCTCTGCCTGCCTCTCTGCCTCCTTGTGGTCTCTCTCTGTCGAATAAATAAATAAAATCTTAAAAAAAAAAAAAAAAATTGTCAAGGAAAAAATGTGATAAGAGCTTAAATTGGTAGCATTTAAGGTAGGAGTTAGATATGTCATATATTAGCAAATATTTCTTGTGTAATCCTCTGAAACCATCCAATCTTAGCCAGTGTTATTCAATCGAGAAAGCACCCTTATCATGGGCAGTGAAAGAGCTCCACAGGAACAGACCAATGAAGTGTAAAGTTACTGCATGGCAATTTTGGAGACCCATAGGTTTTTAGGAAAGAAAGCCAAATACCCTTAGCAATATCCAGCTTACCCACTGTTTCAGTTTAAGCAAGAAACTGTATGTAGAGGCCAGCTGATACTGACCTGGGCTTCCTCAAAATAGAGGTTTGGGTCAGGAACAATCTCTTCTGTACCTAATATATGGTTTTCTTTTATGACAAAAGTTCAGAAAAAAAGCAAAATCTTGACTCTTTCCCAGAAAATATGTTCCATCCCAGAAGCAATAAAAGTATTTGTACAGCACGTTACCTGAGAAAATATTTAAGAAGAGCAAAAAATAAAAATTACCAATTTTACTACTCGAGACAGTAAATTATATAATGACATTAATGTATATAAAGTGTAGGAATGAATAGCTTTAGGTAGTTAATTTGTCATTTCAGATGTGTGTGACAAATTTTCAATAAGCCAATCAGATATGAATGTTTCTAAATAATAATTACACTGATGTCAGATATATTTAGCTGATTAGCATATCAAAATCTCTTCAAAATAATTCATAAAAAATGCACCATTTCATGGGCTGAATCTGTGAAGGAGAAATTTAATATGTTTACTTAAAAAGCATCTTCTAAAGGGGCATCTTGGTGGCTCAGTCAGTTAAGCATCTGTCTTTGGCTCAAGACCTGATCCTGGGGTCCTGGAATTGAGCCCTGCTCAGCAGGGAGTCTGCTTCTCCCTCTCCTTCTGCCCCTACCTCTGCTCATGCATGCACACTCTCTCTCTTTCAAATAAATAAATAAATTTTAAATAAAGTATCTTCTAAGAGTATTCTTGAATGTGTGACTTTTGCTGCTTGCCTGTTTTAAAAATCTTTGTATTTATAGGGTATCTGTCACTTAGATTTAAATGAAGATGTTCATTACAACACAATTCCACTGAATAAAAATTTGTTCTTTGATATGGATTTGGTTGTTTCTTTGTAGCAAGGCAACTATGGCATCAAGCATTTTTTGTGCAATTCATAAGAGCTTAGTAGCATTTGAGTCTAATATAAATATCTTTATAAATCCTAAGTGAAGGAAGTCAGTCTCAAACTCTTGGTCCAATCACAGTGGTCGCTGGTTGAATGAAGGGCACTGCTGAGTACAATACGGGCATCTACTGTGCAGACTTGTCTTATGCACTCACACCCACCCTCATGCGCCCACAGGTATCCCAGGGAAATCTTCAATTAAAAAAGAAAATAACTTAAGAGGGTTGTTCACATAATGCTTTCTGTGGGATATAAGAGCAAAGAAACAAATGATTACAGACACAGGAGAAATGGATTCTCTTCAATGGTATAACACTGGCCTTGTGCTAGGCAACTCTATATAACGGGGTGTTAGTGACAACAATAGTGGTGGCATCAGGGTCTGATGACTGGCTTAACTGTAGGTGGTAGTCATTGGGGCTGCAGTGTCTCTATCTTTGCTACAGCAGTTTCCTTTCATTGATGTTTCTTGGAAGTATAGCACAGGCTGGGAGATTTTCTGGTGCTGCATTGTAGCAGCTTTCACCACTTCGATGACAATAAGATCCAACATTCAGGTGACTCACTACAAGACCGGCAAGAGAAGGCAACTCAACAGCCAACCCTAGTGGCAAGAATGAAGATTCCTCATGTAGAAAACAAAGCCTTCTGAATACACTTCAGCCTTTAATTAGTAAGTCTGATCCTTTCATCGGCCACAGCCTGTATATCACTTCCTCATCACTTTCCCAATCCCCACCACATATGCTTCTATGATGCTGTTATTCGCCTTCAATGAGCACATCACACTTTCACTTGTTTAGTGCCTGCTTCCTCTCCTCATTCACAATTGACAGGAGAACATTTATCTAGTTTGTCTTGTTCACTGCTGTTTCCCCAGAGCCTGGCATATAATAGGGGCTCAAAATCTGTTTGTCAGATTAATAAAAAGGATATACTGGTGGGGCCAATCCCAACATCCCTAAAGTTCTTCCATATGCAATGAGCAAACAAAGCCACTTTCAATATAATAGAATGTTCTGTGGCACATTAATAGGGGCTGAGCTCTGTCTTCTAATTAGGCATAGGAAACCCCTGAGAAACTTAAACTATGCCCCCAATCAGGCTTATACACATGTGCATATTGATGGCCACGATGGTACTGGAGAGGACAATGGCAGAACTAGAGCTAGTCAGATAGTCAGGACACCCAACTTACCCATGGGGTAAATTCACCCTTAACCCAAATGTTCCCTTGGCCCTAATATACATGGACCTTACATAATGACAATTACACAAATTGTCCCCAGATCTGTTGAAAAGATAACACAGAAAGATGGTGACAGAAAACGCTCATAGTGCTAAGTGAGAAGCTCCCTGCCTCTCACAGTTCTTCCAGGGACAGAACCAGCTATATGACTGTCCACTTCAAGATTTAAGAGTCAGATCTTCATAAGCTCTTTGTACAGCTACCTCTCACCCTACCTCTGGTGGCATCAATATTGTTTCCACAATCTGTGTAAGAAATCAACCACTCTGGTCTTGAGCATACTTTTCCCTGCAGCTCTCTCAAGTGGCTACTTACTGGTGTTCTAATGTACATTGTGAATATTACTGCAACAGAGATGGTTTTTCCTTTTTTATTTAGAAACATAGAAGCAATGGGAAGAGAATTTGCATACTGTCCCTAAATCACACTTCCCAATCTACCTGCATCTAGAACACAGACTCATGTTTCTCTTGTCACAGAGATGAACTCCCCTGCTTCTTCCCTGGATTCCAATATCTCTCACCCATTTGTCCCTCCTCTATCTTCTTGTTCTCAGTAAATGATATCTCATCCACCTTCTCAGCCTCCTTCTAGTCCTTGACACCTTGTTCTCCTTTACCCCCAGATTCCAATCCAACAATAAGCCCTGTAAGCTCTGTCCCTAACTATATCCCTAAGCATTCACTTTCTGCCACTCCCACCACCCACCAGCCTAGCCCAACCACCATCAAAGACCCCAGTATGAGAGCTTCCTCCCAGGTCTTCCTCATGCTGATTATGACTCCCAGGACTTATTTTTCATACAGCAGCAGATATTTATGGTATTCATCTGAGCGGACCAGTTCACTGCTCAAAACCCTCCACTGATCTAAACCTTCCCTGTACTGAAATAAAATCTTAACCATTTTGCAAGGACAACAAAGCCCTACAAGAGCTCATCCCTGTTTTTATCTCTATCAAAATATACAATTCCGATCCACAGATTCATTTTAAAAATATAAAGCTTTTTCCACTTCCTCTACCTCTCATTTCTGCCTCAAGCTCTTTCTTACCACACTGCCTAAAATATGCAGTCTAAAGACCTTAAAATGACTCATTTCTCCAGTTTACCAAGGATTTTATTTCAATGTTAACATATTCAGAGTTCAATCAGAGAAGCAATAAATAATTTTTTTTGTAAGAGAGAGAACATTTGTTAGAGAATGGCTAATGTGATTGTGGAGCTGGTTTAGCAAGTCTCACGTTTGTAGGGCAAGCTTTCAGAAAGGGAAGATCGTGAGTAGACTAACTCCACAGGCGTGAAATTGTTGTCATGTTGCTGAGACTTGGTCTTGTCTCTTAAGGAAAGACTGATTTTAATTCTCATTCTAAAACCTCCCAGCTGATTAAGTCGGGTCCATCCATAATAATTACTTACTAAAGTCCACTGATGAACAACTTTAATTACATCAGCATAATTTCTTTACAGGAGCATCTTGATTACTGTTTGGCTGAAGAACTGGGGGCAGCCGCTTAGCTGCATTAGCATATCACAAAACCATCACAGTCATCTGTTCAGAGAGACCTTCCATAACATCATGGCCAGCCATATCAAGACTCTGCCAATCTCTTCATTCTCTATCACCTGTTTTCTTTTTTCAGAGTATATATCACAAGCTGACAATATATATTTATTTTATGATTCTCCAGTAGCTTCAAAAAATCAGGGACTTTGTTTCTTTCACCACTCTACAGTCATTTTTTTTTAGATTAATGAATGAATAAACTGATGACATGATCATAATAAATATTCTCAGAAAGGGGGTAATTTTTCAGAGTATGATGCAATTCTCTACTCAAAACTCTGCTCTCATTCCTTAGCAATGAGTATTGTTTGAACTTTTATTAAAGGACTTATTGGTAAGAAGAATATTTAAAGGTGTTTTTATCTATAATCTGAAGTTACACAGTGGGGACTGGTCATAATATGTTTTATTTTAGTCTAAAATGTTTTAAAGGAACTTGATTTCTAATGTATGATTATTTCACTATGATCAGGATTTCTGATTTTTTCCTATAACTCAAATCTTAGTTACTCTTTTGACCATGAAAGAACACCCTTTGTAGGTATAGAAATTAACAATGTAGTTTTTAGTTAGAAAGAAAGAAAAAAGGAACAAAAAGAAAGGAAGGAAGGAAGCAAGCAAAGGGCCTAAAACTAATTGATGGTCCATTTCAATTGTTTTGTTTGCTTATTTTTCCGTTGAGAGAAAATCACATTGCTTTTTGTAATCGTTGTGTCTTTATTTCAAATAAGTGTCTTTAAAGGTAAAAAAAAAAAAAAAAAAAACTGTTGTCAATAAATTTTATATTACTCAGTCACCCATTAAAAGGAATGATTTGTTCTAAAAAGGGTGAGTTGGGGATATTATGTTAATTCAACTGATTTGTAGCATATACTGAAATTCTATTACATGACAGGCACAAAATAGGTAGTGTGAGGGATACAAAAAAATGGCCTCTGCTTATCTGGAACTCATATTTATTACATGTATAAATTTTCCTCTCATTTTTTCTCTGGATTTACTAAGCACAAATTCCCTTTGACATACTTACATTTGTTTTGCAATTAACTTTAGTTAAATAAATAAAGAAAGAAATCATCACAGACCCAGTTAAAACATGTATCTTTGCTCAGGGGCCCTATAAAAACCATTGCTGATGTGGTAGATTAGAGTATAAAAAATCAACACCCAAGCAAAACAAACAAATAAATACTGAGTCCCTTGAAAGGAAAAAAGCTGTGGGTACACTGAAAATAAATACTTTATCCACCAATTCTCTGAGTGGATAAATGGATGAATCATTCTCAGGGAGCAGTAAGTTGTGTCCTTTCAATGGTACAGTCTATCTCTTTCAGGCCACTCAAGATCTATTCAGAAAAGGAAGCCGCTATATATAAACTGTACCACACAGTCAAGAAATCAAAGCACCTCCGTATCTTACTCACCAGGAAGATCTGGCAGATTGAGAATTGTTCCAGAAGAAAGCACATTAGATAACAAAGGTTTCCCTGAATCATACCCAGTGTGGGAAATAGGAGATGTTAAGAAAAACTCCTTTGAGACTATCAGTACACAAAGATTCTTAGCAGAACAAGTCAGGGTTCTCAAAAAAAAAAAAAAAGTTATTCTTAGTGGTCTAACACCTTGCATCAAATTCCCACTTAAAGAATTTCAAAGCTTTCATGAATGCCTTCCCAAAGCCTCCTAATTGCTACTCTTTATATGGAAGATTCTCAAAACGTTGCATTTGTTGCATGCTTTCAAATACAGACATTTTCCTCTAAGCCAAGTTTTCATAATGCAAATTTGGTATGACGTGATCAATTAATGTTTTAAATAATCATCAATTTCTACCATATAGAATGACATCATAAAATCTGTTCTATTCAGGGGTTCTTAAGAAAATACTCTTATGCAAAACTCAGAGGCAATCAAGCAGTCATTCTCTCAATGAGATTTACATTAATCTGTAATGATTAAAAATAAAATTATCATTGAAACTTCCTGTGAATCACTGACTAGCCCACATATGATAGTGGCATTTTGCTATCATTAAGAAAGGAGCACCAACAATTTTAAGCCCTCTTTCATTTTATGTGAGATCCACCAGGATAAACAAAGGTTATACGTAAAATAATTCTAGAAACACTAACAGAAAATGTTTATCAATTTTTTGTAGAGGACTTACCTGATCATCTGAATTGTAATAGGGGATATGCATTGAGAACTCAGTAACTTTCTTTCCAGTTACTGCTTTAAGAAATTGACATACATTCATATATTCTTTCATTTAACTCTATGAAGCAAACAATATGTTATTACCATTTTATAGGTGAGAAAACAATATACAACAAAAACAGGCAATTTGTCCAATATAACAAAGCTTGGAAGTGGAGGAACCAGATCCCAAGCAGACTTCAGAGGGTAAGTTCTTAATCACTATATAATATTTCTTTTATAAGGCCACTTAGGTGTCCTCATTTTATTTAAAAAAAAACCTTCATTCATAATATTTATCACAACTTTAATTATACTTTCAGTTGTTTTCATTGATTTTGTATCTGTTCTCCCTGTGGTTTCTGGTACCCTGGGATATATCTATATAATGCAGTTTCAAACATCATCACAAAGATGTATTAACACCTTAATAAACATCATCACAAAGATATATTAACTATGTGAATGATAAATGAAGAGACAAATGCAAAAAAATTACTGAAAATTATTTTACCTAATATTATAATTTTTCAATCAAAACAATTGCAAGCAAAACTTCCTTGGATATCAAATTAACTTAGGAATCTTTTGTCACTTGATGGTCATTTTAAGGGACACATTTAAAGGGATTTCATGGTACCTATCAATTACTGTCTGTATTCAATGAATCACAGTTCTGTTTCCCTGCCGAAATAGAGCTAATGCTTCTTCTTAATTACAAAGTAAAATTCTTATGCTTTATATATTACCTGCATACGGCTTCTACACTGCACTACCCAGACCTCTTTCCTCTTACTCTTAGCAGGTAATCTACTGAATTATATTCACAATGACTCAGCTCCTCAGTCCATATGAGAAACACTGTCATGATGATATTGACCTCAATATGGAAGAAATATATATATTTTATATATTCATCAAAGCTATAAAGAGAAATCGGTAGTGATGTTTAAAAAGAGTAAAATGCATAAGAAAGTAAAAACAAGAAAAATATGAGAAAAAAGTAAGACCTTGGAGATATCAAAGGAAAAATTTCCTTCTGATCTGCTTAAGCTAGTCAGTGACATTTTTTTGGTTATTATCAATTTCCCAGATCCTCACTTTTCATGATTTTTTTAAAATTTGAGGTTATTCTATGTTCTTTAATAGACTGCAAATGCCTTAATGTTAATAGAAGAAACTATCTTCTATATATGTAAAGATGCTTAAACACTGGGAAAGTGGTCAGTTCTCATGGGAGAGCTATGTACATACAATATCCATACATAGACATATGCATACAACACTTATCTTGAGGCCTGTACACGGTGAGTGTGTAGGAGGAATACTGTGATGTGCCTGAACAGCAAATAGGAAGAGACATTCACAGGCATGGGGGACTTGGGTTGCAGTGAAGGAGCTGTGAGGGTGAGACAAAGAGGAAGGTGTCCTAGGTGCTCCTGAGAGAGAGAGAAACATGTATAAGACAAATTTTAGAAATACTTCTGTATGATTTATCTGCATTCAACTTTTGAGAAAACCTTTAATAATTTAATATCTCAGTTATTTTCTGATGTCTTTGAGTTCAAGCTGCTCTTTCTTACTTTATTTTATTTATTTATTTATTTTTAATGTAGGCCCCATGTCCAGCATGGAGCCCAATGTGGGACTTGAACTCACAACCATGAGATCAAGAGTGAAATGCTTCATAGACTATGCCACCCAGGGGACACTGGAGGCTCTTCACTTATTACAGAGTTTGCGCAGTGAAGGAGTTGGGGAGCTCTGTGTAATCTACCTGTGGTTTCACTTCATAAAATTCAGGCATCTCAATAGTGTTTTTGGATTCAACAAATTACTTGGAAGTAAAGAGAAGTAAGAAAGCTGTCCTGAACAGACACTCATAAGATCTTATTTTTCTTTTTCTTTTTTTTTTTTTTTTTTAGAGAAGTGCTTCTCTCTCTCTCTCTTTTTTTTTTTATATATTTTATTTATTTGACAGGGAGAAATCACAACTAGGCAGAGAGGCAGGCAGAGAGAGAGGAGGAAGCAGGCTCCCTGCGGAGCAGAGAGCCCGATGTCGGGCTCGATCCCAGGACCCTGAGATCATGACCCAAGCCGAAGGCAGAGGCTTTAACCCACTGAGCCACCCAGGCGCCCCAAGATCTTATTTTTCTTAGCAAAAACAGAGATATCCATGTAAGATAACTCACTGTCTTTTTATTTAGATTATCACATAAAAAAACTACACTGCATTCCAGGCTCCAATGCTTAGCAGAAAGATGTTCAGTAAATATACAAAATGAAAGATCATCATTGAAAATAGAATATAGTATTTTATAAAAACACAATAGATATATAAAATCAGAAAAAGAAGAATTTTCTATTAGCAACCATTTATAGCAAAACAGAATTAAAGGAGTTGAGGCAAATTAGGCCTTGTTGGGATAAAATTCAAATTCAAATCTATATCACCTAGTTGATACATACCCCTAAAAGCAACTTGCTTTTCTCCCATGGAATGATAGGTGATATAATAAAACTGAATAAATTTGAATAAAATTGAAAATTATATATGCATAATTTTAAGTTATATGTTGCAACATATACATATATTTATATGTAAATATATATTTATATGCTTATAAATATATATTTATATCTTATATATTTTTATTTTGTGTTATGTATTTTATCTATTTCTTATATTAAATATATAAATATATATACTATATATATATATATACACACACAAAAAAAAATTTTAGTGTGCTATGCTGAATTGATACAGTGTGAACTGATATAGTGACAGATTTGTCTCTTTCATTTGGGGGAAGGGAGTAGGGTTTACCAATTACAATAATCATAATGAAGATCTGGCTCAGTCCCCAATATCTCTCAATCTG
Source organism: Martes martes (assembly GCF_963455335.1). Lineage (NCBI taxonomy): Eukaryota > Metazoa > Chordata > Mammalia > Carnivora > Mustelidae > Martes > Martes martes. The sequence goes on from NC_137889.1 coordinate 97,974,894, forward strand.
AGACCAGACTTTAAAGCCTGTGACCTGTTGCAAAGTTCCAACCTTTGTAGTAAGTTATCAAATGGAAGTTGATGTGCACTGCTGCCAATCTCTTCTACTTCCTTGTTTTAATCAACAAGACCTGTCTTAGCTGAAAAATGACCAAAACTTATTTATTAGCCAATATATTGAATTACTGCTTTCTCAATTTTTGGAAATTGTTTTAGATCACTTAATTATCCTATAGATCAAAGGTTAGCAATCTATGACCCACGGATTGAATACCATTTACTTAAGGTTCAAAAATGTGTTTGTAAAATCATTTTGGCAGCAAACATCTCAGAAGCAGAGGCTCTACTACTCAATTTGTTTATATCTAACGCTACTGAAGTGCTACACATATTAAGGGATTCCAAAATGATGTATATGCAAGTGTCCCAAAATTTGAATTACATTATTTTCCTAGCTGAGGAACTTAGCTTTCAGAACACAGAAATACAGCTCATGCCTTGTCATTTGTTACATTTGGGCATGCCACTGCTGTGCAGTTATTCTGATGGTTCAGGAATAGAGACTCCCGAATAGAGCATCCTTAGAAACAAACACATTATTGCTTGGGAAGAATTCTGAGGATAGGTATGATTTAGGCAAGACATCAAAGAGTGTGGGTATATGTCAGCGACGTATGTCCTGGCAGAGCTACCATGTTACACCGTTCAGTAGCACAAAAGTCAAACTGAAATTTTGCTATAGGGGGAACAATTTGCGTAGACTAAATGTAAACTGCATTCACGTTTTGCCTCCTGGATTTGTTCAACTCAGCAGCAGCACCAGACAGCCCACCCTGGATTTTCTCTGAAAGCCCAGCCACAGGATTTGCAGTTGAGGCACTGAAGCTTGTCTCAGGACTATGGAGCCAATTCCTTCTCTGAGTTTGGGATCAGGACGCCTTAACACTGAATCTCAGGAGTCCTGAAGGTCACTAGCTTTCTGTGCCTTGCTTTTGCTGATCCAGCACTTAGAATTTTCATTTCCATTTTGAAACCAATAAATCAGCATATCTTGCCAGAGGAGTTTTAACCTCTTAAGATGCAATCAAATTGCTCAGTCAGAATGACTCCTGAAAATTGATCTGCACATTGCTAAGAATGGAAGAGAACTTTTCATGTTTCTAAGGAATACATATTGCTGATTTACAGAATAATGCTAGCTGGATCCTGCAGAATTAAGTAATGCTATTGTAATTAGAAAGATCTGAGATTATCTGTTCAAATAGAGCAGAAATTTATCTATCAGTGATACTGGCCAATTATATACAGTTAGATAACCAAGATAATCAATGTGTTTGCTGATACACTGTTATGTAATTATCTTTATGTCATTTTGAATGTCTTTGATCATTGTTAAGAACCATGAAAAAAATGACTGTAATTTCTGAAGTACCATCCTTAGTGCTTTATATAACATACCAAAGGCTTCGAAGTTGCTTTTGGTTTTTATGGTGTTTGGGGAGGAAGGAGTTGCATGATTTCATTATTTTTATCCTGCTTTTTCTAGTTTGACCCAAACTAGACCCAAACTGGCAATAGATAATTTTCTCCAAAATTAGGTCTTCAACTAAAACAATTTAAAGTTTAACATAATAATTTTCTTATTCAATATGTGTTGTAAAGCAGTAATATTATTGATGTATTGCTTCTCACTTTTTTCCATCCCAGTCCTGTCCGATTTCTTTGGTCAGGGCTGGCTCAGCCTCACAAAGGAATCCTAAAGAGATCATTCATCTCCCTGCTTTAACATCGGGAGGGAGTTGAGAAATGACCACCTCTTGAGACCCTACATCTCCCTTTAATGAAGCAATATCTATCTAATTAATTTAATCAGACTATTACAAAGATTAGCAAGGTAGCATGTCCCAAGTGCCCTGTGTTATTTAGAAAAAGTTTTTATGTATATGGAAGGAACAGCATGATTTTATGCATTATTCCCTCAGCCCTTAAATTGACTGGTTTTTAGCTTCAGTGCTCAGAATCAAGTGAGCATAATGTCAATGTAAGACTCAGATAAAAGAACATGTGAATCAGCAACCACTAAAATCACTAAGTAATACCCGCAACTTATGAACATGAAGAATCAGTCTGCTGTTGGAAATCTCAGAATGACATTTTTTTTCTTGCAGAATTTAGTACTAATTTCTCCCTCTTTTTAACTGCTGTATGTCATATAAAACGTAATCTGTGCATGTTTTGCTAAACTAGCAAAGCAGTTAGTTTTATTTCTTTCTTTCTATAGAAAGCAATGCAAACCTCCCCCATTGTAAGTAGGGTAATCAGGTAAGTTCAGTAGAACACTCTTTGCCTCCAAAGTTTGCATTGTTGTGAGCAGAAAATAATAACATGTTTTTTGTTACTGTTGTTACCACCAACTCATGTTCTGTTTAAAAGCAATTATTGCTAAAATATAAGTGGGTAAAGGGAATAGAATAATGAAAGGAGTCATTAAAAGAGGGTTGTGAGCAAGTCTAGTAAGACAGCTGCAATGCATTAAATTGTAGTTTAATTATTTCTAAGTTTTCTCAGAATACTTAAGGGAGAATTGGAGGAATATTGGAGAGGAAAGGCCAAGCTGTGCTAGGCATTCTGAATGAAAACATAATAAGATTCTCTACCTCCATTATTTTTCCATGTGTTTTCTATAGCCCATGGGGGAAAGAAAGGAGAGAATGGATACTGCTCCCATCTTTATGCCCCCGTTCTCAGTTGCAAAAGCCTCAAAAACATGCTGTCCCTTTGAGCTTGCTCTGTAATTATGGTATGGACTCTTTCCTGAAGGACATATGAGAAAGTCTAAAGAATAATTTTCTAATATCCCTTTGCCCAGAAATGTTTTCATCTCATCAGAAACTATGCAAATTCCTTCTTGATCCCTCCAGAGTTGCAGAAGTTAAAGCCTATATTAGGAGAAACTTCACTCTTGTTCACATTTATGAAACTTTGAAAAAGCCTACATATGAAAAAAGAAATATCAGAACTGGGTAGGGGTCAGCTCTGACTGGTTCCCACAAACTGACTGTTGAATGTTCTGGCATTTTATAAGTCAACTGTGAAACCATTGGTAGCTTTAAATTGGGCTTGGTAGGAATAATTACACCATGGAAACTGATAAATGCAACATAGCAGCCCCCTCGTTGCCCAACATCTCTGCAAGGTAGGAAAGCTGAAGGGACTCTATTTTAGAAAGGCTCCATTTCTGCTGTTTTTCCTGCTCAGCCCCATTTACTCATGTTCCATATTTTGCCTCTGAAAAAGCCAAAGAAGCTATGTTTACACTTCAAGGAGGAAGCAAGAAATTTAGCCATTCTCTGAGTTCTGTCCTAGGCCGTAAGACCTAAGAAGGGCCAGATCCCAAATATGCTCCAGGACACTGGCTTCAAATAGACTTCAGCTAACACTAGCTTCAACACCCCCACCTTCAGTAATTTATGAAATAAACCTATTATTCACCTGACACGTGCTTTGACCGCACCCAAGTGTGGATTCCTGAAAAAACATGTACCCTAGACTCTTTCCCAGTATAAACCCTTAGCTCCAAGCAACGATGATACTCGTTCTTCTCTCCTCTCTGAGTCTCCCAGACACTCCATCTGCTGCTATTCTCTGTCACTCATGCTATTCAATAAACTCTGTTTTCACTTCTTCTGGATCACATTTGATTTTTATTCTGTGTGAAGTCAAGAAACATCTTGGGTGATCCTGTGGGACCCTCTCCTGGATTCTCAGACCCAGCCTGCCTGCATCACCAGCATGCTGGAAAGAGAGGCAACTGGAATAATATTGACAGCCACGTGGACCTTATGTACTTTAGTAAAGACACTTGCATGTAAGGGGATTAGTGTAGATACCTGTTACTCCTATAATAATCACCACAGAAGCTTTCAGAAAGGAAATTAATAGCAGGATGATGCAGAAGAGAACTTAAAAAAAAAAAAGTCTAAAAAAACTTAAAAATGCTCTTTAACCACGTGTGATCAGTACCCATCCCAAGATAGGAAACTTCACCTTTAAATACCACCATGCTGAATTGTCTTTATTAAATGTTGCACACAATTGCATGTAATTTAACCAAATTTTCTCCCCACCTACCCCACCCCCAGACAATTCTCTTAGTGGTGATCCACACCCCAAATCTCAAAAAAATCCTTTTAGGTGTTATTAAAGCAAAATGAACCTGAACATTCTAGAAGTCACTGCCTCAGGCTTTTGTAGACAAGAGCCTAAATGCATGCCTGAGAAAATTTGGTTTGGTATCTATTCTCATGAATGGACAGTAGATTTGAAATTAGATTTAACCAACTGTACAACCAATACAGATTTGAAATTAGAGTTAACACTTATACACTGCTTACTGTGTACCACAAGTATTAACATACTAAGTGCTTCTAAGAGCTTGTGAAGTAACTACTGCCATTTTATAGATAAAAAACAAAAATGAACAAACAAACAAAGATATGAAAGCCTGAGTCACAGTAAAATCATCTTGCTATCTCTCAGCAGTAAATTTGGAATAAGCTATGAGTCCTGGTCTGGCTCCAAAAGGTAAGAACTTAAGCATTATACCAGTGCTCTTCAGGGAACCATGATGTTTGTGATATTCAGAAGTTCTACTGCTTAAGAATGTTCCATTTTAGTTGGTCCTTTTACTAGAATGCAATGTGTATTATATTTTTCTTTCTTTTCTATAAAGAATATTAATTTATATGTAAAGATTTTGATATTTTCATCAATTGCTATGATTATTATACTCACCTGTGTAAATGCGAATATACTCTAATTCAGTCTGATTTAATAAATGATTAAGAATTTACCAGAAACTAAGGATGCCTAGGTGGCTCAGACAGTTGGGCTTCTGGCTTCAGCTCAGGTCATGACCCCAGAGTCATGGGATCCAGCCCCACATCAGGTTCCTTGCTCAGCGGGGAGCCTGCTTCTCCCTCTGCCAGCCACTCGCCCTTTTGTGCACTCTCTCTCTCTCCCTCATATACACAAATAAATAAATAAACAAATAAAATAAAATCTTTATTTTTTAAAAAGATTTTGTTTTATTTATTTGAGAGGGAGAGAGAGCATGAGAAGGGGAAGGGACAGAAAGAAAAGCAGACTCCCCGCTGAGCAGGGAGTCCAATGGGGGACTCAAAAATGGGACTCCAGGATCATGACTGGAGTCAAAGGCAATCGCTTAACTAACTGAGCCACCCAAGCACCCCTAAAAAATCTTAAAAAAAAACAAAAAGATTTACTAGAAACTACACACTCTACTGAGACTTATGAAAAACAGAAAAGCAGTATAAACAGTAATATGATATCTGCTTCAGGCTTCATTACAATAGAAGTTGAGTGTCAGCACTTATACATTTGAAACATTTATAGATTGGAACAAGTTAAAATACATTGCAGTGCTTCCTCCAGGAAAGTTCATATAAGAGACAATATTAAGTCTATGTGCAATAAAGATTCCTATTTTAAAAAGACAAAATAATTAGATATTAGCAAAACAATAGAGAAATAAAATATCGCTTTGATATTACAGAATCACATAAAGGTGAATAAAATAGTTTGTGATGATAATCAAAAGACATTGTAAGGAAAGTTGATACTGAGGGAAAAAGAAAAGAATCTGGACTAGGTAAGAAATCAAAGAAACATTAAAATCCTGGATAATTGAAAAAGAGAGGTGCATAATGTAAGAAGAAAAAAGAACTATAAGTATGATACAAAGCTGGGGTTACAAGGGAAAAATTTAAAATTAGAAATCCAAGAAGTACCAGCATTTCTTTCAGTGGGCTGATGCAGCTAGGTCAAAAGCACTGACAACTCTCAGAACAAACAAGGGGTGCTTGGGTGGCTCCGGTGGTTAAGCATCTGCCCTCACTTGGGTCCTGATCCTGGAGCCCTGCTCAGCAGGGAGTCTGCTTCTCCCTCTTCCCCTCACCTTGCTTGTGTTCTCTCTCCATGCTCTCTGTCTCTCTCTCTCTCAAATAAATAAAATCTTTTTTAAAAAAGAAAAAATAGACAAACAAAAAGCATGTATATTCAGTGAAAGAAAATATTTTAGAGTAATAATGATGAAAAATAAATTTTGGCATTAGATAACTTTAATGATTGCTTTTACTCTATTTAACTTTAATTTTAATTAAAATAAAAATGATATGATAGAATCTAAGGGATTATAAAATCAGTTTCTTAATTTGTGTCCATATTACTGGAATGATTAAAGAGATACTAGGCATTCAGAAGATGAAAAAAGAAATCAGGACCCATGGAGTCATTTTTGAGGAAGAAATTAACTCAAAAAAGAAAAGATGGAATTGAAATATAGTAAAATATTTTCCAATGAATTAGGAAATGTATCCAATACTCTTTGAAAACTTAGGGGTATACACAAGAGAATAAGGCCAGAATGCAATGTATGGAAAGATAAATTCTAGAGGAATCAAGCAATTTTCATGAGGGGAATGGATGCTTTTTGACCCTGTAAGGACATTTATGGGCAAATTGATAATAGAAAGCACTGGTGAAATCCTGAAACCTATTATTAAATTGAATTTTATTTATTTTCAGTCATACGTACACATTGATTAGGCTAATGGCATAATGTATTTGTTAAAGTAAGCAACTCTAACCATTGTAACAAATAAATTCTGAAATTTCAAAGGCTTAATAAAAATGTATATCTTACACATGTGATTTAACACAGGACAATCAACCTTCCTCTACTTTGTACTTACACCATCTGTGATACTTGGCCTCCAGAGTCACCACAGTAGGAGAAGTCTGATCTGGAGATTTATGCAGAATTTTTTTTGTTGTTTTGTTTTTTTTTAAGTTCAGGCCAAGAAATAGTACACATAATAACTGTACACATCTTACTGGCCAAAACCCAGTCTCAGTGGCACAACCTAACAGCAAGGATATACAGACTTCCTCTGTGCCCAGGAGAGAATAAAGTAAAGTAACAAACAGCATCTGCCAATATGTATTATTTAAGATGTAAGAAACAATAATAAATTTATGCCTGGAGCTCATTCTGCTTTCACTACTTGTGACTCAAAAGAGAAAATCAAGAAATGGGATAAATTGGAACAATTACCACCAGTGTCTTCACTATGAATCTAAAAGATCCCCGAGCAGAGCAGTATCTGAACAATGGGTAACGAGCCAGTCTTTACAAAAAAGAGGAGTGCTAACTATTAACATAAAACACACACACACGCACGCACACACACACGTGCACACACGCTTTCTATAAATCTGTTAGGCTCTGTGTCCCTGTACCATTCATTATACGTGCTCTTTTAAGACTTGCCAAGAAGCCATCCAATGTAGAATTACCTGATTATTGAACACAGAAAAATATACCAGAAGAAATAAGTTGATGTCCTCTTTAGGATTCTTCAAAATTTGTCTCCAGTCTGCACTCAGTTTTCCTACCTACTGCTTAGTTCTTAATACCTAGCCTTCCCATATTCCTCACACTTTTATTATACACGGAAATTTACCTTTAGGATGATGCATTCATAAATCTGAATAATTCAGGGCCATCAATTTATGCAAGGGAGAAAAAAAAAGCCTGATGTAATTACAGGCCTCTCACCCTTTAGAAATGAGATAGGTAGTAAACAAACATGTAAATGTATTTGTATGTTTTACTGAGAGGGAAAGAGGGAAGGAGAGGGAAGAGAAAGGGAGGAGGAAAGGAAGAGAGGGAAGAAAAGGCTAACTTGGAAGATCAGACAACTCTATCCTCCATGATAATTGAATCACGGATGGACCCATTATCCAGAAGCCAATTTGGGTCACACCAGGAAATTTTTTGAAACTATCAAGAAAGACAGAGCTTTCGCAGTTTGCCAACCTGAGATAATGTAAGACAGTAGATAGAGAAAGCTCTTGTTCCATAATATATAGAAAATTAAAAATGAACTCAGCAAAAGTAAATAAAATAGCTGAAAGATGAACAATGAGAGAGAGAAGGGAGAAAAGACAGAGGGAAAGAGAGAATCTGAATCCTATAATCTGTCAAGACTGAAGCCATTTCTAAACTTTTTAGTTATTATGCTAATAAATTCCTACATTATGCTATCTCAGCAATTTTTATAAAGGATTATATGATAGATGCATATCTATTTAAGAATAATATTTTTAAAGTTTACAGGAGAAAAATGTACATAAGCAGAAACAAAGAATGAAACAAACTGAATTTTAAAAAGCAATACTTAAAGAAATTTCTTATGTCAGGTAGTACTTAAAATGCCTTGTATTTATACAGCCCTTTTGTACTTAAAATTTTTTCCTATAAGTTATTTAAGCTTAATATAATCATCTAATAGTTATTACCATCACAGTCTACAAGAAGCAAACTCATGGCTAACGGAAGGAAAATGCTTTGTTCAAGGTCATGTAATAAGAAATGGAACAGTAAATCAAGCCAATGTCCTCATTCCCACTGTATGAATACAAAATGTTCATCTTAGAGCTGAGAGCTGTGAACTCTAGTTAAACGTAGTAACATACAGTCAAGAGAATTTACTTCCACCTCAAATAAAAAAGTTACAGAAGAGAAGTCATCTTAGTTGCCTTGGTCTGAGTTCACCTGAAAGCAGAGCCTGAGGTAAGGACTTGGGTTCACATATTTTATATGGGCTGTGATCCCAGATTGCTAGAGTAAAGGAGAGGAGAAAAAGAGGCAGGGAAGGAAAAACAATACAGGAGAAATTATTGTGCAAGTCCTCAACGTGGGCATCTGGTACTCAACCTCACTTGTGACTACCTGATAAATCTTATTGTAGATACTCAAAACTTGTGCCTGAAGGATTGGAAGCTGCAGCATTTATCTACCAATCCTGATTCCTACAGTTTATAGTGGCCACACTCTTGCTGCATGAGCTCTTCCACCAGCTCTCTGATGCCAGACCTGCAAGTGGGCCGCGTGCTTATCCTGCTGCTTAGAGAAAGACCAGAGGCAGAGTTGGGAAATCCTCAGCATGCTAGTGAAGAGCCCTTACAGGTGTCAGAAGTGGGACACAGGGACTCAGCGCAAGACACCAACAACATCTGCTACAGTCTTTCCCAAAATAGATTAGCATTAAAAACAATGTGCTATCATTACCCTGATATTTGATATGGATCCAGAAACTACAGAGAGAAAGCACAATGAAAAAACCTATATTAACTTTCACAGAAAACAGATAACATATTTTTCTTCCCAATCAATTAGAGTTTAGCATACATCTCTCCAAAACAATGTGCAGTTTCCAAGAGATTCAATCTCCAGCTTAAGTGGTAAGTAGAATTATTCATAAGGAAAGAATGAAAATGAGTAAGAAAAGTATCAAAGTATTATACATAGATATAAATATGTACCATTTCTGTCTTAATTAGAAGTTCTAGGGGTGTCTGCGTGGCTCAGTTGCTTAAGCGTCTGCCTTCAGCTCAGGTTATGATCCCAGGGTCCTGGGACGGAGTCCCACATCAGGTTCCCTGCTCAGTGAGCAGCCTGCTTCTCCCTTTCCTTCTGCCTACTATACTCCCTGCTTGTTCTCTCTCTCTCTCTCTCTGCCAAATAAATAAATAAAATCTTTAAAAAACTAAAGATGTTCCAGCAGATATCACCACTACAAATGACTAATATCTCATAGACTAAATTACCTTTAATGTATACATCAGGAGGATAACTTATTTGGGGCACTAGACAAAAAATATATATAAATATATCTGAAGAGAAATATAAGGATTTATCACATTTTTATGGTGTTACATATTAAAGACAAAATAAATTGCTTAATGTTAAATTCGAAATTTGTACAGGAATAAAGTTTATACAGTTTCAAAAGAAATTGGGATTGTAGAAACATGTCTATTTAAAATATTTCATTTTTCTTTTATAGTCTTAAAAGTTTTCATAAGTATCAATGCTTCCACAATATTTTTAGTATTTGCAAAAAAGTTAGGACAAAACAAATAATTAGAGATTTCTATTGGAAAGTAATTTATAATACTTAAAACATTTTCTGATGCGATGCTAACAATGCCAGTTACTCAAATTTCATTTCCATTCCTTACTGAATTATGCCCCTATAGACCTCAGGAGTTGATATTCAAGATCATATAATAACAACTAGAAATCATTTAGACATGCCTCCTCTGATAATTTTACTTGAAATAAATTAAACTAAGCAAATCAGAGGAAAACTATTTAGTGGAACTAGCATCTAAAATGTTATAAAATGTTTAATCAAAATACTTAAAATGAGAATGATGTTATGAATGTTTCCTACTAAAGTACAAAAGCCTCACACAAAGATTATAATTCAAAAAATAAGAAAAATAAGTATATTTCCAATATATCCAATTATATCTGTATAGGTATTATTAATATATATTTTTAAAGTATAAATAAGCTCTACTGACATATAATCTATATTCAACAAAATATACCAACTTTGAATGCAGAGTTTGTCAAGGTTTTACAAATGTATTCCAGTAACTACCACACAGTCAAGGTACAGAGTATTTCTATCACTTCAAAAAAGTTCCCTTATCTCCTTAGCTAGTCAGCCTCATACTACTATACCATGACTGGCTCTAGGCCATCATTGTTATATTTTTTTGTCACTGTCCATTATCTTTGACCATTGAAAAATTGTATACAAGTAGAATCATGTGTATTATAATATCTTTTGGCCAGCTGATATAAGGTCGCAAACATGGAATAAAAATAGGCTGGGAATTACTGTCCTCCTCATTGAAGAATTAGCTAGAATATGGAATCTCCCCTGGGGAATGGCCCATCAGAAGCTCTTAGGGTATACAGGTGTCAATAGCGATGATTGGTTGCTTGTTCCAAGTTTTCACTTGGTAGATCTCCCTTCCACTTGGGGAGACTCTGAATAAAATAAAGTTTGTTTCTAAATCATTATAGTTTCTATTTCTCTTTAAAGTCCTTGTTTTAAAATCTGCCAAAATCTAGACACTGTTCTTTCTGGGATAGACAGTACTTTGATCCATCTATGCACAATGCACAAAATACTTCATAGCATCTACAAGCAAATCTGACCAAAGGGAATCACATAACAATGCATTTCCTGTCAAAATTCAAACAACATCCTAACATTGCCCACACAGATATCAGTTCTCTGCCTGAAGAGGGGAAATTTCAGTTTTGTCAGGGGATCCTGTACTCTGAGCAATAGTTGCTTGATAATGATGATCAGAGAGAAGGCAAAGGGGGGCTGAATGAAGGTACAACAAGTGGGAAAGTAGTAACCTAAACCTTTTAGATTTTGCTGGGGTCAAGTGTTTGGGCCTCTACTTACCCCCAAATCTGCTGAATTATATACTTGCAAATTCTCATTTTACATTATGTGTGACTATTTTTTCCTTAATCTAGTGGGGACAGATACATATATAAAAAGGGCAAGCCATCTGGGTTTCTACATAAATGTATTTTAAATGTGGAATCAGCATATGTTATTTATTCTCCCTCACTGAAAACATGTAAATGTCTTAGGGGAAAGGTTGCAGTTAACTTTGAAATATCTTAAGAGTGATGTTTATCATGTTAGCATCATATATTCCCACCAAAAAAAAAAAAAGGAAAAAATCATTATGGGATTAGGATAATGGAATTTCAAGACAATTTGGAGAAGGCACGCAAGTTTTCTAATAATAATCTGTATGGTCGTTCATGTAAGGTGAGTATTTTGTTTTAATACTGGAGGACCTCTCCAAAACATTCTTTTCTTTTTTTAAAAAAAATATTTTTCTTATTTATTTATTAGAGAGAGAGAAAGAGCACGAGAGGAGAGTCAGCGAGAGAAGCAGACTTCCTGCCGGGCAGGGAGCCCGATGTGAGATTCGACTCCGGGACTCCAGGATCATGACCTGAGCTAAAGGCATTCGCCCAACCAACTGAGCTACCCAGGCACCCCAAAACTTTCTTTTCTTGGATTTTATTTTTTAGTGTTGGTTTGCGGTATTTCTCCAAATTGCTATTTGTGCAATAATTTAAACCTCCAATTCTTAGGAGAATCTGTTGAATTGTGTCACTGTCATTTAGTTTGAAGATTTCTGTCCCTATTCATCTTGATCTTGCCCTTCCTCCTCTGAAAACACTTACTATTTCCCCTGCTTAGATCCTCCCTTTATCTCCTCTTTTCAATGCAACACAAGGGTCGTTGTTAAAGTCCCATGAACATATAGTTAGGCACAGAAAAAATGTGTAGAAGAGAACAGAAGAACAATTGGAGTCATTAGCATGCATTAAGAATAAGAAGCTTACTTACTCATGGAGACTGAGAAGAATGATGATGATGAGAGAAAAATAAAACTAAAGAGTCAGGTAGGCAAGTAAAAGACATCATTAGAAAAGTGGTAGCAGTTAAGATTGGTGAGGTATATGGCACCAGATCATGGATGCCCATCACTCCAGGCTAAGGAGTTGGATGTAAACCTATAGATAATGGACAATTGAATGTTTTGGGCAAGAAGGCAGTGTGAAAAAATATAAAGCTTTCTTTTAGAGAGATTGATCTGGAAGATACTTGTAACATGGATTTTATATGTGTAGACTTCCTTATATCACTATCTAATGTGCCCTAAAAAGCTTCAGCTGAGTTTGTTGTGTACATGTATGTTGGCATAAATTAACTTTAATCTATTCTTTAAGAGCAGTTGGTTAATTTGAATGATCCTAAACAGGGATACTCACTCCAGAGCTTGCTGGTCAGCTAGCTGGAGTTCAAATTCCAGAACTGATTATAATATCTTCCATTATCTTTAGCTCCAACTACTGTAGTGGGTTTGATAACTAATATGGAAGATGTTAGATGTTGGAAATACTTTTGCATTGGTGATATGTGTCATTCAATATATCTTGATTTGTCCAGTACCTTTCAGAACATTACCCTAGTCCCAATACTGTTGATTCAACCCTTGGTTCAGACATTTAATGAAACATTCAATCACTGCATTCCAATCAGGCAACTAAATTTTGCTGCTGGAAGATTATCACATAATCCACCTTTTGTGTGGATTCTCACCAGAATGTCTAAAATGACGAACTACACTCCACTGAATTTATAAGAAAAAAATATGACTGTTTTTTACATTATTTCCTAACAGATGTTTCCATAAGTGGCAATAATCTGATACTTGTCTTTATCATACTTACTAGCAGGTAGTAGCATTTTAAAAAAGCAAACTGTGGCTCTCACTTAACTATTAGAGATGACTGATATCAATTTTTAAAAACAAAAACAAAAAAATCAAAGAAACATCGATAGTTGTGAATGGCCAAATTGGCTTGAGCCCGCATGCAACAAAATGAAGGTGCAAGGCCAATTTTGAAAACACATCAATGGTATCTAGGTGAGGGAAAGATTGTGAACTAGTTATATGTGGGAACAGAAATATTTGGAAAAGGCTAAACTCAAAGTCTCTGCACATTTTAAACAAAAGAAATTTAACCTCAGATTTCATTAAACTTTTCTATTTAAGAACTATATTTTACTCAATAATATCAAATTAAGAACATTATTATAAAATGCAAAACATATGTATCTTGAACTTTGTATAGTAATTTTGATTAAAATAATAAGAATTAGAAAGTGGAACTGGGAGAACAGAATAGTTAAACAGAAAAAATAATTAGGCCAGGAAAAAGAAAAGTGGAATTTAAAATCTTGCCAGTGGTTTATCTAGAGGCATATTATAGGCCCTCTGAAAGAGTATCTAGCACTATGTGGGATGGTGGAATCTCACTGTGTTATAAAAACACAGCTGCACATCCTGTTCTATATAAAATGCTATGTGAGGGTGACAGATTGTACGTAGGTGCAGTGTGTACTCAGTTTGTTCTAATAAAGGACAATTTTATGTTTTGCCATTTCTAGCATAGTTTAGTCCATTCTGAAAATTACTCTCTATCTTCCCCAAAGAACAGCAAGAGAATTTTAGACTGAAATATTTTCTTTAAAAAAAAAAAAAAAACAAATATGTAATTGTAGATTTAGAAAAAAAGAAGGTAAATATTTATCTCACTCTATATGTTTGTCCCTTAATGAGCCTTTTCCCCAAATTCTGATTGACTCTATGGTAAGCAGAATAAAAATTACTTACACTAGACGATTCCAAAAAATATGAAAAAAAAAACAACCGCTCTTGCATGCAAAACATTTCTGAAGTACTTAGTGTTACTATTATTATGTTTTGAAATGGAGAACTTAGCTGAAGCTATATATAGCTCAGCATATAAAAGTGCTGCCTAGAGCACAGTAGGTATCAGTGAATCATGTTAAATTTAAATGTACATATTGGAGCAAGCAGTAGGGTAAAAGATAATCAGCTCCTATTTAAAAATCAATACAGATTAATTTGTTGCATTAGCAACAGTTTGTTTTTAGGAGAACTAGCTTCAAGAAAAGCAAAGTAAGATGCAGTATGTCTGAACCTTGTACAATGACACAGGGGTGCCGAACTGGGCAGGTGGAGTCAGGGAACTGCCAAAAAGCTAATGGGTATGACCCAACTTCATTAGTATCAAGTTTGAATTATCACATTCAAACACTGCAAATGCTTACACATATTTAGTTATTAACATTTACTTATAGAAATAAATAAAATGCTTGATTTGCAACCGACTTGCTCAAGTCCACCTAATCATGTTTAAAATATTCCAATTCTAGTTCGTTATTGAAGGTGAATACAAATTCACTTTTAGCTTTTAATTTTTTTTTATCTTTTAGCTTCCTATTGATAGGAACGTATTAATTGAGTTCAGAAGTCACAGTTAATTTTTGTAAGTAGGATGTGGCAAGTCAGTTCCTGGATTTTAAATAAAGATATGAAAAACTTTTATATCTATAGTTCTAGAATAAAAATTTTGACAAAATAGACATTCACTCAATAAAGACAAATTTTATAGTGATGGGGTCTTTCTCCCTCCTAACTATAGAGCAAAGAGAGGGTATCTTTCCAAAACGAGGGCATTTAAACATGCCAGAATACTGTAAATGTAAGCAAAAAAAGAATATACATACTTATATATGTATGTGTGTATGTGTTATTCATAAGCATATCATAAATTTTACTATTAATAGCTTATTTAAATAATGAAAAACACAAGAGACTTCAGTAAGAACAGTGATCTCTGAAAGATGAAACACAAATAAGCTGAGTCCTACAGTTGCCCAGCTTACTGCCTAGGAAAATGTCCAGGCTGCAGCAGAGACAGAAGGAACCCAGGAAAGAGCCAAGCAGACTCCCTAAATTGAGAACAAGAAATGTGGCTAGAAATCAGAGGGCAAAGAAACACAGAGGAGAGAGATAGACAGAGGAAGAACTTGAGTCAACTTCTGAGGCTCATCCTCAAACATTCAGGGGCATACTGACTGATCAGTGCAGAGACGCAAGGAAACTACCTGAGACCAAGGAAAGGGGTGCCCCAAAACACTGGAGTAGTAATTTTCAACTGGGGCAGTTTTGTCCTTAAGGATATGCTTGCCAATATGTCCAGATATCCTTGTTGTCACAACTTGTAGGAAGGATGCTACTACTATCAAGTGGGAGGGGCCAGGGATGCTGTCAAACAAACTACAGTGGACAGGAGAGCCCCTCACAACAGTGAATTATCTAGTCTAAAATATCAATAGTACCAAGGTTGAGAAACCCTGAATTAAGGAAAACAGATGGAGGGCTCATGGAAGGCTGGGATATCCCCATACATCTTCAGTAGAAAACCTCATAATTCGGAGTATCAAGCAGAAAAGTGAGCAATGAGATAAATGTACCTAAGATCAGATGTTGACCTCATTTCATCTTACAAAACATAAGCACCCGCCAACAAAATCTTAAACCATTTCCAAGTAACTTAAACACATTGTAAAACAAATCTCAATAATATTTTCAGGCGAACAAAACACCCAGCACACAAACAAGATAAAACATACCATGCTTGAATCCAAAAGAAAAATTACAAAGCATTCAAAGAAATACAAATATATGACTCATGAAGAAGAAAAAAAATAATTAATCAAAACTATCTCAGAAATGACACAGAGGATAGCATTCAGAGTCCAGGAATTAAAACAATTATTATAACTGAATTCCATACATTCAAGAAACTAGAGGAAAGACTGAACATATTACGTAGGGATGATGATGTAAATTTTAAAAAATAATTAAAAAAATAAAAGGTCCAAATTGAACTTCTAGAAATGAGAATAAAATTTTAATATAAAAATTATATTAAAAGGGATTAAAAAGAGTCCTTGTAGGAGAAAAAAAAAGTGAATATGAAGACTTAATAATAAAAGCCATCAGAAATGAAACACAAAGAGAAAACTGACTTTAAAAAAAAATGAAGAGAGCATGAGTTGAACTGTGGGTAAATTTTACGAGGCCAAATATTTTTTAATTAGAGACTCCAAAGGAGAGGAGAGACTGTGAGAACTGGAAAAAAAATTGAAAAAATACTGGTTAAAATGTTTCAAAACATGACAAAAAATAAAACCTCGTATATCCAAAAAATCTCAACAAACCCCAAGCACAAGAAACAAAAAGAAAGATACACTAAAGCATATCATCACTGAATTGCTTAAAACCAATGATAAAGAGAGAAATCTTAAAAGCAGCCAGAGAAAACAATCTATTAAATACAAAAGAACCAAGATAAGGATGATAGAGGAGTTCCCATCATAAATAGTGTAACATAGAAGACAGTAGGAAAGCACATTTAAAATACTAAAGGAAAAGTACAGTCAACCTAGAATTTTACCTAGAGAGCATAACTTTTAAAATTGAGGGTGAAATAAAGGCCATTTCACACAAGCAAAAGCCTAAAGAATCTATCAATTCTAGAATGATATAATCAGTAACATTGAAGTCCTACAAGCAGATGAACAATGTTACAAGAAGGAAGCCTGAATAAGGATTGAAGAACATTTGTTATAGAAATTAAACAAGTTGCTCCATTAAAAAAAAAAAAAAAAGGAAAAAAAGACTTAAGTTTCCTTAATAGAAAATCAGCTATTTAAGCAAAAATAATACCAAAGCCAGTGGGATTTATAATACATGGAGAAATAAAATATATGGCAACAATAGCACAAAGGCTTGAGATACAATATTTTAAATAAATAATTTAAATAATACTTTGAATCTCTTATTCTATAATAAGAGCTTTATAAAAGTACCAGTGAAGTAGTATTGTATAATTCCAAAGTATGCATAAAGATGCATAGTCTGAACTCTCAAGAATCACTAAGATAACAAGAATTTGTTTTAAATTAATGAGTTCAAAATATTTTTTTAAATAAAATAGATTATAATCTAAATAAGAAAACAATAAGTTTATGTTAAGGCAACAGATCAACCGTAATCATAAAAAAATCCTCAATTATTCTAGAAGAAGGCATTTCTTTCAAAAGGAAATCAAAAACATATAAAAAGGATAATACATAATAAAGTGAGATTTCCACTAGGAATAGAGTATTGGTTAAATATTTGAAAATTAGTCAGTGTATGTCACCACATTTACATATATACACATGACATCTCAATAAGTGGGTAAAAAAAAAGGAGTAAAAAAATACTAAACATCCATTCCAGATTAAAAAAATATATATATCTAAGCAAACAAGGAGCAAAACAGAATTTCCTTGACTGGGAAAGAACTTCTACATCTACAGTTAATATACATAATGGCAAAAGACTAAATTTTTTACCCCTACAATCAAGAACACTCTCTCAGGTGGTTGGTGGCTCAGTCACTTAAGCATTTGCCTTTGGCTTGAGTTGGGATCAAGTCCCACATTGGGCTCCCTTATAATCATGCTTTTCCCTCTATCTCTCTCCCCACTCATGGATGCTCTCTCTCTCTCTTTCTCATAAGTAAACAAACAAACAAACAAACAAACAAGTAAAGTCTTAAAAAAAAAAAAAGAATGAACCCTTTCAACCTTTATTCAAAATTTTACTGGAAATTCTAATCAGTGTAATAAAGCATAAAAAGTAAATGGTTGCCATTGATATTTGAAAGAGAGAAGTAAAATTTTTTATTTGTAGACAGTATAATAGTCAATGTAAAAAAAAAACTGATGAACTAGACAAAAAAGCCATCAGTTAATTTTAGAAAAATGTAGGACATAAGATCAATTTCAATGGAATTCAATAGAATTTCAAAAAATTTAATTGTATTTCTATAGATCAGTCACAATAGAAATAAAAAATAAATAACACAATAGCATTTACAGTAGCATCAGAAAATATGTTATGCTTAATGATAAATCTGACAAAAGATATGCAAGACCTATGGACTGAAAACTATGAAACATTACTGAGAGAATCAAGAAGACCTAAATAAACTGGGATAGATATTCATGTATCAGAAGAACTAATATTGTTAAGATGCCTATCTTCCCCAATTTAATCTATAGATCAACATAATTTCAATTGAATTCCCATCAGAGGTTTTGTATAAATTGACAAGTTCTTTCTAAAATACAAATGGAAGTAAGAAGTACCTAAATGTACATAACCTAACATAACCAAAATAAAAAGAAATAAGTAAGTATTGAGAAAAGAAGACTGAAGGACTAACAGATTTCCAAAATTATTATAATGCTATAAATTATTATACTCCAGGTAGTTTGGTACTGGCATCAAGATACACAAGATCAATAGAACACAAGAGAGGGTCTAGAAATAGATTCCAAAATACACATACAACTGATTTTTGATAAAGGTGAAAAAGCATTCAGTAGCCAAGTAATAGTTTTTCCAACAACAAATTGTGATAAAAATTGGATAGCTCTAAAAAAAAATTACAATCTATACTTTGAAATAAAAGTAGTTCATAAACAGTGTAAAATCTAAACATAGAGGTAAACAGAAAAAAATTCAGTGATCATGATTAGGAAATGACTTTTTAAGTATGGCAACACAGCAACAAAAGCATGCTTCATGAAATAAAATATTGGTATGTTGGACTGCATAAATATAAGAACTTCTGCTCTGTAAAAGACACTGTCAAAAGAATGAAAAGACAAGCTGCAGACTAGGAGAAATATACTTGCAAAGCATATATCTGATAAAAGATTTGTGTACAAAATGTATAAATAATACTTGTGAATCGAAAATAAAATTTCAATTAAAAACGCACAGAAGACTTGAACAGATACTTAATGAAGCTACAAATTAGCACATGAATGGATGTTTAACATCAGTAACCATTAAGGAAATGAAACATTAAAACCTCAAGGAGATAACTTTACATTCCTATTATGTGGCCTATAATACCAATGTAAGGTAAAGGTGTGGAATATAGAGAAAGCAGAACTAGTTCCTTTGCTGTTGGAAATAGTACAACCATTTTGGAAAACAGTTTGGCAGTTTCTTAAAATGATAAACACATACCTACTGTATGATCCAGCCGTTAGCCCTAGGTGTTTTCTAGAGAAATGAAACATATCTCCCCACAAAGACTTGTACACAAGTGTCATAGCAAGTTATTTATGGTACCCCCAAACTGGAAATGACCCAAATGTCCATCAACAGGTGAATCAATAAACAAATTGTAGCATACTACTTCAGTGGAAAGCTATCCAACAATAAAATGAATAATAATTAATTAGTTAATGTAGTTAATTATTAATTAATAAGTAATTAATATAAGCCACAACATGAATAATTTCCAAAAAATTATGCTGAGTGAAAGAAGCCAGACAAAAACCAGTACCTACTATACTTTTTTTCTACAATTCTAGAAAATACAAGCTAGTCTATATGCTAAAAAACAACAGCAACAAAAACAGATCAACAATTGGGAATGAGGAATGTGTGAAAAGAGCTAGGAGAAGGATCACAGAGCAGCATGAGGACATTTAGGGAGAGAGTGATGAATATATTCATTATTTTGAGTGTGGTTTTGTACACACACATATTTTACAGTTAAACCATGTGAAGTTTATTGTATATCAATTACACCTCAATAAAACTGTTGTACAAGACATGCTTCCAGCTTCTGTGAGATAACTGCATAAATCTGTAGAATTTCCTATGCAAGCATCTTGCTGCATAGCTCATGTTCCCTTCAAACTTACAGAAAAGAATGAATTAAGAATAAAATTATGTGGCAGAAAATCAAAAGGTATAGTTTAAAATATTTTTTTTGCTCTTGAAAGAAACCACAAACACTAAACAACAGAACAATAATTCCTAGAATATTACTGAGTCCAAAATCACAGGAAATAATATAAGAGAGAAACATTAAATCTAACTGCAAATTGATCGGGTGAATAGAAACGCAGAATCAAGAAATGGTAAATTTCTTAACATGTTGCTTTTTTTCTGCCTTAAAATGAAGATTGCCTAAGTACAAACTGAAAAAAACATATTTTCTACTGCTAGGAAAACTTAATCATAGTCATTTAGAAGTAACTAAGGAAGGGGTTGGAAAGAAATTAAATGCTTGGACCTATTCAGAGGGTTCTCTATAAATAGCAAATACCCACAGGTCCTAAGGAGATCCAAGCACAATGTGAGCTGCCTTATAAATGTCCGAGTAGTGAAGAAAACTTCCTAGACCATTAGTCAATTTTTGTGCAACAAAATAAAGATTATTCCTAAATGGAATGACACCCTGGAATTGCTACAAATAAAATATCTAGATGAATTTATAAAGCATTTGTAACTGCTTTAAGCCAGGGCCAGGGAGACTGAGGTCTTACTGTTTTTGTTGTTGTTTTTTGTTTTTTGTCTTTTTGAACCAATGCCAAACACAGGTATACTAGTGGTACTCAATAACTCTTGGCTAAACTACGTGGTTTGTTTTTATCTATTTATTTTTATTTTGGAAAGCATAGCAGAGGCTAGTTTTTAGCAAATCAAGGTCTTATATTAGGCAATATTGGTATTATAATAATAATAATAAATCATCTATCTTCTCTGGCAGCATATTTCTGATCTTCTACAAGTGATATTAACAAAATAAATACAGGACAACATAAAAGAAACCAAATACAATAGCGATATCACCAAGACAACCAGAATAGAGAAGTTAGTTCATTAAGATAGAAGCTAACAAGCTTAGAGTTAAAGCATGATAGAAAAGCAATAGAATCATAGAGATGGCAAATAACCTCCGAAATCGTAAATCAATCTGATGCAAAGATTCAAAGGCCCTTCATAATTCCAAGGTGTTACACTACTGAGAATAGCAATAATACAGAGCAAGGGAATAATGCAACAGTTAAAACTAGGCAGATGAGAAACTAGGGGATCTTGATAATAAATGGCAGTGGAATTGTTAAAGCACAAGGAATAGCAAAGAAATTGTGGAGACATAAGATCTGATGAAAGGTTGCTCAGCAGACAAGGGGACTGAAAGATTGGTAAGGAGAGTAAAGGATATCAGTCTCAGTACCACTTTTCAGGAATATTGGGTGTGGTGCTCAGATGCATATTAGTAGAGGGTTAGAGTTGATTAAGGCTCTGAAGTAATTAAGTTTTACCTTTACCATTGAAACACATGTAAAAATGAATTGCCTAGATGCATAAAGAAAAAAAAATGTAAGCAGACAGAAACTGGGGAGACCAGAACCGTGATCATTTTTTTTTTTAACCGTGATCATTTCAACATATCTTCCCTACCTAATGCCAAAAGCAGCCATAAAATAGTTTTTCACCACACTTTGTAATAATTTCCCAGGGCTGTCATAGCAAATTACCAAGAACTGGTGAGTTCAAACAAGAGAAATTTATTTTCTCACAGTTCTAGAGTCTAGAAGCACAAAATTAAGCTGTTGGCAGGACTATCCTCCCTCCAGAGGCTCCAGGGGAGAATATGTATTTTGTCTCATCCAGCTGCTGGTGGCTGCAGGCACTCCATGGCTTGTGGCCACATCACTCCACTCCCTGCCACCAGGGTCACTCTGCCTCCTCCTTCTTTCTGTTTCCTCCTCCATGTGTCTGTTTTATTAAGGATACATGTGATTGCATTTAGGGCCCACACAGATTATCCAGGATAATCTCCTTGCAAGCAATATTAAGAAATACCCATTTTTTTTTCTATCGTATGTGTGTGATACTCCTAAATTCTGGGAATTAAGACATACCTGTTGGGAGAACTACTATTCAACACACTATATACTACCTCTCTGAAAAAATGTGTATATATAAGAAATAGGGCATATAGCCATAATTTACAAATAACAATAAAATACATAATACTTTTTATTGTAAACTCTGTTAGTTGATTTTCATGGAATGCTTTCATTGATTTTTGCTGAACCCTTGTATCCTTGGCCAAACTACAGTTTCAATTCACAAAGAATGTTGGTCAACATTTTAGTTTATATTAATAAGATGAAGGTAAAATAATGGAGACAAATGTGAGAACTTTACTCATTCACCAATGCAGTGGGCAAATTTTTATTGAATTGACTAACAGATTTTTAATTCTGAAAGGGTATTTCCTCAAACATTTTTATGCTAGTCATAATGTAACAGCTACAGACAGCACATACTTTGAAGTTTAATCTGCATTATTAACATTTTCTCCATAACTTTCTTAAGTCCAGACAGTCAACAAAACAATAAATCAAGTCCTGATTTGTGGCATTTGATGATTTCAATAAATATTTCAATATTTGGTGTAAGTATTCCTACCGTGATTGAATTCAAACTGCTAATATGAAATCACTAAAAGCAGAGTTGGGAAGAGATATTTGGTAGCCTGTAATTATATAGTATTTCCTCCATTTAGATACCATAATATAAGAGTATAGATGATAGTACAGAATCAGATACATAATATTATGTATACATAGAGTATATATAATAATACAATTGATTAAAATAATTAAGAAATTATAAACTTTGATATTTATTTTGTTTTCAATATAGTTTTTAAATTTTAAGTTTTAATTTTGATTTTTAGTAATGGCTATGTCTAACAACTCATTTGCAATATTCCTGAATACTGAAGTTGGCTCTCATCCATTATTATGAGCTGGTTTCACATGATGGGGAAGAATCAGCAGAAACATTTTCAAATTTTTACATCAGCTAAACTGAAGTTAATCAATGTTTACCACTTTTAGTCAGAGAAAATGCATTTTAGAGTCTTCAATCTTTTCTAGGATTATTGATACAACCCCCACTCAGAGCTGGCTCCAAAGAAAAACACTAAGTTTTATATTAAAGGCCTTAATACTTCAATTATAATAAGCAGAACAGGAAGCCAACTTTCCTGCTCTACGTTTGGAAAGTTTCAGCTGTGCCTACTGATGAGTCTCCAGGTGAATTTCCTAAGAGAGAGCTTACTGATGAATTCTAATTATGCCTAATTCCATATTCACCAACGAATTCACAGCTTTATTGTGTGGCATTAGGCAAGTCACTTCCTTTTTCCTGGCAGTTTCTTAATCTACAAAATGTGGATGTCCTACCCCACAAGGGTGTAGTAAAGTATAACAAATTAAAAAATATTACATACCCAAAATGCAATTGCACCATTAAAAACAGTAATTAAGAAAATTAGTAGGAAACTATGACAACTCCTTTGGAACCAAGCCATTAATTTTTAAATAAGGAAAGAAGAAACATAAAGGAACAGCCTCATCATGATCTTCTATAACTTCTCTTTTGGGAGAAAGGAATCATGCAACAGTTACTCCTTCACAGAGGAAAATAGAGAGAGGCATGTGACCCCAGCCTGTTTCTATTATGCTAGCATCTGCAATCATTAGGTTCAAGTGGCATTTTAAAAAATTATTTTCTGCAGAAGAGTCCCAAGGAAACAATAATTATCATTTAATGGGATTCACAGTGGCACAATAAATATCACTGCTCTTCCCCACCTGAGTTCCAAACCAATTGAGAAAGGCAGCTGGGCACCAAAATATCTTCTTTATTACTGATTATGGAGAATGTGGCTTTTATTGGAGAATAAGTGTGCTTTCTTAGGATGAACACGACAATAAAAAAGACTTAGCCACTACAACAAAGGCAAAGGGGGTTCACTACATCCTTCTGTCCCAGAATGAGGCCCTTGATCACTTAGAGCATGGGGGATTTAGACAGGATATCTACTTCCTCAGAGAGAAGGATGGGAGGAGGGGAGAGAGAGGAAGAGAGAGAGAGAGAGACCCCCTCGCTTCTCCTAAATTCACCCATCAGGTAAGTAACTCCTCTTTAGTGGGGGATAAATGGATGATGAGGAACACCGAGACCCAGATTATTATGCTAAAGGAGCTCCCTCTATAGGAAGGAAACTTCAGGAGTAGAGAAAGTTCATCTTTCCCAACCCTATCTCACAATCTCTCAAAATTATTGGTGTAGGAAAAGAGAGAGAGGTAGGAGTTGTCCATGGGGTATCACCCAGCAAAGTTTGCTATCTGGGATCAAGGAAGAGGGCATTTCCCCTTAGTTCACCTCTAATCAATGCCAGACTCAGTACTAGGTGCTCAGAGAAGTCAAGCAACTTAAGTAAGGTCACACAGTCAGCACTGGTGTATGACTAGATTACATGGTCTTTCAATGCAGAAATTATACTTTGATAACTATTTAATTACAGTAGCTTAATAACAGCTTGACACATTGTAAATATTTGTGGAAGGAAAGAAGGAAAGAAACTCAAATCCAGGTCTGAATGCATACTCTTACCACTCTACATTGCCTTGGTGTGATATGATAGCTGGGCTTTGATGACTTCTAGCGTCTTATTACTCAGAAAGGAGGTACTCTTGAATGATCATATTCTTATTCTTCAGAATAGTAATTCTCTCTAAAGGCAATGTGCTCAGTGTTCCAGCTAGCTCAGACATTGTACTGGTTGCATGCTGAGATGATATATAATCTCACAGGTCCTCAAACCAGACTGAGAAAAAAAATGAATTGCACCTAATACATAATGGTGTTTATAATCATACTTAAGATCAGCATGTTCTGCCATAAATAATAATGTAACTACAAGCTTCCATTAGCATATTTTAGGCATTTTTTCTCAACATAATATACAAGGGTAAGGTTGTCATTCTTTTGCTGTTTGTTAAAGATTGTTCTTACAACATTGACAAACACTGATATATGGGATTTATCCATTTAACTCATATATTCAGGAGATGGTTCTCCAACATGCCCATAGCTGTATAAGCAAACAATAAATACTATTTAAAAAATCACAGGAATGGGCACCTGGGTAGCTCAGTTGGTTAAGTGTCTCACTACTGTTTTCAGTTCAGGTCATGGTCTCATGGATCATCAGGCTCCATGCTCAGGGCAGAATGTGCTTGGGATTTTCTCTCTCTTCTCCTGCTGCCTCTTCCCCTGCTCATACTGCCCCCCTCTCAAATAAATAAATAAATCTTAAAAAGAAAAATCACAGGCAATCCATTGGTCAAAAAATTTAGGTAAGCAGAAAAGTCAGTCCTGGAGCTCAAGTAGTTTTTCTCCTACTTACATTTTCTGAGAGTTGGGGGTCTATTTACAAAGAAAAACTAACCCCTCAGTATGTACAATGAGCTATTTAAATATTAAAATGAAATTTCAAAGTCCTTCATATTAGAGGAACAGATACAAAATCACCTAATCAGTAAATGTGAGTCTCTCCTTTTTTGAAGTTTCTTACATAGATGTGTTATTAGATCTGCTTTTCAGAGTCTACTCTGTTGATGACTAGCCCCACTACCTTAGACAGACAATAGCTCTCTTCTGGGTCTCAGTTACAGTTTTTGATCATAAGGATGCTAATCGTGAACATGGTTATAGGCAGACCAAGGCCCAGACCAACTGACCTCTTAACTGTTATAGCCTTAAATATCAATCTATGGTGACTATGTAAACAGTTGCAATTTCAGACAAGTGGGATCCAAGGCAGTTGAGTGGCAAAATTGCTGTTCTCATCCAGCTGCCCTCCTGCCCCCATAGCAGCTTCAGAAGCAGTCTGCTTGGCCCTGATTAGTGTGTCAGCTGAGTCAGCATCTGCTGCAGTGATATGAAGGATTACGACTACATGAGACCTGCTCCTCCAGCCAGGAAAGCCAATCTCCTTCAGGGCAGTAACACTCCACAATCAGCCCCGCATTGCAATTCAGCCTCCATAAAACTTATTCAAGTCCTCTTTAGTCTGTCGATCCCACCGCCTCAGTAATAGTCTCCCATTCCTGCTGTAATAAAGTACCACAAATTTAGGATCGTAAAACATCACAGACTTAATCTCTTAGTTCCTTAAGGGAGAAGTCCTTAAGGACTTTGCTATAGGCTGTGCTATAATCAAGACGTTAATAGGGCTGTGTACGTTTATGGAGGCTCTGGAGGAGACACACACCCTCTCCTAAAGGCCACCCCCAGTCCTTGGCTCATTTACACCCTCTCCTCATAACAGCTACACCCTAGCTCCCCAGCTTTTCTTTCATAGTCATGCTGCCCTCTAGCCACAGCCAGGAACGATTCTCCGTTTTAAGGATCTCTGTGATTAGACTGAGTTCACCTCATAATCAAGGATTATCTCATCTCAAATCCCTGCTCTTACATTGGCAAAGTCCTTTTTGTCATTGTATTAGTCCAGTGTCTCCAGAGAAACAGAGCCAATTGAATGTGTGTGTGTGTGTGTGTGTGTGTGTGTGTGAGAGAGAGAGAGAGAGAGATTGAGAGAGACAGAAAAGAGAACAAGAGAGAAAGAGACTTGTTTTAGGAATTTGTGTAATACAATTGTGTGGACTGGCAAGTCTAAAATCTGCAGGATAGACGGGCAGGCTGAAAACCCAGGGAAGAGCTAACGCCCCTGCACTCCAAAGGCAGTCTGAAGGTAGAATTCCCTCTTCCTCAGGAAACTTTAGTCTTTTTCTCTTAAGACCTTCCACCAATTAGGGGCATCTGGGTGGCTCAGTGGGTTAAAGCCTCTGCCTTCAGCTCAGGTCATGATCCCAGGGTCCTGGGATCGAGCCCCGCATCTGGCCCTCTGCTCAGCGGGGAGCCTGCTTCCCCCTCTCTCTCTGCCTGCCTCTCTGCCTACTTGTAATCTCTGTCGGTCAAATAAATAAATAAATAAATCTTAAAAAAAAAAAAAAAAAGACTCCACCAATTAGATGAAGTCCAACTCTTATGGAGGTTAATCTACATTATTAAAAGTCCACTGATCTGAACGCTAATCTCAACTGAAACAACAACATCTAGACTGGTGTTTTTAATCAAATATCTGGATACTGCTGGCTAGCCAAGTTGACACAAAATTAACCATCAGGACATGTAAAGTAAGATAGTCATAGGTTCCAGGTATTAAAACAGAGATATATTTTGGAGGAGGGAATATTATTCTGCCTGTCATCTCTTCTATGACACTTCCCATAACCATTCTAGTCCTTACTTATTAGATTGTGCCTTGCACTCTTGGTGTTTATCTCCCCCATTATTAAGTAATTCACTCATTACTGCCTTTTTCAAATCTGATTGTTTTAAATGTGCTTTGATAATTTTAAACTTCCTGAAAGAAGACTTTCTGTTCTATGTGTCCTGGGTCCTCTCACTCTTTCCCTATCACATTTACACTGCAGAGTATACAACAATTACCATGTTTCTTAATTATCTCTTTAAAACCAGACATGTTTTTCGCTTTCAAGACACTTTAAGTTGTATCTTTTTTTTTTTAACCCAAACTGAGCACCAGAAAGATCAAGTGAACACCAAAGGTGACATGGAGTAAGATAAGCATTCAGGATCCTACAGGCACTATAATCAGTCAGTACTCTTTCCATCATTTCGAGTTAAATTCTTAGAAGTAATAATCTTTCAATAATCATTAGATAACAGATAAGGATATTGTACATAGGTATGCATTTCCCGTGATTTATCAGTATGAAAGAATACCATTTTCATAACAAGTTTCATATATAATTCTGAAAAAAAATTAACAAGAGAATATAAAGAATATTCTAAATACCAAGGGACCCTGTGATTCAGCATTATAAGTTTTGTTCCTTTAATTCTTATTGTTATGTACTGCTGGTTTTTAACATGGGTTAAATTCAAAGTAGTTCACAGCAATGAAGTCTTGGTGAAGTCCTCTGATTCTCTGCCAATATTTCTTTGATATCCAGCATAAAAAGAGAACCTCTGACCATCCATGCCCACTGAAGAAAGTTTTTGGTTCCTTTGCAGTTGGGCCACTGAAATTTGACTGGTATTAAGGAATTTTCTGGGTCAATATTTAAATACCACTGAGGTTAATCACCAATTCTTCAGGAATTTATAGCTGGACTAAGAGGTAAAACAAGAAAAACAAAACAAAAGCAACACCCACACACACACACACACACACACACACACAGTTTCTAATTTCCCACAGTGAAAAAAAAAAATGATAGGATTGAGTTTCTAAGTGATCTGGATTTGACTTGAGGACATAGAGCCCTTGTTCAGTTACAAAGTGATAATGTCTTCATACAAACACAATCTGAATTTAAAATTCCATAATGTATTGAAGCAAATAATATTCACATTTGCTATGGATGGAATGTGTTCCCCCCAAATTCATATATTGAAACCCTCCTTAATCCTCAAAGTGACCATAACTAGACATAGGGTTTACTTTGGAGGTAATTAAATTTAAATGAGGCCAGAAAGATGAGGTCATAATCTGAAAGGATTGCAGGTTTGTAAAAAGAGGGTTATTAAGAAGAGAGTTTCTCTTGCCCTCTCTGTCATAGAAGGACACAGTGAGAAGACAGCCATTTACAAGCCAAGAAGAGAACATTCACCAGAACCAAAACCTGCTAAAACTGTGGTTTGGGACATCCCAGCCTCCACAATGGTGAAAAAATAAACTTCTATTGTTTAAGCCACCCAGTCTATAGTATATTGTTATGGCAGTTTAAGCAAACAAATACAACATTTAATTTACAAAATGGCTTCAGTGGAAACCTGCTATAATTAATCACAACAATTTGTGCAATGTAACTCTTTCTCCAACAGTAATAAAGAAATCTCTAATTAATAAAACAGGAGGGGATATCCACTGCAAAACATAAATTAGACATGATCTTAAACCTTTCACAAAAATTAACTCAAAATGGATCAGAGACTTACATGTAAAATACAAAACTATGAAACTTCTACAAGACAATATCGGAGAAAATCAACGTGATCTTTAGTTTGGCAATGATTTCTTAGAAACAACTCCTAAGGCATGATTCATAAAAAGAAGAATCGATAAACTGGACTTGATTACAATTAAAAACTTCTGCTATGCAAAGCACACTATTCTCACAATGAAACAAGCCACAGACTGCAAGAAAAATCTTTACAAAACTTTTATCTAATGAAGGACTGTATTCACATACATACTGTTAAAAATTAACAGTAAGAGAACAACCCAATTAAAGTATGGATAAATTATCTGAACAGATATCTCACCAAAGAAGATATAAAGAGGCAAATAAGCATATACAAATATGTTCAAAATGTGTGTCAGTAGGGAATTGCAAATTAAAACAGCAATGATATATCACTACATACTTACTAGAATGACCAAAATCAAAACACTGACAACACCAAATGCTGGTGAAGATGTGGAGTAACAAAAACTCATCCATTGCTGGTAGGAATGAAAAATGGTACCACCACTTTGGATGGTTTGACAGTTTCTTACAAAGCTAAACACAGTGGAGCATATCCTTGGTATGTGCCCAAATGAAGTGAAAACTTATGTACACAAAAAACCTGCACATAAATATTTATAGCATCATTCTTCATAATTACCAAAACCTGAAAATAACCAACATGTCCTTCAACAGGTAAATGGATAAACAAACTGTGGCACATCCGTATAATGGAATATTATTCTGTGCTAAAAAAAGAAATGAGGTATTAAGCCACAGGAGACATAGAGGAACTCTATATGAAAGAAGCCAGCATGAAAAGGCTGCATACTATAGGATTCCAATCATAATATTCTGGAATAAGCAAAGCTATGAAGACATTTAAAAGTTTACGGTTGCAAGTGGTTAGAGGGGGATGAACAGGTAGGGCATGGGGGACTTTTAGGGCAGTGAAACTATTATTATGCTGTAATGGCATGTGATTGTGTAATGGTGTGTACATGGCATTATGCCTTTATTAAAATGAGAAAAACAATACAACACAAAGAGTGAACCCTAATATAAACTACAGACTTTAATTAATAATAATGTATCAGTATTTGTTCATCCATTGTAACAAGTGGACCACATGTTTGCAAGATCTATATAATAAAGGTAGGAAAGGGAATATATAGGAAATCCCTATATTTTCTGTTTAATTTTGTGTAAGCCTAAAATTGCTCCAATAAATAAAGTCTATTAATTAAAAAAATAGGCAACATCAAGGTAGAATTTATAGCAAAGTTTTTTATTCTATAATGAAAATGCTGAACATAAAGGGAAGATATTTTTTATACCCTTTATATACATATGCATATATACAAAAAACAACTCTGTGGGATGTCAACTCATAAACTTAATGGAACTGAAACCATGGAGTACAGAAGAAATAAACACAACTATAATTCTATGAGTGAGGTCTTTAAAAAGGAATATATTTATACTCTATGGCTTCTATAGAGCATGAAAATGAACTACTTTTAACTCATAAGAGTAACATAAAAGTAGAATGACAAGAAGAAGTAATATTTGGATTCTTAATAGAAAGGAAATCTGTTATCTTGAGCAATCAACTGAACTAGAGTGAGTTCAGTGAAAGGTTTCAGAAATGCAAATTGTCCTCTGTACAGGATAAGGGAAGCTATTCATTGTCCGTCTTGCTGCATCCACACACGGGGAAAAAGGAATGTCTTTGTCCTTCACTCATGAGCCAGAAGGAGGAAGTTTTGTGAGCCCTTGTAAAGTTATAAGTGGCGCCATCTCAAAAGGGAGATAGAGTAAGTACCAACAGAACGTTGTAACTTTTGTGACTCTTTCTTCCTCATTATTTTTGTTTACACTTATAACAATTTTTAAGCTCTTTCATTCATTTGTTCATTCAAAAAATGACACTGGAGCTCCTACTATCCATTCTAGACACTGACAGTAAAGAACCAGTGACCAAAGTGGACCCGGTCCTTGCTCTCAACAAAGTTAAATAAATCCTTTACTAGTTCTTTCAATAAAACCCTGCGTATGGATGTATCACTGAGAAATGGATCACTCCATTGTCTACTGGCATCTACTGTAGGAAATGAAATACCTGTTTTCTGTCTGTTGGTTCTTAAAAGGAATCTATTTTCTCTTGTGACTTTCTCTTTTGTCTTCCAAGTTGCATAGTTTCATTGTAACACCTATAAATGTGGATTTGTTTTTATTTATCCTGTTCAGAGTTTTGTGTGCTCTTCCAATCTGGCAAATTCTTGTCATTGCTTCTTGAAATAATCTGTGCACTTCCACTCTACTCTTAATTCTCAGACATTCTAGAACTCTTTGGGGATCTCTTTCTATGCACCATGCTTCAGATGCTCTTTCCTATTTTCAATTTATTTTCTCTTTTATGCAATACTTCCCAGATACTTCTAATGCATTTATTCTCCCTCTTCTGGCATCTACTGTTTAATTCATCCATCATTAAATATTTACTTCTAGAAATTAATTTCATGCTAAGAGTACATGTTTGATATTTTACAAATTCTCAGTTCCATGATTATATTTCCTTAAACAGTAAGTGATAATAAAACATGTAAAAATATGAGGGAGTTGCTGGTTATATTTAAGTAACAGAAGAGATGATGCCACGAGAGGGAAGATGGTACAAAATGAGATCCAAGAGGTAGGTAATGAACCGTCAGATTGTGCAGGGTTACCTAGGCCATTTTAAGGAATTTGAATTTCTAAGTGTGAAATCAGTGTTTTAAGCTGAGGCATAGTGGGACTTCATTTACATTTAGAAACATGCCTTCTGTGAAAATGGGGAAGGGTGCAGGGAAAAGTGGTGGGAGGCTATTTCAGAAGAGCAGAAGAGATTATAGTTGTTTAAATTAGATCACTATATTGCAAATAAAGTGGAAGTAATCTTTAATATACACTGGCCAGTATTCATAGCTTTATGCATAGTATCATTTTTAATCTTTACAATTGTTATCATTAGTCCAATTTTGCAGATGTGCAAACAGAGGCTCAGTCATGCTAGAAAACTGCTAAATTCACACAGCTGCTGCAGAATGTAAACCGTTTTTGACTGAAGTCTCATAGTCTAGTGACTCTGATAAGAGAGAACAGTCTCGAACAAACAAACAAAAGGCAAGGTCTGTTCAGACTGTGGTATGCGCTGTGAAGCAAACACAGTAGGATAACCAAAAGCGACCAGTGGTTGAGAGAGATACTTAGCAAACTTTGAGCTGAGAACTGACAAGAAGGTAGGCATGAGTAAATGTAATAGAAGGCTCTTTGTGAGGATTGAAAGTTGAGATTTTTATAAAACTCTCAGCATAACATTCTTGGTACTATGAATACTTTGTTCCACCTAAGAGAACCTTTTTTAATGTTTTTACTTCTATCTGTAGTGACCAACACTTTAGTCCCTTCTGCCAATTTCACTTCTTATCCCTGTGTTTCTTAATGACAAATCCTTCAAGAAGAAGAGAACCTCTTATCTTGGCTTTGGGAGAAGCACAAGGAGGCTGGTGTGTGTGTCTTGTGAAAGGAATAAGGGGATTGATAAAGGAGATCAGATCCCAATCTACAGCCATGTGTGATGGAGAATATCTAGAAAGATAACATAAATGACAGCTGCCTGCCTTAAGAAAAAGAGGGAAGAAAGCAGATAAGGTCTGAGAAGGGAGTCTTGCCTTCTAACAATGTTTCTTGAATGGATGCCCTTTGTAGAATTTACTTCCCCCCTAAAAAGGTTTTAATATGTTAAGTTGTCTGCCTGGGTTTTTATATTCACTGGACAAAGCAACCTGCTTCTAAGAAAAATAATTACTATGTCTAAGTTACATAGCTTTAATTGTTCTTCTAAAAATCTCTGCTTTCGGAATTGACCAATATTAGAAGAGGCAGAATTAATAATAAAAAGTGTGGCCTGATGTAAATCTCAGTATATTTTAAATTTCAGAGAAGTTATATAATTACGGAAGTAATATATGAACATACAGGTACAAGTATATACATACACACATGAACACATACAGGATATTTCCATCTGGCAATCTTTTTTTTTTTTTAAGATTTTATTTATTTATTTGAGAGACAGAGAGCGCGAGTGGGGGCAGTGAGAGGGGGAAAGACAGAGGGAGAGGGAGAAGCAGACTTCCTGCTTAGTAAGGAGCCCGATATGGGGCTTGATCCCAGGACACTGGGATCATGACCTGAGCCTAAGGTGGACACTTAACCGACTGAGCCAGGTACACCTCTGTCTGGAAATCTTTTATTGACTGATAACAGTCAAACTGTGTATTTTCTGGCTTACCCTTATGGAAATACTAAAGAAACCTGAAAAATCACTATTTGACTTGATAGATGACAGAACTTGGAAACAGTGTTCATATACTTGACTGCTGTGGCTGCAGTCATTTTTACTCAATGATAAAGCACAAGTCTATATCTGGGAATATCTTATTCAATGTTCACCAGCTATAAAACCAAAGACAATGTTCTTCCTCATCAATAGCTCTGCAGAAAGAAAAAGAACCTGTGTGGATAAGGGGAACGGAGGCTTTGCTGCAAACTAAGGCCCTGGCACTCTGCCCAGAACTCTACATGCATATAAAAAACTACACTTTTTTCTTTTCCACATGCAAGATGAGGACCTGTAGGAAATCCAACTATGCAGTATCAGTAGCTCACACTCTGGAGTCGGACTGCCTGTTTCAAATCCCCTGTGTGCTTCTTGTTAGTCAGCCGTGCTTGGGCACATGATAGAATCTCACAAAGTTTCAGCTTCCTTCTCAGCAAATGGCTTGAATAATTGAATGCTCCTCCCCACATACAGGATGTTGTGAAGATTGAATGAGGATAATAAGAATCCTTCATAATTGTACGTAATCGATAGCAACAATTTTCAAAGTACTTTCTTAATATGAAACCTAGAATAAGTAATCAAATTATCATCCTGTAATGGGAAACTTACTGCTTATTGATATGGGTACCAGACCCTTGACTAAAATTATTTATTGGATCGTGCCCAATATACATGACTATTTTAATGGTGTTTGATTTTCTTTCAATCCAGAACCTCATAAACACTCAGTTATAGCTGAAGCCACATTGTGAAATAAACTACACACTGTTTACCAGACAATTATTAAGTCAAACATAAATATATATTTCAACAAACCGCAAAGAGTATTTAATTTGGCACTTACATTGATTTTCTGTTTCCCTTTTCTTAAATTAGCAGGACATGTTAGCCAGAAATCTCTATATATCTCTCTATCCTGGTTACATTTCTATTCCCATCTTTCATTGTTGATTGCTATGTAGTCCCAAATAATTCTCCTATAGATTCAATGCCGAATTAGAATTGTTAATATCAATTTCTGGGAATTTTTAGACCCTGCTTCTTCAATAACTGCTCAATGCAGTGCTGGAATTTAAGATTTTTCACAGCTTCAGTGTTTTTTCTTTAAAATGCTGCTTGTAGATGTTTATCCCTTATTACACAGGATACTACCCAGGAAATGACTAGTCTCTTTATTTGCAAGGTACTGCATTTCTGTACAATATCTCTTGGATCAGAATTCAAGATTCTATAATCTTGACCCTGTGTCAACATGAAAATGGAAGGGGTTTTTATTACCTTGGCTTTCTGCCCAAAGCAAAGTTCTTTGTTGGGTGAGAATAACATCTAAGTAGTTAATGTGCTACCTGGAAAGAAAAATCCTCATTCGTAAGATGTGAAGAACTCATCATTTTGCATTTTACAGTAGCACTAATGTGCCCCAACACTTTTTCTAAGAGTCATTAAGACTTTAAACTTTATGTTGTTTTCTACCTACTTTCATTTTTGGTTTAGGTTATGCTTTAGGTTAGGTTATGCTTTCACATATATCATATGTTTAGGTTAGGTTATGTTTTCACATATATCATAAACAGCGGGTCTTCATAATCACGCTGTGTGGTGAGCTGGGCAAGTGTCTCCCTGTGAGGACACCAAGGCCTGGGCAAAGCCTTGGAGATGGCTCTGTTGGCAACTGAGAGGAGCCGAGATGAGGACCAGACCAGGAATCCACATCCAGGACATGTTTCACATGTCACCATGCTTTTGTCATGCGTAATTTTGATTGAACACCAGTCAGTTCATGATTCCTTGTTTTTAATCCAGCAAAATAAAGCTCACCATGGGAGAACTTCATCTTACACTTCTGTTTTTCCTTTTGTTGTTATTAACCCAAGTTCTAAATGACATTTAAAGCCTTTCAACGAATACTAAGTATATTATGAGTTACTGTTGTTCCTACATAGCAATGAATGCAAATATGAAGCATAAAACACAACAGTACTCCTCTAAAAGTGATGACTCATCACAATAGCACCTGGTATAAATTGGGGGCAGTTAATACAATTAAAAAAGCATGGCCTGTATGGGCAGGAAGGCTTGAGTTCAAATAAGCCTGCATCTTCTTTGTTGCTTGACTTTGGCAAGACATTTACCTTCCCTGACCTTTAGCTCCTTTCTCTGTAAAATGAGGATTATGATTCCTAATTTGCAAGGTTGTTTTGACTGTAGTAGAGTATATAATGTGTGGTAAAAAGTGCATGACTCACATTTAATATTCAATAAATATTAAACATTATGACAATTAGTTGATTATATGAGTCAATATATCTAAGATATAGAGAAATAAGAAAGCTTCCTTAATGTCACAAAATAAGCCACCTCCAGGGCTGAAAAAAAGAACCCATATATCATCACACTAGTTTTTATTCATTTCAAATAATGCCAGAAACCGAGTATCATACTTCTAGAACAATTTAAGTAATGTATTCTCAGTATTTTAGAGCATTAAAGTCCAGGGATACACAGAAGACATTTGTTCTACAGAAATAGATGCTTTGCTGGTGATAAATCAATTATGGAAAGATTACATTCTACCTTTTATTACCATAATTGAAAAAATAACTAAAGATTATCTACATATTTCTAGTATCTATGTATTCACTCTCTCTAAGACTCACTAACTCATCTACAAAATAAAGATATTAGACTAATAAATCTTTTCCAGTTTAGTCATGTTGTTATCCCATGATTATAGAAAGAAAACAAATTCTAGGGTAATAAGACAATATTTTGAAATTGGTAGGAGACCCAGGGCTCAAAAGTATTTTGACAAGGTTGCAAAATATCAACCTAATTAAGTAGAGCTACTGATTCACATACTGGTAAGGAAATAAAGTTATTGCTGCTAACTTTAATATTTGATGAATTGATAAAGCTCTTTTACCTTTGAACATGAATGCTGTGTACCAGGAAGTTAGAAATTGAGAAATTATGAGTCAACTAATTTACCTTCTCTTTTTAAAGCTAACTCTAATTTCTTATCTTTAAATATATGCCTTACTTATATTTAAAAACGTGTCTTACTACAGAAGGCATCTCACACAGAAAGGAGAACTCTGGACTCTACCATGGGAGAAGCATTTTGGGTTTCCAACTCTGCAGGAAAATAAGTAGATAATTTTTTCTCATTTCTTGAATCAAAGGCTTTACTGTTATCTTCTGAGAAGAAATATTGGAGAAACTGCACTCTAAGCTTAATATCATGTCAGTCTCTATGGGCAGTAAGTTTTCTCCCCTAAGTTCATATAAAATTCTTGGGACATATATACCATATCCTAGATTAAATTTAGTTAATCACTTAACAATGGGAAAGAATACCTTTAGTATTCCATTAAAATGGGAAAATTTTATTTCCAAATTTTGCTTAAGTTGCATTCTCAAGTTTAACTTAATGCTGTATAATTGTTATAATTGTATAACATAGGATGGAATTCAGGTCTAAAACACATCACAGAGGAAACCTAACCAGCACAAGATGCCTGCTTAATCACATTTCTGCAATACTAGTCTTGGAATTGAAACAGCCCCACTAGAAGACTAGAAAAGTTTGATTTAATGCCATGCCTAGAAAGTTTTGATTTAACATTATGCCAAGGAACAGATAAGAGCTTACAATGCTTGTGCGCCTAGGTGTCTCAGTCAGTTAAGCATCTGCCTTTGGCTCAAGTCATGATCCCAGGGTCCTGGGATGGAAACCCCTGCTCAGGCTCACTGCTCAGGCTCCCTGCTCAGTGGGGGAGTCTGATTCTCCCTCTGCCCCTCTCCCTGCTCTCTCTCTCTCTCTCACTCAAATAAATAAATAAAATCTTAAAAAAAAATAAAGATGGGAGGGCTGTCACTGGTGTAAATACTACAAAAATGTTTGGCACCATCTTGCCAGTGACTCTATGGGTGGACATGATGGCAAATAGAAGAGTGGTTGTTTCCACTGTGTGTGGAGATTGGAAAGGATAATTCTCTCCATTTAAAAAAAAATCTAAACATTTCCTGTTTCATATATGATTAATAGTGGCTCCAATTCATTCTCATTCAAGAATGAGAACAGAAGGGGCACCTGGGTGGCTCAGTGGGTTAAAGCCTCTGCCTTCAGCTCAGGTCATGATCCCAGGGTCCTGGGATCGAGCCCCACATCTGGCCCTCTGCTCAGCGGGGAGCCTGCTTCCCCCTCTCTCTCTGCCTGCCTCCCTGCCTACTTGTGATGTCTCTCTCTCTCTCTCTGTCAAATAACTAAATAAAATCTTTTAAAAAAAAAAAATGAGAACAGAAGATGAAGGAGTCACTGTATATTCAAGACTCATATTTCTTAAGAACATTTTAAGGATGATTAATTTAGACATCTGAATGCATAATTTTAGAATATTTATAAGAATATTTCAGGGAACTCTACCAACTTAAGACATTATTTTCTCTAACTGCTAATAATACATTAAAAACTGATTTAAATATATGCATAATTAAGTTCTGAGTGTAATAATCTCAAAAGACCTGCCACCATATTACACAATAAAATAATCATATATTTTCAATATATTATAAATTTTAACTTCAAGAATATTGCTTTTCTGTTGCTGCTTTGTTTGCTTAGCAAATACTTTCTCATTTTGATGTAGCACCTCTTTGCAAAATTACACATTTATCTAAGAAACTAAAATGATATGAAACCTTATGAAGTATTCAAATTCCATCAAATTGGTGCTTTCTGTGCCTGCATTTTCCACTGAACTATTAAAAGAGTCCTGTGCAATGAAGTGCCCCTTCTGCAGCCCTAAAACAACTCATTTTTCTTAACAGTGTATTTTCAAGCTGTATATCACGTCTAAGATGAGCTGACTTTTTTGAAACTGGATGTATGAAAGCACAGAGAAGCAGAGGGAAAAGATGGAGAATATAAACACACATATGTCAGTAGGAGTCCACCAGAAGTGTCTTCCAAAGAGAGTCTGCCACTGGAAAACCCATTCCTTAAGAAATAATGGCAGAACCCTCAGTGTGAATAATGTACAATTTATTTTACATGTTGTGTTCCTCCAATCATGGTGTCTTCAGTTCCCAGTTTAATTGAAAACATATTTTCTAGATAACAAATAGGAAGAAAAAAAAAAAGAAAGAAAAAAAAAGTTTTATAGCCAATTCCCTAACAGAAGACTGTTTATTACTATTCTTTTCAAAATACATTCAAGATAAAAATGACAGATTAAATTTGTTGTAAGAGTAAAATATTAAAGAAAATGATCATTTTCTTACAGATTATTTTGATGCAATGAGTTTAAAAAGATGTTGAATGTTTATTCTATTTTAATACTTGAATTCTTCATTGACTTTTATAATTGAATCCTAAAATATAGTAACACACACACACACACATGCACATAACTGACGGATTTAATAAATGTGACTGGAGAAGTATAATCACAACTTCACGAACTCTCTCATGGTCCTTTAAAAGAATTTTAATAGAAAAAATATTTCTTGTTCTCAGCTTTTAAAAAAAAGTTCCATGATCACTGCCTAATTATTTAGTTAGAAATGTCTAGTACCATAGCTTAAATCTTCATTGAAAAATAAAGTTTTTCATCACTTCTCTCTACAACTCCCAACTACCCCATTTCTCACTTCCGTTATTACTGAGTAACAAGTGGGCTGCCTCTTTTTATTTTTTTATTTTTTTATTTTTTATTTTTTACTTTTCCCTTTATTCTGCTTATAATCCCACCTCAAGATTTTAGCCCTTCTTGGTTGAATTATGGGAAAAACAGAATACAGAAAACTCATATTAACCTGTACTGTGATAATTGTTGTATTCCTTGGGTTTGACGTAGGTGGAGAATCAAATCTTGGTCTCATGGTTGGCTTTGTGAAAACTTCCATGTTTGTTTACTGGAAGCTTTGCAGAATGACTGACATACGAACCACACAATCTATCCTATACATCTCCTGCCCTAGCTAACCCCTCCCCCCACTCTACTTCCCACCCCCCACCCACCCACCACTAGCTTTCTAGTTACTCATTCCCACACAGTCTCTTGGGCAGAAATTAAAAGGGCCTCATTCCACTCCTGCAATCTTCTGATTGGCCCACTTTTTCTTCATGGACTATTCTTAAAATGTTTTCTTATGAAAAGAAGCACCTACCACAATACTGTTAAGATCACTGGTTTTCTTAATCTGGGTCAGACACATCTAATGAGTTCCCAAGTTGAGGATGCTCCCTGGGTGGTCCCTTTGGGCTTTCTCTAACTGGCTGTGGGGTAGAGGGTGGAATCTCTACACACTTAAATAAAATACAGGGTGCCCAGTGAAATTTAAATTTCAGATAAGTAACAATGCAATATTTATCATAAACTTATTAAAAAATCACTCATTGTTTATCTGAATTTCCAATTTAACTGGATGTCCTGTATTTTATTGGATTACTTTATCTACCCTTCCCTTGTTGTTGAGTAGGATATAACAGCATCTCTCCCCAGAATTTCCTTTCCAATTCCCGCCCCCCCCCCTTAGGCTGTATCTCTAATAAGTGAAGGCAGGAAACTTAGTTCTTAGATATTTCTTTTGACTAATGCATTTTGGTATATCTCACAACTCATTAAGTATCAGAAATCTATCTTACCTCAGTGCCTCAATTGAAATTTTAAGCTTAGCTTCTTGTGTAATAAATGTGATATAATGTACCATTATAGATATCTTAAAAATCCTCTAAAACTTCATATTTTTAATGTCCCATAGATATGACTTCATGTATTTTTAAAATCACAGTGCATGGCCATTTGCTATTATGATTATAGTAATAATTTTATATATTTGTATTTTATTTTTCTATATATATTTCTATTTTTATATTTATATATTATATTTATAATTTATATAATTTACATAATAATTATAATTTTTATTCTAATGCCTCAATTCCTCCAGTAACTGCAATAGCAACCTCATTCTTCCTAGAATTGCTCTCTTCCTTATATAAAACCATGATCTTCCATACCTCTGTCGTTCAGTTCCTTTGACTGGCCCAGAATGGGTCTTTGACCAAAGTTAAGTCAACTAGAATTGTCCATGGTAATTTATATCAACTCTGAGAGAAATCAATTAAAATAAACTTTTCCATATAAAATTCAGAAACTGTATTTGATCATATTTCTTACTTTCTGGAGGTAACTGTATTTCAGTGACAATCATGGAGACATCTGAGGCTTTGTTCTAATTATTTCTGTGGTGTAGGTGCCACTTTTGACCTTCTTACACATGAAAAATCTACACTTTTCTTGTTTTTTAGGCTGATACATTCCATTTTTTTGTCTACTCTAGTTGGAGTTAGGATGTCCGTTCCTTATAATCAATGGACTGCTTACATGTTGCAATGCAATTCATTATTTTATTCTTTCTTTAAGATTTTATTTTTTTAAGTAATCTACACTGAGTGTGGGGCTTGAACTTACAACCCCAAGTTCAACACATTCCACCAAATGAGTGAGCCAGGAGCCCCTCAATTCATTATTTTAATATTGTGTCCAACAAAAGGCTATCAAGACTTTTACAAAGTGCTATAGATTAGGGAAGATGATAGGCTTAAAAAAGATCATCTAAAGTAAATGAATTTGTCCTATTGTAAAATATAGTTAGAAGAGGAAGAAAACAAAAAGCATCACAATAGCATCACATTA
The DNA here is from genome assembly GCF_963455335.1 of Martes martes. Taxonomy (NCBI): domain Eukaryota; kingdom Metazoa; phylum Chordata; class Mammalia; order Carnivora; family Mustelidae; genus Martes; species Martes martes. The sequence goes on from NC_137889.1 coordinate 98,016,109, forward strand.
ATACCTGAAGACATGGATATGTCACCCCATACAAATTCCATACATATATAGTACTATAAATATAGTATATAAATTATGTATAGCATATATGGTATTTAAAACTGTATATCCAATGAGAGGTTATACCTGAGTGTAATTCTATTTATCTAAGATAGGAAGAGAAGAACTAAGAGTACAGGTTCTCAGAATTCTTAAACAGATCACCAAATATTCCTAGTAACATATTTTTAATGTATTTTACATAAGGAATTAAAGTTAGGAAAGAAATTCCTGCATATATGAACATTGAACAATGGCATACCCCCCTGCAAAAAAAAAACAGAAACAAAAACAAAAACAAACAAATAAACAAAAAACCTCTGACAATGGTAGGCAGATAATTAGAAAAGTACGATTACCTATTTAATCTTCGTTTTAGCGTTAGATCTAGAGTTGGCTCTGAGGACTATTTTAGGTATATGGTTTGGTTTTTTACTCTTTGTCTCTTTCAGAAATTTTCAGAAATTTTCCCCTCATTTCATTAATGTTCCTCCAATAGCTTCCCAGTGCACTTGTCCTGTCCTGCTTTCTGGGACACAGACACTTGACCAGTTATTTCTGTACCAGTCCCAACTCCAAGTCTAAAGCCCCCACCCCATATCATTATTCATAATAGTGAGCAAATCATGACAAAAGTAGGTGTGAATTAGTCAAATCACCTTTACAGAAGTTCAATTAAAGTTTCTTTCAGGTAACAAAATGAGGATATGAAATTCTGTCTATTTTACCATACTTCTTATTTCCATTTTTTTCTATTACATTATTCATATTTTCTAAACAATGGAAGAATTGTTGTCTCTCCCAGGAACATTCTTTTGCAATAAACTTCACATAATTTTATGACCATGTAATGACTCTTTGAAAGGATTTCAAAACTAACTAATATTTCCAAATGACTTTATGGATAAAGGGCTGGTATCCAAAATCTATAAAGAACTTACCAAATTCAACACCCAAAAACAAATACCCAGTCAATAAATAGGCAACATGAACAGACACTTCTCCAAAGAAGACATACAAATGGCTAACAGACACATGAAAAAATGTTCAACATTACAAGCCATCAGGGAAATGTACATCAAAACCACAATGAGATACCACCTTACACCAGTTAGAATAGCCAAAATTAACAAGACAGGAAACAACAAGTGTTGGAGAGGATGTAGAGAAAAGGGAACCCTCTTACACTGTTGGTGGGAATGCAAGTTGGTGCAACCACTTTGGAAAACAGTATGGAAGTTCCTCAAGATGTTAAAAATAGAGCTACCTATGACCAGGAATTACATTACTGGGTATTTACCCCAAAGATATAGATGTAATGAAAATAAGGGGCACAGGCCTCCCAATTTTCATAACAGCAATGTTATGCTGTTGCTTATTGTGGAACAAGCAAACCGTGAAGTAACCGAGATGACCTTCAATAGATGAATGGATAAAGATATGGCCCACATATACAAAGGAATATTACTCAGCCATCAGAAAGGATGAATATCTACCATTTGCATCGACATGGATGTAACTGGAGGGGATTATGCTAAGTGAAAGTCAAGCAGAGAAAGACAATTATCGTATGGTTTCACTCATATGTGGAACATAAGGAATAGCACAGAGGACTATTGAGAAAGGAGGGAAAACTGAATGGGAAGAAATCAGAGAGAGAGACAAACTATGAGACACTCTCGGCTCTGGGTACCAACCTGAGGGTTACTGAGGGTGTAGGAGGGGTAACCAGGTGATGGGTATTAGGGGGTGCACATGTGATGATGAGCACTGGGTGTTATATGCAACTAATGAATCATTGAACACCACATCAAAAACTAATGATGTGCTATATATTGGCTAATTGAACATAATAAAAATAAATTTAAAAATTAACTTATAGAATTATTATATAATTTATTTAATATTGGTTAAGCTGGTGTTATATACCTACAATCATTTCAGATTGTGCAATCATAAAAGAAATACAAAGCATGATATGAGATGATATAAAAATACATATATTTTAAATAATTGAAGTATGATAGAAAGTTGCCAATATTCCAATTGAAAAAAAGGTATAAAATACCTGTAGTCTCAGGAAACCAATGTGCGGCTATATTGGAATGATATTTTTCTTCGGTGTTCATACTCATTTTAAAATTCAAGAAAAATATAACAATAAAAAGTATGGAAGACTGGGCACCTGGGTGGCTCAGTGGGTTAAAGCCTCTGCCTTTGGCTCAGGTCATGATCTCAGGGTCCTGGGATCGAGCCCTGATTGGGGGCTCCCTGCTCAGCGGGGAGCCTGCTTCCCTTCCCCTCTCTCTCTGCCTGCCTTTCTGCCTACTTGTGATCTCTGTCAAATAAATAAATAAAATCTTTAAAAAAAATATGGAGGAGTGGGGTGCCAGGGTTAAGCCCCTGCCTTCGGCTCAGGTCATGATGCCAGAGTTCTGGGATGGAGTCCCACATCAGGCTCCCAGCTCCATGGGGAGTCTGCTTCTCCCTCAACCTCCCCTCTCATGCTCTCTCACTCTGTCTCTCTCTCTCAAATAAATAAATAAAATCATATATATATATATATATATATATATATATATATGGAGGACTTTAAGAAGAACTTTGTCTCTGATAGAACAATAGAGGGGAAAAAAGGGAAGGGTAATGATATATTCATTAGAACAGAAGGAAAAGAAAACAATAAAATAGTCTGTGAAACACAAGGAGGGAATCAGGTTCTCCAGCGGGGTAAACTTGAATATTTGGTTAACATCACTGTTTCACATGTGAAAGTCATACAATCGGGGATGGAGGATATTGCAGTTAAAGTGTTGTTGTTATTGTTATTATTATTATTGTTGTTGTTGTTATTGTTGTTGCAATTTGTATATAGAAGGTAATGGCTGTCATAACAAGGGACTTTCTGAAATGGCCAGACTTCAAAATAAGAACTAAGGTGAGAGTCAGAGTTCTCCTTGAGAGGGTAAGCATTAGGAGCTCATCCTTTAGTTAAGTAATTAACCTAACAGCAGGCTTTACACTGAGACTACTTCAAAGCAAAACAAATATATAAAGCAGGTAACCGAGGTGGGCTGTTATGGTACACTGCACTTAATTTCTCACACTATACCTAAAAAAAGAAGAGGTCAAGATATTTTATTTGTAAATTAAACTAGTTAATTTTACTTAAGTTAAAAAAAGATAGGAAAAGTTGAAAAAAAGGAAAAAGTTGCATATTGTGGTCTCCGAGAAATTTTCCTGCTTATATTTCTCTGATTTATTTAGCTAATAAAAACATCAGTGTTCTAATTTCCATGTTGAGTTTAAAAATTTGTTATACAATGGGTGAAGTGAGCATTTTTAAATCTTTTTAACATTTTTCCTTTTAGGGACCACTTCATCTCTATATATGGCTGAACCTGCAGTTGTAGTGACTTTCCCTGCCTTCATCTCATCCCCACCTTTATTATCTACTTCAACAAATGGTGATCATGTGATCCACAATGGCCAATGAGTGGAGCTGCCTTATGCAGTTTGTTGTACCTAAACATGTCTGGCCAAGGGAATGAGTGGGGTCTGAAATCTAGCCATGCTTCTCTCCCCAAGCTGTGTACCTTGGCATGGGGTATACATGCCCAGAGAAAGGTCACCTTTTTCTAATTCTCATAAAGGCTCCATCTGCTTGCCAAGCTGTTCACCTGCAGGGCTGCCTCTACCTAGTGGGGAAATCATTTGCTCATTTGTACAAAGGCTATGGAGCCATATGGGCTAGCAGAGGTCCTGCCAATGAGAGAGCACCATATCCTTTGCCCCCATGATTGCTTCATGGATGGACTAGAGCTCAAATCTGGTCAATTAGAATTCTCCCCTGGACTTTTGTATGACAGTTAGCTTGCAATATTGCATTTAATGGCAAGGGTTGTTACACTGAAAGGATGATCACAGCCATATCCCTGACTCCATGGAGAGTCTATTTTCAGTATTAAGTAAATGGAAAGAGAAAGGGAGCTGAAATATGGATAAAGAGAGACAAGTTCTGGTTTGAATTTCTTGTCCCAGCCCTCAATGGTCTATCTACTGGATAGTTAGATAGATAGATAGATAGATAGATAGATAGATAGAGGAGGCAATGTTTTCTTCTAAATTAACTTGGTGCAAGTTGAGTTTGTCATATTCAAATGAAAAAGTTCTGATATACACCTGTGTTACAGTGATTAGTTCAGTTGCTGCAATTCGCTAGAAAGGATGTTGTACATAATGGAATGCTACTAATCTTCCTCTAATAGCAGTGCTACGGGTTACTATGTAATAACAAGCATCTGTTGTTTTGCAGTATGAACCTATATGTAAAGGCTGATGCTTTCAGAGTAAATGATGGATTATAGTGGGATGAAGTCAGTCAGGAAAGGATCTCTGAAGATAAATGAGTGCTTTTGCCTAATCCCAAAGTAATGAAGCTGGATTGGCATAAGAGCGAAATGAAACATTTCAGTTTGAAGAATATCATGAACAAAGGCACAGAGGAACAAGTTAGAGATATACAACTTTTACATTTTGTGAAAGGTGAAATGAACTGCGGTCACTTATGTCCAAGACTGGAGCTGGAAGAACATTAAGGAGATGTGCCTTATGCACATCCTCGTGGGTGGAACTGTGAATTTTCAAATTGGGCCACAATGCAAATATTCCAAGGACTCAGCCCAAACACCTGCAACTTGCTACAGTAAGAGAATTTGCTTAGTTACAGCCTTAGCAACCAATTATATGCAGTAAAGATTAGTTTTCTATCACCACTACCTATCAAAACTCTTTGGGAACACATATAGAGGCATTCCCTTTTGTCTTTAAAAACCCTTGACTTTTGTTCCCTGTTGGGGAGGGGACAATATTGGGTTGCTGCCCAAATCTATGTTCCCCAAACTGTAATTCTAAGACCCCAAATAAAGCCTTTTTGTTTTACTTTAGCTCTGACTTTATTCTCAGTTGACAGTTCCAAATGAATGAATTTATTAGCTCAATACTGAAAATTTTCATGGGTGTCTGGAATCAGAATCATCTTGATTCATATTTACATATGATTAATAGGTCTCTCACTCGCTTGTTCTCTCTTTCTCCTCTTGTACAAGGAACAATACCCTTTCTGTCATTCTATCAAAAGTCTTAGGATTAGTTGTAATTGACACTGCTTAAGTCATGGGTCCAGCCTTCTGTGGATTGGACTGGCCAAAGATATGTACGGTTCTGGTAAGTATCACCCAGAGATGAGGGTGGAGGAAGTTCCATCTGAACAAACACATTGATAAGTGGTCGTCCAAAGAAGGGGTGAGCCATTACTAGAAAAAGGAAAATAGGTGATGGTTAGGTAAACATCCAATGTCCAAGGAAGATGGTGAGCTGACTGGCTAGATGACAAGAAGTGAAACTTTTCAACAGCATAAAAAATATGGTGGGATAAATGAGAACAAGTTCAAGAAACAATGGAGTGGTGTAAGTGTGAGGTATTTGAACATCAATATTGTATTTACAGATGGAGTTTACAAACAGTAATCTGTTTAGCATTGGAGAAATACCTGTGAAAAGGTATACCTATTTTGATTAGGGAGCTTATATAATTTATATTCCAAGCTGGGACTTTTTAAAAAAATTTTATTTATTTATTTGACAGACAGAGATCACAAGTAGGCAGAGAGGCAGGCAGAGAGAGAGGAAGGGAAGCAGGCTTCCCACTGAGGAGAGAGCCCGATGCGGGGCTCAATCCCAGGACCCTGGGACCATGACCCGAGCTGAAGGCAGAGGCTTTAACCCACTGAGCCCCCAGGTGCCCCAAAGCTGGGACATTTTTGAGAGTAAAGGGAAATAGTCTTAATGACTATACCAGAATAAAAGGCAAATATTGGCCTTGCAAATTGTTACTCTTCCGAGCAAAGTGGTCAGAAAGAGTAGCTCACACACACATTTCACAAGTAATAATATTTGGCTCCGTTATCATAGCCATAATTAATTCCAAGAATCTGTGACTAACCTTAAGGCAGTCACCTATTACTGAACATAAGAGGGACCAGGTGATTGGCCTGAAAACCTGTGCCAGAGTGGAATACTTGATCAGATGGTAATCTACAATGCCAACTGGATCCTCTCCCTTAAGAAATGTTAGATGCAAAATACACAGAGTAAGGCTCCTCAGAATGAAGCAGAATTGAAAATAAACTCACAGGTAATACAGTGTATTAGTTGGTGTGGGCTAAAGTTCTATAAAAGCCAAAAACAAATATATGTGTCTCAACCAATGAAAGTTGAAAGTTGTATCTCATTCTTGTGATAGGTCAAAATGTGTGTTCCTAGTCATTGGAAGCTCTCTGTACACAGTGATTCTTTGAGTAGTACTTCTCCAGTTTATGGCTCCCTTGTCCCCAAGTTGTAGATTACCATTTGTAACCATCCAGCAGGATAGATAGATCAGACAATGAATGGATGAACCATAAAGTTTTTCTTAAGAGTCTTGGCTCACATCATTTCCATTCACTTTACAATGGTGAGAAATAGTCACAGGAGACACAGGAAAGAGGGTGCTGGAAAAGGTACTGTGGCTGGAACACCTGCACACCAGGTAAGGGTCTCTTAGAAGATTATTAGTCAGCTTTGCCTAGTAAGCATAATCTCAGCAAACAACCCGAGAGGTGGAGATGTGGATAGTTGTGAGTGGGTTAGAAATGGACATTTGTTTAAGAAGCAAAGACAGAGAAAAGTTGGCCTATACTTCTTAGTCCAGCCTCTACAAATTGGTGTTCGGAGAATTTTCTCCTGGCGTGCCTGCTTCATTTACAACAAAGTCTTATGTGCTCATACACATTAATCTGGGAGAAATTATCCAAGAACCTTATGGCTCAATCAAGCTTAGTAACTCCCACTTTCAACTCTCCAAGCAACAGTCTACTTTTGTGGCTTCGATTACAATTTTCATTGTTGTTGAATCCCCCATTTATTTTTCCAGGACAGAGCTCTTCTTGAGCTCCAGCCCAGCATACCTCGTAGAATGAAGTGGCTCCACTATATCTTTTTTTTAAATTAATTTTTTTATTTATTTTCAGCGTAACAGTATTCATTGTTTTTTCACCACACCCAGTGCTCCATGCAATCTGTGCCCTCCCTAATACCCACCACCTGGTTCCCCCAACCTCCCACCCCCCGCCCCTTCAAAACCCTCAGATTGTTTTTCAGAGTCCGTAGTCTCTCATGGTTCACCTCCCCTTCCAATTTCCCTCAACTCACTTCTCCTCTCCATCTACCCTTGTCCTCTATATTATTTGTTATGCTCCACAAATAAGTGAAACCATATGATACTTGACTCTCTCTGTTTGACTTATTTCACTCAGCATAATCTCTTCCAGCCCTGTCCATGTTGCTACAAAAGTTGGGTATTCATCCTTTCTGATGGAGGCATAATCCTCCATAGTGTATATGGACCACATCTTCCTTATCCATTCATCCATTGAAGGGCATCTTGGTTCTTTCCACAGTTTGGCGACTATGGCCATTGCTGCTATAAACATTGGGGTACAGATGGCCCTTCTTTTCACTACATCTGTATCTTTGGGGTAAATACCCAGTAGTGCAATTGCAGGGTCATAGGGAAGCTCTATTTTTAATTTCCTGAGGAATCTCCACACTGTTCTCCAAAGTGACTGCACCAGTTTGCATTCCCACCAACAGTCCACTATATCTTGTATCCCAAAAAACTCAGCATTCCACCCTGAATCTATCACTTAACTCTCCTCCAGCTTGCTGCTCTTATATTCTTTATCTCACTAAATAACACTACTGTATGCTCAGATGGGAAACTTGGGAATCAACCCTGAAACTTCTCTCTCTCACTCCTCACAAAATTGATCACGACTGGAGCCATGAACAACCAGAATAAATAAATACCAGAATTTAGAATCAGCAATTCCTGGAAGAAAGCTGGAACTTTTGCAGGAACTTGTCTGACAAGAGCTGGGACCATGGATGAAGAGGGTCTGGTGGGAGCTGGAATCACAAGAAGATGCAGCCTCCTCAGAGTCAGAGAGGGAAAAACACCCTGGCTCCTCTTCTCCTATCTTGTACTCTAGCACCTTCCACCACTGAACTTATGCAGAAGCCAAAAGGGCAAGGAAGCCTGAGTGACACACTTTGGGGAACACAAGAAGGTTGGGAAATGAATGCACATGGACTTCCTATTTTGGACCTGCTTATCTTGCTAGTCCTAGTTCTTGACACTGTTCTCTCTTTTGGATGCTCTGTACTTTATCCCAGGGACCTCATTTCAGTTCCTTAGCACATGCTCTTTGTACTCTCTGTGTTTGTAAACCCCAGTTTAGGGAACTATAACTGTGACCCTCTCCCACTTGTCTGACTATCCATTCCTAACAGTGCTTTGGGTGTCAGCTTAAGTATCATCACTTTGGAAAGTCTATTTTGGTCCCCAAATCTGAACTAGGTATCCGTAACATATGAGCCCTTAAAACCCTGTAAATCCCCATTACAGCATTTATAACAAACATTAAAACATAATATAAAAATAGATTATGGTTTCCAATTTGCTTGTTTATATCCCGAGCCAGTTCATAAATTCTGTGGGAATAGAGAAAGGGCCCATTGCTTACTAGTCACCATGGCACACAGGACCTGCTCAACAAATATCAGTTTACTGTGTGTGTATCAACAAATGGAGGCAGGTGAGTCAGGGAATAGCAGTGGCCAGTAAGGACTGGTGTAGGTCCCTGTTCAGAGCAACCATAGGAATTGTAGATAGGACCTCAGTGTTCTCAGCTTTTGAAAGACAGTGTACATTTTTTCCATTTCCATGATATTCAAGTGTGTGATTGCTACTTGGGCTTTAGTGCTATCTTATTTCACCAGGACCCTTAAACTAAATTCTTTACTCATCCACTTAGGCAACACATGTCATAGTACATGAAAGAGATTAAGGAGAAAGACACAGGAAACCAGGACCCTGCCTAAAAGACCACTGTAGAAATCTAGGTATGAGTCTGTAGGAGGAACAAATTAAATACAAGAAAAGAAGAATGAGAATAGTTTTTTTTAAACTTGAAAAATAGTTTAATTTGGAAATAATTCCACAACAAGTAATCAGAGACTGTGTTTACCTGGGTCATTGTTAGAAAAATTCATTACAATCTAGTTTAGATACCTCTAGTAATAAAGGCACACTTCTCATTTGAACATGCACTCATTTGTGGGAAAATATCAAAAAGGTTGACCAAAGAAAAGTTAGTAGCACAGTCTGGGGAAAAACTATAGAGTTCCCTATAATTATTTTAAATACAACATATGTCCCAAATTACAAATAAACAAACAGTATGGTTTGGCTTTAATTATTATTTCCTAAGGCACAACAAAGTCAGGTGGTATCTCTGTCCTCATCTCTCTGTGACTTCTGCATACCACTTCTGCTGCTGGCTGCTGAGACAACCATCCTATGGAGGGCTATTATCACTCTGTTGGAATGATCATCTTTTATTATGATAGTCCATTTGTTGTCAGTTTTCTCCAGGATAGTTCATAGGTAATCTCTTCCTTAGGCACACAGATTTATTACTGCCTGTAACATTTCCATACCTAATTTCTGTTATACAAATTTATAATGCTGAAACTCTTCAGGACCTCTAGTGTGACTGAGTTAATATGTGAACATGCTATGTTAGTAATCTTCTCTTCTGTGTTGGAGGGGATTTCAATTACTCCTATCTGTAAGCAGAACATCTTCTAGAGTAGTCCATGAAGAACATTTCTTGATATACAATGTCTTTTCCCAATAGTTTATTGTCTCTATACCATAGTTATTAACCTGAGCATCTAGAGATAAAATCTTCTGCTCTGTAATAAAACTGCCTCACTAGGTCTTTGCTTACTATAAACTGGTTCCATATATTCTCAATATTAAATAAAGAAGCAAAATAAAGTTGAAGTAGGATCTGTTTAAAAAAATTACAGAGTTCTCTCAATCAGTCACCACTCAGTCACCAAAAAAAAAAAAAAAAACCAAAACAAAAATAAATAAATAAATAAAAAGTTATGATACAGTGTTTTCTGTGTTCCCTAAAAAATACTACTTCAACAAATTCTCCTTAAATCTGACCTTGTAAAAAGGGATACTCAAAATCAATTGCATATATGCATTAAAATATAAACTTGGTGATTTTCTTTTTACTCAAATATAAGATAAATAATTATATTACCTGTAAAACATCTGAGGAGTTTGAAACTGGTTTTATAAAAAATAAAGCAGGTCCTCAAAACACATAAAGTAACTTAGAAGTAAAGTAAAGTCCAGCTGGCATGATTTCCCAGGAAAAACTTATATCTCAGATATCTTGTCACCCAATTGTCTACCCAGGTGCCCACAAAGCAACTTTGCAGCCAAGAAAATTAGTACCAAGTAAAAAGATAACCATAAGAATTCATAGTTGGAGTTCCTAGTCATAGAGGAGTTCTATTAAGGCAGATGATTTTATGATGCTCTGTGAATGAGAGAAAACACATTTCCCAAACACAGACATGACAATGTCACTTAAACATTTTGACTAGATAGCGTCCAGAAATTATTTTTATCTAATGGAGATAAACATACTTACCTCCTAGGGCTGTTGTGAGGATTAAATAAGAAAATGTGTATATAATACCTGTTGTGGGTTGATCGCATTCCCCCAAAATTCATATTGAAGTCTTAACCCCCATACCTTATAACGTGATCTTATATGGTAGCAGAGTTGTTGCAGATGTTAACCAGTTAAAATAAGATGAAGCCATACTGCAGTAGGGTGGATCCCTAACCCAATAGGATTGATGTCCTTATAATAAAAATAGATGAAAGCAGAAAATATCTTTATCTTCTACAAGCACCAAAGATTGCCAGTAAACTATGAGGAGCTAGAAAATAAGCATGGAACCAAATTGCCCTCACAACCTTCAAAAGATCCAACCCTGCAACACTTTAATCTTGGACTTCTAGCCTCCAGAAATGTGAGACAATATATTTCAGTTCTTCAAGACTCCCACTATATGGCATTATGTCATGGTTGCCCTGGCAAACAAATACAGTGCCTAAGACACACTAGCACATAGTGGGGATTCCACTGGCATTGGCGCCTCAGTGACCTTCCACGTGGACACATTCATGTACAGAGAGGGATGTAGTAGTACATTAAGCATTGTAGTAAAAGTTTAATAATCATTTTGAGAGCTAGAATTCCCAATCTCTGTTCTAGTTTCCCAGGGAAAGAGGAGAACAAGACAGAAATCTGAGAACCATGAGAACTGAGATTTTTTTTTAATTTTTTATTTCTTTTCAGCGTAACAGTATTCATTGTTTTTTCACCACACCCAGTGCTCCATGCAATCCGTGCCCTCCCTAAGACCCACCACCTGGTTCCTCCAGCCTTCCACCCCCTACCCCTTCAAAAACCTCAGGTTGTTTTTCAGAGTCCATAGTCTCTCATGGTTCACCTCCCCTTCCAATTTCTCTCAACTCCCTTCTCCTCTCCATCTACCCTTGTCCTCTATATTATTTGTTATGCTCCACAAATAAGTGAAACCATAGGATACTTGACTCTCTCTGCTTGACTTATTTCCCTCAGCATAATCTCTTCCAGTCCCGTCCATGTTGCTACAAAAGTTGGGTATTCGTCCTTTCTGATGGAGGCATAATCCTCCATAGTGTATATGGACCACATCTTCCTTATCCATTCATCCATTGAAGGACATCTTGGTTCTTTTCACAGTTTGGAGACCATGGCCATTGCTTCTATAAACATTGGGGTACAGATGGCCCTTCTTTTCACTACATCTGTATCTTTGGGGTAAATACCCAGTAGTGCAATTGCAGGGTCATAGGGAAGCTCTATTTTTAATTTCTTGAGGAATCTCCACACTGTTCTCCAAAGTGGCTGCACCAACTTGCATTCCCACCAACAGTGTAAGAGGGTTCCCCTTTCTCCACATCCTCTCCAACACACGTTGTTTCCTGTCTTGCTAATTTTGGCCATTCTAACTGGTGTAAGGTGGTATCTCAATGTGGTTTTAATTTGAATCTCCCTGATGGCTAGTGATGATGAACATTTTTTCATGTGTCTGACAGCCATTTGTATGTCTTCATTGGAGAAGTGTCTGTTCATATCTTCTGCCCATTTTTTAATAGGATTGTCTGTTTTATGTGTGTTGAGTTTGAGGAGTTCTTTATAGATCCTGGATATCAACCTTTTGTCTGTACTGTCATTTGCAAATATCTTTTCCCATTCCGTGAGTTGCCTCTTTGTTTTGTTGACTGTTTCCTTCATTGTGCAGAAGCTTTTGATCTTGATGAAGTCCCAAAAATTCATTTTCGCTTTTGTTTCCTTCGCCTTTGGAGACATATCTTGAAAGAAGTTGCTGTGGCTGATATCAAAGAGGTTACTGCCTATGTTCTCCTCTAGGATTCTGATGGATTCCTGTCTCATCTTGAGGTCTTTTATCCATTTCGAGTTTATCTTTGTGTATGGTGTAAACGAATGGTCGAGTTTCATTCTTCTACATATAGCTGTCCAGTTTTCCCAGCACCATTTATTGAAGAGACTGTCTTTTTTCCACTGGATATTTTTTCCTGTTTTGTTGAAGATTATTTGACCATAGAGTTGAGGGTTCATATCTGGGCTCTCTACTCTGTTCCACTGGTCTATGTGTCTGTTTTAGCCTGATTTCAAGCTTTACTACAAAGCTGTGATCACCAAGACAGCATGGTACTGGCATAAAAACAGACACATAGACCAGTGGAACAGAGTAGAGATTTTTTTTTTTTTTAAGATTTTACTTATTTATTTGAGAGAGAGAGAATGAGAGGGGAGAGGTCAAAGGGAGAAGCAGACTCCCTGCTGAGCAGGGAGCCCAATGTGGGACTCGATCCCAGGATTCCAGGATCATGACCTGAGCCAAAGGCAGTTGCTTAACCAACTGAGACACCCAGGTGCCCCAAGAACTGAGGTATTTAGCAGGGATCCCAACCCAGCCCTCATCAATACAGGAATTCAGCTGTTCATCCAATGGACAAGAAAGACCTTTGTTCACAAGGAAGAATGAAAACTTTGGTAGAGGAATCAGGATCAAATGAGTTATACATGATTTATAGCATATTCGCCGTACATGCAAGCATTCTGGTAGGAGCAGAGGGCATAAGAGTAAAGGATTCCTGACTTTCCTATCTAAGAGCTAACCGTCTATCTGGGGGAAAGTCATTAAAATATCATTTAAAAATTGGCATAGGGCTATGAAGTGGAAATGATTGGTAATAAGTAAAATAATTCCAGATACACTGAGGTTTAGGTGTGGCAGGAAGCTGTGTACGTGTACTGGTCCCAATCGTCAACATGAAGTTGTACTGAACATTAGAATACTTTCTGGAGCTTCTTACATCTTCTTTGGCTAAAGGAACTACATTATTTGGGCTAAACTATAGTCATTAGAACTAGGTTAAATTGGTGAATGCCTGAGTAAGTAAATCATTATAATACGTTTTCTATGTGCCTGACACCTAATGCATAACTGCTTTCGGTGGTGATTTATTCCTGCTATTCACCAGCATCTTTATTATAAGTACAAACATTATTTATCTAGACCTAGTTAAAATGTGAATATTTTTGCTTCTTAGTGGCCTTTCCTAAACATTCTACAAAAATACCCTTCAAGGCTGAACTCAAAAATCCTCTTCCTCTGGTCTACATCATAGAGATTAGCTGCACTTAATTCACAGCTATACAGCAGAATTTGCCATATTATACTGTGGTTCGTTATATCCAATCCTTTGTATTTAAACATTGTGTATGGTGAGGGAAAACAATTTACTTTTGCTCTTCTGAATGTGTTATCTCTTTTTTTTGTTGTTTTTAAACATTTTATTTATTTATATGACAGAGAAAGATATCACAAACAAGCAGAGAGGCAGGCAGAGAGAGAGGGGGAAACAGAGAGCCCAATGCGGGGCTAGATCCCAGGACCCTGGGATCATGACCGGAGTTGAAGGCAGAAGCTTAACCCACTGAGCCACCCAGGTGGCCCCTATGCGCTATCTCTTTAAGAGTGGTATAAAAGTGGTATTTGAAACCCCTGAAATAAATGGATGCATCCGTACTTTGGTACAGTCTCTCATTTATTTAATTTAAACATTAATATAATCCAAATGAATTTAATATAAGATGTTGCCAATTTCAATGTAGAAAGGATGTGACAAAACACCTTGGGTAGTTCTGTTTGTGTTACTGCATATTGCTAAAGCAGTGTCACAACTAAAAATAAATTGTTTCTAAAGGTAAATCATTGTGGTTTATTTGCTAGTTTGCACTGAGAGTTGACCTCTCCCGGTGCAATTTTTCATTCTAAACTTGTATAAATAATAATTGTATAATATGTCTCCCTTCTACATTGTAACAATTGCTTCAGCCTACATTACAAATAGCCACTAGAAAAAAATTATATATAACAGGCATAATATATCAGGCACATATATAATATGTAATAAAATTATGCTTTTTATAATATATTACAGTCTAATATATTGCTTTGTGTAAGGGTCCATACCATGAATTACAGCCTTTTATCATTGGGGAATGAGCAAGAATAAGACAAAATCAGGTGCATGAAGTGGCAATCATCAGGCAGCTGCTCAGAAAGGCAGGTGATTCTTATTGCATGGGGCCCACTCTTGGTAGACATGCATGGTGACACAGCATAATAGAACAGCCTAGCAGACCCCACAGTTAAGAGGTTCTTCACACAAGTGATGGTGGGATGGTGGGCTTGGCAATAAGTTGTGAGGCTGGAGGCCCAAGGGCCAGAACTCTCGTTCTGGGGCCTGTGATGAGAGTCAGAGACGTGTTGCAGGTGATGACAAAATGACTCCAGCTGTGGAGACAAGCAGAGGAGAAAAAAACAGGCAGATGATTCCATGGACCAGAAAACAGGAGCAAAGGCTCTAAAGGGAAAGACAAAAAGAGTACAGGAGAAAGTCCAGATCCTCCTTAGAGGCCAGGACCTAGGTGAGAGGGCTGGCAACACATTGGGAACAATGAACGACAAGGCAACATGATGGTTGATGATGATGATGATGATGATGACAAAAGAGTCCAATACTCCTCCTGCCCTCCTTCCAGGGACTAAAAATGGCATCAGCAAAAACACCTGGTTAGAAGAGGTGGCAAGGTTGCCAAAGATGAGCGAGTTTATGATGAAACATGTAGGTATTTAGAAAAATAGGATTAACGTATAGTTTGTAAGTTTGAATTTTAATGATAGAATTTTGGTAACCATCTGAAAAGTTTAGAACTAAAATAATATAATCATGATTCATGTATGTAAGAGTATTACCACCCCCTTTAAATAACGTATCATTTACATTTTTTAGGAAGAAAAAGATGATGGTGCCGGGAAAGCAGCTGTCATGCCTAAGTGTCTCAAAAATTCATTCTCTTTTTGGGCTAAATTCAGCTACTAAAACTTTACAAGCAAGCATTAAAATGTCTGGGGAAACAAAAGTTACTGGGCAGAGATCCTGGTAGATAATACCGGAAGAATGAGAAGGCAGGTGATCCTTCTGAGTCTACAGTAAGATGAATCATGAATATAGACTTAGAACTACACTTGAGTCATGAGGAAAAGCAGAGAATCTCTACATATTTGAAATAATAAACAAATGTTTGATTAAAAGAGAAAATGTAAACAGTTTAGGTTGATTTAAAAATTCTGGTCCAGGGCGCCTGGGTGGCTCAGTTGGTTAAGCGACAGTCTTTGGCTCAGGTCATGATCCAGGAGTCCGGTGATGGAGTCTGACATGGGGCTCCCAGCTCCACAGGGAATCTGCTTCTCCCTCTGACCTTCTCCCTTCTCATGCTCTCTCTCACTCTCTTTGTCCCTCAGATAAATTAAAAAAAAAAAAAAATTCTGATCCAACATTAGTTTATACTAGGGGAGTAGTTCCCAAAGTGTGTTCCTGGAACCAGCCGAACCAAGATCTCCTAGGAAATTTATTAGAAATGCAAATTCTTGGGGCCCACCCAGATCTACTGAATGAGAAACTCTTAGAGTGGGAGCAGGAATCTGTTTTAACAAAACCTCCAAGCATAGAATTGCCACATAGAGCAAATAAAATATAGTATATACAGTTAAATTGAATTTTAGATAAACAATAAATAATTTTTAGTATATTCCATGCAATATTTGGGACATACACTTCTACTAAAAACAAACATTGTTTATCTGAAATTAAAATTTAATTGAGTGTCCCGTATTTTATCTGCAAACCTTATTCTGGTGATTCCAATGCAAGTTAAAATTTGAGAATTTTAAGGTAAAAACAATAACAATATTAAATATATATGTGTGTGTGTGTATATATATATACACACACACATGTATATATTTAATACACACATATACACACATACACACACACACACACACACACATATATATATATATAATCTCTTATGTCCACAGAGCAGATAATGCTGGAAGCATTAATAACCTGATGGCATGTTTAATTTGGTTCTACAATATTTATTTTGGCCCAATGTATTTGTTTCTATTTGTTCTTTGTATTTTGATGTTTGCAATATTCAAAATGTTGTCAAATTTCACATAAAATCATGGTCTGAATCACATATCAGAATGACAACAATTGAGACTATTAGCAAGTAGGGTCCAGTGTTCCACAGTCTCCACCACTCTCTGTTGTTCCCTACCATGTATCTAGGTATAGCCTGTCATTTTTATCTGCAATTTGCCTATGTCCTCTTAGATATATAAATTTTCAACCTCTCCTTTAAAGGTTTCTCCCCACATGTGAACCTTTTGAAATATGAACTATCTTAAAAGACCTCATAAGGGAATATAAGAGTATTATGTCATTGGCTACATCTCCCAGAAAATAAGTTATTAGAATTAGAAATCAAGGTTGTGATAAGAGTCCAGCAGAAACAACCAAACTTGACTCCCATAAAAGTCAATTTAAAGAAAAAAAAAAAAAGTAGGTTTCTTTTGTTTCATTTAAACTAAAAATATTGATCATCTTAGTGAAAATGCATATTCCAAATTTGATGATATGTTTTAGTAATGAAAAGAATATTAATAGAAAACCTAACAATGAGGGGCACCTGGGTGGCTCAGTCAGTTAAACATCTGCCTTCCACTCAGGTCATTGTCCCAGGGTCCTAAGATTGAGCACTATGTCACGCTCCCTGCTCAGAGGGGAGTCTATTTCTCCTTTTCCCTCTGCCCTTCTGCTTGCTCATGCTTTCTCCTTCATTCACTCTTTCCCTCAAATGAATAAATTAAAAATCTTGAAAAAAATTAACAATGATTTTAAGGACTAAAATGTTAACATTGGAGAATATTCATGAACCGAACAGTGGCTGATTTCTGATCTTTAATGCTAAAACTAAATTTTGGTTTATATATTGAATCTAGGCCATGTATATGCACCCCAAGGATTGTGATTTGCTAACCATTCCTCTCTACCAGCTTGAACTAATACATAACTGAAGAGAATCAGTGGTAACTGCTTTGTTGAATTTGGTCAGTGATATACCCAAAGAACTGGTGTGGTTGTTAAAGTCATACCATTTAAGCATTGCTTGATTTATTTTAAATAATTAAAGAAGTACTGAAGAAAATTCACCTAGTTTGTACTTCATCCAACTTTGTGCCTTCATGATATGAATTCTGCAAAGTCACTTTCAATTCAAACTTTTGCAGCAATGTCCCTTTTACTATCTCAAGAGCTTTCCCAGAATAAATCCTTCCCTTTCCAGGCAAGGCTTGGAGAACATGTGCAATGCTTTTGTGACATATGGGCCTGTCTACAGTAATTAATTCCTAGTTTGTTTGACCTAATTGCTCCATGTTGGCAACTCTTGTTATTTTATTAAAGGCAACATTGCTAAATATGAGCAAAATATTGCCAAAAATAGTGAATTATTTTTTCAAAGCTGCACACATTTTATAATTCCTCTATGTTATCAATTATTAAATTCTTTATGTTCACTAAAGGCTTCGTAGCTTGTGATCTCAAATGCTATTACATGCTCCAATTTAATTTATCTTTTTAATTATATTGATGATTAGTTGTGTTTTCAATCTATTGTGGAGGCAGAAATTAGATTCCGTTTTCTTTTCCCATATATGCTGTTTTATTCATGCTCTTTAGGAAAGTAGAAAACCCAGGTGTTTCCTACTTTATGTAAAGTAGATCAATGTTTCCCTTGGCTTGGTTGATAAGGAAGGGCATTTTGTCCACCTTGAACTACCCCCCCCCCTTCAAATTGGTAGTTGCATCTCAGATCCATCTGGACCTTCTTTACCCACCTGCATCTCCAACTAGTCCAAACTCCAGAGCAGTGACTTATAATGAGATATAGTAAACAATTCAGGAATTTACAAAGCCTGGTAGTTGTTGCTCTGTCACAATTTGTAACAGAAAAAACCCTGAGAAAATAAATTTTATTTATCTCTCTCTAGATTTGTGAGACCTTTTAAAAGCAATTCCCTAAGACTCATGTGGTATATTTCAGGATGACATAATTCCACATGCCTAATTCTAACACTGTCCCTTAGCATCAAAATATATCGGTTATTTGCAAATAGTAAAATAGTTATAAATTCACACTGTTCTCATTTACGAATTCTAATATACAATGTTGGAAAATCATATGGAATTTGTATAGCCTTCAGAAGAACTTTTCATCTAAAGCAATTAATTAATCTATTCAGGACTTCTCAATTTACAAAAAAAAAATCAAAAAAATAATGAACTCAACAAAGGAGTAGGTACAGCAGTGGGAAGATAAGGTATTAGGAGTCTCTTCTCCCTATCTGCCCCCTCCCCCAGCATCATAAAGCTGGAAGAGAAGAATACTTTTGAAACATTTTCACTTGAATTTGAATATTCTATAAATCTTGATGTCATGTGAATTTCTCATCCATTGAAAACAATGGGGTCTGATACTTCAGAGAAAAGGCAAATAAGTGCTAGATTAAAGTAGTTAGATTTCATTGTCAGACTTGATTTTGTAGCAAGAGAACAGGTTTCACAAGCAGGCTTTGTTAAGGGATGGAGGGTGGGGGGATTCTAAACCCTTTCACCCAGAAGGATTTAGATCATAATTTTGTTTTCTTAAATATGGGGAAAGTACACTTCCACTTAGGGTATAATGTCATTGCCATAGAGATGGGAGGACAGGAACCACAGGAAGGGAAAGCCCAAAAGCTTGATGTCAGCCCTTCCAGTCTTGAAATCTGTGAAGGATGGAGGGTACAGGGAAGACAAAGGGAAATAAAGTATGTCAGGTACCTAGATACTTGCCGTAGTACCTCCACCTTACTCTCTCATCCCAAGCCTGTAGGGATAGGGAGAGGGGCCTTAGAAATATCCAGAGAGTTCTGATAGAACCCAGCACATAGAGGCATACATCTCTGGGTGTGGGTGTTTGGGAGGGAAGAGAAGTGGACCCTAACCTCCTAGCCGAAGCCTTGCATAAGACCACCGGCAGGCTGTTATGGCTGATTGTGCAGTACTATTTGTATAAGGGAGACTGAAAGAAGGGAAGCAAGCTGAGATAGTTATTCAGAAGATGAGGTATTTTTACAAAGAGAAATGCCAAGGTCATGAGGCCCACCTTAAGATCTAGGACTTCGGGAGGTCATTTTAGGACTAACCCCATACTAGGTTCTGAGGCTCATCCACAGCGAAGTAACAGCCACTCAGATCATGAAGAGGAAGGGTCAGGGCTCAGTTCTTCCTGTCCATTTACTTTGTGATGAGGCCGGGTTTCAAACTTGCCATCTGCCCTTTGGGGAGACACAGGAACCAGCTCAACCGGTTAAACTAAGCTTCATGTATGACATTTTGAAGGGCCACAATGGCTCTGAGCCGTGGCTGGCTGCTGCGGGGATGGAGACGACGTGGTTGGCGTCACCAGAGGTGGGCAGTCTTTTCTCTTGTCTTTCAGCACCGTCCCAGGGCCAGAGCTCCACAAAGAATGCATGAAAGAAGAATGCTCACTGGGACTGGGAGTCCAGGGTGTGTGGCAGACTCTCTGGGGCTCAAGCTGAGTTCCCACCTCCAGCTCCCGGTGGCAGTCAACTTGAGCAGTAGAGCTGTGACTGAGGGGTCCCCAGAGAACGCACATACTCGAGTGACAGACGTGACTGGCGGGTGAGGCTCCCCAGGCAAAGCTTGGAGAGCTGCAGCAACTGGTAGGCCTGGGTGGCCTCCGGGGAGCCATGACTTAGGGGCCTGCCCCTGGCTGGTGCCGAGTTTTGATGATGCACGAATTTGAGGTGCTTCTCACTTCCTCGCTAGCTTCGTTACGATCTCCTGTCTTTGTCATGATCCACACCCAGGCCTTGCCCAACAGCCAGACCCTGGCACAGCTGGTGAGGTGGGTGGCGCGCAGGCAGGACGTACCATCCGGGACCCCAGGAGCCGGCCAGAGACTGGCGTGCCAGGCATGCGTGGTAGGGGACGACCAGGTAACTAAGCCCAGTGCGTCCTCCTGAGCTGCTTCCGCAGCCCCTAGTCGTCATCTGGGCCACAGTGCACACCAGCTGGCGGGTCAGGTGCAGCGCCTCTCGTGGGCGCTGCTCCACTTGGCGGCAGCCCCTGCCCTCTTGCAAGGTGCCCCCCTTCAGCGCTGCCTCCTAGCCACCTAGCGCCTTGCAGGGCCCTGCAATGCGTGCCTCCACTGCATCCGGCGAGCTCAGTGACAGAGCAAGGGGCACTCTTATCTGAGAGAGGGACAAGCAGGGGAGAGGATCGCGAGCACACATAGATGTAAGTGTATTTATATGTTTATATATTTTACATTTATATAAATAAATAGTCTTCTTTTGGGACAGTCAGATGTGGACATACCTACATAGATGTTGTGTGTATGTAGTTGATACAGTGTTACATTAGTTTTATGTGTACAACGTAGTATAGGAAGTTTATGCATTATGTTCACCTCAAGTGTAGCTGCATATATGTTTTAAATTCTTGCAATGCAAGTGTTGCCTCCTACTGCCTAATGCCCCATCATACCTCTCTGGAAGTTTCTGAAGCATTCATAGCTTGCTAGTGAGAGTTTAAATTGGTACAATCACTTTAGAAAACAGTTTGTAATAGTTACTAAAGTTGAAGATTCATGTGTCCCTGTTCCAGGAATTTAACTTCTGGTTATTTAACCTAGAGACCCTCATGCATAAATGTACTAGGTTATAATTCAAAGAATATTTCTAGCAGTGTTTATAAGAATCAAACACTGGAAAAGCGTTGCCCATCAAAAATTAAAGTTAAGTTTAATATGGTCATGTGGCAGAGTATGCTACAATTTTAAAGTTATGTTTGATATGTTCACACAATGGGATACAATTCCTTAAAAAATAAACTAGAGTAATGTGCTTTGTATGGATTAATTTTGTATATACACCTTTTTTAAAGATTTAGTTATTTGAGAGAGAGAATGGGGAGGAAGTGGCAGGGGGCTAGAGAGTCTTAAGTCAATCGGAGCTCGATCTCAGGACTCTGAGATCATGACCTGAGCTGAAACCAAGAGTTAGTCACTTAAACAACTGCACCACCGAGGTGTCACTAATTTTGCAAATATAATGTTAAGTGCAAGAAGCAAGACAAGTGTTTCCTTATGGTATGATTTATTTGTGTAAATTTTAAAGGCAGGAAAATCTGAACTGTAATTTATATTATTTCAGTATATATATTTTGGTGTTATATCTGTACAGAAAAACAATAAATTACCTGCATAGTTTTACTGGGAGTTGGGAGTTGGAGTAAAAGGATGGTTTTCAGGGGTACACAGAAGCTTCAAGGGTGTTAGAAATGTTCAAATTTTTTACCTGGATGGTGATTACATTGCTGTTTGCTTACAACCATTCTTCACACAATTTATGTTTTACACACATATCTATAAATTGTTATAGTTTAAAATAAAAATAAAAAGTTTTTAAAAGCTGGGGAGTTTTTCAGAGGTGGGTCCCCATATAATGGCTCAAGTTTCTTATAGCAAAAGATGCACAATGAACTGAATGCCAGGACTGCCACCCATGGTTGTCATAGCCAGATGACAGGACCCTCCCCAACACTAAGAAGAACTAGATGAGACCAGAACAGTCAGAGGACTGTCAGGCCCTCTTGTGACAAGGGAAAAGGAAAACCATGAGCTGTACCAAGCACAGTCATCAGAGAGAGATACCAGCCAAATTTCCCCATGGAAGTTCATTGAGTAGACCCGACCAACCACACCTCAACAAAATCCAGAGATTATGCAGGGGATAGCCAATCTATGTATGGTTATCAGCTCCCTTCATTACCATATTATCCTACAAAACACTTGAATTTTTACCTCGGAAAGAAACAGGGTAGAGCTCTGAGTATTTATATTTAAAAAGGCTAAGTATTTACTAACAGGGAAGTTTAAATTATTATATCCACAATGCTTACCCAACTGGATTATAATTTAGATGTTTTGCCATTGTAAAGAAACTTATATCAGTAACACGCAAAATAAATTACATTTTTTGGACATCTAAATGTAGTTTGAGTAAATCTTTGGCTTAACAATAAATATGTGTGCATTTGTAAAGGAAAAAAGGAGAAGAGGCAGTCTGCATTGTTTTTAAGGACTTCATTGGAACAGTGTTGGAGTCCAATTTACCCCACTAATTAATCGCTATTGCAGATAGTTCTCTTACCTACTTTGATTCTCAAGGTTGTCCAGCTCCTAAATTTGCTGTGACAAAAAGGAGGTCTCAGTTTGCATATATACTTTGTTTCTTTTAGCTGTAGTGTATGTGCAGAATTAAACTTTATTATAATTAACACTTTAAAGAACATAAAAAATGAATATGGACATTTATGCTAATCAAATTATTGGTATCCCTTAAGAATATCACTGGAATTATGATGTAAAATAATGAAGCAATTAATGATGTTTATGAGTCTTTGAGGAAAACAAACTGCTTTAATGATTTTAAAAGGTAACTCCATATCTTATATGACATGCTATTGTGGTTTTGACCCCATAATATTTATTCTTATAGTATTAAAAGTAATAAATACCATTCTGAACTTGAATAGAAGCTTTCTATGACACACATGCTTACATGATGTATCTATAATGTAATGAAGTTGGCTCTGTATTTGGCTCTTTTTGGAACTCCTCTAAAACGAGAATCCCACTTAACATGGCTTTATACTTTCTACCCATGTTAAGATTCCAATCAGTATTGGAATGAACGAATGAACAAACAAATAATGTGAAATCTTGCATGTTCTGGAGTAGTAATTATTTTTAAGATTTACTTTTAAAGTCTATGTTTTAATGAAGTTTTAGTGTCTCTATATATATTGGCATTTATGCCCAGCTGTTACATCAATTAATGATTAAAAGCCTTTATTTCCCTTTATAGTGCCAAATCTTATTAAAAAATTTTTTACTAGGGCTTCAGAGAAATTATTTTACTTTTTCAGACTTAATACATAGCATGTATATCTGAGGATGTCAGTACTTAACCATTTTCAAATAAGCTGGCCGTCTTATCAATTGCACCTGTGAATGAGGGTGTAAACTTTTGATGTAAAACTTTCTAGAGAAGAGAATGGACAAAGAGGCTGGAAATAGGAGTTTGGGTCAGGAGTGCAGTGAGATTCCGGTTGATAATCAGTGGAAAGAACAAGCTAAAATAAATGGCCATAGGCTCCTTAATCTCTAGGGGACACAAAAATAGTGTCTTTTTCATGGGAGGAGGGGATCCAAGTGTTGAATATGAGTGAAAGTAGCAAAAGGACCAAGTAGCCAGATCTAATTCAGAGGGATGGAGATGCACAATATTGAATAGGATCTCTGATTCTGTCTCTGCTTTTATTTCCTAAGGAGTTTGAAAGGGGCAGGAGCTCAGTGCTCCTCAGGTTAGAGCAGATTTTGCAATTGCCATAAATACTAATTATGAGAGAGTCTTCCAGATGCCCTTCTTCACAGTAAAAACAGTGTGCTATGCAAATGGCAGCAAAATCAAGATTTCAAACTAACTTAGCAATCTCTTTCGGTATTGTTACTTTAGACTTAAAAACTCTTATGTTTATTCATAAGTTAACCTGTTAGCTACAAAACTGCATCAGTACCAATACAAAACCTTGAGGGGATTTTGGTATTATTAAGTAAGAAACTAGCTTAATATTTCTTGGTTTAGTTTCCCAGTGAACCTGAGACATATTGATTCAGACACTCCATAACTCTACATGTTCTCAGTCATTTTTAAATGATGTAAAGAGATCTGCATCTTATCAGCATTTCTATAGACAAAGGAAATGGAAATCAGGCTTGCCATATTAGGGTGGAAAATTTAGAAAAAGCCATATTTTACAAGTAACAGTTTATTAAAGGATTTTAACTTGTATAATTTATCAATACTATTAACATAATTGTGTTACTATTTTCCAGTTTGCTTTTTAATGTTAACACTGTGATTCTTATAATTATTCTGTAACATGCAGAGCATAGATTCTCATCAGTTGCTCTTCCCCTACAGAAGCTTACTTTAAAAAAGAAATTTTTTTTTTCTTTTCAAAAAAGGGCATTGCTTTAAAGCTGATTCAAAGTTAGTCATTCTACCTTTATTATGGTTGTTATTTTCATGATATATCTTTTGCATCTTTTAACTTTCACCTATTTTATCATCGAATCTAAAGTCAATCTCATAGATAGCAAATAAGTTGGATCTTGCTTTTTAATCCAATAAGACAGTCTTTAGTTGAATTGGTTAATTCATTAATATTTAATGTTCTTTTTGATAAAGTTGGATATATTGTTGTCCTTTGTTTTTCTCTGAGGATTCCAATTTCTATTTATTTATTTGCAGTCTGACTAAGGGTTTCTTTTAGTACTTCTTGCAAAGTTAATCAGCTGGTAACAGATTCTTTCAGTTTTTATCTGGTAATGTCTTCATTTTGCCTTCATTTTTAATAGTTTTATTGGATACAAGATTCTTGATGAACAATCTTTGTTTGTTTGTTTTGAGTATTTCTTTCTTTTTTTTTTATTTTATTTATTTATTTGACAGAGAGAGATCACAAGTAGGCAGAGAGGCAGGCAGAGAGAGAGAGAGAGAGGGAAGCAGGCTCCCTGCTGAGCAGAGAGCCCGATGCGGGACTCGATCCCAGGACCCTGAGATCATGACCTGAGCCGAAGGCAGCGGCTTAACCCACTGAGCCACCCAGGCGCCCCTGTTTTGAGTATTTCTATTTGAATATGTCACCCACTACCTTTGGCTTCCATCGTATCTTCTAAGTTGACAATCACATTGGGGTTCCTTTATATAAGACAAGTCATTTTTATCCTGCTGTGTTTAGATTTTTGCTTTGTCTT
Source organism: Martes martes (assembly GCF_963455335.1). NCBI lineage: Eukaryota > Metazoa > Chordata > Mammalia > Carnivora > Mustelidae > Martes > Martes martes. The sequence continues at coordinate 98,041,569 of NC_137889.1, forward strand.
TAGCTTTCAGCATTTTTACTATGATATGCCCGGTGTGCTCTTTTTGCATTTATCCTACTTGGAATTCATTGAACTTCTTAAATATGTAGGTTAATGTCTTTTGACAACTTGTGAAATCTTCATCTGCATTTTTATATACATATAATATGGAGATATATATACACATGTGTGTGCATATATATATACTTATATACTTGTGTTTATATATATTTGTGTGTGTACTTATATATGTAAATATATATACATATACATATATTATATATTTATATATCTGGCTTCTTCCTTTCTTCTTCTCTTCCTGGTATTTCAAATACACATGTGTTGGCATATTTAAAGGTGCCCCACATCCTCTGAAGATGTTTATTTTTCTTCATTCTATTTTCTCTCTGTTGTTTGGATTACATAATCTCTATCAATTTATTTCTTAGTTCATTGATTCTTCTACCAGTTCAAATTTGTTGTGGAGCCGTCTAATGAATTTTTTATTTCAGTTATTGTAGTTTTCAAATACAGAATATTCATCTAGTTCCTTTGATGATTTCTATATCCTTATTAACATTCTCTGAGGAGATATTGTCTTCATACTTCGTTCATACCTTTCCCTACCTTAAGCATGGTTTCTTTTCATTCTTTGAACATGTTTGTAATGGGGATTCTCAAGGTTTTGTCTATTAAATCTGACATCTGGTCTATCTCACAATTTCTGTTGCCTACTCTTTTTCCTAAGTCTGGGTCACATGTAATGTATCTCATAACTTTTATAAAATTTTATACAATATATTTTAGCAATTCAGATGCTGATTCCCCTCCATTCTCTCTGGGGTTGTTTTTATTATTTTTTGTGTGCTTATTTGTTTTGTGATTTGACTAGGCTACTTAGAAAAGTCCATTCCCAGTGTAGTGTGAAGCCTTTGGTGGCACTCCTGGGATGACATTGGTTTTACCAAAGCTCTCTGTCTCTTTCTCGAGTCTCTCTGTTAAGTTATCCTTTCACTTTAGTCTCACACCCTACTCATTTAGGTTTTATTAATTACTGGCTGATTTCTCTATTGTTTTCACCATTACTCTAGAAGTGTAAATTGCTCAGGAGTCTGGTCCAATTAAATTCAGAAAGTGGTGGTTTTTTGAGGTCAGTTTCTAAAGTTTTTCCTGTCCCCAGGAGGCTGCTGTGCAATTGTCTGTTTCTATGGTTCTCTCCTGACAATTGGATGGCCAATGGTTTAGCTTGTTGCTTTTAATTAAGAGGAGCTATTGTTGACAGCACTCCATCTTGAACTTTATTTCAAATAAAGTTATTATTATTTTTTTTAATTTGAGAGTGGCAGAGAGAGAGAATGAGCAGGGAGAGTGGCAGAGGGAGAAGCAGATCCCCGCTGAGCAGGGAGCCTGAAGTGGGGCTGGATTGTAGGATGCTGGGATCATGACCTAAACCGAAGGCAAACGCTTAACCAACTGAGCCACGAGGTGCCCCAAAACAGCTCTTTATGTAGAGCTTCAGAGTTCTCTTTTCTTATGGACTGCATCTCCTCCTGGTAGAACTCTGAGCTCTGAGTGGAGCAGTAGCCTCTGGTTTCTGTGGCTTGCCTCTCCCAAAAGGGAATGTGTGCTCTAAGAACAAGCTGCTGTGAGGACCATAGGGACCTCAGTATTCATTGTTCCCTGCACATGGAGTAGAGCCTCTGTCCTATGAGTAGGGACTGGGTGGAAAAAGGAACCCAGCTGTTACCCAGCACTCTCTAGGAATTTAGCCTCTTCAACTTGCACTTGGAATGGATGAGAAATACTGATACCTTCTGGTGAGATATGATAAAACTCAACTGGGATCTGAGGTAAGCAAGCACCTCAACTTCTTGGCCACACCTACATATAGCAGAGCTCTCATCAAGCTGAGTTTTGTGAGTGGAGAGAAGTAGTGAGTCATGACTTAAACACCAGCCTTTCTCTCTTTTGATTGAGAGAAGTAAGAACATCTTCCTTGATTCTTGAATAATTTTTTTTTTCATTTGTTGTATACCCCTGGAACAATTTCTAGAGACTAATTTGTTTTTAGTTTTATAATTTTCATTAGCTTTGCTTATTTCACTGAGGAGTGGGTCAGCAGACCTCTTCACATTGTTTTCCTGGACATGGAGCCCTTTAAGCTTCTTCTTTAAAATTTTATTTTCAGTTATTCCAAGGAAATATAAGGTAAGATGTGAAGTGGACAAATACGCTCAATTTGTCATCTTGATCTAATCCCTTTCACCTCATTTTAAGAGTTTATCTCTTCTTTCCAGGTCTCCACTGTCCCCCAGGTATAAATTGATTTGTATGGTCATATACTGGCATTTGATAGAACCAGGCCCAAAAACTCTATAAGTAAACTTAGTTTCAAATCTAGACTTCTGTACCTCCTGGTTATTTGACCTTAACAGCACATGGGTTCTTTGAATTTTTGTTCCTTCACTTGTAATAAAAGGAAAGAACACTTACCAGGTGTTGCTACAGTTAGAGATAACTTAAAATGCCAATCTAAACATGGCTTTTAGAGAATTCAAGTCACTTCATTATACTTATGAGAAATATAGGAAAGACTGTGGGAAAAATGTTACTAGTTTCATTATCTAATGAGCTTCAGACTACTCTTAAATTTGAAAAATTATCTATGCACAAAGCAATTATTGCTACACTAAAAATGTTTCAAAAAGAATGCAATTCAAACCTATTTTTTGATTCCTGATTAAACTCTATAGTGCCTTGAATTCTCATGTAAGAAGCACTTAAGAACTCATGACCGGGAAGAAGAATTTTCTTTTTCATATGAACATTCCCAGATATTTTGATGCTGTTTTTGTATAGGTTTAGACAGGCAGAATGATTTTAAGTAGGTTCCACACTGTGTGTGGAGCCCAACCTGGGGCTTGAACTCATGACCTTCAGTTCAAGACCTGAGCTGAGATCAAGAGTCAGATGCTCAACCAACTGAACCACCCAGGCACCCCAAAACAGGCAGAATGATTTTAAAATGGTAGTACCAGAAGGTTTCATTTCAGAAATCATTACTGTTTAATCCCACAGCAATGGATTCCTGTATCCAGAGAGCTTGATTTAATTCAAAGATTTGTAACTTTGGTGTTTTCATACTGTTAAGAAATGCCATATTATTATACTAAAATTTTACTGATTCTTACCCCATTTACTTGAAATCTCTAAGAATTTACACATGGGTTGAGTGTAAATTTGCCTTTGCTTTCTTTTTTGAAATGAGCTTCCTAAAATTTTGCCAAGCACAATTTAATAATGAGCCCTGCATAAAATAGGTAGCCAGTAAATAATTGCTGTACTTAATAAACGTGCTCCTGGGTGAGAGAAGCATTTGATAAGCAGAGATTTGTCATACATTTAGGCAAGTGACAATAAATTACAGATTTCTAAATATTTAGAGTAAAGGAAAGGCCTTCAGGACATGGTCTGGCAGTATCTTCTTACATCAATTGGTGCCTGATAGCTGAAAGTAGCCCTATTATGTATGTGTTCATGTGGTTTTTATATGGTTCACCAATAAACCCTTGCAGATTCTACAAGACTCCCTAGTGACAGAAAGTGGTGGTCTAGAAGTGGGTGGCATTAACTGTAACGACTTTCAGGGACACATCCTGCTTTATCCATTGAGCTTTTACTTGTGTTACAGATGGACTTCTGTATAATGTTTCATTCATTCAAACAAAGAGCCTTTGGGTGCTTAATTCTACATGTCACTTTGATGAGGCCTCAGTACCCAGCAGTACCAGAAGTTTGGTCAAACACCAGCCTGAATATTACTGCAAAGGTAATTTTTAGGTGAGAGTAACACATCAATCAATAGATTATTACTCTCAATAATGTGGGTGGGCTGTATCCAATCAGTTGAAGGCCTTAAAAGCAGACTGAGATCTCTGAGGATGAATTCTACCCTAGTCTGCCTTTGGACTTGAGTTGCAATATTATCTCTTCCCTGGGTCTCCAGCCTGCTGGTCTGTTCTCCAGATTGTGGACTTGCTGGCCTCCAGAATCATGTGAGCCAATTCTGTAAAATAAATTTCTCAGTATCTTTCTCTTTTTCTATACACATTCACATACACACATAGGTGTCTCTGTATATGCACCCATATATGTATACATACATATATATGTATGTATATATATATATACACACACACAACTATATATATACACACATATATATATATTTCAAAAAAGAAAGCAAAGGCAAATTTACACTCAACCCATGTGTAATTTCTTAGAGATTTCAAGTAAATGGCATATATATATATGTATATATAGATATGCATATATATATACACACAACTTATATATAGTTGTGTATATATATACACAATATATATATGTTGTGTGTGTGTATATATATATATATAAACACAACTATCATTTGTGTTTTCATTACTGCTGGTTGGGTTCTCTGGAAAAGAGGCCAAGATGGAGTTTGGGGTGTTAGATGTTTCATAGGGTTCAACACCTAGGAGGAGTGAGAGGAAGCAGGATTGGGCAGATAAATATATATATATGTGTATATATATATATACATGATTATGTATATATATATATACACATACACACACACACACACACGCAGCACAGACACATCTTACTGGTTCTCTTTCTCTAGAGAACACTTACTAATACAAATCTGTTGTTAAATGTATTGATTTGGTTCAACCTCATTTTTCCAGTAAGTAAGCTAAGGTACACACAGTAACAGCCTCAAGATCATACTAACATTTTGTAAGTGATCTGGGACCAGAAGCTTTGGTTTCTGATATCAATAGAGATCTTTCTTTAAGCTATTATTCTCCAGACTTTAGCATACATTAGAATCACCTGGAGCTCTTGTTATGATACAGATTACTAGCATCACTCCCTCCCTGCTAGAATTTCTGATTCAGTATGTTCAAGGAAGGACCCTGAAATTTGCATTTAATTTCTAATGAGTTTCCATGTGATGCTGACCCTGCTAGTATAGAGACCACACTTGAGCACAACTGCTCTAGACTACAGTGTAAAATGTGGGGAAGTAATGAAGGAGCTTCAGTACACAAGAAAGAAAGAAATGATTAAATAAATTATTTGGTGTAGCCTTTTTTTTTTTGGTTTCTTGACTTTATCTACTGAAATTCTCATCCATATTCCTGGGCCTCAGATTTCTTATTAATAAAATAAGGACTTTGGAGCAAGTGATATTTGGCATTCCTGCTGTTATAATAATTTATAGGACATTATAAATACTACTACTTACTTGGGAGAATTAAAGACAATATTTAAGAAAAAAATTCTGGAACTGTTTCCCTAGAACAGCAGGTAACTGTGAACTTTGCAAGTAACTGTAATTTAAATAAATTGTTTTCTCACATGCAAAAATGTCAAAAAGCAGACAACTATCATTTGTGTTTTCATTACTGCTGGTTGGGTTCTCTGGAAGAGAGGCCAAGATGGAGTTTGGGGTGTTAGATGTTTCATAGGGATCAACACCTAGGAAGAGTGAGAGGAAGCAGGATTGGGCAGATAAAAACTGTAATGAGCACCCAACAGAACCTCAGACGTTCTGACAGGGAGCCCTACAGTGACTACTGCCAGCAGAGGGTCTTGTGTTGGGCTGAAATGTCTGGGTCTGCCTCAGGGTATAAACCATCTTGCTCTGTCATTGGAAGAGTGTGGCCACACCAGGTGGCTCTCAGCAGCGGAATTAGACCCTGAAGAGCTGATGTTTGCATGCTGTCTGCTGATCCCACTCTCTAGAGCAAGCAGCCAGTCCTCCCTTAAGGGGGGTTGTGGGCAGCACATCTTATGTTTATCACACATATCAACACAAGTCCTCTGTGATTCTTTTAGCCTTTCTCATGTTCAGAAAATGGCTCCCGCAGTTGCAAGTGTCACATGCTGTTCAAAACACCAAGGAAGGAAGAAGCAGTACTCTCTATTCCTTTTATCAGGAGATCAAAATCTTTCCTAGAAACTATTGAGTTGATTTTGCTTATGCTTTGGATATTGGAAAGTTATCACATGACTAGGTCTAGCTAGAGGTTATAAAGTGGAGTAGTTAGTATCTCCAGTCACTGCACTGGAGAAATAAAAGGAAAAGGTAATTTGGAATGGATGTGGACTTTGTCACTCACTTTACCAATCACCTAAAATGCCTTCCGAGTTCCTCTGCCAGGTACTATCCGTTAAGTTCCATAAAGAGATGCAACATCTGTAGTACTATTCCCAATTCCCAAGTAAAAGCCCAAAAGCTAAATCCTTGCTTTTTCCTATACTTTTTTTCTTTCTTTTTTTCTTTTCTTTTTTCTTTTTTTCTTTTTTTTTTACATTTTCCTCAGTCATTGTCATGGCACCCAGAATTAACAGTCTAAGGCTTTAAATAATTCAGTTAACAGCAGTAAAGAATATTTTCTGGTAATATTTGTAGAATGAAGTTTTACAACATGTACATAATCCTATTGGGGAAAAAAAATAACATTCACTAAGCTTAGTGTTTTAATTTTTCCTTTGGGGCTCAAATAAGTTTTCTTCCCTATCATGGGAAAATGTATGCAGGCAACTCACAGATGTGGCTTGAACTGAAGGATACAGGGGTTGTAATTTGCATCAAGGCCACACCACCAGGACTTCTGTCATCTCCTTTTTAAGGCAGTATTATTTTATGGGATGTGCTGTTTCACTGTTAAGCCAAGGAATTTGTACTCAAACATGCAGCTACTAGCTAACAATGTAACAAAAAGATAGTAGGTGGGAGAGAAACCCTACCAATCTCAGGAATCCCTCCTGCTCTTCCGTGACAAACATTACCCCAGCCCTCCCCCACTGCTATCCCACACTTTGTGCTAATATACAAAATGAAGATGAGGAGTGACCAATGATACGTATCATCAAGTGAATAAATTATGACTAAAAATAAGGACTATGCTTTCACAATTGCTGAAGTGCATAGGAAGGAGGAGGAATATAATTACCTTATCTCTGAGGCTTGTCTGATTGAAATTTAGCAACTATTCAAACTCACTGTTCAGTACATTTATCTGTCAGGTTAGCAAATTAGACATAGGACTTGAAACTTCTTTCCAAAAATTTAGAGATTATATCAAACAGCAGAATAATATCAGAATTATAATTTAATATTAAAATTACTGTTGTAACAAACATTATGTTTTAACAGCAGTCTATAACTTTTCAAAATAATTCAGATAGCTGTTGTTTATGCTGTTCTTTCAGAAATTTAAACAAAAATTTTTGGTGTATTGGGCAAAGTGTACTGTTTTCAAAATGAAATAATAAAATGTCTCTCTTCTCCGTTAACAACCAGAATAAACCAATCAATGAGCACTTTTCAGTGAATTGACATACAGGACACAAAATAAGGTTTGGCTTAAAAACATGTTATTTTAAGTAAAAACAGTAAAGGACTCTGAAAATGATGAAACCATCAACTCCAAAAGCTGACTCTTGACTATTGACCATGTGTGACACATTTCAGACACATTATCTCATGTATAAGAAAGGTGGGGAAACTCTGAATAAAGGAGTCATAAAAAGCAAGCTATTTATAAATAACTTTTCACATGGTTTACTGTTTTAAGCCATTCCTTAACTATTTTTTTATTGTTCCTTAATTAAAATTTTATTATTTCCAGAAAGATTTCAAACATACATACTCTCGGTGTTATTTCTTTAGGGATTAGTAGTCTTTATCTTGTTTCAATATTGATTGGTTTATTTTCTTTTCTTTTGTCATAGAACATCAAGGGATATATTTTTTAAGGAGCTACTTTTCTATATTATGTTAGAATGGAATTTTTCTATTTTTGTCCTTAAAATTCCAGGAGGTATTTTTCACAAGATTAGAGATACATCTTTTAGTGTCCTCCTTACTGCTACTAAAAATAATTACATTATTTTCCTAATTAATTGTTATTCACCAAGGCTCCATGTTCAGAGAAATACATTAATTTTGACTCAGTATTAACTTTATATACATATTTTACTCAGGGTTAATTTTCTAAATAAAATCTATATCTACTCAATGTGGAAAATATGTTTGGAATATTATTTTTAAGACACAATTATACATTTGGTAATTATTAAAATGGAATCAATTGATTATATCAATTCATTATAATTAATGTACAGCATTCTCCTACTGTAGAATAATTAGATAATTAACAAGCAACAACACAGCTGAACGTATAAATTGCTTATTTTTTCTCTAAGTTCCCAAAGATATATTTTTAGACACAGGAATGACAACTTTAGAACCACAAACACATGCAGAACCTAAGATAAGCCTTTGAAAGGAGTTGATGACATGTAACCAAAGAGTTGTAATGTTAAATACTTCTGCAGTGTGAGAGGTGGCATAGTGTTCTAATGTGCAGCACAGACTCAGAACAAGACTGCCTGAGACAAAGCCAGGCTCCACTCACCATCTGTGTGCCTGTAGGCAAGTTGGCACCTCTCTGTCAATGTGGAATATTACCATACTATACTTACTAACTATTAATATACCACTGCCTTAAAGCATTACTGTAACTTCCAAAGGGACCTATTTTATTAATAGGAGCCCAGTTTAAATCCAAGGGGAATTGAGTTCAACTAATAAAGGATGGTTAAATGTTTCAAAGTATGTGCACATTATTCCCACTTTTAGACTCTGAATATTAGACCACAGTAATTTGCATATTCAAAATTTCATGTTTCTGTTCTTCAAAATTCATCTTTTTCTTTTCCATCTTTTTCTTCTTCCTTTCACCTGTAATTTGACACAAAGACAGGACAAAATGAAACTACATACTCCTAGAGCTTTTCCTAGAAATCATCTAAGTCCTGTGAACATTATACAATGACCTTTTAAATTAGAAGATTAAGAAAAATATGTCAACTATAAAAACTGAAGCCTACTCCTATTCTGTTTTATTTCCTTCCTAGGATAAAAGTCAGAAGTATTAGGATTATATTCGAAATAAATGCATGAAGAAAAACTGAACACACCTTTTTTTTTCATTTTCTTCTACCCTTCTTGTCTATTTTCATCTTTCTTACACATAAAACTTCTGTTAAACTAAAAAGATGTTATGTCAGTTTTTATTTTTCACCATGCACTCTCAATTAGCATGTGACACAACTAACAGTGCTGTCAGATGATATTAAAGATAAGCAAGATTCTAAATGGACACAAATTGAGCAATTTAATTATCTGCCACCAGTGTTATCAGGGTACCTCTGTTGTGCGTCTCTTCACCATAGGAAACAGCTGCCTGACCAATTATTCCTACCCATTTGTAGAAACTCAAGACTTCATTTTCTATCAACATAGGTACTGTCCAACTCGCAACAGGTTCTTTTTCTAGTTTACTTTATAAAGCAAACCCTAAAAAGATTATTCAATCAATTATAGGAGGATTTAAGTAAAATCAGTTTATTTTAGAAAAGGATTTATTGTTACAAGGTATAGTCAAGAACTCAGGTTAGCTGTATATATTTATCTATATGCCTTCTCTTACAGCAATGAAGACAAACAAAGATAGATATATCAGCTGTAAAAATCTATAGTTCAGGGAAGGACTTTTCTTTGTTCTAGGGAGATGAAACAATCATTGCACTAAATAAGAATTTTGTGTGTGTGTGTGTGTATACATATACACATGTATTTATACATATCTATAAAATTGCAATATTAAATAATTACAACTTCACTATGGGACTTAGTTATAAGAAATATGGGGTCTTTAAGTCTTCTGATTGGCATTGAAATATATAACATGTTAAAGAAGAAAACAATAAGAAAATACTTTTTGATCTTACACCATAGAATGACCATGGCATAAGGATAGGCGGAATTGCACCTGATTTTAAGTTTTATGTTGATTTTAAGATATTTATACCCTCAAGTCTGCCACACACAGTTATTTTATAAATCTTATTTAGTCTTAATATTTCTGCTCTGAAAGATAATTGAGCATGAGGAAGGAAGAGAGAAGCCTCAAATACCTTAGCTCTACTGTCACCGCTAGTAACCTTTCTATTCTGTTACTCAAAGGCTTTTGCATTTAGCAAGAGGTCACTTAACAGAAGAGGAAAAACACTTATTTTCTTTGAGACACAATTAATTGTTTTGCACAGTGATGGGCTTTGATTAGATCCCCTCTTAGTCCCTTTTATCTATAAACTCTATGATTAAAATATAGTATAAAAATTACCACAGATCCAGAATAGAGACACATGCAGATATTAATACGATCACTTGAAAACAATTAAAAGGGAGAGAAGGACTGAAATCTGTGTGGATGAGAGACTTTGAGGTATGAATGACAAAGTCATTGTTGAATTCTTCTTTTCTTACATCCAAGTGTATTTCAGGGGATTTCAAAAGTGACTAAAACCTGAATAATATTCATATATACTCATTGACGTTATGAATGAAAAAACCGTGACCTAAAGGGGATAAGTGAATTAAAGTCGTAACACTGGCCTTTTAGTTAGTTCTCATATTCACTCATTTAAATAAATGTTTGCTGAACACTATTGCACAGGATACTGTGTTAAACATTAGAGAACAAATACAAATGTATCATTGTCCCTACCCTCAGAAGTATTCTATGTTCTTAGGATAAAAAAAACCAATTCAAGTGGAAAATATGTCTATGGGAAATACCATGACTTTATATCATAAAAACAAAAGGGAAAGTGTTCATAATTAAAATATAGTAAAAATGGGATGTCTGGAGTCCTCAGTCAGATAAACATCTGCCTTTAGCTCAGGTAATGATCCCAGGGTCTGGGCTTGAGTCCTACATCAGGCTCCTTGCTCTGCATGGAGCCTGATTCTCCTTCTGCCTGTTGCTCCCCCTGTGTATGTTCTCTCTGTCTCTGACAAATAAATAAATAAAATCTTTTTAAAAATTAAAAATAAATAAAATATAGGAAAAGTATATGTTAACTAACTAGAACTTAAATAAAAATTTGACAAAGAAGACATAATATATTTGCATGAAAGAACATTATAAGCACATCAATTTTAGAAAATATAGAAGTAGTTTAAAATGCTCCATCAAAGAACAGTCCAATCCCATATGGCTTCCCTAGTGAATTGTCCCTAACATCTAAGGAAAGAAATACCAATTCTGTGCAAACTCTTTCAGAGAATAGAAGAGGAGGAAATAATTCCCAACTCATTTAATGAAGTCATTGTTAACCTGATACCAAAACTAGATGAATACATTTAAGGAAATAAACACTAAAAATATCTTTCATGACTCTTTATACCAAAATCCATAACAAAGTATTACCAAATCAAACCCAGCAATATGTAAAAAGGCCAATAACCAAGTTGGACTTATCTCAGTAATGCAAGGTTCATTTAACATTCAAAATTCAATGTAATTCCCAATATTCACAACATAAGAAAAACCGCATGATCATCTCAGTAGATGTCAAGAGCTTTTAACAAAATTCAGCATGTCATTTTAAAACTGAGCCACATATAATAGAAGAGAACTTCCACAAACTGAGAAACCTACAACTGACCTCATACTTAAGGATAAATATGTGATACTTTCTCCCTAGGATTAGGAATAAAGAGAAGATATCGACCCTCACTATTACCATCCAACCTTATACTGGAGGTCCTAGGTATTGCAAAAAGGAAATGAATGACATGAATGGTATAGCAATTAAAAAAAAAAAAGCAAAACAGTAAAAATGTTTTTATTTGTCTAAGACATTATTGTTCACGTAGCAGAATTTTAAGGATGCCACAAAGCAGCTACGGTTGACCCTTGAAAAACACAGGGGGTAAGGAACTGACCTCTTTCATCATCCAAAATCCACATATAACTTTTGACTCCCATAAAACAACTACAAATAACCTATTGTTGACCAAGACTTACTGATAACATAAACAGTTTATTAACACATATTATATATGTTATATGTATTCTATACTGTATTCTCACAATAAAATAAACTAGAGAAAGAAAGTATCATTAAGAAAATCAGAAGGAAGAGAAAATACATTTACAATATTGTATCCAAAGGAATCATATATAAGTGGACCCCCCCCAACACACAGTCCAAACACCTATTGTTCCAGGGTCAACTGCATTAAAAGTAATAGTTTAATTTCCACAAAGTTAATACAGAAAACTCTCCATTTTATGTAATAACAAAAATAATTAGAAAATAAAATAAAGAATATTCTAGTCACAATAGTGCCAAAATATAAAAATAACTAGTAATCAATTTAACAAAAGATAAGCAAGGCTATACACTGAAAATTATAAAGCACATTATTGAGAAAAATTAAAAACCCAAATAAATGGAGATATTTGCTACGTTCATGGATTGGAAGAATAAACCTTATTAACATGTTAATTTTTCCTAAACTGATCTATAGAATTAATGCAATCTCAATCAAAATCCTAACCACGTTTTTTGATAAAAATCAGCAAGTTGACTCTAAAAGTTATGTGAAAATGCAAACAACTCAGAAGGACCAAAATAATTTTTGAAAAGAACAAAGTGAGAGGACATACATTACCTGATTTCAAGACTTGCTGTGAAACTATAGTAATCAAGACCTGATGGCACTGGTAAAAGAATAGATATATCACATGGTCAGTAGAACACAATAGTGAATCCAGAAAAGAACCTATACATACATGGTCAATTGATATTTGTCACAGTTCCCAAAGCAATTCAATAAGGGAGAGAAGGTCTTTAAGAAATTGAGTTGGAACAACTGGATAATCAATCATGTAGAAAAAGATAAACATGAAATCTTAATATATAAAATATACAAAAATTAAATCAAAATGTATCATATACCTAATTGTAAGTGTAATATAAAACTTACAGCAGGAAAAATCTTTGAAAACTTGGATTAGGCAGTATTACTTTGGATGGAACACAAAAGGCATAAACCACAAAAGAAAAAATGAAACATGAGACTTCATTACAGTTAAGACATTTAGCTTTTCAAAAGATACAATTAAGAAACTAAAAGGCAAGTCTTATAATGTGAATATAGATATACATAGTAGCTAGTAATTGGAAAATGACTTACAATAGTACCAAAAACCTAATGTAATTGGGATAAATATCTATTATTGAGAATAATAAAGATGACTTATAATTCATTAATAATGATAATAAATAAGTCAATTAAAATGGGCATACAGATTTGGACATGTCACAAGAGAAAATAAAATGGGATGACCACTAAGCTGATGAAAAGATAATGAACATATCTTCATAAGGAAAATATAAATCATAATGAGTTACCCCTATACATTCATTAGAGTGGCTAAAATAAATAAAATTGACAGTACCAAGTATATTGGAATATAAGTGAAACAATTGGAAATCTCATATACTACTTATCAAAACATAAAAGTGGAATACCACTTTGTAAAACTTTTTAGCAGTTTCTTAAAATACTGAATACTCATCTTCAATATACCAGAGCTATTGCACTCCTAGGAATTTACCCAAGAGAAATAAAATCATGGTTCTACCCAGACTTGTATGCCAGTGTTCATATTAGCTTTATTCACAGTAGACAAAAACCCTACACATAGCATGGTCCTACACACACCATGCTATAAATTAAAACAGCATAAGATAGGGAAAGGGAACTTTCTTTGTCTTGTTCTCCATCAGATAACTGAGCAGTCCTTATGCTAAGGTGTTTTCTGTTCATGGGGCATCATGTTTGGAGTCTTGCAATATGTCATAGTGTAACAGGGGCAGGTGGTTTTGTTTGTTCAGAGCAGCAAGATGGTCATATCAGCAGTGGAAAACATCTCCTAGAAGCAGTGAAACAGTGTGAAATACTGACCTGAGTGGCATGTTGTAAACAAGGTCCAGTGAACAGTTGAGTGGAGTAGATAAACGTGAGCTGAGGTGGGAGAAGCAAAGAACAGAGGCAGGCCCATGCTGGATTTCATCTAGCCTGAGGGCATGTGCCCAGACCCATAGAAAGGATTGAGGTCCTCCTCATCAGAGTGGATAATGAGGGAATTCAGTTTGGACACTAACAGTAATGTGATCAAATTTTCATATTCTAGTAGAGAAGTTAGGGGGAAATTTAGGCTAATTAAAAATGCATGAAGGTCATTTAGGGATAATAAATTTTAATTTGATAATTCATCTACATGTTGATAGAGATTTTATAAACAAAATTTCTTCTTATAAAAATCACAAATTGAGTAAAAATGTCTGTGGGTTATAAGACTCAATATTTAAAGATATAAGTATCATCAAAATGATCTAACTTATTTACATGATCCATTAAAATCCTAGCTTTTTTTTTCAGAAATTGATAAAATAATTATAAAATTCACATGAAAATTTAAAGAGCTAAGGACAGGGGTGCCTGAGTGGCTCCATCAGTTAAGCACTCTTGATTTTGGCTGAGGTTATGATCTTAGGGTTCTGGGATCAATTCTCATGTAGGGCTTCCCACTCAGGGAGTATCTGCTTGTCTTCCTCCTCCTCTATCCCTCCCCTGTTCACACTCTCTCTCTCTCTAAAATAAATACTTTTTTTTTTTTTTAAAGAGCTAAGGACAAAGATAAAGCTAGAAAACTTAAGCTACTACCTATCAAGACCTATTGTAAAGTTATAGAAATTAAAATATTATTGGCACAAAGACATACAAATAAAAAAATGGAAATGGATGGAGAGTTTCAAATCATATCCACAATTGGATTGTCATTTGATTTCTGACAAGATACTGTGATCAGAAGCATGGACCAAGGATGAAGTTTACAGTAAATAATGCTGGATTAATTAGCCATCCATATGAATGCTAAAAATCTTGGCCTGCACTTCATGCTATGTGGAAAAGTAAATTACAGATGGATTGCACATCTAAATGTAAAAGTTAAAATATAGAACAACATCTTCATGAATCAGGACTATGTAACAATCTCTTATATAAAACACTTTAAAAAATCTCTTACCAAAATCACATATTATATACAGACATTTAAAGACTGAAAGTGAGAGGATGGAGAAGCATCTATCCTGCAAATAAATGTGAAAAGAAAGCAAGACTAGCAATACTCATATTGGACAAAATAGACTTTAAAACAAAGACTGTAACAAGAGACAAAGGGAGGCATTATATAATAATAAAGGGGACAATCTAGTAAGAAGATATAACAATTGTAGGTATTTATACACCCAACCTTGGAGCACCCACATATATAAAACAGTTAATAACAAACATAAAAGAACTGATCAATAATAATATAATAATAGTAGAAAATCCTGAAAGCAGCTTGGGACAAGAGGTCTGTAACATACAATGGTAGAAATATTAGATTGGCAGCAGACCTATCCACAGAGATCTGGCAGGCCAGAAAGGACTGACATGGTATATTCAGAGCACTAAATGAGAAAAACATGCAGCCAAGAATACTATATCCAGCTAGACTGTCACTTAAAATAGGAGGAGAGATAAAAAGTTTCCAGGACAAACAAAAACTAGAAGAATTTGCAAACACCAAATCAGACCCAAAGGAAATATTGAAATGGATCCTCTAAACAAAGAGAGAGCCTATAAGTAATATACCAGAAAGGAACGGAGACAATATACGGTAACAGTCACCTTTTAGGCATCCAAGGGCAGTAAATTCATATCTTCTTATAGTTACCCTGAATGTAAATTGGCTAAATGCCCTAACCAAAAGACACTATCAGAATGGATAAAAAAACAAAACCCATCAATATGCTACCTACAAGAAACTCATTTTAGACCCGAAGGCACCTCCAGATTAAAGTAAGGGGATGGAAAACAATTTACCATGCTAATGGACATCAGAAGAAAGCTGGGGTGGCAATCCTTATATCAGATCAATTAGATTTTAAGCCAAAGACTATAATAAGAGATGAGGAAGGACACTATATCATACTCAAAGGATCTTTCCAAAAAGAAGATCTAATAATTTTAAATATCTATGCCCCTAACATGGGAGCAGCCAACTATATAAACCAATTAAGAACAAAATCAAAGAAACACATCAACAATAATACAATAATAGTAGGAGACTTTAACACTCCCCTCACTGAAATGGACAGGTCATCCAAGCAAAAGATCAACAAGGAAATAAAGGCCTTAAATGATACATGACCAGATGGCCATCACAGTTATATTCAGAACATTCCATCCCAAAGCAACAGAATACACATTCTTCTTTAGTGCACATGGAACATTCTCCAGAATAGACCACATCCTGGGTCATAAATCAGGTCTCAACCAGTATCAAAAATTGGGATCATTCCCTGCATATTTATAGACCACAATGATCTGAAGCTAGAACTCAATCACAATAGGAAATTTGGAAAGAACCCAAATACATGGAGATTAAACAGCATCCTTCTAAAGAATGAATGGGTCAACCAGGAAATTAAACAAGAATTTTAAAAATTCATGGAAACAAATGATAATGAAAACACAATGGTTCAAAACCTGTGGGACACAGCAAAGGCAGTCCTGAGAGGAAAATATATAGCAATACAAGCCTTTCTCAAGAAACAAGAAAGGTCTCAAATACACAACCTAACCCTACACCTAAAGGAGCTGGAGAAAGAACAAAGAAAGCCTAAATCCAGCAGGAGAAGAGAAGTCATAAAGATCAGAGCAGAAATCAATGAAACAGAAACCAAAAATAAATAAATAAATAAAATAAAACAAACAAAAACAAAAATAAACAAACAAAAATAATAGAACAAATCAATGAAACTGGGAGCTGGTTCTTTGAAAGAATTAATAAGATTGATAAACCCCTAGCCAGACTTATCAAAAAGGAAAGAGAAAGGACCCAAATCAATAAAATCATGAGTGAAAGAGGAGAGATTGGGACGCCTGGGTGGCTCAGTTGGTTAAGCAGCTGCCTTTGGCTCAGGTCATGATCCCAGCGTCCTGGGATCGAGTCCCACATCAAGCTCCTTGCTTGGCGGGGAGCCTGCTTCTCCCTCTGCCTCTGCCTGTGCTCGCTCTCTCTCTCTCTCTCTCTCTCTCTGACAAATAAATAAATAAAATCTTTAAAAAAAAAAAAAAAAGAAAGAGGAGAGATCACAACCAACACCAAAGAAATACAAACAATTATAAGAACATACTATGAGCAACTCTATGACAACAAATTTGACAACCTGGAAGAAATGGATGCATTCCTAGAGACATATAAACTACCACAACTGAACCAGGAAGAAATAGAAAACCTGAACAGACCCATAACCAGTAAGGAGATTGAAACTGTCATCAGAAATCTCCAAACAAAAGCCCAGGGCCAGATGACTTCCCAGGGGAATTCTATCAAACATTTAAAGAATAATTAATTCCTATTCTCCTGAAACTTCCAAAAAATAGAAATGGAAGGAAAACTTCCAAACTCATTTTATGAGGCCAGCATCACCTTGATCCCAAAACCAGACAAGGATACCATCAAAAAAGAGAATTACAGACCAATATCCTTGAACACAGATGGGAAAATTCTCACCAATATACTAGCC
The DNA here is from genome assembly GCF_963455335.1 of Martes martes. Lineage (NCBI taxonomy): Eukaryota > Metazoa > Chordata > Mammalia > Carnivora > Mustelidae > Martes > Martes martes. The sequence goes on from NC_137889.1 coordinate 98,059,113, forward strand.
AATAGGATCCAACAGTACATTAAAAAGATTATTCACCATGACCAAGTGGGATTTATTCCAGGGCTGCAAGGTTGGTTCAACATCCGCAAATCAATCAATATGATACAATACATTAATAAAAGAAAGAACAAGAACCATGTCATACTCTCAATAGATGCTGAAAATGCATTTGACAAAATACAGCATCCCTTCATGATTAAAACTCTTCAAAGTGTAGGGATAGAGGGCGCATACCTCAATATCATCAAAGCCATGAAAAACTCACCACAAATATCATTCTCAATGGAGAAAAACTGAAAGCTTTTCCGCTAAGGTCAGGAACAAGGCAGGGATGTCCATTATCACCACTGTTATTCAACATAGTACTAAAAGTTCCAGCTTCAGCAATCAGACAACAAAAAGAAATTAAAGGCATCCGAATTGGCAAAGAAGAAGTCAAACTATCACTCTTTGCAGATGATATGATACTTTATGTGGAAAACCCAAAAGACTCCACTCCAAAACTGCTAGAACTTGTACAGGAATTCAGTAAAGTGTCAGGATATAAAATCAATGCACAGAAATCAGTTGCATTTCTTTACACTAACAACAAGACAGAAGAAAGAGAAATTAAGGAGTCAATCCCATTTACAAATGCACCCAAAACCATAAGATACCTAAGGAATAAACCTAACCAAAGACGCAAAGCATCCATACTCAGAAAACTATAAAGTACTCATGAAAGAAATTGAGGAAGACACAAAGAAATGGAAAAATGTTCCGTGCTCCTGGATTGGAAGAACTAATATTGTGAAAATGTCTGTGCTACCTAAAGCAATCTACACATTTAACGCAATCCCTATCAAAATCCCATCCATTTCTTTCAAATAAATCGAACAAATAATCCTAAAATTTATATGGAACCAGAAAATACCTTGAATAGCCAAAGGAATATTGAAAAAGAAAGCCAGAGTTGGTGGCATCACAATTCCGGACTTCAAGCTCTATTACAAAGCTGTCATCATCAAGACAGTATGGTACTGGCACAAAAATATACACATAGATCAATGGAACAGAGAGCCCAGAAATAGACCCTCAACTCTATGGTCAACTAATCTTCGACAAAGGAAGAAAGAATGTCCAATGGGAAAAAGACAGCCTCTTCAACAAATGGTGCTGGGAAAATTGGACAGCCACATGCAGAAAAATGAAATTGGACTATTTCCTTACACCCCACACAAAAATAGACTCAAAATGGATGAAGGACCTCAATGTGAGAAAGGAATCCATCAAAATCCTTGATAAGAACACAGGCATCAACCTCTTTGACCTCAGCTGCAGCAGCTTCTTCCTAGGAACATCGCCAAAGGCAAAGGAAGGAAGGGCAAAAATGAACTATTGGGATTTCATCAAGACCAAAAGCTTTTACACAGCAAAGGAAACAGTTAACAAAACCAAAAGACAACTGACAGAATGGGAGAAAATTTTTGCAAACGACATATCAGATAAAGGGCTAGTATCCAAAATCTATAAAGAGCTTAGCAAACTCAACACCCAAAGAACAAATAATCCAATCAAGAGATGGGCAGAGGACATGAACAGACATTTCTGCAAAGAAGACATCCAGATGGCCAACAGAAACATGAAAAAGTGCTCCACTTCACTTGGTATCAAGGAAATACAAATCAAAACCACAATGAGATACCACCTCACACCAGTCAGAATGGCTAAAATTAATAAGTCAGGAAACGACAGATGCTGGCGAGGATGTGGAGAAAGGGGAACCCTTCTACACTGTTGGTGGGAATGCAAGCTGGTGCAACCACTCTGGAAAACAACATGGAGGTTCCTCAAAAAGTTGAAAATGAGCTACCCTAATACCCAGCAATTGCACTATTGGGTATTTACCCTAAAGATACAGTCGTAGTGATCCGAAGGGGCATGTGCACCCGAATGTTTATAGCAGCGATGTCCACAATAGCCAAACTATGGAAAGAACCTAGATGTCCATCAACAGATGAATGGATAAAGAAGAGGTGAGAGATATATATATATATATACACACACACACACACACACACACACACACACATACATATACATATACAATGGAATACTATGCAGCCATCAAAAGAAATGAAATCTTGCCATTTGTGATGACGTGGATGGAACTAGAGGGTATTATGCTTAGCGAAATAAGTCAGTAAGAGAAAGACAACTATCATATGATCTCCCTGATATGAGGAAGTGGAAATGCAACGTGGGGGGTTTGGGGGTAGGAAAAGAATAAATGAAACAGGATGGGATCAGGAGGGAGACAAACAATAAACTCTTAATCTCACAAAACAAACTGAGGGTTACTGAGGGGAGAGGGGTCAGGAGTGGGTGGTGGGGTTATGAACACTGGGGAGGGTACATGCTATGGTGAGTGCTCTGAAGTGTGTAAACCTGGTGATTCACAGACTTGTATCCCTGGGGCTAAAAATACCTTATATGTTTATAAAAGAATTAAAAAATGTTTTAAAAAAGCTGAAAACTATACTCCATAAATGGTAAAACATACATAATTATAACATTTACACAATGGAATACTGTCTGTGTAGAATGAAAACAAACTATAACCATAGGCAAAGATAAGGATTAATCTCACAAATACAATTTTGAAGCAGATAAACAAAGAATATATGTTTCTATCTATAAAAATTACAGAATCAGGCAGAATCAGGGTATAGTGTTACATGAAGGTGTTCTAACTTGTGAGTGGATGTTTGGAAAGGGACTTGTTAGGACTTGCAGTGGTAGAACTTACCCTGTTGTAATGTTCTGTTTCTTGCTCTGGGTACTGATTTATAAGGGTGTGTTCAATTTGTAAAAGTTGATCAATTTGTATACTCCTGATCTGTGTCTGTATGTATCTTATACTTTTTTTTTTAAGATTTTATTTCTTTATTTGACAGAGATCACAAGCAGGCAGAGAGGCAGGCAGAGAGAGAGGGGGAAGCAGGCTCCCCGCTGAGCAGAGAGCCCAATGCGGGACTCGATCCCAGGACCCCGAGATCATGACCTGAGCCAAAGGCTGAGACTTTAACCCACTGAGCCACCCAGGCGCCCCTGTATCTTATACTTTATTAAAAAGCCTAAAATTTTTCAGATCTTTGAATATGATGTTTTTTTTCTATATATTTTCTTTATTAAGTGAGTTCAAATAGTTTCGTTAATATGTGTTTAAAAAAAAAAAAACCTTTATTTTAAGTAGCATGTGGGGCGTGTGGCTAGGATAAATTATTATAGCAGCTAGATCCACAAAGCAAAGTTGAAATTAAAAAGTCCTTTTGTTCTTGTAAGCTTAGGAGTGGAGGTTAGGGAAATGTCAGTCCACTTTAGCTCAGGAAAGGCTACCCAATGGACATGAAACCTTAAGGGTATTAATGAATCAGCTGCATGAAGTGGCTGAAAGATCAGCCTATACAAAGACCCTGAGGTAGGAGAAGCCTTGGTAGTTTGTCAAACAAAAAACTATGTCTCGCATAGAGTGTGAAAAAAGGAGAGTGATATGCATTGAGACTGGTGTGACAGGCTAGAACCAGATCATGGAAAGCCTTGTGGCCATGATAAGGAGTTTGGGTTTTATGCTTATGATAGGCAATCACTGAAGTATTTACACAATAAAAAAGGAAAGAGGGGCACCTGGGTGGCTCTGTCAGTTAAGGGTTGGCCTTTAGCTCAGGTCATGATCACAGGGTCCTGGGCCCTGCTCAGTGGGGAGTCTGCTTCTCTTTCTCCTTCTGCCCTTCCCCCCACTCATGCTTGCTCACTCTCACTCACTCTCTCTCTCTAATAAATGAATAAAATCCTTAAAAAAAAAAAGAAAAGAAAAGAGTTGACATATTTTTAAAACATGACAGTAGATAGCCATGAGAACAGACTGGAGAGGGACAAAAGTGGAAAAGGTGGATCTGTTAGAAGTCCACTGTAATAGTGTGTAAGAGATGATGAGGAAGTTTAGAATGGAAGACATAAGGATATACCTACTTCTATAATACCTGTGTTTTCATTATAAACATTCTTGTAATTATAATTAGTTATCTGACTCATTTATTATCTAACCAATTTTAAAATTTTAAAATATGTGTCCATATTTTTCTACTTTACCAAGGAATGTTGAACACATATCTAGTCACAAATATTTCTCAAGAAGATAGGGTCTTTCTGTGACCTTTTCATAACTGTGGGGAATATAGAGGAATGTGATAAGCCAGATTTCCACTTTGGCATCCTTCAACATCATGCCAGTCAGTGCAAGATCTGTCCTAAGGGCCCCAAGGTTTGAATCTACTATTCAATCTCTCAAATATGTGACAAAATAGAAATACCTTTAAAATGGTGACATAGATTTCTAAACTCAAAGGGCTTATATATTGTTGGAATAACCCACAGCTATGTTAAGAAAATCTATTACCTGGCTCGCTAGTGTTTTAGTATACCACCTTATGGGTTCAGTTTTCTATTTAGAAGACATTTAGCCTTAGATCCTGCTATAAGAGCAGCAGCAGTTGACATGCTAAGCAAACAGTTCTTTACAGAGGCTAGTACATCCTGTAGGCTGATCTCATTCTGTGTAGCTGAGAACTATAAAAAAGAGAATGTATTGCCAGACAGCATAATAGGTATACCATAAATATGTGTTGAATTGAATGACCCTCTATTCGTTTCCACTATAATTTCTGTGAGATATTTGCAGAATAGAACATCTAATCCAATGCCCAGTAAAAAGAACAATGAAATCTAACTGTTTAGTGGCAGCATGGTGTGAGACAGAAAGAGACGAGGGGACCTGTGGTTTCTTTCCACCCTCTTTCACTTTCTAGTTGTGTGACCAGAGCAACCACAACAAACTCTCTGAGGCTAAATTTTCTCATGTACACAACAAGAAACACTAACAGCCTCCTAGCTCCCAAAGCCTGGAATGATCAGGTAAGACAGTGTGCGCGCGCGCACACACACACACTTGAACTCAGTCAGTGCTGTTAACTTTCACTACCGAAAAAATAATTTTTCCTTTGCCTATCGTAAATCTGTTTGAATTTAATTTTTCCTCATAAGCCCCAGGAAATGATGCAAATACTTTTTAATTCAATCCACTTAATCTTGTGAATTTTAAAAACATACATTTTAAATAACACATAGCTATAGCACTTCATTAGGGTCCTTCACTGAGTTCATGGATTTTAATATTTTTAAAAAAAACCTTTTTACGTCATAATTCTAGGAAGTGAAATTCTCAATGTAGGAGCTCATATGGATGTATTTTTTTGGTTATTTATTTATTTATTTATTTATTTTTCTTTTTTAGCAAAACATAAAACAGCCAGACAGGAGCATTTCCTTTTTAGGCTCTGATCTGCTTTCTGTGAAGTGCACACTTACCTGTTCTTTCCAGGACAGAGAGAGAGGAGTAAGACAAAACGCACATTTCAGGGTGCGATATTTCACAACACTGAAAAGATGCTTTTACTGCGGAGCTTCAGAAAGCTAATGAAATGATTATTTAAGGTTGGAGAACAGCGATGTCTCTCTTTCCTCCTCTTTCAAAGAGGGCAGGGGTTCTGCTTACCCCAGGAAAACAGGGAGTGAACACTGTATCTTCTCTCTCCAACGATTTACTTAATCTTTAATACTGAAGCTAAAGTTATTAATATATGTTGGTGCAACCACTGTCCTAGTGTCTGAAGCCTCAAAGCCCAGGAACACGTTCCACCCCCACAGTTCTCAACATACAGGTAAGAAGGCAATGGCTTCTTAAGAGTTTTTACATGTGTTAACTCATGAAGTTTTTCCCACAGCTCTGTGGACTAGGTCTTTATAGAGGAGGAAACTGAGACATAGAGATGTTAAGTGACTTTCACACAGTCTTGTAGCTAGGAGATAGTGAAGGCAGAAACTACATCTGGGACAGGGATTCCATCTTTCTCCACTCGTCAAGTGACCTGGTTTGTGAAGTGCCCAAAAGCTTGCAGATAGATGTATTTGAAAACTACTTTGCAGCCCTAGCTGTACCAAGAGGAGATTCAGGGAGGAAGGGAATGTCTCTATTTTGCCTTACATTGCAGCCAGCTTCTACAGTATAACATTACTGGGAGTTGCCACCGCATCAAGGATGAAATCCATATTGAAATCTTCTTTTGGCACCTTGTGTCTCTCCCTTTGTTTGAAAGATCCTGGAGGAGGAGTGTTGGCTAGGGCCCTCTAGTTACCAACAAATTAGATGAGAAGGATGAACCTAATGGGGTAGAAACAACTTATTTGGACTTATCTTAAACACACACGTATACACAGGTACACATACTTACCATAACATGCAAAGAAAATTACAAATCATGTACATTTGTGCATTGATTATAAAATGACTATTAATTGCATAGTAGTAGTTAGGGTCCCATCCTCTCCAGGTCTTATTTTTCCTTATTGGTTTATTGGGGTTTTGTTCTTTTGTTTATTTAGGCAGTGTTTACTTATTTGTGATAAACTATAAATTTGTATATACTACCCAGAATCATCAGAGGAGATCAGTATCTTGAGTTGAGGTTTTGCATACTAAAGAGAATTTGCAGTTGGTGTAAAGTCTAATTTATTTCTCTTAAGTTTCATTGAAATTCAATTCACTAATAATTAGTGCATCATTAGCTTCAGATGCAGAGTTCAGTTATTCCTCAGTTGCATATAACACTCAGTGCTCATCACATCATGTGCCCGCCTTAATGCTCATCACCCTATTACCCTATTCTCCCACTTCCCTCTCTTCCAGCAAAGGTCAGTTTGTTTCCTGTAGTTAAGAGTCTCTTATGGTTTCTCTCCCTCTCTAATTTTGTCTTCTTTTGTTTCTCCCTCCTATCCCCTATGATCCTCTATTTTGTTTCTTAAATTCCACATGTGAGTGAAATCATATGATAATTGTCTTTCTCTGATTGACTTATTTTGCTTAGCATAATCCCCTCTAGTTCCATCTATATTGTTGCAAATGGTAAGATTACATTTTTTTTTGATAGCTGAGTGATATTCCATTTGTGTGTGTGTGTGTGTGTGTGTGTGTGTGTGTGTGTGTTTACTGCAACCCCACATCCTTTTTATCCATTCATCTGTGGATGGACATCTGGGCTTTTTCCACAGTTTGACTATTTTGGACATCGCTGCTATAAACATTGGGTGCAGGTGCCTCTTCAGATCACTATATTTGTATCTTTGGGGTAAATACCTAGTAGTGTAATTGCTCAGTCATAGGATAGCTCTATATTTAACTTTTTCAGGAACCACCATACTCTTTTCTCTAGGGATTGTTCTAGCTTGTATTCCCACCAACATTGTAAGAGGGTTCCCTTTTCTCTACATCCTTGCCGAAATATTATATAAAACGCATATATATTTAAATTCAAACCTCAAATGGAAATAAGCTAATATTAATCATATCCATATCATGTCCATATTCTCTATATAACCACAAGAACCAAATAAATTTGATACTATTATGGCCAGTTTTATAGATTATGCATTAGAAATTAAAGATTAAAAAACTGAGTCTAGAGAGATTACTCTTTTGCCAGAACATACAGTAGTGAATTATAGAGCCAATATTCCAAGCTTTGTGGACACAAAAGACTATGCAACATTACCCCTGTGATCTGGGCTTCATTTTATCTACTATTCCTTTTTAATACTTTCCAGTGACATTAACTGCCAAAACCTTCCAGATGCAAATCTTGTCTGGAACATCATATGTAGAGTATATTTAGGGTTGATAATTATCTAGAATACTTTCATTCATAGCTGAAAAATAATTGTCTTTAGAGTTATTTAGTACCTTTTAAGTTTGACTTCCTCCTGTTGGGCTTGAATAAGTAACTATTTACTTTTTAAAAATGCTGTTGCCCCAGGGTTTGGTAAAGTAAACTCTACATTGCTATTGTGTGCTCGTATTGTATAGAAGGTACCTGACTTCCGGTAGTATCACTGCCTATTAATGTAGCTGCCAGTCAATACATTTCAAGTCTGATAGTTCTCTGAAGAAACTCAATGTTAAGCTAGGCATAGAGAGAATCTAGATGGCCTTTTTGAAAAATATTTTCAGCCACATTTCTAAAATTATCAAGAAACCCAAGCTATGTTTTTTAAGCGTTTGGGGGTGGGGGCGGAGAGTAAGGAAAAGAGAAAAAGTGTCCCCTCATTTTAAGCAAGTTCCTTTCAAACGACCAGAGTGTCATTTTTTCCCCCTTTACTTTAAAGTAAAAACTCAGGGTGCCTGGTAGTTCAGTCAGTTGAGCATCTGCCTTCAGCTCAGATCATGATCCCAGAGACCAGGAATTGAATCCTGCCTTGGGCTCCCTGCTCTGTGGAGAGTCGTCTTCTCCCTCTGTCCCTCCCCACTGCTTGTGCTTTCTCTCTCTCTCTCTCTCTCTCATTCTCACTCTCATGCTCTCTTAAATAAATAAATAAATAAATAAATAAATAAATAAATCTTTAAAGTAAAAACTTCACGAAGGTAGTAGTTGCCATAGAGGAAAAGAAACTAAAGTCACCCACCAATCAATCCCCAAAATCTCAGGGGAAAATATTGTTACTCAGTTTTTGAGGGGCCCCTTTGACAAAGTTGAAATCTGAGTAAGAAATAGCAGAAAAAAAATCTAGTCAGAAGAAATATCTAGTTTTAAAATAATTGCAAAGCAATTAAAAATGTTAAAGGACTATGACTGATGCTGTGATATATTTATTGTTGCAGTGGACATGTCTTCCCTGAACTAAGACCATCACACTCTTTCAAACAACCCAGTAAGCACACATTACATGATCACAGCTTTCAGTTGCTTTTGATTTAGGCTGGATTGGAACCAGTGACCTAGAAGCAAAGAGTGTCATATTCCATTACTAAATGTCTTTGCTCGTCAGTTATCCTCAGTTCTTTTTTTCCCTTAATCATTTTTATTAGCAACATTCCCAATTTTATCAGACGATTTGAAAGATCTCAAGAATGTGCCCTGACACAAATTATAGCTATTGTTTACACTACCTTCTTATAAAGACAGACTATCCCCACGTGCGAGATTCACCTTGAATTATGCCAGCTGCCATCCTATTTCAGTATTTGTTCTTCTTTTATTCTCTGTTATAGTCTCCAAATGACATTAGATGTGGTTGGAATGACAAGTGCCTTTTCAGCTCCACAAGTGAAGGTGAATTCAAGAAGGAGCCTACAAACACCTGTCCATCATAACCAGGGCAACCTAGCCCCAGGAGTAGAGCTATGTAAATTGATCTCAAAATGCTCTCTCTGCTCTCATTGGGTATTTTTTTCATTTTCACCTCATAGCCTCTCAAAGCTTTCTAGTACACAATGTAAAAAAAAAAACAAAAAAAAAAACAAAAAAAAAAAACTCACCCTTGTTCCTTCATATTTTTTCAGTGGACTAATGCCAAAATAAAAGAACAGAAACTGGTGTTCTTTTTTTTTTTTCTTTGGGCCCTATATATTTTTCCGTAGACTTACATTTCTTGGAATGCCTGACATGTCTACAGTGATCTGAGAAATAGAATGCCTAGATAGAAAAGGAAGTAGATCAATATTGCTTTAACAGAGAAAATGGTTCATGAAGACACATTGGTACATAATTAAACATAACAAACATTTCCCAAGGACAGATCTCTCTAACTCAACAAAATCAAACTCACATTCCCTTGTGCTTTACCCTGATGAGAACTTCATAACTTTGGAGTGCTGTAAAGGGATTTAGAAGACAAGTATGATAGCTATTTATAGAAAATGATAGGCATCCAGCTTTGAGATAAACTTGAACGTAAAACAAATATCTTTAGAGGAAATGGTATGGACAGTGTAAGCATGAAAGAATAATATGTTGAGGCAAACGGTTTGCATTTAATCTTAGTTTTTGAGGTTTCATGCTTCCCACAGTTCCTATAGTTCCCATTTATTGCAATTTCCTTACTAAGTGAAAAAAAGAAGACTCATAATCAAATCTATAAAGATGAAGATAAAAAAACAGTGTTTTTGTTTTAGGGATAATTTATATCAACACATCATATTTCTTACAACTAAAGATATTTGGAACTGTGATACATGGATATATCAACTCCACAATGTGCATTTCTTAATTCGCATCCTTCAAAAGCAGGTGCTAAAGCAAATATTAGAACACAAGTAGAGTATCTGGAAGATGATCTTGGGGAACACAATGAAGGAGTTAACAGGTGAGAAATAAAAGGGAGGAAAGCCAATAAAACTGTATTAATGAGTGGGTTACTGATGTGGGAAAAGGAAGCTCAGTCCTACTCTGACCCCTCTAAGAGATTTCATAGCATTATTTCACCAAGAGAAGAAAAGACCGAACTGTGTACCCACTGCCATTGATTTGTTGAGCAGTGCTCCTGGTGGCATTAACTCCCTGCCAGGCACAGTCCAGAGGCAAAGACTGGTCCCTAGAAAGAGGGAGCAGAAAGCTATAGGTATGAATAAAATCTGCTTGCCAGAATAGAGCCTGAGGTCAGAGGTAACTGGGGAATATAAGAGGAGTTCCCACATGGTCAGTAAACCGCATACAGAAAACCCTAATGCAAGGGAGAGCAGGACAAAGGAGACCACTATCTAGATAGATGATATTTTTAAAAATTGAGAGAGCACTCAGCAGTAGCAGTAAAAGAGGGCTACAAGTTCTCATTTCCCCCAGTGTCATTATCTGTATCTATTTACAGTTTTGATGGGTAAGAACTCCTCCCTCAAGAGAAAACTCTCTTTAACACTTTCCCCTTTACTACAAATATTTAGAGGCGTGATGTTTGTTGTTCACTAAATACCACTGTCAAGCTGTCAAACTCTATTTTCAAGGCAGCTCATTTTATAAAGATATATGACTTCAGGCTCAAGGGAGGTTTAACGTGATTGACACCAGTGTCCATGAGTGCGGGTGTCCAGGCTTCTATCTGCTCTCTGGAGTTGAAGGGGACCCTTGGACTATTGACTAGGTAGGGCTGTTTGCTCTGGAAGGGCAGTGCAGATGGGGTTGACTCAAGTTTCAGGGCTCAGGCCGATGTCAGTGCTACTGTGTAAACAATGAGAGATATTCTGACTTCTGTGACAGAGAAGTCTTTTTTTTTTTTTAATAATACTGAAAATCACTGCTGATGTGCTTCCTTAGCATGGTGATGCTGTGATGGTCTGGGACACTGGCTTGTCTCCCACTTGGCTCCCTAGAAGCAAGAACACGGACAGTTCTGACCTGGCTGAAGAATGGACAATCCCTCACTGCACACTTCAGTCATGTCCACATTGCCATTCCTCTTCTCTCTCCTACAGAAGTCCACAGAGCCATATCCTTGATAGACTTCCCTTAGCTTTAGACTTTCTATTTCTTGTGGGGATGAGGGAGGAGGAAGTCTGGCTCATCTGCTCATCTTTTCACTTTTTCTTGTGGTTTAAACTTCATCCCTAGAGACTACAGGGCTCAGACATTTGGGCCTCACCCAGAACAACAACAAATCGAAGACCTTAACTCCAATACCAATATTTGGAAAATAAAAACACCAAGAATTGTTCTCCTTGGTCTCAGATTCTTTGTAGCATCCATTACCTGAAACAGGCCATTGGCGTGACCCGGATAGCTGAATGGCAAGGTGGGCCCACTGGACACCAATAAGGAAAATTTCAAATAATACTTCAGAGTTTTATCCTCCCACAAAAATCAGCTATAACCTGGAATCATAAGCAATCTCTATATACATTACAGACACTATGTGATAAGGATAAAAGTGTATAAATCGGCATACATCGAAATGGTTTCAGTTGGAAGTTTTATTTACTATGTGGTTTAGCTAATAATATGATTTAGACTTAAATTTTATTTTAATGAACCAATAATGATATTTTAAAATGTGCCTGAAATATAAGTCCACACATAACTTTTATAAAAAGCGGTGATCCATATTTCACAAATGTATTTCTTCTCTTATGAGTTCAAGATAATATACAGGTTTGCAAATTTGTTTCCATTCCACTAAGTTATGGACAAAATACATGGCTTCTTAATTTTTCTATTAAATTATCTGATCTTCTTCACAATATCCTCTCCCCATCCCCCACATGAGCAAAACTGAACTTAACTTAGTATATGTTGCTTATCTTATAATTTAAATAGTATCTTTAGTTGACTTATTCTCATTTAGATGAACTGGAAAGCTTTACAAATTTCTCACTCTCCCCTTATCTCCAAGTTCTTATTGTTTTTTGTTTGTTTGTTTGTTTGTTTTTCTCGGATGGTGTCTGGATGTGAGGGACTAGTAGCACCATATGTGATAAGCAGGAGGTGGGTAGTTCTCCAGAAGTCTGTTAATCCAGGCAGGTTCTCAGTGTCCTGACTGGTGTCCAGTTAAGTGTGACTGGTCTATGCTGAAAGCCAGACTAGTGACAAATGAAGGATGCTGCTCTGCCCTTTGGCATTGTGTAAGGTTTTGCTGGTATAATCTCCAGGATGTGTATCCCTGTCAGAACGACAGGTCCTGGGCTGTGATCCTCCTGAGTTGAGGACCACCTTAGAACAATTTTTGATCTCCTTACGTGTCTGACTTGGGCTGTCTGCTGTGTAGTCCGTGGCTTCAGTCCACATTGCCTCTTCAGTGGCAAACTCCTTAGTCAGGACCTCTAGTCAGACTACTAACACCCTTAATACACTATGACGCAGCTTCTGAGCTGTGTTTACTCCAAAAAGTAGATGGAAGCATCTGCCCAATAAGATGTACCACAGATTTACTGTTTATATGATTTGTGTGAGAAGTTTCTATGCCATATTTTCCTTTCAGAGTCTGAAAAGGAAAGGAGAAAGCCCTTCTGCTCCTAGCATCACCCAGGTAGGCATAGATGTTTCTATAGATTTCTGGCTTCTCAGGTTATAAGTTTACATGTTTGATACAGCCAGTTCTGTTCTAACAAAAGGGAATAGTGAGTTATCAGAATCTGTTATTCTAGAATTTAGATGTGACAGATTCAAGGAATGGGTCTGTATGGTTTGTTGTTTCGCCACCTCAAGGACTACACATAAGTACTTGATCAGTATTTGTTGAATGAAGGTGTGGATGAACGATAATAATTTATGATTTTTCTCAAACTGCACAAGTGGTACAAGACTTGCTTCAGAGGTGAAGGAGTTCACTTGTGTCACAGTGCTCTTTGCCTGAGCCCAGGATGTGCTCTTCGCGTGTCATTTTCCTAAAATTTTCCTTAAGACCCTAAAGAAGAGCCAGCAGCCTTGCTATGAAAGAGTCTCCAACAGAAACAGAAAATGGAGCCGACAGCCTTGTTTGTATTGGTCACCGGCAGTCGTACTCAGAGCTCTTTGACTTCAGCGGGTGTTTGCTTCTTGAAATTCTGGCACAGGCAGCTGCTGTGGAGCTGTCTCCAGATTGTGGACATCAGCATTCCCACATGGCAGCCGCGGTGTGGGGAGGGCTGTAAACGCTGCTTTCCACATCCGGCAGCACCCTCAATGAACATGGCCAGTGTAGGTGCTGCTCTCATTAGCAGTGGCCACAGAATATGCCTGCAAGGCCTGTTAGAAGAGGCAGAGAGGAAACTGAGAAATTGTGTGGACGACTAGAGGGACGGTATGTGCAGAGGATCAGAGGTTTGAAAGAGGAATCTGAGGGCTTTTGTCAGAGGTGACCAAAGAGCTAGAATGCGGTTTTATGCTTCTAATTGTGGTCAAATTTTTTATTTTAAAGGTAAAAAATGAAATGACCTAGAAATCCTGTCATGCTTGTGTGTCTGTGTGTGTGTGTGTGTGTGTGTGTGTGCATTCAGATATAATTCAGTGACAAAACTGACAGCAAATTCAAGGTGCCGGTCCTATTTTTACTCCTATTAAGTCTTGAGCATCTGTATAATTACTACAGCTTTCAGAAATTCCATTTTCTCATTTTAATTGAAGATATCAATACCCGTCCTGCTTACCTCATGTTCTTGTTATAAGGATAAAACAGGATAATGCTTATGAAAATCTTGATGAATTAGAATGCTTTACAATTGCAAGAATTATAGTTTTCCAAATTAATTTGGTGAATAATTTATTGAGTAGTTTGGTAACAAGGAACAAAGATTCAATCAAACTAGCTTCAGAAAAATAGAATGACATTTTCTGAATACAGCAAGTCCATGGATCTCAAAGGCCAGGCGATAATCAGAGTCAGGCTTCACGTGAATAGCAACTAGAAATGGAAACATGAAGGATTAAAGCTCTTCTCTCACTTCTCTGGGGTCATAGGATTTCTCTTCGTGCTCTGCTTTCTGTGAGTCTATCCCATTCATTTCTCTCTTAACTGTTTTCCTCTGAGGTTTTTCTCCCTTATAACCTCTCATACGCAGTGACTCATCTTTGCCATTGCAGTTCTAACTCTACCTTTTGTTTCCTTTTTTTTTTTTTTTTTTAACTCAAGCATACACCTTTCACTGTAACTCTCCTTTCTCTACCTAGTGCTTCAAATTTCTGAGATAGGGAGCTGTCACATAAATCATGAGTTATCAGTCACTCTGTGACTGTTAGATCTGATTAAACTGGACTTCCTCAGTGTTCCCATTATCTATGGCTGGAACAATGTGAACAAAGGGGTATTCCCTATCTCCTCATGGTGGCTATAAGGAGAAGCAAATTATTTGAGAACAGGTTAGGGTAGAGCAAGCAGTTTGCAATGCAGAGAAAATCCTTTGCTAGGTCAGTTTGTGAGGGGGTCTTAGTCTTCCTGGGCTGCTATAACAGAAATACCCTAAACAAGGTGGCTTAAACAATAAGTATTTATGTCTCATAGCTCTCTAGACTGGGAAGTCTAAGATTAAGGTGCGGGCAGATTCGGAGTTTGGTGAGGACCTGCTTCCTATTTCGTAGATGGCAGTCTGCAGTGTCTTTTATGAGGGCACTAATCCCAGTCATGAGGGTTCCATCTTCATGATCTGATCACTCCAAGGACTCCACCTCCTAATACTATCACATTGGTGGTGAGGATTTCGACATGTGAATTTTAGGAAGATACGAACTTTCAGTCCATGACAAGAGGGCAACAGTGGAATGACATGAGACCACTGGTTAATGGGCATAATTGTTAGAATTGTGGAAGAAGATACAGGCAAAAAAACATTAGAAGGAAGAAAAAAATGGTTTCACCAACTTTAGAATTTTGCTTAGCTCTGCCTCTGAGTATTATCTTTCCTACTGAATATTTCTTTTTTGTTGTTGTTGACAGAAATGAAAGGGTACATGGATATAGGTAAATGAAATATAAAATATTATTGGAGTTTTTGTATTTTAATTTATAAAGTATTATAGAACTTTGATGTGACAGCAGGTTTTCCTTCCTACTTATGTTCTTTTAAAATGTATCCCCCTTCTTTGGGTACATACATTATTAGCCTTTGGAAGGTATTAAGGAACCCATACTTTTTCTTAATGGATAGAGCAAATATTCACACACAAATGACTAAACATTTATAACATCACTAAAGTGACATTTGATGAAAGATGCCAAAAAACTTACACATGATTTTATTTTTTAACAAACATTTAACATTTTTCTTTCTTTAAATTTTTATTTTTTAATTTCTTTTCAGTGTTCCAGAATTCATTGCTTATACACCACACCCAGTGCTCCATGCAATATGTGCCCTCCTTAATACCCACCACCAGGCTCACCCACCCCCCTCACCCCCCCTCCCCTCCAAAACTCTCAATTAGTTTCTCAGAATCCACAGTCTCTCATGGTTCGTCTCCCCCTTTTTCTTAATTTTTTTCTTCTCTTTGGAATATCTTTACCTTTCTTGTCCCTGAGGCACTTTGATTGAAGAGATTTTGCTCCTTGTTGCTTTGCACCTCTAAGTGGAGATCAGGTCCCATTGATTCCTCTGGGTTGACAAATGACACAAATGTTAGTTATCCTTTCTGTCTCTGTGTATGAAGTCCAAATGCATTATGTCATGGTGCAAAACTGCATATGAAATCAATAAACTCGAGGAAAATGGCCATAAAACAACAATTCTTTAAGTCAAGGGAAAGTAAATTGCTTGTGCTGCCCAGATAGTTTGGGATTTGTTGCCTATTTCCATAAGAGAGGTTTTCTTTCCAATAACTTCAGGCTTAGGAATTATAGTTAGTCACCATAAGCCTAAAAGTCTGATGCATTAATCATTATATATGTTCTTTTTCTTTGCATCTTGTTTTATTTATGGAAATCATTTTGCTAGAGTAATACCATAAGCTATACAACTTGTTTTCATGAGGAATTGAAGTTTTAAAAAATAGATCAAAATAAAACTAGTGATGAAATGCCATTTGAAAAGTACCCTGAAGAAATTACTCTTTATTAGTTTTGATAAATGTGTCCCAGGTTTACTTAGAGGTTGGAAGTTTGGCTATATTTATAAATCATCATTTAACACTCTAGGGACTTTTTGAAGTTAACATTTTGGACCATCACTTCTTTTGTTCTAATCCCAAACTCATCTAACTGTTTTTATCTTATATCACTTATTAAATAGCACCTATGAGAGCTTATCATAAAGGAAAGCATGAAAATGTGATAGGGAAGATTTTCAAAACTGTATTTCATCCCAGAATCTTCAAAAGAGAAAAAAAAAGAAAGCAATAATCCGATTGAGGTTGTGACTATAGAAATGCTGCCCATACTAATGTGAATTCATTTTACTAAAATTTCAAATGTAAAAATTTTCAGTACAATAAATGCTTTTTATCAGTTTCTTTGTAGTGTCTCTAATACATCTCCAGTTGCCATATATATCTTCTCATTAACATGTGGGTTGTTCCAGTCACCTCAGCTATGGATTCAACCATAAGAATTTTTTTTAAATATTTTATTTATTTATTTGACAGAGAGAGATTACAAGTAGGCAGACAAAGAGAGACAGAGAGACAGAAAGGCAGGCAGAGGGAGAGAGGAGGAAGCAGGCTCCTTGCTAAGCAGAGAGCCCAATGCGGGACTTGATCCCAGGACCCTGAGATCATGACCTGAGCCGAAGGCAGAGGCTTAACGCACTGAGCCACCCAGGTGCCCAACAATAAGAATTTTAATTAAAACATACTGAGTAATTCTCGTGAGTGAAAAATCTAATCTATATTAACTCAGGACCCAAGTCATAAGCTTTTCTATAAACTGGCAATCAAAGTTGCTGATATTCCATCTTATTACTAGTAGGTATATAATCTTAATGTTAGTAATAAGAAATTAATAATAGCCTAAAACTTATTTTGTTTTTTTAATTGCTAGTAACTCTATTATTAATTATTGATTAGCTTTTTAAAAATGAAGTCAGTTTTTGAAAGAATATTATCAATAGATGCAGGAGTCCAGAGACACACACATTCAGGAACAATCCTGGTCATTAAATAAGAAAAAAAATCAATAATTAAGATTACCAAGTTTAATAACTTTCACTGAAAAAAATAGTTCAAATTTATTTAGAGTTTACTAAATTTTGAGCATGTTCTAAATTGTGTACAACCATCCTTTTGTGTCATCTCTACAATAATTCTATATAGTACATATAGATATCTCCATTTTATAGCTAGAGAAACAAAGCAACAAAAAATTTTTTTCTCAAGGTTATACAGCTAAGAAGTGGTGAATCCAAGATTTAAAGCAAATCTGACATTCAAAGCCTGGGCTTCATCCCCACACTTTTCTATGGTTAAAGAAAAACAAGTCTAGCAAGAGTTTTATTTTGATATATTTAATGTGCATATACAATAAAGTTAAGTTCCCTGCTAACACTTCATATTTGGTATATTTGGTATGCAGATAGGACATCTTGTTCTCCAAAAGCATATGAGTGCCCCTCTTCCATGTTCCCCCATATCCATTCCATCCTTACCTATCCAATTCTATGTTCCAAGAGTCTGGGGCTGCCTTTCCCTCTCACTTTCTAGTTGGATTTGGCAAATGGGAGGAATCAGCTAGAGATGAGAACTCTGGAGGAAAGAGTGCCTGGGATATTGATTCAAACCCATTCCTTCTTCATGAAAGACTACTATTTTGGCAGTGGCTCACTTTCTATGACAGCAGCCCTTGTCCAGTTGTGTGAGACCATACCCTTCACTTGTCACTTCAGACCTAGGGACAGTAATAGCTTTATCTTCTCCCCAGCTCTGAAAAGCACCTTTTATTAAATTTGTCTCAATTATCCCTCTGGGTGTGTAAACTCTTTTCTTCTGAGATCCTAATTAACATATAATCCTTGAGAGTTAATCAGGGAGCTTCTTCCCAGGGAGTGATTATTTGTTTTAGCTGGATAGTCATGCTGCAAAAAAGAACAAATAGAAATTCTGGACAGTGTATAAGAATCCTGGGAAGGATCTAGCAATATTAATCACCAATTCTAAAGTTGTACAGACTTGAATCTGGTTGTAGTCATCATCCATACCCAAGAGGTATTACTCATGGAGTCTTAGACCTGGGTTAGCAGTGCGTTTTCTAGGAGATAAAAGGTATCATTGTTGTAGATCAAAAGATCCATCCAGGATAATTTGAAGAGCACTAAAAGAGATTAGGTAAGGTGTACTAAATATCCATACTGATGTGAAGCTCTGTTTACCCACCCTGGCACAATGGGTATAGAACAGTATCTTTGTATCATATCTGGGCAGTGTGCCCACAGGAACAAATTATTCTTGATGGAGACAGGGCAGGGGTGGGCAAGAACTCTTGTCAGAAATGCATCTCTGTCTGACGAGGGGAGAGATTCAAAAAGTATTCTTCTGTGGTTGATCCTATACTCAATGAGATTTCACATTTTAAGCAATGAAGTTGATGACAGAATGTCAATGACACTAAAAGTGTAAACAACACATCCAAAGAAGACATGAATCTAAAAAAAACTCTAAAAATATCATTTTGCAAAAATATCATGAAATTCATTAAGTAGAGCTCAGGACAATATGCTTAGCCAGAAGAAAATGAAACTACACAAATTCTATATGAAGAAAACTTAGTTGTGGAAAAGCAAGCCAGAAAAGGAGTAATGAGAACCATTCAGAAAATGACTTTAGAATGATATCCAATACATGATGTTAGCTGATGCAATATCTTTAATGGATTTTAAATTAGAGTTTCTTAAATATACAGTTTATAAATTATGCAAAGAGTAGTAGAGATAATATCTTCAAGTGATTGTGAAAGATTCTATATATTAATTCCTTGGTAAAAAAAAATTGCTGTCCTATTAATCCATTGTTACAAAACAAACCGTTCCAGAATTGTAGTGGCTTAAAGTGACAACTCTTTATTTGTTCATGTTTCTGTGAGTTAGCATTTGGGTTGGGTTAAATGGGTGGTTCTTCTGCTAGTCTCAACTGAATTATATATTTAGCTGCAGTTATCTAGTGCCTCCAGGGAGGCTAGGTGGTCCAAAGCCCTATACCCACATTGGGCGTCTGGTGCACTTGTGGTTGGGTTTCTCCTTCCAGTGGTCTCTTGTCCTCAAGGAGCCTATCCCAAGCTTCTTTACAGGGTTACAGGTTGTTCTGAAAGGGGTAGAGCAAGTAATCCCAAGGCCTGGATCCAGAAGTTGCATAGTATCAATTCTACCACATTCTGTTGGTCAAATATCTCAGACCCAGCTCAGAATCAGAAGTGAAAATAGACTCTACCACTTGATGGAAAAATGCTGGTCACATTTCAAGGGAACATATGTACAGATACAGGAATTACCTATGGTCATCTTTTGCAACAGATCACAGATATATATATATATATATATATATATAAATTATATATTATCCTCATTATATGTATAATTAAATAAAATTTTAAGTTTATTAAGGTATCAATCCTGAATAATACCCAGTCATAGGACTGATTTTTTGGTCTTTTATATATTTGGGGGACATATATTCAAGTCTTTTCTGTTCTCACATATACAAAGTAAAACAAATCCCAAGACTGTCATTCATTATTTTACATTTATGACCCCATGTACTAGTCTTTCTGATTTCCAGTTAAATGGGAAGAATCCCAACCAAAGACTTTAAATAAAACCACAAATGCAGGTTAAATTCTATCAGTTAAGATTATCATACTTTAAAAATTTTTCTTAAGTATTTGAAGTAATTTCATGATGAGAAATGTTTATAGAAAGTAATCTGTAATTGAAATACATGGGAAAGATAGATTATGTGTCACACTTAGAGGCACTTATAATTTAATGACTTCCAACTGACTATCATGTTCTGTGCCCTCAGCAAACAGCAGCTTTTGCTCTCCAAATTGTTTCTTCCTCCTCATTCTTTGGATGGCAGTCACTGGAGCCAGAGGCTAACAATGGAAGATGTTCTTCTAACAGTAACATCTTGTTGCATTGTAAAATTAGCCATGCATTAGTAGCTTTTTGCTTTTAGTTAAACTTTAATTGTGAAGAAATGAGATGGATGTACAGCACTTGTTGAAGGATATATTTTCTTCATAGAGGAAAAATGTCAAGATGTTTATATGCATGAAGTTAAAATGAGAGAACCACTGTAACGTGTATTTCCATGAATATTATACATTTTAAAGAATTATATCAGAATTATAAAATATTCTCTTTTTTGCTACAAAGAAAATGAAGAAAATGTGAAGTAAAATACTGTTGTCATTACATACATAACAGAAGCCCAACAACCAATATGTCTTCCAGGTTCTTGAAACCCAATACCTTCCTTAGGGATTTCTGCTCTAGCTTTACCATAAGAGAGCACATCTGTGGCTACTCTTGGCATGAGAGAGCTAAGCTTCTCTGCAAACTTTGGTTGTCAAGCTTATTTCTACTTCACTCAGAGAGAAAAAGGTAGAGAATCTGTGATGTAGGTTATAGTGTCACTAAGACCAAGGAAAACATTGCTCTCAATAACTGAGGTTAACCTTAGGTACTATAGAAAGGGATTTAAGAAGAAACAGAGACTAGGCTAGATGTGTGGGGTGGCTCTTTATCTAGTAATTGTCTTCAGGATGTCTCAGAAGCTGATAGATGTTTTGACTAAGTTTGGTGCCCATTTTTTTAAAGATTTTATTTATTTATTTGACAGAGAGAGATCACAAGTAGGCAGAGAGGCAGGCAGAGAGAGAGGGGGAAGCAGGCTCCCCACTGACAGAGAGCCAGATGCAGGGCTCAATCCCAGGACCCCAGGATCATGACCTGAGCTGAAGGCAGAGGCTTAACCCACTGAGCCACCGAGGCACCCCTGGTGCCCATTTTATACCTAATATGAAATCTACTAATTCACTTATCTGGATAGTCCATGTAAAATATTTCTCATACCATAAATGATCCAGATTATCCTTTTGTATATGTTTAGAATCAAATATATTTCTAAATAAAAAAGTTATTGTAGTTGATATGGAAAACACAGACTTATTTTTTCTTGCTCTCTATACTTCAGAAGTCAGAAAGTGAGTATTTCAGTTGTGTAAAGTTAGGAATTTTCTACTAAATTCTTTAATCCAGTTTCTCATATTGAACTTTTTAAATTAATATATGAAATAAAATAGTTTTGTACAAATTTGCTTTTCTAGAAACTAATTATATGGCTACTGTCTACTTTATCCTCTAAGAATATAGTAGTATTCTTAGGAAAAATCCCCAAGACTTTCTCCACCCAAATTAGAAAACATGCCAGACTTGCATCTCCATTCTATAGCACTTGTGAACTAAATCTTGGAGAACTGTGTGCCCAGATCTGATTCTAACCTAAACTTTAGTACCTACAGTTTAAATCATTATTCAGTACTAAAGTGGTTTATATTATAACTTCAAGGACAAGAATAATTTTCTTAGTAAAAGTTGCTGTTTCATATTAATTGAGTTTCAGATATAATTACATGTCAAGTCATTTACATGTTAGGTTTCTGAATTTTTTTCTTTCTCTTGGTATAAAATACTTAAAGTAAGTTATAAAGAGTAATGGGGGGGACCTTACTTATTTGACTTGTAGAGAGAAATGTCAACTTTATGGAATAGGAGGTAGGTAAGAAAGGACTGAAAATAAAATGTAACATTGAAAAATAAGCCACCAGGCATCAAACCTCCTGCTTCTATTAGTTAGGTCTTCAGTTTCCAAAGATTTTTCTGAGACAAAATTGTTTCTCAAGGAAACTTCAGAAACAAACAACAAAGAAAGACCAAAAGAAATTTAAAAAAATGCTGTGGTTGAATTAATTTTAAAAATCAGTGCACATTTTATTCCTCAGTATGGAGATTCAAGCATAAGTTACCACATTAGAGACTCTGAAAAGTTTCTCAGAAAAGAAAGCTATCTTACTTTAACTCATCGTTTTCCAATATTTCATCATCACAGAACACCATTTTCTCATAATAGCTATTAATATCCTGAAGCCAAATGTTTCCCTGGACGCTTGGGAAATGTTCAGAAAGAATGAAAATATCTTAGCCTGGATGCTTAAGACCTGCTCTTTTATAGGAAAGTTTCATAGATTCTGATTATTTAGAAGCAAATTCATTTTAAAGTTGTCAAAATTTCATCCCTGAAATTGTAAAAGTATTGACTGAACTTATTATTCATGCAGAGCAACCCAAGAGAATAATTTTAACAAGTGCAATTAAGTCAGATGCATGAATTAATTTCAAATAACAAACTATTTTTGGAAAAGGAGCATTTTGGAAAAAAAAGTCAAGGATATCATGGTGTTTTAACTAATAACTATCTTACTTTGATTCTGGGAAAAAATAATATATGTATAAGGAAATTTAGACACTCTACTTAAAATTTTCAGGAGATGGTGTGTGGTTTAACTATCCTTAGAGTATCCATGATGTTTCCTTAGACATCCTGAAGAAGGTATAGGTAGAATTAGGAATTACAGGTGCACTAACAAAACATTGTACTTCATAACGGTTTCAGTAATCTGTGTAATTCAAATCAGTTAATATTTATTGAGTGACTACTATATGCAATTCCCTGTGAAAGCTTTATAACAGCTTGTTTCCTAGGCTTGATCCTACATCACCTTATTTTATTCTAATATCAGCACTCAGAAGCTATTCTCAGTACAGATGAGAAAGCTAAAATCCATAGAAATTAATTGCCTTGTCAAAAGCTTCATAGTTGGTAAGTGGTAGAGTCAAACTATAGACCCAGATGTTCTTGCATTATCTCCAGGGATCTGTCCACATGATTGTGGACATCATAGATTTTACCATGTGAAAGATTTCAGGGCATTGCTGTTAAGAATGTGTGCTCCAGAGACTGACTGGGCTCCGATTCTGTCACTGCCATTTCATTGTGTGTAGCTTTGGGAACATAGCTTAATTTCTTTGAACATAGTGTCATATTCATTAAATGGGAATAACCTTTAGAAGGACTGAGTTGATAAATGTGAAATACTTAGAGCAACACCTACCACATAATAAATGCTCTCTTACTATTAGCCAGAACAATTTTAGTAGCTTTGGACTTTTGCAGGAAGAGGAAATCAATTAGTTATTTCTTTTTTCTTTTTTTATTGACTTTTTAATATTTATGATTATCTATAAACATTGTCAAAGATTCATGAAACTCTACAGTTGTGTTTTCTTATTAAATCTTAAAGACTGCTCACTTTGACTTTTGTAACTTATTCTTTTGATATTTTCTTCCATACTTTAAATACCTTGCAATTTATTTTTATTTTTATATTTTAACAGTGTAAGAATTGTCATTGGACTGTCATGATGGAAAATTAGGATTTAGCTCTGTCATACAGCTACCTCTACATCACATATTCATGCTTCTAATTTCCCTTTTATCCCAATATATACAGAGCAATTTTTGGTCTATTTTGTATTCAACTTTATGTGACCCAGTGCTATTCATAGTAACCTATGAATAACTCTTCCTTTACTGCAGAACTTTTGTTTTCCTTGGAGTTAATGATCACCTCTAATTTCCTGCTTTGTTTTCCATATACTTATCACTAACTTATTCTATTCTTTTCCATTTATACAATTCTCTTATTAATATACTAAATGCATTCAGTATTCTATGAATTTTCATATTCTTAAGCCTCCTTATTGGAAGGTAAGAAAGGAATACACTTTTTCATCCTAAGGTTTCCTTTGTGGTTGCTTTGTGCTTAAACTTATGACCTCTGCTTTCAGGTTTACTCCCTTGATTTGAAGATGTTCATCCTCTCATGGCTTCCAAAAATAAGTGCTTTGGAGTACATAATTGAGACATTGCCTGTATAAAAATGTATACGTTTTTCTTTCACATTCAAATGATAGTTTAGCTTGTTTAGATTCTAATTTGAAACATTTTATGCTAAAAATATCATATTGTTCTTAGCTTTCAATGCTGTTACAAAAAAAGTTCAAGAAGAATAATTTTAACCTTTAGAGTGAGATCTTTTTTTCTCTTTCTCTCTAAAAACCTTTTCTTGTCTTTGTTCTAAAATTTTATGCAAATGTGTCTTTTTGAATCTATTTTCATCTGATGTGGTAGCATTGGATTATAATTCAATAAATAAAACAAATATCTATGAAGCCATACTGGCATAAACAAATAAAAGTATCTGTGGGTTTTTTAAATAGGAAATTTCCTCAAAATACTTTGTTAATACGTTGTTAATATTCTTTCTCTGTCTTCCCTCTTGGATGCCTGATCTTTTGAAGTCTCTTCTGATTTTCTTAACCTCTACTATTTTCTCTTCAGTTAACTTTCTACCATCTAGGAGATTTCTTCAACTTAATCTATAAATGCTTTTACTGAGTCTTTCTATTCGCATCATTTTAATTTGCAACAGGCATTTTTTTTGTTGTTCCATAAATGCTATTTTTATAACATTAGGCCCTTGTTTCATGGGTCAATATATTTTCTTACCTCTCTCCAAGTATCATTAGCATTTCTTTTCCTTTGTAAGTTTTTATTTTGTAAACTTACAAAAAAGTTTCAAATCAGTAGTGTTGTCATATACTCACACTTATTCCCCTCTAATGCTAACAACACCTTATATGACCATTGCACAATGATCAAAACTAAAAATAATAATAATAATAATAACCTTGATAAAATACTATAAACTGAACTACAGACTTCATCCAGATTTTACCAGTTTTTTTCTCTAATGCCCATATTTTTTCCAAGATTCTCCATTGCACTTGATCATTATGTCTGCTTAGTTTCTTTTCAGTGTGACAGCTACTCAGTCTTTGTCTTTCCTGACCTTACTTTAAAGAGTATTGATCAGTTGTTTTGTAACATATCATTCAGTATGGGCTTATGTGATGTTCTTCCATGATTAGATTGAGGTTGTGGATTTTGGATAAAACTGTCAAGGTAATGTGCCCTTCTCTGTTTATCGTATCAGAGATACATGACATTGATATGTCTTATTACTGATGATGTTTACCTTGGTCACCTAAATAGTCCAAAACTGTGTTTTATCCAATATAAAAGTAGTATTCTTTTTTTTAAAACTTGCAGTTAATAATTATTTTAGGGGAGATTCCTGAGACTGCAATATCTTGAAAGGTCATTTGCAGTTTCATTTTAGTGTCCATTGCCATTGGTGGATATTTCTCACAGTAATTATTATTGTGTTTAATTTCAATTTCTATTTTTGCATGCCTTCTGCAACTATTGAAGTTATTTTATAAGGAAGAGTTGTGTCTTCTACTTCTTATTTGTCTATTTATTTATGTAAGTATACACTCAAGGATATTTATTTTATTCTTTCAGTTTAGTCCAGTACTATTATATTTTATCTTCTTGCTCTAATAGTTCTAGATTTGGTCCTTGGCAGTCATTTCAGATTTGTTCTGGTGACCTTTCACCAGATTTGCTCTGGTGGCCTTTCACATCTATCTATTTTTAAGCACTTCCTTACTTCAGAAATTTCACAAAGTACACAAAAAAACACAAAAACTTGCTCTAGTCTCATCTTGTGGTTACCCTCTCTCAAACCTGGAATCTACCACTTTCCTGAGGAGTCCTGGTTCTATTTATCAAATAATGGCATTTAGAAACTAAATCTTGGCCCCAAGGCTACCATTGCTTCTAGAACCTCTCACTGGCTAGACCTCAAAAATACATGTGTAAACAGTAAATCATGCACATACATGCACACGCAAATATACATCTATATTCTCATGTCTGTTTAAGTGTGTGTGTATGTACACACATATGTATATGTGCATTAATTTATATTGATAGCTTCAATTCTGATCTAACACTGCAGAGTTCATCTAGCCTTTCCTCTTTCTATATCTATAACATCTTTGTCCAAAACAGAGAAATCTCTCTCACTGTACATTATTTATGATATATTCATTTATTTATTCAGCCTTACAATACGTGTAAAATAGCTCCAAAATTCTAACCTCATATTCCTGTGATCATCAAACTAGAGCATTTGTGCTCTATTTTGTTGTTGTTGTTTTGTTAGCCTTGTAGAATCCAAGTGAAATGCTATTTTCTAAAGTAACTTACTGTATTAGCTTCCTACGGCTGCCATAACAAAGTGCCAAAAACTGAATGGCTTAAAACAACAGAAATTTATTGTCCCACAGTTTTGGAAGTTAGAAGTCTGAAATCAAGGTGGCTGAGGTGTCATGCTCTCTGTGATGGCTCTAGGGAGAAATTCTTCCTGCTTCATCTAGCTTATGTTGTTTGCAGCAATTCTCAGTGTTCCTTGGCTGGTAGATACATCATTCTGGTTTTATGGCCATCTCATAGTGTATCTTCAAATTCTCTTCTCTGTGTGTGTCTGTGTTTCCAAATAGCCCCCTTTAATGAGAACACTGGTCATATGATTAGGCCCCGTCCTAATGACCTCATTTTAATCTGATTATCTCTGTAAAAACCGCATCTTCAAATAAGGTCATATTCATAGTTACTAGAGGTTAGGACTTCAACATTACTTTTTTAGGGGACACAATTCAAGTCCTTTATTATGATGATATTATCCACATGTAATACATTCAGATTCATGTATAACAGTTTATATGCTCTTTTGGGTTCCACTTACATTCTGGTGATTTTTTTAAGTAGTATACAATAAACTTTATTCTTTATGATGTATAGTTGTGTGGGTTTTGGCAAATGCATAATGTCATGTATCCACCACCACAGTCGTAATACTGAACAGTTCCATCATTGGCCAGTTTGTCCCCTATTACTCTTTTGTAGCTTTCCTCACCTCTAGCCACTAACAACTGTTTTATTTAACAAAAGTTTTATTTCCCCTATATGTACTTTTTTCTAAGGTTTTATTCTGTTGTTTGGTGTATTTTTTGTTTGTTTTAGCTTCTTTCTTTGATATTAAAGGATTTACCAAAAGTGATGATGTTTGGCTATCTGTTTACATTTAAGAGTTGGAGAACCAAATGCCAACTAGAAGCTCTGCCTATGTGATACTGTGTGATGTCTGTGAACTATGGGTGACTTCAGAGTAGAGTATCTGGGCCATTTCCTTGAGAGAGCATCTGATATTAATATATTTTCTCTTGACCTTGTCTCATTTTCTAGAGAAAGCACTTCTAAATTCATGATAAAAAGGTTTAATCCTATCTGTAACCACAAAAATTCCTGGAGTCTGGTGGAGATAAATGTGTAAGAGGTCACAGACATATATAACATAGCACTTCCTTTATTCAAAAAAAAAAAAAAATCTCAGGAAAAAAATGAAACAAGAAGAAACTAGAGAGGGAGACAAACCACAAGAGACTCAATCTCAGGAAACAAACTGAGGGTTTCTAGAAGGGAGTGGAATGGGAGGGATGGGGTGGCTGGGTGATGGACATTGGGGAGGGTATGTGCTATGGTGAGTGCCGTGAATTGTATAAGACTGATGAATCACAGACCTGTATCCC
Organism: Martes martes; assembly: GCF_963455335.1. Taxonomy (NCBI): domain Eukaryota; kingdom Metazoa; phylum Chordata; class Mammalia; order Carnivora; family Mustelidae; genus Martes; species Martes martes. The sequence goes on from NC_137889.1 coordinate 98,086,981, forward strand.
TGAAACAAATAATACATTATATTAAAAAAAAAAAAATCCCAGTCTCAACTATACCTAGGATGCCCCCAGGCTGGAGACTTTCAGTATAATCTTCTTTAGACAATGAACATTATCACAGGTTGAATTGTGTCCCCTCAAAATTCATATGTTGAATTCCCTTTAAAAAAAAATTACATATTTATTTGAGAGAGGGAGAGAGAGCAGGAGAAAGAGAGAGAGATCACAAGCATGGGGGAGGGGGAGAATTTGAAGCAGATTCCCCTTGAACAGGGAGCCCAATGTGGGACTCCATCCCAGGATCCTGGATTATGACCTGAGCCGAAGGCAGATGCTTAACGGACTGAGCCACCCAGGTGCCCCATATGTTGAATTCCTAACACCCTCAGAATGTGACCTTATTTTGAGATACAGAATTTTTACATAGGTAATCGAGTTAAAATAAGGTTGGGCCCTAATCTAAAATTGTCTTCCCTGTGATGCATAGCATACAGACTGATTCCACTTAATTCATAAGTATATAATAGAATTTGTCACATTGCATTATGGTTAGTTATTTCTATTGTTTGAATATTGTGCATGGTGAGGGGAAATAATTTATTTTTGCATTTCTAAATCTGCTGTTTCTTTAAGAGCCAAAAATATTGCCTTGTGTGGAGGACCCACACCAAGAAATGCATATTTTGTTGTTGGGAAAAGTAACAAAAAAAATCTAGTGTTTCCTGAGTGACAACTGCTGCATGGGTAGGGTGGGGGGAGACAGTATCAATGAAAAGCTTGTTTAACTTTTTCTTAAAAAGACTTTCCCCACATTCTCTAGATTATAGCTCCGTCTTGACCCTTACTTCCAGAAGTACCTAGTGTTGTTTATCCTCACCCTTTCAGGGATTCTGTGGGTATTTTGCTTCTTAAAATCTTGCTGCCATGGAATTCAACTTTCTCAGTTCTATTTAATCAGTCACCGTTTTTCAATTTCCAACATATATATTGGAAATTTTATTTGGACTTTTGAGTTTATGACCAAAAGATACAAATCTATGATATCATTTTTGTGGGGTTTGAGGAAGGAATGAAAGTTAATGTCCTGAGTTCAACTCACCATGTTTGAAAGGAAACATGTGATTTTTATTTTTTTCTAAACAGATGGTTGAAGCTTTCCCCAAATTCCTTATTATAGGGAATAAAAGTTATAATAGAAAGAGCTTAGGCTTTGGAATCAGAGATAAATATGGGTCTGAAATATAACTTCATGTGACTCCAACTTCAAGATGGATGACAGATAAGGAAAAAGGAGGCCAAACAAAAGGAGATAATTTCAGAGGTTACTGCATTAATTCGTGTGAGATAAACTGAAAGCCCTGAAAGGTGTTGTGAGAGTGAGTTCAAGAGAAATAAATGATATAAGAAATATGTAGGAAGTGGTATTTATAGAATGAGTGATCAAATAATATTTATAGAATGAGTCAAGCATGGCTTCAGTGTTTCTGCTTTGGGAATTTGGTAGGACACTGATGTCATTTTCTAAGGAAACAAAAAGAAGAACTTTGGGGAAGCTTCTGAGTTTAGCTGAAATTTTTCCATCTTGTATTGAGTGGTAAGTACATCTGTATTTACGATGCCTGTATCCTTCAATAAGAAAGACTAGAGAGCTCTATTCTAAAGACGTTTTAAAGATAAGTATTTGAGAGTTTTTAACATGTAAACTGGTGTTACCATGAATATAGATTTGATCACCCTGAGGGTGCATAAAGGTTGAGAAGAAAGGTAGGGAAAGAATTCTGAGGTCTGTTATCATTCAGGGTACATAACTTCCTTTCTTATTTGTGCCCAGCTTCCAAACTGAGAAACTGGACCAGGCCATGATAAATAATTGAGTTCATTATAAGAGTTGCTAAGAAGAGCATACTTTCCTTTTTGGCAAGGTCCACGCATTGAGTAATGCTCAAATTTCTTCTTCGGGATGAAAGAAGACAAAATAGCAACACTGTTTAACATGTTAGAGTTGCCAATAACCTGTTACCACATTTTCTCAACAACATTTAACTCTCAAGAAAAAGAAAAGTCTTTATATGGCATATTCATTACAGAAGGTTAGAGAAAAAAAAAATTATAAGAAAATAAATCTATAACTTGCTATCCATCACCAAGAGTAAAAGATTTTAATACTTTGTCATATTTCTTTAGGCTCTTATGTCTTACATAATTAATAAAAGTATGATTATATTCTGTATTCAAGATTATATCTTTATCATTTAACATTATGTATTATGAAATTTCTTAGAATTATTGTTAAGTAATACTTTTTTTTTCCAGAAGAAAATCTGCAAAGGATTCAATACCATTTTGATTTTAATTTGAGAAAAAATCACTTTTGAGTGAATGTCAAGTTTTCCATAATTTTTCTCATTCTTGAAATCCAAGCCATTTGGATAACATTCACACATTTACAGTATTTTCTCTTGGCCAATGTTTGTAACACCTTATGTTTTCACTTTTAAAAGTAAGAAGATTCTCATCTGTCTGCATTGTTTATAGGGTACTCACGAACACTAGCAAATACATTGACTAAAGATTAGAGTAATAAATAATAGAGCTATGGACTAGCAGCTGCTTTTAACCAACATTCTCACAATTCTTTATAAGCTTGGTACTGATCCTTGCATACATTTGAGAGTACATTGCTCACCTTGTGAGAGGTACATTAACTCTTTCAAGTCCCAAGGGCGCCATTTAGTAAATGACTTCTTTAGTGCTCTCAATGTACCTTAGTGCCCTGAAAGAGACACGTTAATCTTCAGAACATCCCATGAGTACATAGGTCAGGAAATGGAATTTTCTTGGTTTTCTCAGCACAGAACATTATGAAGCTTACTTTATTACACAGGCAATTCTCATTGGATTCTATTTTCCTAAGTTTCACCGAGCTTTAAGGCCTTAAAAAGAAAGACAAATTTATTCACACAGAAGACTGTTTCAGTTGAATTCCTAGAGTAACTGGAAAGAGAAACCCTAACTCTGATAGCGTCATCAGAGTCATTCTGAGAAGCTCATTACAGAAAGAGCACATTTAAGTCATTTAAGGAAAATGCAGATATAAAAATGATGTGAAAACTAAAGACAGCCATCAACTTTGTACTTACTAGAATTTGCTGATTACTGGACAAAAGAAGGGTATTTTATGATTTATCACCCAAGAAGAAAACAATTATGATTACTTTCATCAATTCAATTTATAGGACATAAGGTGATTTTGTATAAGTTCCTAAGTTAAAATGAAATATAATCAGTGTGAAAAATTTATAGACTGGTGTATTTAAAACTGTGGGATATTTTTCCTTTAGTTTTTCTATTTGTTACCAGATTTCTCAAAATGCAATGATATTGTAATGCCTAGATATTAGGTCACTACTTTTTATTCCTTTTCCAATTTTGACTATCTACAAAGTAAAGAGCAATATAAGAATTCTATACATTTTCTTATTAATATCATCTGCTTTTAATTTAGTAAAATTCCATATTGGGGGAGTCTCATCTTCCCAAATATAATTCTAGGAGAAACAAAAACAGGGCTCTTCAAGGCATGCCTTCTTTGGAATATGAAAATGCATATTATATTAGTCTAATCACTGGCACTTAATTAAGGCTCAATGTTAGCCAAAGTTGTTGAAAGTAAATAAATAAATAAATAAATAAATAAATGAAAATATTGGAATGTACTCAAACCTGTTTAAAACTCAGAAGCTTTCTGAAAACATTCATAACTATTTTTAACTTTTTTTCTGAATCTGAAAAATCTCAACCGTGAGGTTCACCAATTTCTCCCAATAGCATGCCTATAGGAAGGAAGAGGCAAATAGTAGTCCTTGGCCTTGAAAATCTGTGTTCTGAGAATGGCTCCTGGGGAAGGGGTGAGGAAGTAGTCTGTAGGTTCTATTGAAATGTGCAAAGGAGAATGGCAAATTCCAATTTAGCCCAGGCCTGTGAACAGAGACTGGTGGGAGGGAAGTTGCATAGACTCTGCAGGAGTCTCCAGAAGGTTTTAGGACCCCCATAAAGGGGAGGCAGCAGGGTGATCACAGGTTCTCCATTCACTCTATAGAAGAATGACAGCACTGGCTAAGAGTTTAGAGGGCCAGATCCAGCACTTGGTAACTAGGGATAGTTACGAGTTAGTCAGTATGTCAAGCAAAAATTTAGGCTAGGGAAGTCTTCATTTCTTTGGCAGAAAACTTGGAATATAATGAGAATGTTGAGACAGATACTATTTAGAGAAACTAGTGAAATGCATTGTGATAGGAGGCATTCAGGGGCACAGAAATTACAAGTACTAAATTATAAAACTAGTTCCTGTGTTGGTGGTTACACAACCAAAATCTCTTCTGCTTATATGCAGAGATTTGCTTCCTACTTTGAGTTGAGACTTCAAAAAATCAGCCTACAGAGTATTTCACTGAAGTAATTATGTCCAAAACTCTCTTATTTGATGTTGCACTTTTAATAGTACATTGTGACAATAAATTTACTGTTATGTAGTATTCAACATACATTGTTTCAATTTTTATGGTAACTTTGCAATAGTATAATTATCCCCATTTTATACAATAGAATTGAAATTCAGAGATATTTAGGCATCAGTATCCCATTGACCTGGGATAACTCATCAGTCTGTTTAGCTCCAAAGGGTTTCTATCACACTGCTTTTTAAAAATATTTCTTTAATTTCCAGATAATTAACATACAATGTAATATTAGTTTCAGGTGTACAATATACTGATGTAACAGATCCATATATCACCAGTGCTCATCAAAAGTGCGCTCCTTAATCCTTATTCACCTATTTAATTCATCCCCCATCCACCTTCCCTCCAGTAACCATCCGTCTGCTCTCTATAGTTAAGAGTCTGTTAAAAGATCTTTTTTCTTAAAGATTTTTTTTATTTATTTGAGAGAGAGAAAGAGAGAGAATGTGAGCTGGGGTGGAGGGACAGAAGGAGAAGGAGAAACAGGCTCCCCACCAAGCAGGTCTGATGTGGGGCTGGGTCCCAGAACCTCGGGAATATGAGCTAAGCCAAAGACAGACGTTTAACTGACTGAGCCATCCAGACACCCCTAAGAATCTGTTTCTTGGTTTGCCTCTCTCTCTCTTTTTTCCTCTTTGCTCATTTGTTTATTTATTAAATTTCACATATGAATAAAATCATATAGTATTTATCTCTGATTGACTTATTTCACTTAGCATTATACTCTCCCATCCATGTCTTTGCAAATTGCAAGATTTTATTTATTGAGATTTTATGACTGAGTAATATTTCATTGTGTGTGTGTGTGTGTGTGTGTGTGTGTGTGTAATTTCTTTATCAGTTCATCAATTGGCGGACATTCAGGCTGTTTCCATAATTTAGTTATTGTAAACAGTGCTTCTATAAACTTAAGTTCTATAAACTTAAGGGTGCATGAATCCCTTTGAATTAGTAGATTTGTATTCTTTGAGTAAATACTTCGTAGCACAATTGCTGGGTCATTGGGTAATCATATTTTTAACTTTTGAGGAAACACCTTACCATTTTCCAGAGTTGCTGCACCAGTTTGCATACACACCAGCAGTGCACAAGTGTTTCTCTTTCTCCACATGCTTGTCAACACCTGTTGTTTCTAGTGTTGTTGATTTCAGCCATTCTGACAGGTGTGAGGTGATATCTCATTGTAGTTTTGATTTGTATTTCCCTGATGATGAGCATCTTTTCATGTGTCTGTTGGCCATGTATATGTCTTCTTTGGCAAAATGTCTGTTCATGTCTTCTGCCCATTTTTTAAAGACTTATTCATTTATTTGAGAGAGATAGAGGAAAAAAAAAAAAACTAGCATGAGTGGCAAAGGGAGAGGGAGAGAGAATCTCAAGTGCATTCCATGCTGGGTATGGAGCCTAACATGGGCTCAATCGCACCATCATGAGATCACAACCTGAGTTGAAATCAAGAGTCAGACACTCAACTGACTGCCAACCAGGCACCCCCGTCCATCATTAAATGGATTATTTGTTTTTTGGGTTTTGACTCTATTAAGCTCTTTATATATTTTGGATATTGGCCCTTTATCAGATATGTCATTTACAAATATCTTCTTCTATTCTGCAGATTGTTTTATTGTTCTATAGTTTCCTTCACTGTGTAGAAACTTTTTATTTTGATGAAATCCAAATAGTTTATTTTTGCTTTGGTGTCCTTGTCCTCAGGAGACATATCTAGAAAGATATGTAACAACAGCCAATATCAGGGGTTACTTACTGCTTTTGTTCTCTTCTAGGATTTTATGGTTTTAGGTCTCACATTTAGGTCTTTAATCCATTTTGAATTTATTTTTGAGTTTGGCATAAGAAAGTGATCCAGTTTCATCTTTTGCATGTAGCTGTCCAGCTTTCCCAATACCATTTGATGAAGAGACTATCTTTTTCCCATTGGATATCCTTTCCTGCTTTGTTCAAGATTAATTGACCATATACTTGCAGGTTCAGTTGTGGGTTTTCTGTTCTGTTCTATTGATATATATGTCTATTTTTGTGTCAGTACCATACTATTTTGATTACTACAGCTTTGTAATATAACTTGAAATCTGTAATTGTGATGCTTCCAGCTATGCTTCTCTTTTTCAAGGTTGCTTTGGCAATTGTAGGTCTTTTGTGGTTCCATACAAATTTCAGGATTGTTCTAACTCTGAAAAATGCTGTTGCTTTTTGATGGGGATTGCATTAAATGTGTAGATTGCTTTGGGTAGTACAGACGTTTTAACAATATTTGTTCTTCCAATCCATGAGAACGGAATGTCTTTCCATTTCTTTGTGTCACCCTTTAGTATCTTTTATTAGTGTTTTTTAGTTTCCAGAGCACAAGTCTTTCACCTCTCTGGTTAGGTTTATTTCCAGGTATCTTATTATTTTGGGTGTAATTGTAAATGGGATTGTTTTCTTAATTTCTATTTCTCCTGCTTCATTTGTGCTGTATAGGAAGGCAATGGATCTCTGCACATTGATTTGTGTCGGAATGTCTTTCCATTTCTTTGTGTCACCCTTTAGTATCTTTTATTAGTGTTTTTTAGTTTCCAGAGCACAAGTCTTTCACCTCTCTGGTTAGGTTTATTTCCAGGTATCTTATTATTTTGGGTGTAATTGTAAATGGGATTGTTTTCTTAATTTCTATTTCTCCTGCTTCATTTGTGCTGTATAGGAAGGCAATGGATCTCTGCACATTGATTTGTGTCCTGCAACTTTACTGAATTTGTTTATCAGTTCTAGCAGTTTGGTTTTGTGTGTGTGTGTGTGTAATCTCTAGGATTTTCTATATATATAGTATCATGTCATCTGCAAATAGTGTAAGTTTTACTTCTTCCTTACTGATGTGGATGTCTTTTATTTTTGTTCTCTGATTGTTGTGGCTAAGATTCAGAACAATGTTGGAAAAAAAGTGGTGAGAGAAGAAATCCTTTTTTTGTTGTTGTTCTTGGCCTGAACACTGAGAGCTCTCAGCTGAGAGCTTTTCCCCATTAAGGATGATGTTAGCTGTAGGTTTTTCATAGATGGCCTTTATTATGTTGAGGTATGTTCTCTCTAAACCTATTTACTGAGGGTTTTGTTTTTTTTTTAATCATGAATGGATATTGTACTTTGTCAAAAATAGATGCTTTTTCTGCATCTGTTGAAATGACCATATGGTTCTTTTTGTTTTATTAATGTGGTGTATCACATTGAATGCTTTGCAAATATTGAACCACACTTGTAACCCAGGAATAAATCACAGTGGGTCATGGTGAATTATTTCTTTAATGTATTGCTGAATTCAGTTTGCTAGTATTTTTTTTTTTTTTGAGAATTTTTGCATCCATGGTCATCAGGCATATTGGCTTATGGTTTTCTTTTTTGGTTGTGTCTTTCACTGGTTTGGTATCTGTATAATGCTGGCCTCATAGAAGGAATTTGGAAGTTTTCCTTTCTTTTCTATTTTTTGGAATACTTTGAGAAGAATAGAGTTAATAAATTCTTCTTTAACTATTTGGTAGAATTTGCCTGTGAAACCATCTAACCCTGAACTTTTTTTTTTTTTTTTTGGATAGTTCTTTTTGATTACTGATTCTATTTCTTTGCTGGTTATCAGTCTTTTCAAATTTTCTATTTCTTTCTGTTCCAGTTTCAGTAGTTTATATGTTTCCAGGAATTTGCCACTTCTTCTAGGTTGACCAATTTGTTGGCATGTAGTTGTTTTCATAATATTCTCTTGTTTGCATTTCTGTGGTATTGGTTATTATTTCTCTTCTCTCATTTGTGATTATTTTTGATAAGTCTGGCTAGAGGTTTATCAATTTTTTTTTTAATTTTTCCAAAGAACCATGTCCTGGTTTCACTGATCTGTTCTATTGTTGTGGTTTTTTTTTTATTTCTTTATCATTTATTTCTGCTCTGATCTTTATTATTTCCTTCCTTATGCTGGCTTTAGGTTTCACTTGTTGTTCCCTCTTAGGAACCACTTCTGATGTAGTCCAAAGGTTTTGGACCATTGTGTTTTCATTTTCATTTGTTTCCATATTTTTTTAAATTTTTCTTTGACTTCCTGGTTGACCCATTCAATCTTTGGTAGCATGTTGTTTAACCTCCATGTATTTGTGTTCTTTCCAAATTTGTGGTTAGGGTTGACTTCTTGTTCACAGTGTTGTGGTCAGAAAAGGTACATAGTATGAGTTCAATCATTTTTTATTTATTGAGGACTGTTTTGTGACCTACTATGTGCTCTATTCTGGAGAATGTACCATGTGCAGTTGAAAAAAAAATGTGTATTCTGCTGTTTTAGGATAGACTTTCTGAATGTATCTGTTAAGTTCATCTGATCCAGTGTGTCATTCAAAGCCATTGTTACCTTGTTGATATTGTGTTTAGATGGTCTACTGATGTCAGTCCATTGTTAAAGTGCCCTATTATTATTGTGTCATTTTCAATTAGTCCCTTTATGTTTGTTATTGTTTTATATATTTTGGTGCTCCAATATTGGGTGCATGAATATTTACAATTATGAATTCTCCTTTTTCAGTCATCCTCTTTATGATTATATAATGCTCTTCTTTGTCTCTCATGCAGTCTTTATTTTAAAGTCTAGTTCGTCCCATATAAGTATTGCTACTCTTTCTTTTGACATCCATTTGCATGATAAATGCATCTCCACCCCTTACTTTCAATCTGCAGGTGTCTTTATGTCTAAAATGAGTCTCTTGGAAGTAGTCTATAGGGTCTTGTGTTTTTATCCATTCTGATGTTCTTTGTCTTTCGACTGGCATATTTAGTACATTTATATTCAAAGTAATTACTGATAGATATGTGTTTATTGCCATTTTATTACTTGTTTTGTCATTGCTCTGGAGATTTTCTCTGATCCTTTCTTGTATGTGTCATTTTTGGTCTCTCCTTTGCACTCAAAGTGTCTCTTCAATATTTCTTGCAGGGCTGTTTAGTGATCACAGACTTCTTTAAGTTTTTTTGCCTGGGAAACTCTTTATTGCTCTTTATATTCTGAGACACTCTCTGAAGTGCCAGGCCCTGGGAACTACCTGGCTCTTCTTCATAAGGCTATTACTTTCAGGAGTAGGAGTAGGAGTCATAACTGGCTCTTTTAACACAGAGAAGAATGTAGAGACTTAGACAAAATTCCAAGGCAGAGGAATTTATTCCAGATGAAGGAACAAAATAAGGACATGACCAGAGACCTAAGAAAAACAGATTTAAGTAACATGCCTGATGGAGAATTTAAAGGAACAATCATAAGGATACTAACTGGGCTTCAGAAAAGAATAGAAAATATCAGTGAAACTCTTACCACAGAGATAAAAGTTAAAAAAGAGTCAATTAGAGATGAACAACATAGTAAGCAAGATTGGAAACAGGTTTGGTGTGATGAACAGCAGGCTGGAAAAAGCAGAGGGACAAATTAGTGATCTAGAAGACAAAATAATGGAAAATAATGAAGCTGAATAAAATGAGAAAGAAGAATTATGGAATACAAGAATAGATTTAGGGAACTCAGTGACTCCATCAACTGTAATAACATTCATTTTATAGGAGTTTTGGAAGAATAAGAGAGAGTAAAGGGAGAAGAAATTTATTCAAGAAATAATATCAGAACACTTCCCTAATCTAGGGAAAGAAATAGACATCCAGATGCAGGAGGCAGAGAACTCCCAAGTAAGCTAACACCAAGACATACAGTCATTAAATTTGAATAATATGGTGATAAAGAAAAATCCTAAAAGCAGCAAAACAAAAGAAGCCCTTAACTTACAAAGGAAAACCCATCAGGCTAGCTGGAAATTTCTCAACAAAAACTTGGCAAGCCAGAAAGGAGTGATAGTATGATATACTCAAAGTGCTGAATGGGAGAAATCTTCAGGCAAGAATACTATATCCAGCAAGCCTACCATTCTTCTTTTTATAACTGTGGGTATTTTTTATATAACTAGCAAGATATTGGGCAAATGGTAAGGGGATTTTTATTGGCTTACATGCTTGAAATGACTATAGATATGGCAGGCTTGGCTCATTGCAGTGGATAGCTGAACTCTGCTGTTCTGTGGATCAGCTCCGCCTTTCCTCTTTCCATGCTTCCACTCCACCAGACAGCAATAGGGTCAAGTGTCACATCCAGGCACTGTATCATCAGAGGGAAAAAAAAAAAAAAAAGGTGGGGGGGAGAATAAAAGCCCTACATTTTATTCTGGTTGGACCAACTCATTTCAAGTGCACTGGGCAATCACCAAGGTGGGGTTGTGTGAATTATACTAAATGACAAAAGCCATCAAGAATTTCTTTCCTGCTGCCAGAGGTGGGATCAACCCACTGCAACTAAATAACTACTACTTAGTGGCAAAGGAGGGGATTGGATACTTTGCAAGGAAAGAAACCGCTTATTCCCACTAAAATTTTTAGTTAAATGTGGAGTGAATTTAATAGGAAAAAAAGATTTATTTTTAAAACTCTCTTTCAGGTAACTTTTGTTTTAGTAAAAACTTTTTTTATTTTTAAGTTGTTAACTCTACTCCTATTATTAAGTATTCTTGTGCAAATAAATCAGCATAATAGCAAAGGTTAAATGATTGCAGTTCAGTTTCTTAAGATTTTTAAGGAGTCAGATTTTCCAAATTAGTGGAGTGAAAAAATGGTGAAGGTTGTAAACATTATAAATATAGGTAATGTTTTGATTATACATGCTTGGAAAAGCAGTTTGAAAATTACCTGATAAAGTAAAAGTTAGTGGAATGAACTTTGTGGTTAGTACCCCAGCTACTAATCTTGCACAGAGATAATCATCTTAATATAATCATTACTACTGATGCTAAATTGGGACAGCACTAACAAACAAGCAGCCTAACACTCTTTAAAGCATAAGGAGCAAGAATACAGATCCTTTATTCATTCACAAAATACAGATAACATGCCAAAGAAAGTCTAAAGAAACCAAGAAGCAGTCACATGAATAGCAAATGGAATATTATGACAATGAAATATTGTTCCATACAAGAAAAGAATGGGCTGAAATAAACAATTTTCCTTGGTCTACTGCTACCTGACAGAACAGAAACACAAGCTGCTTGAAAAGCCATCTCTTCTTCTTGTCTTGTAAAACCTACTGGGCCTCAATATAGCTCCTAGCACAGAAGCTAAACTCAATAAATATTTGTGGGACTCTTAAAGAGTGTGGTGATAAGTACCAGTGAGAGCAGTATTAAAAATAGCCACTATTCTCAGATATTTCTTAGTGACTTGTGTATTTATCCTTAAGTAGGTGCTTACTGTGTTCAAAGTGTCTGGCATCCCAATTCTGGTATTCTCTCTCCTCAAGTTCTCCAAAGGATTTCTTTTTGTCTCTCCATCAGCATATTTCATGTTACTTAATAAATAAAATAGAAGCCATCAATGGGGAAGTGCCTAGCCATCTCTTCTTCCAGTTCTTGTCTGTCCCTCACAGCACCCATTCTTCCAACTCCTGAAGTTCACACTTTTGCCTGGACAGTTTGCCCCCTCTTGAATCGCCTCATCAATTTTCTCTGTCTTTTCCAGATATTCTGGATATCCTAGCTCTACCTCTTTCCTACACTTCACCATAAAAACATCTTCCTTCCATATTTATTTTTTAAAATGAATACATGCACTTTTTCTGAACTCTCCTATCTTTCAAGTTGAGACCATCTCCCTCTTTTCTTAGTGACCAAATTATTTAAAATAAATTGCCTACCCTTGATTTCCCAGTTTCCTCAGTTCACCATCACTTAAGTCAACAACAGTTGGACCTCCATCATCCCCATTCTAATAAAATGACACAAATCTCAACAGAAATCCTGGCTTTCAGATTCAACTGGACTACTTCCAAATATAGGTACACATATCTTAAAGTGGATAGGAAACAACGCACATGACTATAAGAACAGAATACTTTTACATACTTGGCACAAAATCATGCAGAGGAAATGTCTATTAAATAGAAGTATGTGAGAATTCCCCTATCAAAGTGTGTAGTCAAAATGTGCAGTACTCATAATACATTCTTATTTTTACATATTCTCCAAGCTTTTACTGCAAATATATGTTGCAAAAAGTACAGCATTTAAATTACAATCTGTTGTGTACTTTCTGTTACACTGCTCTGAATAAATATCTGAAACGCCTTGAGTGCTGAATGCCAAAGATGATTGAAATCCCTCTGAGCCATAAATTTAAAATGTGTTCTCTGTGGTGGTGAAGATTTTGCATTATGTAAAAGATATAATTGTATACTCTATCCTGAAAGAAAGACAGGATAAATATTATAGAATTCTGCATATCTAATTTCCCACCTTTTAAAAGGAGAAATAGGTTGTATCAGCTTACATGAAAGTGGAAAATAAAATATAAAATGGTACAAGTCAACATCCATTTTGTTTTTTCTCCCTCTGATTCAAGTAGCCCCTAATTTAAACATTCAGACTAGAAGTTGACTTTTTGTTGATGCCGTTGTTAACTTCAGTCTAGCATCTTAGTGAATGAATGAGAATTTCAGTCTGTTGAGTGAGGAATTAGATCCTCCTGAAATATCAGAGTCTGCCAAACCTCAGAGACTCTGACCTTCTGCTACTACTGCCAAATCATAGCAGAACCATTTTTCAGCAGTTTTCCAAACATGGTTAGCCAAAGAGACAAGTAGGCATTATACTGCTACTGAAAACCTATAATTTCAAGGGCACTGACTAGTCTAACAATTTACTGAACATTTCCCAAGCAGACGAGAGAGAAACAAGCATTTAGAAAATTTATGCTTTGCCTTTGAAAGTTTTTAGAGAGGGAAAAGTCATATTTTATAGAGGTAAGTAATTTTTAAAGTAGGAATTATAAATTGCTGGGTAGTTAATCATCAAGAATTTGTTTCCCTGGTTTAATTACTACATATAATTACCTATAAGCAGAGTCCTATAAAGCATATGTTTGCTAAGAGGAGGTAAATACCTATTTACCTACCTTTCACCATAGCATTAACTTGTCCTGGTCACCGGCACAGCAGCATGTATGGGCTAATAGGTTAAAAACAGGTGTAGGATGAGTGTGCAGGGTATAAAGTATGCAGAGTATAAAGTGTTAATAGGGGAGCAGGCAATACAAGAGCAATGGGAAGAAGATGAGGACATTTTTTAACCTCATAGTTTTGTCTAGAATCAGCTCAAGTGCCAGGTAAATGAAATGGGAAATGCGTGTGTGGGTGTATGTGTGTGTGTGTGTGTCTGCGTGCATGCACGTGTGTGTTTTTAGGATCAGAGATAATGTTTAAAATCATCCATTTCAAGAAATACTGCCAATCAAATGGAAAGATGACTGACGTGTTTGTTCCATTGGCAGATGGTTTAGATGTTGATTTTGTTAGTGATAAGCTGTTTGGCTTGGATGTCTACATACTGCTTTTGGAAGGTGACTAAAAATTTCTGCACCTGCCAAATCTCATATTTAACATTCAACAGTTGGTGATGCTGGCAGGAATATCATTCAGAGATAAAAGTCTCTATTAGTCATGCTATTTTAGGTGGACTATTATCAAAACCTAGGCAAATGGCAACCTGGAATAAGTCAAACTTAAATTCAAGCTCTGATTTTTGTCCCTTGAGCCTGCTAAGACACTTAGTCTAATACTCAGCACATAATTGACTTCACAAAAGCATCATAGTAACTTGACTGGATAATCTAAGACTGTAATAAACAGTGGAATTTACTGCACTTTAATTACCATAATGACCTGCAAAAGTAGAAATATCAGTCCACAAAACTGGGGGAGCTGATTTTGTTTCAACATATGAAGTCCTCCAATACATTACAATAAACTTTTCTGTATTTTTTTAGTTTCCAAGTTGTATCTTAATTGGGCTATATATTTTTATTCAAACCATATATTTAGAGGCATCTGATTTCAAAAAACCAAGCAACAGTGTCTTGTAAAAATGTCATATTGGTTGTATCATGCTTCCACATACTATCATAGCTATTGATTAAAATGTGATAGCTTTTTTTAATTAAAGAGGAATCACATATCACCGATTAAAAGTAGATACCATTTTAATACAAATCTATATATTATACTTTTAAATGCATTGTATTTACACAAAAACTATTACATCTCTTGAAGATTTTTATCTTTTTTTGTCATTACCAGAGAACAATGTTTAATGTAATAACAGTGGCTATTTTAGCTATTAATAGTAACTGTATATCAGGCACAGTACTGAGGGCCAGGAATAAAACAGTCAAAAAGAAAGTATTTTTCTGCTTTGATGAAGTTTGCCATCTAACCATTCATTTAAGAAAACTGTATACAATGATGGAGGGCAGCCATTTTTTTTCTTTTAATATTTATTTATTTGAGAGACAGAGTGTGAGAAAGAGAGAGAGAGAGATAGAAAGAGACATCACCAGCAGGGGGAAAGGCTAGAGGGAGAAGCAGACTCCATGCTGAGCAGGGAGCCTGATGCAGGACTCCATCCCAGGACCCTGGGATCATGACCTGAGCTGAAGGCAGACATTTAAAGGACTGAGCCACCCAGGCACCCAGAGGGCAGCCGTTCTTTACGACAATTGGTCTACAATGTTAACTCTGTTGTCATGTTAAAGAAATAAAATGACCTGATATATTGAATTTCATTTTTTTTAAGAATTGTATTTTAAAAATGGCAAAACAAAATTTATTGGTTAAAAATGAATTCCACTTTTATGATTCTAAAATTGCAAGTTGGTCTACTATTTAATTACTGCCAAAAAAGGAATACTAATCAACCTCACTAAAAAACCTTATTGTTCTTGTTAGATACAGAGCAACACTTTTTTGACTTATAACTTAATTTTAGACACATTTTTTGATTCATTTATCTGCTTCTATATATGATTTGCAACCCAGCTTATCCTGCAAGACGTGCCTGGAAATTGCAGTGCTCAAGGTTAGGTGGTCTATAGAGACCATGCTGGGTTTTGTAATTGCTCTGAGTATTTATATACATGAAATACCTTTCTTCCCAGGCTGGAACTTCCTGATGAGGAACTTTGAGACCAAGTTTTCCCAATAGATATTTCTGAATAGAAATGGTTTAGCTATCACCCCAGCTCCTTCTAAGGCCCCTCCCCCTTCCTTAGAATTGCTGGTCTACTCCCAGTTCACATGACAATAAAATGTGTGGCTCTGCTCTTCATTAATAACACAAAATAGTTATACTTCCAGCACTTGTTAGGGAGCCCAGCTACAAATTATTGACACTGGTACCCATCAAAATTTTAGTTAAGAGAATACTATCTGTGGAAGGTTTCCTGAAATGTAATTTGGTTCACATAGAGGAGTCATTAAAACCCACTCATGGATTACAGCTGATGAACAGAGAAATGCACACCTAGGCAGCAAAATGTTATCCCTCACAGAAACACCTCTGGTAAGTTGTCCTTTCACCTTGGCATTGCACCCTGGGCTTACACTGAAGGACTGTAACAAACAGTCCCATAAAACTCCTTGATGTAGTTGCTGCAACATTTTCTTGAGGACACTGTTCATTGTGTCACAGTGCCCTTTTTATGAGGACTCAAAGGAGGAATTTTTCTCTGGACTCTGTGCCAGGAATAATTGAGCTTCTTCTAAGCAACAGGTGAGTTTCCTTTTTATGGGCACTGGACAACTTGTTTCCCCTAACATTGCCCTCTTTTCTTTGACTGCTTTGAAACTCAAGAGTCAAGTGTGTGGCCTGCCTCAAGCAATGTAGAAGCCCTTATGGCACTCTTGAATTCATCTCATGTTTCCTTCTTTTGCTTTCATTCTTTCTCATCTCCCCCATTATCTATTTATTTTTTACTTCAATTTATCTAACCATATAAAGCTGCCCTAAATTCTTTTCTGGAAAAAGATGTGATAACTAAGGAAGATTAATGACATGAGATAACAAACAGCATACATTCTCCATGTTCCCATTTGAGTCTTGTTTTTGTTTTTTTGTTTTTTTTTTAAGATTTTATTTATTTATTTGACAGAGAGAGAGAGATCACAAGTAGGCAGAGAGGCAGACAGAGAGAGAGGAGGAAGCAGGCTCACTACTGAGCAGAGAGCCGATGCGGGGCTCGATCCCAGGACCCTGGAATCATGACCTGAGCCGAAGGCAGAGGCTTTAACCCACTGAGCCACCCAGGTGCCCCTTGAGTCTTGTTTTTTGACTGAGAAACAAGAAGCCAGCTTTTGCCCCAGAAACAAAAACAAACAAACAAAAAAAACCCTTATTCTTAGTTCCTAATTTGTAAAAAGAATCATTGGATATGAAGAAAAAAAAAAAAAAGATTGAGGTTGTGAAATGAATCCTTTTCCTTCCAGTTGCAAGACCACATAAAGAATTCAAAGAGCTGGGGAACCTGGGTGGCTCAGTCAGTTAAACGTCTGCCTTCAGCTCGGGTCATGATCCCAGGGTCCTGGGATCTGGTCCCACATTGGGCTCACTGCTCAGTGAGGAGCCTGCTTCTCTCTCAACCTCTGCCTGATGCTCTACCTACTTGTGTTCTCTCTCTGGCAAATAAATAAATTAAATTAAAAAAAAAAAAAAAAGAATTCTCAGAGCTAAGAGGAGCAGAAGAGAAAAGAAATTAGAGTAAGAAGAAATGTTGTAGTTTGTCCCTGCTCACACCCTCACCTCACAGGGACTAGCACCAGTCCTGTCCTGTCTGGGCTCTGACAGTCAGCAGCCTCACAGAAGTGATCAAGAGGACTTTATAGGGATGCCTGAGTGGCTCAGTCTATTAGGCACCTGCTTTCAGCTCATGTCATGATCCCAGGGTCCTGGAATTGTGTCCCATGTCAGGTTCCCTGCTTGGCGGGGAGGCTGCTTTTTCCTCTCCTTCTGTCCCTCCACTCCACTTGTGCTCTCTCTCTCACTTATCCTCTCTGTGTCAAATAGATAAAATCTTAAAAAAAAAGAGTGAGAGAGACAGAGGACCGTATAGAGGAGTAAGAGTAACCACTGACACCTGATGCCTATGGTTTCCAGACAGGCAGAGATGGACAGACAGTTCTTTAGCAGCCAGACCCAGAAAGATATCCTTAAGACTTCAGAGACTGAGCATCAAAGGACAATGGTGTGGTTGGGGTTGGTGCAAGAGAGCTACCAGAAAAAAAAGGCCACAGTTGTGCTGACACTGAGAAGTATACCAGGACAGTCTACCTCTGGAGAAAAAGACCAGCAGGGGCTTTGGACAAGAGTGAGGCAGGATCACTCCTCTCCAGCTCTTTAGCTGGTGGCTGGTAGGTCGCTTGGACTTTAGAAACAGAGGCAGGAGAAGAAAGAGCAAGAGAGCCCCAAAAATAGGTAATGAAAATGGGACTGGGTTAAACTTAAAATGAATGGCAAATGCTTGTACTGATGAAGGAAAACCCATCCAGAACCTAGGTTAATCTGCTGTCAGGTATACAGCTACCTCTGTGTAAGGAAATTATGAAGGGTAATATTTGAAAGTTAAATTTTTTATTTGGGACCAAAATATGTGTCTGTTAAGTAAATGATATTCATATTTTAATGTATATATAACTCTAATCTAGATTCTCTTCCTACCTCTCTTTTTAGACATTGTTCTTTCTAGGGACACCTGGATGGCTCAGTCAGTTAAATGTCTGACTCTTGATTTCAGCTCAGGTCATGGTTTCAGGGTCGTGAGATCAAGCCCTGTGACAGGCTTTGCACTGAGCATGGAGCCTGCTTATGAGATTCTCCCTCTCCCTTTGCCCCTTCACCAACATTTCCCTCAAAAAAAAAAAAAAAGTTCTTTCTGAAGTTGTCAATCATATCGTGTAATATGGATAGACCCAAATTCCTACTATTTCCATTTTCCATTCTTAGGCTCTGAGGAGCATTTCCTGAATACCATACTTCTTTTGGTTCATATGACACAGCCTTCTCATAGTCTTCCTCCTACCTGGAGGAAGGTCTGGTTATTCCTTTCCTATGTCTTTACTGTCATAAATTTGTATGTATGCCATTCAACTTTAAAGGCATATTCTGTTCTGTGGTGCCTGGATGGTTCTGTTGGTTAAGTGTCTGCCTTCAGCTCAAGTGATCCCAGGGTCATGGAATTGAGTCCTGCACTGGGCTCCCTATTCAGGGGAGAGTCTGCTGCTCTCTCTCTCTCTCCCCCTCCCCCCTGCTCAGGTGCGTGCACTCTCGCGCTCTCTCTCTCTCTCAAGACGCTTCTCTCCTTTTACATCTCCTACAATGGAGATTTCATTCATTCTCTCAGTTCCCTCTCGGGCAAAATGAGATACAAATCTTTATTTGCAACCATATCTCTTTCAAACTCATATTCCAAACCCTAAATTGCTACCAAGATATTTCTAGTCATATGTCCCATTGGTAGGCTCAAACAGGACACACATTGAAACAAATTATCCACTTTCTATAAAGTCTAATTCCATTGTCATTTCCCCGACTGATGTCAAATTACTACCATTCCTTCAAGCTCCTGAACAAAAATATAAACGTTGTCTGTTTTTCCTCTCTCACCTAACATATAAACAAGTCAAAGACTTTCTTGCTTTCAGCCTTATATCCAGATCTTTTCACTCCAGTCCCACCGTCATTTCCCTGGTATACACTGGCCTCCAGTTCATTCATTCCTGTAACTGGCTATGGTGCAAAGAACAGAGATTTTGGTGTTCATATGAACCTGGGTTAGACTACCTTGTCAAATTTTAAATAAATTACTTAAAACTTAGTTTCATCATCTGTAAAATTGAGATAAAAAAATAGTTACCTTATGAGTTTGATGTGAGCATAACCTGAAATCGTTTATCTGAAGACTTAGCAGAAGTCTAGTGTACCCACTTAAGAAAATCAACCTTCTCAATCAATCACACAACGGCTCCTTTCTTCGACTACAGGCTGCTAAGGATTACTGCAGAAAATCATATAATTCTGTAAATTTGGAGTCACGAAGAATAGCTAGGCTCCCAATAATAATTCATGATTTTTTAAAATAGATTTTATTCATTTGAGGGTCAGGGTAGGACAGCAAGAGAAGCAGACTCCCTGCTGAGCAGAGATCCCAATGCAGGACTCATTCCCAGGACCTTGGGATCAAGATGAGCCAAAGGCACCAACAGAGCCACCCAGGGACCCATATAATTAACTATTTTTTTATTTATTTTTTATTTATTTTATTTTATTTTTATTATTATTTTTATTATTATTATTAACTATTTATTTTTTAACTAGCTTCTTTGCCTTTTACTTTCAGAACAATACTGAACCTTCACCATTCTCCATCAGCCATCTTACCTGTTCTCATTCCATGTAATCTCAGGCATGTCTTTTGCCTTCAACCCTGCATGCAATTGAGTCTGTCTGGTAACTCATATCTGTCCTATTACTCTTTTCCTCAATCCTTAAACACATTTGAATCTTGTCATCCTAAAATGTCCCTCCTCAGTCATTAAGACCTAAACTTGAACCACCATGTTAGTCCTCTTTTGTCATTCCAGGAAAAGTTTATTTAAAAGATATTCTTTATTCACACAATGTACTTACTCAATTCTGTATTTCTTAGCCTACTGGAATCAGACTTGCTTCTTTACCCATCCTCTAACTTAGATCATATCTAGGTGTTCAATGACCTGTCCATTTTTAAAATAGGCCTCTCTACTGAATTTACATTTGCCCCTCATCCCTTCTCGAATTGTCTCTTCTTTTGGCTTCCATGATACTGCTCTTTCCTGCTTCCAGAACTGTCCCTTTATAGTCTTTCTTGTGAGCTCAGTCTGCTTGGTGTTTAAGTGTTTACCTGAGCTACTCTCAAATGAAATCTCATGGGTTTTCATACTTTGAACAATCACTTGCGTGCAAAGGATTTCCAATTATATGTTTTTGTTTTCAGTCTTGAGCTCTTCTTTGAGTTCCAGCCCTACATATATAATTCTTGACTCAGTTACTAAGCAACACGTCTTCATTTAACTCTTCCAGAGGCAGTTTCAACATATCCAAGAGAACTTAGCATCTTTTCCCAAGACCTGTTCCTCCTCTTTCATTTCCAAGATCAGTTACTGATACTATCATTGCAATAATAAGTTGCCCTCCTCAGAAACTAGTTTTTCTCTTTTCACCCCTATAATAAATCAGTGACTGAATTCAATTTTACTAAGTTAATAATGATTCTCTACTTCATGTGTCTGATAGCCATCTGTATGTCTTCATTGGAGAAGTGTCTGTTCATATCTTCTGCCCATTTTTTAATAGGATTGTCTGTTTTATGTGTGTTGAGTTTGAGGAGTTCTTTATAGATCCTGGATATCAACCTTTTGTCTGTACTGTCATTTGCAAGTATCTTCTCCCATTCCGTGGGTTACCTCTTTGTTTTGTTGACTGTTTCCTTCGCTGTGCAGAAGCTTTTGATCTTGATGAAGTCCCAAAAATTCATTTTCGCTTTTGTTTCCATCACCTTTGGAGACATATCTTGAAAGAAGTTGCTGTGGCTGATATCAAAGAGGTTACTGCCTATGTTCTCCTTTAGGATTCTGATGGATTCCTGTCTCATGTTGAGGTCTTTTATCCATTTCGAGTTTATCTTTGTGTACGGTGTAAACGAATGGTCGAGTTTCATTCTACATATAGCTGTCCAGTTTTCCCAGCACCATTTATTAAAGAGACTGTCTTTTTTCCACTGGATATTTTTTTCTGTTTTGTCGAAGATTATTTGACCATAGAGTTGAGGGTCCATATCTGGGCTCTCTACTCTGTTCCACTGGTCTATGTGTCTGTTTTTATGCCAGTACCATGCTGTCTTGGTGATCACAGCTTTGTAGTAAAGCTGAACTTCATAATGGTTTCTCCATTCCTAGCATCAATGATATTATTCAAGCCCTTAACATTTTCCTTCTGACCTAAAGAATATATTCTAAGTATTAAGCATATGAAAAACTAATATAGTGACATAGAGTGGACACTAGGAACTGTTTTGCTTGTGTTCAAATACTAACTCCAATAATTTACCAGTTCTGCAATCTTAGAAATGCATACAACCTCACTGTCCCTCATTTTTTCTCCGTCAGGGAGAATGTAGCATCTTTACCTGGTCAGCTGTTACTTATTTATTCCTCAAGGCTCAGTTAAGACATCACCTGTTTAAGGATCCCTTCCCAGGGACATCGAGTTAAATCAAAAAATTCTTTCTCTATAATATCTTGATATCCTTTGTAGCCTCTACTTAAAGTTTATTATATTTCAATTCATTCTGCTGCAATATGTGTCTATTTAATGAAAATTAACTTATTTGTGATAGTTAAATAGGGGAATGGTGTAATATAATGCAGGTGTCAATATAATGTTTGTTCATTCTTAACTTTTCCTAGCCTGTTTTTATTTTGAAGGTATCAACAGCAAACTTTATCACAGTTACAGAGAACATGTTAGTAATACATCAAAACCTCAAGGAAAAAGCTGGAAAACTAAGTGCCTTACTGTAGACAATAGGTTAGTTGCTTCAAAAGTTGTTATACTTTCTACAACATTCATTAATCTAAGGAATTTGAAAGTGAAGATGACATAACTATGAAGACATTTCTCATATGGTAAATACTTTGGGAAAGATTTTTAAATTTTGATCTATCTGGTGTATTGTGGGTGAATATTTCCAGAGTTCTTAGAGGGAAACATAAATGCAAGAGTTAAGTATCAGCAAAGAATCAACTGGTTTTGTTAATGTATGCAAATGTCAGTGGAGATATAGCTGTGCTTCTGTCTTTGTTAAAATTGTCATTGTTTTTGTTGGTACTCTTCTTTTAAAGTTACATAGGCTTTGAGTGGTCTGCCCAATCCTATTTATTTATTTTCCCTTTAAGCCCTGTTACTTTTAATGGAAGTTTTTCAACACACAAGTACTTTTTAGGAATATGTATATGACACTATTAGAGGAATGCCTGCACCTTAAAAGGATACATCTGTTGTCCCATTAATCGTAATTTCTGAGAGAGAAAGGACCATCAGGAAATAGCATTTGTACTGTCATTCCGTAACTTAATAATGTTCAGTGAACTGAATGAAACCACAGAAGATGCTGAATAAATGTTACTTCTTTTTTTCCCTCATCTACTGTCCCCTTTGCAGCGTTCCTCAAATTCAACGGAACACAAGTCTCTGTGTGTATTCAACTTCTTTGACAAAAATACTTCAATCACTTATATGGTAAAGTCTGGGTCTCCTGACTTGAGTACCGAGGCTATAGTGACTCCAAATTTCCTGTGCCAGTCAGTCAAGTCAGTTTTCTGTGTTCTTGCTACACACTGTGTATTTATTTGCTCCCTTATTTTGCTCATGCCCTTTTCTCACCATCTTCCCCCGAATGGACTCCCCACTCCACTCAAATGATCAAAGTCCCCCGGTTGGCTGTAGTGCCACCTCATCTCACTCTCTTTCCCTTGAAGCAGCTCTTGTGATAACATGTAATGTGCCTTGGTCACTAACTCTCACATACTGTTATTGATGTTTTTATTAAATATGGTCTAAACAGCATGAAGTAGCTCTGAATCTTACATTTCTTAGAGTTCCACAGTCCAAGAGAGAAACTTATATTTAATATAAATCTGTTGATGATTTAAAAAATAAAAATAAAACTAAGAGACCCAGAATAAGTCATGTTGAACTGAAGTGAAAACCTGGCAAATCAGTGAAGCATGCTAAGAGGTTTTTGTAATATATTTACATGTGAGGTTTTGTGGAACTGAACAGTCCTTGTGCCATTGGGAATGAGAAGGAAGAGATGGAAAGAAAAAGGAAAGAAGGCAAATAAAATTACATTAGGTAAATAAAGAATAAGGGTGAATAAAAAAATGAATATAAATTACAAGGTCCAATTAATAAGAAAAAAAATGATCACATCCCTGAAACAGAGGATGTTAAAAATTTACTATAGGAAAATATAAACAAAGAATGTGGCTTTCTTTTTTTTCTATATTTGGGATTATGTGCAAGATGATGCAATACAAAAGTTGTACCTTGATTAAAATTTAATATATCCTTTATTCCTTAATTTTTCATCTTGCCTCATTATCTATGAACTCTTATTAATGCTGGTAACTGATGTTCACCATCCCAAACCAACAGTTGATAAAAACAAACAAAATATCCTGAAATAGTCCATGGGTATTTTAAAATATAAGGTGCCCATGGGTAATTTAAAATACATTTTAAAATACCTAGTGCAGGGACGCCTGGGTGGCTCAGTTGGTTAAGCCGCTGCCTTCGGCTCAGGTCATGATCCCAGGGTCCTGGGATCGAGTTCCATATCGGGTTCCTTGCTCGGCAGGGAGCCTGCTTCTCTCGCTGCCTCTGCCTGCCTCTCTGCCTGCTTGTGTGTACTCTCTTTCTCTCTCTCTGGCAAATAAATAAAATCTTAAAAAAAAAATTAAAAAATACCTAGTGCATTAATAGCCTAAGCAACAAGTTAGAATGAAACCTTTAAAAAATGTAACTAATATATGACCATTTGATTCTGAATTATATAATTTAAAGTAAGAAATTATTTTAGTTCACAAGCACCCAGTTATTTGATTTAAGGATTTTCCCTTTTGTTCTGAAAACCAGAAGTAAAAGGATAAGAGTGTGTGTTATATTCACAAAATAGTAATGTGAAACATCTCCTTCATTTTTTTAGACTATAATAAATATATCAGGTTAATTTAGAAAATGACTACCTCACAGAACTCTCTGAACTATTTGCTTATTTCGTTTTATATGTATTCCCCCAAAATCTGTTCATTGTACAACAAAATAATTTTAATTGAAAATCAAGAAATTAGAATCATTTCAAATCATTACATAAATCTGGAATGAATGAAATCATCAGATCTGACTGTTCTAGAGCCTAAATTAACGTGAGTTGTGATTTATGCATTTTTATTTATTTTTAGAGTACAAGCTAGATTAGCCCAATACTCCTAGAAATGCATAGAATTCTGAAATCTTTTAAAATATTTTTTCATTGTTAAGTGATCATGCCCTTCATTGATACTGTGGAATTATCCAAATATGATCACTATTTTGTCATTACATTTTTTAAGAACTTTGATCTTAATGTGTTTCTTAGGCTATCTGTTAAGACTTTCATATGGCAGTCTTTCTCAAAGAAAATTATATTTTCTGCAGCAAATCTTATAATCCACAGTTAAATATAAAGCAATTGGGATTATTCCTCTCAATCAGTCCTTAGAAGAAGTCAAAGAAACAATTACATTTTGTTTTGTTTTGTTTGTTTTATTTTAAGCATGCCTTTGAATTTCATGATGGTAATAATGAAAATTGATACTTACTGAGTGGTTAGAGTTGTCATCTATTGTGCCTGAAGCTTTATAGATACTAGCTCATGTAACCCTCCCAAACTCTATGAAATAGCTAAGGGTATTATCTCTATTTCATAAAGGAACAAATCAAGAGTTCAGAAAGTTCTATCACTTGCCCAGACACATAATTAGAAAGCCATCCTAGTGGTATTTAAGCCTGTGTCTATCTTAAATTATAAACCTTATCCTGTCTTATGTAAAAGAAGATAATTATCTTCCCCTTCAGTTTTTTTCAAATGAAATTTACTTAACTTTATGCTGTACTTTTTATCTGTGTCTTCTCTAATCACAAGCTACTCATCTTCATGGTAGCATCTTAAACTACAACCTAAATATAATTTAAAATGTTATTAAGGAAATGCTATCTTTAAGATTACATAGTAACATACATTGTTCTGCTTCTCTCAGATCCACAAATTTAATGTGATTCATCAGAAATATTCAGCATGTACACTCATTTCTCATACACGTGTAGGAGACTGTTGAAGTAAAGGGATATTTTTCATTGCTGGGAAAGGGGACTAAGAGAGAGTTAAGCTGGACATTTCTCAACTTACAGGCTGATTAGTTATAACAGTTCAACTAGAAAGTCATTGCCCAGGGCAGTGTTCAAAGTGGTAGATTCTATGATATAAACTGGCAGAGGGACATTAAAGCAAGTAGCAGAAGAGGGTCCTTTTAGGGAGAAATGTGGTAGAAAACATGAAAAACAAAATGTACTTTGAGAGTCTCTCAGACCTGATGGGAAGGCCACCCATGCCAGTCCCCTCCTATTGTAACTGCAAAAAAGAGAGCACCCTCCTTGTACATTTGCATCTATTTCATGTTCCTTTTTTTAGAGTAATGTGATTTAGCACTGGTGTCTGCTGGATAAAAAGAGTCTGATTAATGTGTGACACTTCATGTTATAGCATATACTTCCATGTAAGTGATGGAAGACCCTCACATAATTGGATCTGAAATGGAATGAAATGATGAAAAATTTAGCATAGCCTTTGTCTTTATATGCTATAGTGGGGACAGCTGAGAGGTCAGGATACTCGGAAACGATGAGGGGCATTTTATAGTCTCTACTGGTAAAAATTTGTTTAACACAGTCTCATGATTAAAAGGAATGTGTATCCTGCTGTGGCACCAAGGTACAAGAGAGGGAATAATAAATTGGTGCCATTGACAAGATGTCATTTGTTATCTGCTTTAAAATGTCAGGTCATGTCATTGTGGTGAAATATTTTCTCTCTTGATGTATGTCTTACAAAGCAGGTTCAATGTTTGGCACTATTCTATTTCAATAAAAGAAAACAGCTTTTAATCTGGAAAGTACTGTCACCAGGAGGAAAATAAGGTCATTTGAGACTCTTATTTGGCCATTTCCCCACAACCCTCCATTAGCACTATATTTCAATAGCCCAGTTGGTCCAAATTCTTTCTTTAATTTATCTTTTGAGGAGTGTAATTATCCATCTGCTCTCTTGGCCAAAGGCAGACAGAAAAGGGGATTTTAGATATTGCAAGGTTATAAAAAGGCCCAAACCTGATAACTGCACATCCTTATGTGGTATACTTTATGAGATTGTTAGATTCTTCATAACTCTTTCTTTCCAAAAGTCTCAGAGTACAAACATAGAAAACAAAGCTGTCCTAGACTATATCAATTAAAAATAGGTGAAAAGAATTTTAAAAGACAAAAATAGAGAAAAATATGAAAGTTATAATACTGTTATGCTGATACATAATTTCAATAACTATGAAACATGAATGAAGTAAAACACAGGACACTGAAAGACCCAATAAGTTGTTTTCCATTTCCCATCTATCCACATTTTTAATATAAACTCATTATTGTGATCTTGGACAGAATATGTTTGTCTTGCACACATTAGACCAAACTGGTATCTTGAATTTTGGATCCATGTTCTCATGGAGCTGGAAGATCAAAATCCATTTTGGATGGTAGGAAGCAAGTGAGCCAACAAAAGACTAAATGAGGAGTTGTCTTACTTCTCTTTGGATGTATCATAGCTCAATATTTCACACAAAAGTCAAAATTACAAGTGTTGAACTATAAAACCAGATAAAATGAGAAAGAACAGAAGTAACTGTGACCTACTACTATGTCATAAAGAAAGTTATTATCATTGTGCTAAAGACCTATAGGATGTTATAAGAATACTGTTCTGTACATAACTCAGCATAAAAATTTTCCTTAAGGATCCAAGTATATTTTTCCAAATGACTTTTAAAATGCAAACTGGTGATTTTATTTTATTTTTAAATTCTTCTTATTGAAGTAGAGTTGATATATGATGTTATATTAGTTTCAGGTGTACAACATAGTGATTTGATAATTTTGTACATACTCAATACTCATAATAAGTATAGTCATCATCTGTTACCATATAATGTTATTGCATCATTATTGATGATATTCTCTATGCTGTACTTTACATCCCTGGGACTTATTTATTCTTAAATGGAATTTCCTACTTTTTAAGCCCCTTCACCTATTTAGCCATTCTCCCATCCCCCTCTCATCTGGCAATCACCAAATTGTTGTTTGTATCTGTGAACCTGTTGTTTTTTTTAAATTTGTTTTGTTTTTAGATTCCATATGTAAGTAAAATTATATAGTATTTGTCTTTGTTTGACTTATATTATTTAATATAATACCTTCTAGGTTCACCCATGTTGTCATAAATGGCAAGATTTCATTCTTTTTTATGACTGAGTAATATTTCATTGTGTGTGTGTATGTGTGTGTGTACCACATCTTTATCCTTTCATCTATCAGTGGACATTTGGGCCACTTCTATATCTTGGCTCTTATAAATAATGCTGCAATAAACAAAGGGATGCATATATCTTTTTAATTAGTGTTTAATTTTATCTGCATTATCTACCAATAGGGAGGTTTTGAAGTTATACTCTTTGACATTTAAGGATATTGTGGAGGATATCTCAGAGACTTAGGGACAATTATTATGAAGAGATGGAAAGGTGGGCTTACGAACACTCAAACCCCACTTCAGACTAAGTGACAGTTTGTTGTTCCTGTTGTTCTTTATATTTTTTTTTAAAAAGGCATTGGTCGGGTATCTGGGTGGCTCAGTCATTTAAGCGTCTGCTTTTGGCTTAGAGCAAGATCCCAGGGTCCTGGGATTGAGCCCCACATCTGATCCCTACTCAGCAGGGACTCTATTTATCCTTCTGCCCCTCCCCCTGCTCATGTTCTCTCTCAAATAAACAAATGAAATCATAAAAAAAAAATAAAAAAGAAAAAGGCATTGGTCTGCTGTTAAAACTAGCTTGGAAATAAAAATCTTCTTATCAGGAATCAAGTACATAGATCAGTGTTGCAAATTCAAATGCTCACAATAGCCAAGACAATCACTTTCTGAACCAGGTGGTGGAAATGCTCTGTCTGAATGGAGTTCCAGTGCTGCAACTCACTCTTGCCACACCAGCCTCCACATTTACCAAAATGCTGTGCCAAATCTCATCTTTCAGTTGTAGTTTACAATTTTAGATTTTATTCATGGGAAATCTTCTGGGCATTAATACTGAAAAATGATTCAAATTACGTATATGTGAATATCCGTGTGTGTATATGTATGTAGTCTATCTATCTATCATCTATCTATCTATATACAGGCTAAAGTAACTTTACCCTATGAGTAATATGTGACCACCTTCTAGTTGTTGTAAATTAATTACTTTTCAAATTAATGGGGTGTGTTTTTTCAGAACTCTTTGTAGCAAATAAGTTATATAGAATGGATTTGCATTACTATTATCTTATTATAAACCAGAAGAAATTGAAGAGGCTATTACAGGTAAACAGAAATCCCAATGAACTTATATAACCTCTAATCATATTCTGGAACCCAGAAAGAGAAAGGAAATGATTCACCTCAGAAATACCATCTTACACAAGCTTAGCAACTGGTGAGAAGGTTACCATAAGCAAATAAACTAAAGGATAAGAACATTCATGAAAGATGACTGATCTTTAAAGACTTATGTACACACAAGAAAAATCTTCCATATTATAATGAGTGTATCCAACTCCCTCAGAGACTGCATTTAAATGAATTTCCTATGGTGGTGGCAGCTGCTCCTTCCGTTATAGTTAAAAATATCAAGTGTCTATGTTCTTTTTATTTGGAATGTCTACACAGTTAGCTAATTTAGGTGAAGATAAAACTGCTGAATCCATGCATTAATTCCTTAAGCTTGTTAGTTTAGTGCATAAGAACTATGTATATCTATTTTTAGGGGGAAAAAATAGGATATTTTACACAATGATGCATAAGTTACTAAAAAAATATAAACCTTAAAGCGATTGGACTTTGAAAATATAATGAATGTTCAAATATTTTTAAATATATTTAATGTAGTTTAATAAAAATAACAAATTATCTTTAAACTCCCCAGAAAAACAAAAGGTCAACAGTGTAAACTATAGAAAAGGGGATGAAATTTGTACCAAAGATGCCTGATGTGGGAGAATGATTTATTGAAACATTAACTTGAATGTCACTCAGATTGCTATAAATATTTTCCCTTTCTGATTGCAAGAAGATGGTCAGTGTTGTATGTGGGGGCTGAAGAGTGGTCAGTTCCAAAGGAGGTATTTCTAGGCACAAGAATTTAAGGTGCTTTCTTGGGTTTTGTTTGTGAAAGTTATAGAATTCCATGGAATTGTCTCAAAAGGAAAAGAATGTAGAGTGCAAAGTTTATTAAATGAGGAAAGGTTCAGAGAAACTCCCTTCCAAAACTATAAAAGCAGTGGGATTATTATGACTCCTATCACATTTTGCAAATGGCAGTATCTCAGTGGAGAATAGGTCCATGATATACTTAAGGAGGTTGGACATGGGAAACCAAAAATCACCACCATGAAAGTCAACAGTGCTTGAGCTTGGCATCTGCATTATTAAGACTGAAGTTGGTTTAGACACAGAGCACATCAACTGTGTCCAGACTGGACTGAAAACCAGAGGACCCTTCCCCAAAATGTTCTGCAACACATCGGAACCTAAGAAACGTTTTTCATTTGTCCGTACTTTTTATCATTATATTTTTCCCTCCCAAGCAATTCTCAGTAATTTGCACCTTGGCTCCTGGCTTCACCCTCCTGTTACTACTGCTTTAGCTAAGATGGCCAACAAGCTCTCTGTTGCTAAAACCAAAAGACACTTATCATTAAAGGATTCTTTGACTTGCCACTTTTTCACATGGTCTGTAGTTCCTTCTTGAAATGTTCTCTCTCCTTGAATTCTGTGATTGTGTATGTGTCTTTTTTCCTCTTATCTATGGATAATCTTTCATAGGCTCCTTTTTGGAATTTCCTTCCTATACTCATTCCATTAAGAAACTACCCTTCCTTCCTTATGCTAACTCTCTTTAGCACTATTTCCTTTTCACGCCACATGTTCTCCTGGGTGATCCTGTTTTCAGTCATCTGTTTTTTATTATTCACTAATCATCTCAGTTTTAAGATTTTATTTTTGTTTGAGGGGGAGAGAGAGAGAGAGAGAGAGCAAGAGAGTGCGAGTGCAAACACAAGTGGGAGGGGCAGAGGGAGAGGGAGAAGCAGTCCGCCTCCTGAGCAAGGAGCCCGATGCAGGGCTCTATCCCAGGACCCTGAGATCATGACTGAGCTGAAGGCAAACATCTAATAGACTGAGCCACCCAGGCGACCCAAATCATCTGTTTAAACATTACTTGCTCCAGGAAACTCTTCTCGACTCTTTAAGTCTAGATTATCTGCCCTTTTGTGTGATGTTGTAGAACTCAACCTTATAATATTAATCAGAGTCTACTGTAATTATTGTCTCCCATACTAAACTATGAGCATCTCGATATAAAAACCAATCATGTTCACTTTTGCATCTCCAAGAATAGCAGTGTTAGAGATATAATGGCTACTCAATAAACATTTACTGATTTTTTAAAAAAATTGATTGAAATAGAGGGACAACTTCAATACTTCTCTATCCTTATACCATGGATTATAGACAGATAATGTCTTTTAATTTTTTTTCCATTTTTCTTAGATCCCCAGAGATCCAAAAATCCTTGTATTCCTCTTCCTATAACTGAAATCATTTAATGCAGTCTTTCCTCCCCTGTCTAAGATCAATCCTCAGCTTAAACTGGTTAGAGATTGACCTATAGGGTGATTGTAGAAAGGCAGGGGTATAAGGACAAAAGAATATAAATTGTACTAACTGTTCTTGGTTTCTTGTCAAATTATCCTTCCAACTGTACTAACTTTTTCTTTCTGCTTCAATTTTTAAACACCTGGCTTCTGCCTATCCCATTTTTGGATCTATGTATTAGCAATGATTTAATTTCTCAGTCCCTATAGAATTGTCCCTGCCCTACTCTTGACAGCCTCTTTCTTAATGATCAGAGCTGCTTAAATATCATCTCCTCAGGGAAAACTTCTATAATTCTATTGACTAGGTTATATATTTTTTGCCATATTGTCTTATAACACAGAATGACATTTATTCAAAATATTCTTATACCAATAGTATTTATATAATTATGTATGTATAATTAATACTTGTTTAACTCCCTCACTTAACTGTTGGTTCTGTGAAGGCAAATATGTCTACCTGTTTACAACTCTTATTTTGACTCAGTAGCATAGGGTCTGGCACATAGCAAGTATTCAGTAGTATACAAATAGTGGATTAATGAACCCAGCCTTCTGGTTGGGGGCATATTTCTCTCTGACACATTTCCTAAAGGCCAGCTTCCTCCAGGTCTTCACCTTTGGATACTCTACCCACCTATTGCTGTCTTGGACTCATCCAGGCCCTGGCACTCACTGCTTCTCTCAAACTAGCTTTTTGGTGCTGGGTGTGGCTTTTCTCTCAGCACGTATAATTTAATCTCTTTCTCTACAATACTCACCTAATCCCATATTTCAGACCCTCTCAGAGTGGTTTATTCAGACACAGTTATCTAAGTGCCATCTAGTTTTGCCCTACACTGAGTCAAATTGCTTTTATAACTCAAGAGATATAGGATATGGTTTGAGGAAAAGTGCTGCTACTCCTTGGGTGGTATCTGACATTCTGCACATTTAGAAATGCCATAATGAGGCAATTAGGTGGCTGATTTAAGCAAGATTTCCAAGTAGAAAGCCAGTTCAAACGTCTCCCTCTATCAACACAAAGTGATAATAAACATGTTAATGTCTGTAGAGAGAATGAATTGACAAGGAAACACAAATATAGATTCCAGAAAGACAGAAGCCTTCTGCATTCTGTGTAGAAGTAAATATAGCATTCAGAAATCAATTGTTGAAATGCTGATATTGTAGAGGGGTAAACTTTGAAAAAGTAAGAAGACCTAAGTATGAGTGAAGATACAGTCAATAATTTCCTCTACTCAGTTCATTTTAGGCATACAGTCTTGTTTTTATAATTAAGATTGACAATAACTAGAACCCATTCTTCCAAACTAAGAAGCTGTAAACTCACCAAGTCTTTCATCATTTGTATTTCTGCATCTAGGTTATATTCTGTCCTGTGTCTGGTAAAAATTTCCTATATGTGATATAAAGCCATGCAATTATCAATTCTAAGTTTATGTTTCTTTTAAGCTAGATACATAAAATGTACCTTTTGATTTTGTAAGCTTAAATTTAATAAAATTACCAGTTTTTCTAGAATGTTAACCATAACTCTGGGCACTTAGTGGCATAAAGAGTTATTAATGAGTCTTCTCTTCATGAAGGGATCTTCATTTTTAAAGACAAGATTGCTTCTGCAGCCTTTTGGAATAATGCCCCCAAAGAGATTTTTGGCATTTAAGATAGCTTAAATAAAAACAAATAAAGTAATCACATAGATTTCATCATTATCTCAGAAAGATTCACCAAGTCTGCTGCTTTCTTAAGTACTTAAATAGTTCATTATTTATTTTACCTCCTCAGAGGTAGGTTGACATTTGCAATCTAATATTTCCAGTCTTCCACACACACAAGCATTTCTAGACAAAAGTATCTTTTTATAAATATATCATTATATCACTGAGACTTACCTTAATACACCTCATTTTATCAGCATACCTGCAAGTTGATTACAAGAGAGTATTTCTGATCACATCAAGGGTGATATAAAAGAATTTTGTGATCACAACAAAAGTATGTATGTCATTATGAGGTCACTACTAAAGGGATCATATAGTCAATGTAAAACAACTAAATGAGGGGGCATCTGAGTGGCTTAGTTGGTTGAGTGTCCAACTCTGGGTTTCTGCCCAGGTCAGGATCTCAAAGTTGTGAGATCAAGCCCCACATAGGGCTCCACATTCAGTGGGGAATCTGCTTGAGATTCTCTCTCCCTCTTTCTTTCTCAAATAAATAAATAAATATTAAAAAATATAATAAAGCAGCTAAATGAGTGACAATTTTGATAATAAACACAGTCTGTATTTTCATACATTACTGTCTATACAAGTTTCAGTAGGTAGAATAAAAAGAAATAATAACTTTATATCTGCATTGATTCCTTGTTCATCAAAAATATAAATTACTTATTCATTCATTTATTTGTTCCTTCATTTCTTTCCTTCTTTGCTAAATGTACCTGTTTCATATTTGGTGCAGGTATTAGGCAAATTCTAATGTTGATGGGATATGCGGTC
Organism: Martes martes; assembly: GCF_963455335.1. NCBI lineage: Eukaryota > Metazoa > Chordata > Mammalia > Carnivora > Mustelidae > Martes > Martes martes. The sequence continues at coordinate 98,120,527 of NC_137889.1, forward strand.
ACCATTAAGTAGCTTAAGTTGCAATGGGACAAGTACTATTCACACAATATCATATTCTATAATTGAATGTAGTCATTTTAAGTAAAGATAAAAATTGGAAGCAGATTAAAGAGGAGATTAATTTCAATTGGAAACTACATCATAGAGAAGAATCTTGGATATGTAATGAAGGGAAGGATATTTTACAATAATAGTAGATACCTTTTATGGTATACATATTATTTTTAAGGACTCTGTAAATATCATTACACTTGTTTCTGGCAAAAACTGGATAAGTTAAATCTTGCTTTTCCCATATTACAGATGATAAAACTTAAAGAGTTAAGGTCCTTGACCAAAGCCCAAATTATCTTAATGCCAACAGAGTCAGAGTTTGAACCTAGGTATATCTGATTCCAGAGCCTGAGTTCTAAATCACTTTGCTATATTTGACCCCCTCTAAAGAGAGATAATGAGAGCAAAGGTAATAAGGTAGACAAGCATACCAAATGCATGAAAAAAAAAAATGTGGGCAGGGCTAGGATAATAGTGACTGAGATGCATGTGCCCATATACATCTGTGTGGACCCATAAATTGTATGAAAGCATCCAAGAGCAACAGCACTCAGAATGAAGTCCAAGCACCTCACCATGGTCCCTATGCTCTTGGTGATCCCAGGTCCATTTTGTTTTTTACTCCATTTCCTACTATCCTTACCCTTGTCAATGATGGCCATCTTTTTTTGAGAAAATTAAGTGTCTTCCACATTTGGATTTTAATACTAACTCCTTTCTCTCCCTTCTTTCAATCTAAGTGGCTTCCTTCTTATGATTCAAATATGACCTTCAAAGACACTTTTTAAAAAATATTTTAAAGTTTATTTGAGTAATTTCTATATGAACGTGGGGCTTGAAATCATGACCAAGAGATCGAGTCACATGTTCTTCCGACTGAGCCAGTCAGACACCCTAAAGACACTTTTTATTTAGATTTTCTCAAAATAAAGATCTCTTCCTCTCATAAAAACACTGTTCCCACCCAACCCTCTGGCTGTGATATTCTAGTCTTCGTTTTCTACAGCATTCATCACAACCTGAAATCACTGTGCCATGATTTTAATGTTTATTTTCTTCTCTTCCCTAGTAGAATGTAACCTCCATGAACAAGGACATTTTTTATCTTGTCCACTACTTTATTTCAGTGCTTTAATGCATAAGAAGTATTCAATAATTATTTGATAAGAAAATAAATGAATGAAATCCTGAATCTAACATTCTCATTAATCTTCTTGAAGTCAGAGCCTCATCTGAACAGCTCATAGGCTGTCTTTATTCCTCTCCTAGGGCATTGATTATTCTCAGTCACAGTCTCCTTATGTGATATGTAAATTATCAGATGGCAGTTGCCTTCAGAGGAGGGACAACTCCTCTTTATCCCCAAACCACTGGGCATGTTACGCCTACACACTCGTTTCATTGAATTCCAGCAAATAGACATTACTGAGTGTACAGAATTCAGCAAGTAGCACAGGAGGTCATTTGAAATGCTGAGTTATAGCCACTAATCTATAAGGGTTCTTGGATAAGTTGCTGAAAGAACCACTTTAAGATAGAGTATTTTTGCAAATACATAAAAATAATTTAGAGCTATAAATACAAATGCATAGATGTGATGATAATTAAGTTTCAAAGGTTAATGTCTCACAAGGAACCTAAGAAGGAATTTTCTTAGCAATACCCTGGTCTAAAGAAAAAAAGAAAATACTCCCAAACTCATGAATTTTAGCAGAAGATGTTACCCTAAAATATGTTACTTTGGCATAAAGATTATTTTTGAGTTAAAGGGAACTAAGAAGGTGGAGATACAAGAAAAGCTATCTGTGTTCCCCTAATTTATTGTTTTTTAATTTTAAGTTAACTCTATGCCACACATGGGATTTGAACTCACAACCTTGAGATCAAGGGTTGCATGCTCTACTAACAGCCTGTCAGGCATCTCTGTTCCCCCTAATTTTCTAAAAGTATGACCCAATTCTATTACAGTGTCTTTCTTGTCCTCTCCACCAGGAGGGACAGAAGTTAGTCACTAGAGAAGCCTCTAGACCCTTATCAGCCAAGAGGAATCATCAGAGGAATCTATAACAAATCTTGCTGGAACTAGGCACTATCTACTTAGTTTTCACATTTATTTGCCTTCCCACAATTTGCTACCCCTAGAAGTTCAAAGTCCATTTCCTTTGTCTCATGCCTTTGTTAAAATGTTATATAAACCCAAGCTCTAACCACTGCTTTGAATTACTCATTATTAAGTGCTCCATATATGTGTGATGGATATGTTAATAAATTTCTGTTTTTCTCTTATTAATCTGTGTTGTATTAGTCTAATTTGCAGGACCTCTGTGAAAACCCTAAGAAAGGAAAAATACTATTTTTCCTCTGCTATATCACCTCAGTTTATGTACTAATAAATATATTTGAATGGGGTAGGTTTGAGTTATCTAAACAGTTTATGTCTCTCTATACCCATCTGTCTATGAGTCCAGGTTCTGTCTCTTTACCTATGCTAAGTAATGAATGTTTATAATTTTAACATTTTTAAAGTGTATTTTTTCAATATATTTTTGAAGTTAAGAACTTCTGAATGGTTATTTCCATAATTATTATTTATAAATCTTGTAAGTAATATATTAAAACTCCAGTGTTGTATAACATTAACTGCTTTCTAAAGAAATATTTAGAAACTAATAAATGACTCTTGACAGATAGTAAATTATGACAAAGGTAGTTATTACCTGTTATTTTCATACTTTCATATGTTACAATCCAATTCACTGTTTAATTTCTTCCTAGTATTTTCTCATTTGTATTTTCATGATTTTCCTCCTTATTGGAATAGAATTTTCAAATAATCAAATAATATTTGCTATATCACCTTTTTTTTGGAGTCTCAGTCAGAAAGATCTAAAACAAAGCCAAAGCTGCCATTTTCAGACCGTAACTCAAGACAAATTTCTTAATCTTCAGATCCTTGTTTTCCATTTTTGTATAAATGAAAATAGTAAGTACATTCAAAATTCACTGCAGGATTATATTAATTTGAGTGAGTGATAATATGTGAAAATGCCTATCCCAGTACTTGAGCATCTAGTACATGTACAAAATCATCAGTTTTCTCAGAAAATTAGCCAGTATGGCTATGATTTTGGCAGAAGTTGCCAATCACATTCAAACTCACCTCAATATATCCAATATATTCAGCAGGGATCCTGCTGAATATCTAAACTTTAGTTTACAAAGATGTGCAGAAATTTACAAAATCATCTGTCCTTTACTAAAGGAAATTATGTCCTTCTCTATTTTTCTTCTCTACAGTACAACATGTTAAAGATAAAGGAGGTGGAAATTTCATTCAACTATTGTAAAAATGTGTGATTTGACAAAATATCCACTAAGATGCAGTAATACATACTTTAAAATAAGGCTAAAGATTCTACTTTTAGGATGGGGTAAACATAGTCCACCCATTATAATCCATTGAATGCAGCTGTTGAACATGGAAAGAATGCAAGGGACAGCTATTTGAAGACTCTTAAAAGTAAATAATGATATGAGGCTTGAGAAATAGGAGCATTGTTCAAAGTATTATATAACCATCAGTGAATCTACCATTATTGTTCCTGCTAGTATCCCCAGCCTCAATTCAATGCAGTCTGAAATCTGGAAAAGATAGTCAGCACATAGAGAAAGCTACGAAAAAACCACAATTCTAGCTTGAAGAGCAACAAAGAGATGTCCTAATTCTCAGACAGTAAGGAAAGTCACCAGCTTTTTTTCCCCCTCCTTCTTTTCCTTGTTACTGTTCTTTGTGTTCCAGGACCCAAGTAGTCCCAGGAATCAGTAACAACATGGACTGCAATGGTGAGCAAGGGCAAAAATCTCTGGAAGGGGTCTTCCTCACTGTCTATGGAGCTGGGCTCCTTAAAGGATAAGGAAAATGCTCATTTACCCCCCCACACACACCTTTCCAGTCCCCAATTCTTAGTCTCAAATGTGGGTAATGTTTCAGGAATTGTGCAACAGATTGGCATAAAATGAGACTCAACTTTTGTCTCAAGGACAAGAAAAAGGGAGACCCAGAAAACAGGAATATGCCTGGACCGTGGTGCTGGGGTTTGAACCTAGAAGGCGAACCTTCTAAAATTATTTACAAACTCACCTCTGAGTTGAACATGAATGGATCTGCCTCTAAGCAGCATATATAGCATTTGAAAACTGAGTACAAGTTAAAACATCACTCAGATTTCAGACTTGGTGTTGGATATTTAGGACAGATTAGAATAGCACTATGGTAGTTTGAAAACGAAATCAATATTAGAATTGCAACTCATGGGATGCAAGTTGGAACTTACAGCCTGAATCCAACTGCATCAATTGTTTGTAAAATAAAAGTCCCTTCTATTATTTCCTCTTTTTTATTGGTTGTTTACAACATAAAAATATCAACATTCTTTATAGATGATAAACAAGACTTAGCATCAAAATGAGTAGAATAATCCAAAATAACTCAGTATATGAAGAACTGAGAAAATTTCAACTTGAATGGGGAAAGACAGTTACCAACTGAGATGACACATATGTTGAAATTATTAGACAAAAACTTTTAGACTTCATTAAAATTATAGACTTCTGTTCTGCAAAACACATTGTTAAAAATGAAATAAGAAGCTATAGACTGGGAGAAAATGTTCACAAAATACTTATCTTATAAAGAACTGTAGCCAGCATACACAAAGAATTCTTAAAAGTCAATAAGAAGAAAACAAACAACAATTAAAATGTGAATAAAAGGCCTGAACAGACATCTCCCCAAAAACAAACAAACAAACAAACAAACCAGATGGCAAATAAGCATATGAAAATGTGTTCAACATTTTATGTCATTAGGGAATTGCAAATCAAAATAGTAATAAGTTAACCACTACACACCTATTCAAATGATGAAAATTCAAAACATTGATAACACCAAATAATGGCAAGGTTGTAGAGCATCAGAACTCTGAGTAACTGACGGTAGGAATGAAAAATGGTACAGCCACTTTGGAAGATAGTTTGACTGCTCTTACAAAACTAAACGTGCTCTTGCGTTGTGATCCAGCAGTCATGCTCTTTGGTATTTGCACAAATGAGCTGAAAATTTATATCCACACAAAAATCTCCAAATGAATGTGAATAGCAGCTTTATTCATACTTGCTAAAACTTAGAAGTAACCAAGAGATCTTTCAATGGGTGAATAAACTGTGGTGCATCCATACAAAGGAATATTATTCAGTGATAAAAATTAATGATGTATCAAGCCACACAAAGACTGGAGGAAACTTAAATGTGTATTGTTAACTGGAAGGAACCAATACTGAAAGGCTATTGGGGGGCTGGGTGTTGCAGTTGGTTTTGGCTTTGGTCATGATCTCAGAGTCATGAGATAGAGCCCCGTGTGGGGCCTTACGTTCAGCATGGTATCTGAGACTTCATCTCCCTCTCCCTTTGTCCCTCCGCCTGCATTTGTGCTCACTCTCTCTCTCTCTCAAATCTTTTTTTCCTCTTTAAAGTCTACCTACTGTATGATTACAACTATATGACAATCTGGAAAAGTCAAAACTATGGAGATAAATCAAAGTTGTCAGATATTTGAGGGGAGAGAGGGAAAAATGAATATGTAAAAGGAGGAGATTTGGGGGATAGTGAAACTATTCTGTATGATATTATGATAGAGGATACATGTCATCACATATCTGTCAAAACCCATAGAATGTACCATGAGGCATACCTCATGTTATTGTGCTTTGTTTTATTGTGTTTCACTTTGTTGCATTTCACAGATATTGCAGTTTTTACAAATTGAAGTTTTGTGGCAACCTGTGTCAAGCAGTTCTATTGGCACCATTTTCCAATAACATGTCCTCACTTCATGTCTCTGTGTCACATTTTGGTAATTTTTGCACTTTTTCAGATGTTCTCATTATTATTATATTTATTCTGGTGATCTATGATCAATGATCTTTGATATTATTATTATAATTGTTTGGGAATCCCACGGACAGTGCCTATATAATATTGACAGTAAACTTAATCTATAAATGTGTATTATGACTTCACCAACCAACGATGTTACCATCACTCTCCCTCTCCTCAAGTCTTCCCTATTTCCTACAATGATACAGTAATATTGAACTTAGGTCATTTAGTAACCCTACAATGGCCTCTGAGTGTTCAAGTGAAAGAAAGAGGCACATACCTCCCACTTTAAATCAAAAGCCAGAAATGATTAAGCTTAATGAGGAAAGTATATCAAAGCCAAGATAAACCAAAATCTGGGTCTCTGGAACTAAATAGTTAGCTAAGTTGTGAATGCAAAAGACAAGTTCTTGAAGGAAATTAAAAGTGCTACTTCAGTGAACACACGAATAAAAAAAAAGTGAAACAACTTTATTGCTATTATGGAGAAAGTTGGAGTGATCTGGATAGATCAAACCAGCCCCAACAGTCCCATAAGCTAAAATTTAATCCAGAGAAGGTCTTCACTCTGTTCAATTCGGTGAAGTCTGAGATTGGTGAGGAAGCTGCAGAAGAAAAATTTGAAGCTACCAGAGGTTGGTTCATGAGATTTAAGGAAGGAAGCCATCTCCATAACATCAAAATGCAGGGTAAGGCAGCAAGTACTGATGGAGAAGATGGAGCAAATTATCCAGAAGATCTAACTAAGATCATTCTTGAAGGCGGCTACATTAAACAACAGATTTTCAATGTAGATGAAACTGACTTCAAGTGGAAATGATGCCATCTACATGGACTTTCATAGCCAGAAAGAAGTCAATGCCCTGCTTCAAAGCTTTAAAGGATAGGCTGGTTCTTTTGTTAGGGGCTAATACAGCTGGTAACTAAGTTGAAACCAATAACAATTTACCATTTCAAAAATCCTAGGGCCCTTAAGAATTATGCTAAATCTGCCCTGTCTGTGCTCAAAGCCTGCATACAGCACATCTGTTTACATCATAATTTACTGAAATTTTTAACCCCACTGTTGAGACCTACCTTTCAGAATTAAAAAAAAAAAAAAAAAGAAAAGAAAGAAAGAAAGAAAAGATTCCTTTCAAAGTATTACTTCTTATTTTCAATTCACCAGGTCACCCAAGAGATCTGATAGATATGTACCATGAGTTCAATGAGGTTCAAGTTGTTTATAATGCCTGCTAAAACAACATTGATTCTGTGCTTCATGGATCAAGGAGTTATTTTGACTTTCAAGTCTTAATTATTTAAGAAATCCATTTCATAAGACTATAGCTGCCATAGATAGTGATCCCTCTGATGGATCTGTGCAAAATCCACTGTAAACCTTCTGGAAAAATTCACCATTCTAGATGCTATTAAGGACATTGGTGATTATGGGAAGAGGTCAAAATATCAGCTTTAACAGAAGTTTGGAAGAAGCTGATTCCAACCTTCATGGATGACTTAGAGGGGTTCAGTACTTCAGTGGAGGAAGCGATTGCACACGTAGTATAAACAGTAAAAGAACTAGAATCAGACGTCATTGTTTGTTTGATTTGCACTTCCCTGGTCATTAGTAATGTGGAGGATTTTTCCTCTGTCTATTGGCCATCTATTTGTATGTCACTTTGGAAAAATGCCTATTCAAGTTTTTTACACATTTTTAATCAGATTATTTGGATTTTTAGTGTTTTTTTGTTAAAGTTCTTTATATAGTATGGATATTAACCCCTTATATGACATTCTAGTAATGAATATTTATTAGAGCTATGTGATATTATTATAGTAAGGCTTATAATTGGGTAGTACAATTCCTTCAGCTTCAATCCATGTATATTGTGTATCTTTTTTGTTTATTTCTTCTTTAATCTTTTTCATCAGTATTTTGTAGTTTTGTTCACAAGGATTCCACACACGTTTTCTTGGAGTTATATTTAGGTATTTGTTTTTTAGAGCTATTGCAAGTATACACAGAGACATACATATGTATACACACACACATACCCACATTTGCTTATACATATGAATATATATATACCCACCTGTGTACTTAAATAGTATTTATATAGTGTGTATAGCACGCTATATATAAATCACTTACAGTTATAAACGATATATATGTCATATTATATATACATATAACTTATTTTTCATTATATGCATGCTAACTCTACAATTGAATGAAAAGGCAAAAGAAATAAAATAACAAAGTGGAGAAAGGACAGTCTTCCAACAAATGGAATAATTCAATGTCTGAATGTCAAAAAATGGTGTCTTCACATTGTCTATAAAATTTAATTCAAAATGGATCCTAACTCCAAATGTAAAATTATAAAGCACTTAGAAAAAAATAGGAGAAAATCTTTGTGAGCTAAGGTTATTTATGACAAGGATTTGTTAAGTGGCTTGTTGAAATGCCAAATTACACCAATATCATTTCAGAGTTGGACTTTTCTAGATCAGTGGTTTTCAACTTGAGCCATTTTGTCCCTGTTAGAGACGTTTAGCAATGTCTTGAGTCATTTTCATTTGCCACAATTTAAGAGTGTTTGTGTCTTGGGGGTCAGGGGTGATAGTGCTACCGACATCTACTGGGTAGAGGCCAGGATATTGTTGAACATCCTATAATTCACAGGACAGCCTCCCCCACAAGTTATAGAGCCCTAAGTGTCAATGGTGCTGAGGTTGAGAAAACTTGTTCAGGTATGTTTTTCCTTCATATGTCAGACACTTTATTTATTTTTTTTAAAGATTTTATTTATTTGAGAGAGAGAGAATGAGCAGGGAGAGGGACAGAGGAAGAGGGAGAAGCAGGCTCCCCACAGAGCAGGGAGCCTGAAGTAGGATTCGAACCCAGGACCCTAAGATCATGACCTAGTCTGAAGGCAGGCACTTAACTGAATTTAACCTACTTAGTTAGATGCTAATCAACTTAACCTAACTCAGACACTTTAAAATCATTTTCTATTTATCTAATTAATCATAAAGAAAAAAATACCTGTATGAATATTATTTGATAGGGACAACTTAAACAACAAAGATAGTTTTTATACTAACAGACATTTTCAGCCAGCATTCTAACAGAAAACAAAAACAAAAACACCTGCTTTACTGGAATATTTTCAAACAAAAGCATTTATTTCACTGCTTTCAGGGAAACAAATGATGGCTTTCAGGCCAGTTATCACTGCAGCACTTAGGAATTTCAGCTTTTTTTTAAAGACTTGTGTTATTGAGAAAAGCAGCAGCCCTAGCAGGGGATGACAGAAACTCAGGGAAATCAGGCATGCCTAATGACTCTTATTCTGATTTAGCGCTGGTCTCTGGTGATTTCTTTTTAAGAATTCCAGAGCTCAGGCTTTTGATCTTGAGTGGAAAATCCAAATGTGAGTGGCAAGACGCTCTATTTTCACAGCCCTAGTTCATGTAACATTCCCAGTTTGGCCAGAGATCTCCCAAGCAGGAGGGGTTCCTTCACACAGAATGGCTGTAAACCCTGAAGTCCAGGTTTGTTGCATTTGTCTCTCGAGGGCTTAAGATGGTTAAAGGCTAGTTGGCTGTGCTTTGCCTGTAGGATGTTCAAGTTAGTTTCTTTGTAATAAAGTCACTATTAATCACATTTCCCCTTTCATTTTCTAACTCTATCCAGCAGGAACAAAGCTGAAAAGCTGTAACATGCTCTAACTTGACTGGGAAAAGAGCTAGTAAAGTGTGCTAGTGTAATGGCATGGAGAATGCCAGATGTACCCTCCATGGCAATGATTCTCAGCCACGGGCGATTTTGCCCCCAGGGGACATTTATCAGCAAATATCTGCAAATATCTTTAGTTGTTGCAATTGGGGGAAAAGGTAATAACTTGCATTTAGTAGGGAAAGATGAGACATGCAACTACTAAATATCTTAAAAGGTAAAACAGGCTCCCACAACAATTATCAGGCCCAAAATATCAGTACTGCCAAGGTTGCAAAATGCAGCTCTGTGGGCTCATTTACAAGTATTAGATAGATTTTTCCAGTTTATGGATCTTCTAATTGTAAGCCATATAGGCCGTACCTTAGATGAAAGATTTTTTGAGATGATATTTTCAAGAATGTATTTGTTTTGCAATATCTATCAAACCTTGAAATCTTTGGAAGTATTTATGTTACTTTGTTGATTGTCTGAACAGACTTGAATTCTCCTAGTCAAAGGATCTTTGTTAGCTTATGTTTAAGATATATCTTTCATCTTCCAGTTTCAGGGCACAAGTGTTGAAAATAAAATATATGCCTCTTGGTTGTGACACAAATGCTTGAAATTGAAACATATTAAGTGTTTTTTTTAGAATAGTATTATAATTTTCTGCTTCATTCTTACATACTCTGGAGAGGTCACATGTTATTATATTCCATTTACCCCTAAATAACAATGTCAAAAGAAAAAAAAGTCAGTATTTGGATTGTATACAAAAATTAAATTAATCACTGAATTGATATAATCTTAATTGAATCAAAATGCTAGAGTCAGATTGTCACTTGAAACACACAAAGCTTTATCCCATATAATTTTGTCAAGCATTTATAAGACTTAATGAAACTGCCCAGTGGTTTGTAGGCATTTAAGTGGAGCTCAGCTTGCTTTGTGCCTAGGACATTGCTTTCATAGAGACTAAATTAGAAATTCTTAATAATCTCATTTTAAAAACAGTATAAATATTTAAGAATAATGTCATAATTGTTTAAACTGTAAATGCACAGTGAGTTTAAAAATTAGTATGATCTATAACCAATATGAAAATGTCAATAATGCACCAGGGGTCTTCTGTTTCAGCCTGCACACAAGGAATCAATACCAAACTCTTTTCATGCTTGGAAAAATGAAGAATGAATAATTGTCCAGTTAATTTAATAAATGTAGACAGCTGAATTAGATAAATCAGATTGTAAAGAATTCTTTTACCTCATTAGCATTTTTGGCCTAAATTATCCAGATAATTATTCCAATTTTCCACATCACTTTGCCCATATTGAAAGAGTGTCTTTCAATTTTTCATTGTAAATGAATTTCTTCTGTCCTGCTCAAAGCCCAGCAAGGTGTGTTTCCTTTATGATGCAAATCTAGCATTTCCCCATTTTGTTGATGTTCTTTGAAATGCTATCACTTCTGTTTGTATAACCTTTAATTCAGTATTGATAATTTGATCATGATGGTGCCATGAGACCTACTTAGACATTATACAGTTCCAAATAGAAAACATCTCTTGGCTATTCTAGTGTATTTTTTTTTTCATTTACATGAGATTTATTTGAATTTCTGCAAAACGTTTCTTTATTTTTCCTTCACTCATAATATATTTTTCTTCAGCTGATAGAACTAGTTCATTTGCTCACCAGGTTATACCTAGTTACTTGTCAATGTTATACTCAAAATGTTTCAAGCTTCTCTTTCACACTGCATAGATTAGTTGATCCAGTTTATTATCTAATCAGAAAATTCTTATCTTGAATTAATTTGAAATGAAAAAATATGAAAAATGAATATTATTGTAAGTACAGTCATCATTTATATTACTGTTACTCCCTCAAGACCAATCAGGGTGGGATAAGAAGGATAAAACAAGAGCATTGCTTAGTTATTTTTATAGCTTCATTCATCTAGTGTTTGTAATATATACAAATAATAACCTCATATTCTGCTATAAATATTGAAATTATTTTTAATAATAGAAATAATAGAACCGAGAAACTATAATACCCTGAATTATATTTACGTGGCATCACTCACATGACTAGTAAATCCAGCTCATATTCATTACTATTCTCTGAAGTATTTTGCTTCTATATTCAGTAGTAGTGTGATTCTCCATAACTTTTTTCCAAATTTATTCCAAATTTTCAGATTCTCCACTATTGTGATTTTTTCATTGCAAATACCCTTAAACCAGTATGTTCATTAATTGTTGTTATATAGCACATAATCCCTAGATTTAGTGGATTAAAAAACTAGCCACTTATTATTACTCATGAGTACACAGATAAGCTGTGTTGTTGTTTTATCTAGGTTACTTGGCTTGCTTATACATCTAAGATCTGCTGGTTGGTGTTTGATTGCCTCCCTCATTAGTCCGAAGATTAGCTCTCAGTAGGTGGAAATAAGATAAACCAGGCCATATGACTCTCCTTATTCTGCATCTTGTACTGATCTTGTTTACATAGCAGTCTCAGAGTTCCACAGTGACAGCAGAAGCAAGCAAGGCTTAGAATTCATACAATATGATTTATTTTGCACTCTATTGGTTGACATGTATTACAAGTGCAGCCTAGATTCAAGCCCCTTTGCAAGAGACTCAAAATTCTGATCCAGTTATGGCATTGTGTTCAAAGTACAGGATCTCACAATCTACATCCGGTCTTGATGTGGCTCTTACAATACAATTTTTATAATACCTAGCTCTTTCTATGGAAGGCCGAGAACTAACAACTAAACTGTCTGACCCCATACAGGTAATTTACAAAGGGGTGACAGAGGCAGATTAACTCTAAGAGTCAGTGGCACCCAAGGAGGGAAAGAATGAGGTGTGCTGTAGTCACTGGTTCATAGCAATTCTAAAATCTTACTAGATAAATGTTATCATAACATGTTGTCATGCCTCTTTTCTTGGAAAAGGAGTTTATGTGTATGAGTTTCTGTGAATGCATTTGTGTGTGCATATATAGGTAGGCGATTGTATGATTTTAAAAACTTTTCATAGAAATATAACTATTCTGAAAGTATACAATGTTGTTGTCAGTAATTTAACACTAAAGACTGGGAAATTTAGGAAGTATGAATGAACAAAAATTGCACAAAAAATCACCCATGTTTATGTTCTCCCTCAGAGATGACCACAGTGATGTTACACATGTTTTTAAGTCTTTTAAAAGTGCATTCAATTTTCATTAAAAATAAAAAATACCAAAGTATTGTACAGTGTATGTATAGAAACCATTGCATATATATAGACAATATACATAATTTTATATAAAACTATTTTCCTGTTTTAATATAGTAGTTTGCTCCTACAGTTGTTATTTGTTAGGAATGATAACATTTGTTTAAATAGAATAGATATTGTGCATTATCTACAAATAGTCACTGATATCTATCAACTAAATTTTTGGTTTTATATTGAGAAGATTGGTAGCTTTTACATTCTCTTTTCTAAGTTATTTAAATCTTGTGGGTTTTGTTTTGTGTTTTTTAATATGGATCTTAATTTGAAGCATATTTTGCATTTCAAGAACAAGTAGAGAGATTAGTCTGGTGTGATTTATATGAAGGAGTGGAAGAATATTTAGGGGGGATAAAATTTTTACAAAGTAGCCATTGCTAAAATATATAAGACCTTATAGACCACATATGGGATTTAGATTTTATTCTAATATATGAGTAAACATTGGAGAATTTGGAGAACAACATGCAAGATTACATCTACATTTACAAGGAGAAACAGTAAATGATCGGGGAGGGCAAGGGCAGTGGGACACAGAAGCAAGGAGACAAGGTAGAGGGCCAGTTAAATAGTTTATTGGTAAGATGATGGTATCTTGGATAGGACAGTTAAATCTGGAGCTTATGAGAGGTAACTGAACTCTGAATATATTTTCAAGATAGAGTTGAGAAAACTTACTGATAAATCAGATGGGAAGTGTGGGGAAAAAAGTAGGATGACTATAATTAGTACATGAATAAAAGTACCTGTTTCTAAGAAGGGAGCCTTAAGAATTAAGAATTGGTTGTTATTATTATTATTGCTAGGGTTAGTGATATTGTTTTAAATTATCTTGTGGTCTCTTTCCTCCAGAGTCAGTTCTAATTTTCATTTGCCATGGTCTTTTTCAAGCTTTTGATTGTTGTAGGTTGATTTTTTTTTTTTTTTCAGATAGCTGTTGTGATTTTCCTTCACTTCTACATATGTAAATTTCCCTCACTCCTACTTGCTGAAGTCTATTTTCAACTAGGTCTCTCGTACAAATATGAGAAGTAATCTGTCAGTTGACAATGGCTTGACTATTACTTTTGATTAAGAAATGAGTGGGGGTGCCTGAGTGGATCAGTGGGTTAAGCCTCTGCCTTCAGCTCAGGTCACGATCCCTGGGTGAGGATCAAGCCCCGCATGGGACTCTCTGCTCAGCAGGGAGCCTGCTTCCCCCCTCTCTCTCTGCCTGCCTCTCTGCCTACTTGTGATCTCTGTCTGTCAAATAAATAAATAAAATCCTAAAAAAAAAAAAACACACAGAAATGAGTGGTCTGAGAAACCAAGAATGAACATGACTTTGTTCTGGAAGCCAAGACTCTAAATTTTCCACAAACAGTTCTTTCTATGTCTTACTTATTGTTGATTTTGCTTTTTTTTTTTTTTTTTTTTTAACTGTATGATTAGTTGTTTGGGCATTTACCTGAGTTAAAAGACAGGGACATGGGATGGGGTGAAAAAGTAGAGATGGCTTAATGGGTTACAAGGTACCAATTTACATAGATATTCATCTGACAGACTTTCAGTTAATTAGTTGTTTTTTTTTTTTCTCTTTAGCCTCACTTCTTATTATTTTCTTTTGTACCTCTAATCTCAAGATGGAGTATATCTTTGTTTCTGAGTAACTGATTGGTTCTTACTTGAATTAAATCCTATTTTGCCAAAATATTTTTCAATACCTTTGCTTATTTAACCTAATTTTTCAAATTTATCGTTTCTCATTTTTTGTTATCTTTTTAATATCTTCAGTGTTTATGTATTATTTCTCACTCCAAAAGTTATTTAATATGTTTATGTATACTACTTTCTTTTTCTTTTGATCACCCTTGCAAATTTATCAATTTTATTCATTTGCAATAAAAACCTGCAACTATCGGATTCTTTAATTCATTCTAATTACATGTTTTCTATGTTAATGGTTTCTGTTCTATATTTCCTCCTTGCTACTTTCTTTACACTTATTCTGTTGCTCTATTCTCACATATTAATTGTCTGCTTATTTTAATAATTTTCAGGGTCATTTTTTTCCCTAACATAAGTATGTAAAGTTTATAGAAGTCCCTCTAAGGAGAGCTTTAACTACATTTCACAAGTTTTAGGTTTATTCTAAATATTTCCTAAGTTTTATTAAAATTTACTTTTTAACTGCAAATTATTTAAATATTTTCCTGTTAAAAATTATTTATTAAAATTTGACATCCACTTAAAAGTACACATACACATACCATCCAATAAACATTCACAAATTGGATACACCATCCAGTTCGAGAAATAGAGCCTTACCAGCAGCCTAGAAAATTCCCTCTTTTCCTACACTACTATACCCAATGGTTAACAATATCCTTACTTCTAGCATTATAGATTAGTCATATCTGTAGTGAAACCCTACTGTGTAAGGATTCACTCTCCCACTTTCTTGTTGGCTTTTTCTCCTCAACTTTGTGAAATTTAACCATGTTATTGTACATAATTATAGTTGAATCATTTTTCTTATTCATTATATTTCATTGTATGAGATACCATAATTATCCATTACAACATTCATGAACAATATGGTAGTTTTCAGTTTCTAGTTATTACTCATAATTTTTTTCTGAACATTTAGGTGTATGCCTTTTGGTGAACTTTTGCATGCATTAATTTTGAACATACATCTAGGAATAGAATTGCTGAATCATATGCTTATTTTCCAGCTTAACAGATATACCCAAGCAGTTTTCCAAAATGGCTATACAAATTTTCAATGTAACTAGCTGTGTATTAGAGTTATATACAGAATCCAGAAAGAGATCCTTACATAGTGTACTGATTTTTTGACAGATGTGAATCGCAAATATAGTGTAGAAAGGATAATCTTTTCAATAAGTGGTGCTGGATCATTTGGATATTCATAAGAAAAAAATATAAACTTCGTGCCTCCCCCACCAATCTCATACCTTTCCTAAAAATCTTACATCTTTTCTAAAAATCAGTTCTATACAGATTATAAATCTAAATGTTAATGGTGAAAAATGAGGATTTTAGGGAGAAAAAAAGCACAGGAAAACATACTCAATTATATTAGAGTAAGCAAAAAGCATTCTTCCATGGGGCTGAAAAGCACTACCTCTTAAAAATGATAAATTAGATGATAATGGGGTTAGCAACTTGTTTGTCAAGGGTACATCAAAATATGAAGAACAAACTAAAGAAATGAAGAAGATATTTGCCATATATATTATCAGGGAAAAAAAGACACATACATCAAAAATGTCAGAAGACATCCTACATTTTTTTTGGTACATCCTACAGTTTAATAAAAAAGAAGAGATACCCATTTGTCTCTCTTAAACAATTTAAACAAGGTATTTTAGGGGGAAAAAAAGATATAAAATGGAAAGCAATCATATGAGAAGCTGTTTAAATATTTAGTCAGAAGGAAAATATTCATGAAAACTATGATATGAGACTATTATATGTGAAAATGGCTGAAATGGAAAGTTCAGGAAATATCCAGTGCTGGATAGTATCCAATATGTGAAAAGCCAGAAGTATGTATCCTAATTCTGCACCCCCCAAGAATCCGAATTTTGTCTGTTATTTCCAATTCACAGGGCTACGTTTTTTACTACAATCTGATAACCTGACTTCATGTCTCAATTGATATATTTACCTAGCTGTTTAGTGTGTTGTTCTTGGCATAGACCTTGTCTCAATCTCCATTAATGATAACAATTTGGAATAACAAGGAGAGCTAAAATTATTTTAAGGAATATAAACTTTCTTTGCTCTCTAACCAAAAAAAAAAAAAAAAAAAAAAAAAAAGCTTCTTTCTAGGGTAAAAGTTTACAAACTTTACATATTCTGGTTATTTCTTAAAGTTTGAAGTTCTTTAATCATTCTTTAATTTGTTTACACATTTATGTATTCTCTTTTTTTTTCTTTTTAACTCACTTAGAATATATAAATTAACTTCTAGGACTTTGCACAATAAAATGCTGTTAAGTATGCAGAGAAACACGTATCTTCTATGCTCAAGTCATCCAGAATATATTTAAGAGAAATACTACTAAGATGTTTTGTCTAAACTTAAAAATCATATTTTGCTAGTTATACATATTACATTTTTATAAATTTTTATGAAGGATTTGGACATTATATCTTATTTTTTACATGTCTTTGACTCTGAACCTTATAATGTGAAAGTAAATTTTTCACTTCATGAAGAAATGAGTTCTTAATCATCACTTAGAATTTACTTATAAAATAGTCCTAGTAGTCTGAAAAAACTGATAATGTACTACCCAAAAATGAGCACAGCAATTAGTTCTCCAAGATTGATTAATTTTTATTGTTTTTTTATCTTTTTCCATTTAAATCAATTATATATTCACTTATTAATGTATTCAATCAAGAGATGCTTTCAAAGATAAGACTGTATATTCTGATTAAAAATAAAAAGGCCCTGTTTTCATGCACTGTAAGATTATTTAGGGATATAAAAATGTGTACACATAACCTCAAGGCAAAGTAGAAAGCAGTAAGTGGACAGAAACCTAGGAGTGGTTTAAGTTAAGTGCTAGATGATTAGAGGGGCATAAAGGAGGGAAGGAAGAACCCACATTGGTTGGTACGACCAGGGGAAAAAAAAAATCGGAGACATTGACCTTTCGCCTGGCTATTTGAAAAAAAGGACGGGCATTAAATAAGGAAGTACAGCATAAACAACCACAGAAACAGGAATACATGGTATAGATTTGAGAATCAAATCGGCTAGGAAGTTGAATGTAAGTATCAGAGTAAAATGCAATGATTCTAGAAAGGTTTCCTCCTACCAGAGGATAACAGCCATGAATGCCACACTGAGGGGAAAAAAAAAAAAAAATAGCAAGTGGTTAAGTACATAAATTCTGGAGCCAGACCACATGATTGAAGGTCAGGTGGGTTACTAACTCTCACTCTGACCTTAGGCAAGAGCCTTCAATTCTGCATGCCTCAATTCTTCCTCCTAATAAGTATCTCATAGGATTGTAGTAAAAATTAAATGACTTAGTATGTGCCACCTGCTTCAAACTGTGTCTAGAATCAGTGCCTGAGTTCAATAAGTGTTCTTTATTTTTTTGTTATTCTTAATCAGGTAATGTAGACCTTGAAATTTGTGGGCAAGTATATTATACCTATTTTTGTGTGCAGGTGGAACTTAAAAGGAAGGGTGGAATATTTCTCTCAAAAAAAAAATAGTATCTTTTTTCTAGTCCTATATAACAGATTCTAATGCACTTGTATATATGTGAAACTAGACATAATTTGTATTTGTAATAAAATTTCATAGAAATATTGTATTATTTTCTATTGAAAGCCTTCAAAAGAAATAGTAATAATATTTCCTACATTTAGTATAGAAATAATATATATCTTTGTATTTTGACTTTGCCTTCTTTTTTCTTAAAGATAGAATTTTTAGCATTTACAAAATACAATTTTCTAATAAATTTTAGATAGTTAATATACAGTGCGATAGGGGTTTCTGGAGTAGAGTTCAGTGATCTATCATTTAGATACAATACCCAGTGCTCATCATAACAAGTGCCCTCCTTAATACCCAACACCCATCTAGCCCATCCCCCGCCCACATCCCTCCATCAACCCTAAGTCTGTTCTCCTTCATTAAGAGTCTCTTATGGGGGCGCCTGGGTGGCTCAGCAGGTTAAAGCCTCTGTCTTTGGCTCAGGTCATGATCCCAGGGTCCTGGGATTGAGCCCCACATCAGGCTCTCTGCTCAGCAGGGAGCCTGCTTCCCTTCCTCTCTCTCTGGCTGCCTCTCTGCCTACCTGTGATCTCTGTCTGTCAAATAAACAAATAAAATCTTAAAAAAAAAAAAAAAGAGTCTCTTATGGCTTGTTTCTCTCTCCCTTTTCCCCTTCCCCATAACTTTTTCTGTTTTCTTTCTTAAATTCCACATATGAGTGAAATCATTTGGTATTTGTCTTTCTCTGACTGACTTATTTCACTTAGCATGATACACTCTAGTTCCATCCATGTCATTGCAAATGGCAAGATTTCAGTCTTTCCGATGGCTGAACAATATTCCACTATATATGTGGTATATAATACACACACACACACACACACACACCACACACATCTTCTTTATCCATTCATCAGTTGATGGACATTAGGGCTCTCTCCAGTTTGGCTATTGTTGATAATGCTTCTATAAACACTGGGGTGCCTGTATCCCTTTGAATCTGTGTTTCTCTATCCTTTGGGTAAATACCTAGTAATGCAACTGCTGAATCATAGGGTAGTTCTATTTTTAACATTTTGAGGACTCTCCATACTGTTCTTCAGAGTGGCCGCACCAGTATGCATTCCCACCAACAATGCAAGAAACAATACAAAAAACATCTGTTGTTTCTTGTGTTTTAACTTTAGCCATCCTGACAGGGGTGAGATGGTATCTCATCATGGAATCTCATCATTTGTATTTTCCTGATAGTGAGTGATATTGAGCATCTTTTGATGTACCTGTTAGTCATCTGGATGTCTTTTTAGGGAAATGCCTATTCATGTCTTCTGCCCATTTCTTAAAGGTTATTTGTTTTTTGGGTGTTGAGTTTGATAAGTTCTTTGTAGATTTTGGATACTAATGCTTTGTCAGATATGTCATTTGCAGATATCTTCTCCCATTCTGTAGGCTGCATTTTAGTTTTGTTGATTGTTTCCTTTGTTATGCAAAAGCATCTTATCTTGATGAAATCCCAATAGTTCATTTTGCTTTTGTTTCCCTTGCCTAAGGGTGATGAGAAATAAGTCAATCAGAGAAAGATAATTACCATATGATCTCTCTGATATGAGGAATTTTAGAGGCAAGGTAGTGAGTCATGGGGGGTAGAGAAGGAAAAAATGAAACAAGATGGGATTGGAAGGGAAACAAACCATAAGAGACACTCTTAATCTCACAAAACAAACTGAGTGTTGCTGGGGGCTTGGGGGGTAGGGATAGGGTGGTTGGGTTATGGACATTGGGGAGGGTATGTGCTAAGGTGAGTGCTGTGAAATGTGTAAGCCTGATGATTCACAGACCTGTGCCCCTGGAGCAAATAATACATTATATGTTAATGAAAATTAAAAAGTTAAAAAAAAAAAAAAAAGAAGTTGTTATAGCCAAGATCGAAAAGGTTTCTGCCTGTGTTCTCCTCTAGGATTTTGATAGTTGCTGTTTTACATTAAAGTCTTTCATCCACTTTGAATTTTTTTTGTATGGTGTATTAAAGTTGTTCAGTTTCATTCTTCTGCATGTTGATGTCCAGTTTTCCAAACACCATTGGTTGGAGAGACTGTCTTTTTTTCCATTGGATTTTCTTTCCTACTTTGTTAAGATTAGTTGATCATAGGGTTGAGAGTCCATTTCTGGGTTCTCTATTCTGTTCCATTGATCTATGTCTCTACTTTTGTGCCAGTTCCATAGTGTCTTGATGACTACAGCTTTGTACTATAACTTGAAATCCAGAATCGTGATGCCTCCAGTTTGGGGTTTTTTTTGTTTTTGTTTTTGTTTTTGTTTTTGTTTTTTCAGAATTGCTTTGGCTATTCTGAGTCTTTTGTGCTTCCATACAAATTTCAGGATTGTTTGTTCCAGCTCTGTGAAAAATGTATTGCTATTTTGATGGGGATTGCATTAAATATGTAGATTGCTTGGATAGGAAATACATTTTAACAATGTTTCTTCTTCCTATCCATGAGCATGGAATGCTTTTCCATTTCTTTGTGTCCTCTTTAACTTCTTTCATAAATATTCTATAATTTTTCAGAGTATAGAATAGATCTTTTATTTCTTTTTTTTTTCTTTGATCTTTTACTTCTTTAGTTAGATTTATTCCTAGGTATCTTATTGTTTTGGGTGCAATTGCAAATGGGGTCGATTCCCTGATTTCTTTTTCTGTTGCTTAGTTATTGGTGTATAGAAATACAACAGATTTCTGTACACTGATTTTATATCCTGCAGTTTTGCTGAATTCATATATGAATTCTAGCAATTTTTTAATGGAGTCTTTAGGATTTTTTACAAAGACTATCATGTCATCTGAAAATAGTAAAAGTTTGACTTCTTCCTTGCCAATTTGGATGCCTTTTCTTCTTTTCATTGTCTGATTGCTGAGACTAAGACTTCCAGTACTGTGTTAAATAGTAATAATAGTGAGAATGGACATCCTTGTCTTGTTCTTGACCGTAAAGGAAAGGCTCTCAGTTTTTCCTCACTAAGGATGATATTAACTGTGCGTCTTTTGTATATGACCTTTATGATGTTGCAGTATGTTCTGTCTATCCCTGCTTTGTTGAGGGTTTTTATTAGGAAGGGATGCTGTATTTTGTCAAATGCTTTTTCTGCATCTATTGACAAGCTCTTATGGTTCTTATCCTTTATTTTATCAATATGATGTATAATGGGGTCCCTGGGTGGCTCAGTTGGTTAAGTGTCTGACTTTGGGTCAGGTCATATTCTCAGGGTCCTGGGTTGGAGCTTGTGTCAAACTCCATGTTCATGAGTGAGGAGTCTGCTTGTCTCTCTGCCATTCCCTATACTCATGCTCTCTCTCTATCTCAAATAAATAAATAAAATCTTTTTAAAAACTTAAGGTGTATCATTTTGATTGATTTGCAAATATTGAACCACCCTTTCATCCCAGGAATAAATCCCACTTTGTCATTATAAATAATTCTTTTAATGTACTGTTGAATTTGATTTGCTATATTTTATTGAGAATTTTTGTATACATGTTCATCAAAGATATTGACCTGTAATTCTCCTTTTTAGTGGGGTCTTTGTCTGGTTTTTGGAATCAAGGTAATTCTGTCTTTGGAGAATGAATCTGGAAGTTTTCCTTCCATTTCTATTGTTTTGGAACAGTTTGAGAAGAATAGGTATTAATTCTTTAAATGTCTGGTAGAATTCCCCAGGGAAGCTATCTGGCCCAGGACTTTTGTTTGTTGGGAGATTTTGATTACTGATGAAGTTTATTTGCTGGTTATGGACCTGTTCAAATTTTCTGTTTCTTCCTGTTTCAGTTTTGGTAGTTTATTTCTAGGAATTTGTCAGTTTCTTCCAGATGGCCCAGTTTTTTTGGCATAATAATTTTTCATAGTATTCTCTTATAATTATTTGTATTTCTGCAGTATTGTTTGTTATTTCTCCTCTATCATTCATGATTTTATCTATTTGGGTCCTTTCTCTTTCCTTTTTGGTAAGTCTGCCTAGGGGTTTATCAATTTTATTAATTCTTTAGAAGAAACAGTTCTGAGTTTTTTTAATCCAATTCTACTGGTTTTTTGTTTGTTTCTATATCATTTATTTCTGCTCTAGTCTTTATTATTTCCCTTCTGTTCGCTTTAGGCTGTATTTGCTGTCCCTTTTCTAGATTCTTTAAGTATAAGGTTGGATTGTGTATTTGAGACTTTTCTTGTTTCTTGAGGTAGGCTTGTACTGCGATGAATCCTGCATTTACAGCATACAAATTTGAAATGAATTCTTTCCAGAACCCAGTAAAAAAGTTTTTTATAAGATTTTATTTTTACTTATTTATTGAGAGAGAGAGCATGTGAGCAGTGGGGAGGGACAGAGGGAGAGAGGGAATCTCAAGCAGATTCCCCACTGAGTATGGAGCCCTAAGTGGGGCTCAGTTTTACGACCCTGAGATCATGACCTTTAGCTTAAATCAAGAGTTGGATGCTCAACCAACTGAACCACCCAGGTGCCACTAAAAGAGTTTTAAAAATACAAAAAAAAAAAAAAGAAAGAAAAGAAAGCCTAGTATATCTTTTTATCAGAAAAAGAAGTAAGATTAGCTTCTATTTATGTTCTAGTGTTATTAAAGTATTATGCTATACTAAAATAGTATTCTTTATTGGCATACTACGTTTTAGTGTTTCAATAAATATTTTGAAATTGGATAGAAAATTTAAAGTATGTATGCACGACACACACATTTCCAGTGAGGTTAGGATATCATATATTTCCAGATTAAACTTTAATGTATGAAATCATAATTTAATCAAATTACAATCTATTTAATATTATAAATGTAAGATGTCATACAGATCAAAAGTCATATCAATTTTCAATTTAATTTTATTTTTTCCATTTCTCCTTCAAGGTTTTCTCATATTTTAGAGATTTTCATCTCTAAGAAAAATCTTCCTTTATCCCCAACTATTCACAGCTTTTCTTCAACTGCCCAAGAATTTACTTTTCACACACATACACACATCATGTGCCTTCCTTATGTTTTTATACTATTAATGAAATAGATTGAGCATTGCTTTTTAGATATGGCAAGAATTTCTCAAGTTTATATAGTGCTTAACAAAAGATAAGATAGCTGTAGTTCAGATCTCTGCATTCCAGCCTTTGGTGAATCCAGTGTGCAATAAAAATCTGTCTAATAAACCCAGTTCCTTTTTATTCTTATTCTCCTAAATATAGGAAACTCTTCTTGATCTTCCCTTATTCTCCAAGCCCTCTATGGCCTCTCAACTAGCCCTATTCCATAAATAATCTTGGACATAATTTCCTAAATGTCACTGGACATTACCAAAAGAATACATGCCCTCCACATCTTTGTAGAGTATGGGGTCCTAGGAATTGAGGGGTGAGTACACCAAAATCTTAACTCATGGTACATTATTCCTTGTCTTTAGAAAGCTTCCTTTCACAAAGGTGTGAATTCCAAGAAGGGCTGATCATGGGAAGCCATCTGAGAATCTCTCAGCCACAGTACGAACTGAAGCAAATTGTTTATTTAGCATTATGGATTCTGAACTTCCCTACCTCAAAACAGAGTTAACACATGTCTTGAAGAAGTAACATAAGTGAAGGTCCTGGCATGTTGTAACCATTTTATTAGTCCTGTTAATGGAAATTAACCCTGAAAGGAAAAGGACCACAGGGCTCTAATTGCCTATCTGCAAGTTCCCTACTAATTCTCTGGCTTAATGTCCAAAAATTATGTTCACACTTATTGAATATAACCTATCTCCAGACCTTAACATAGACTCTATCTCATGGTGGACATTCAATAAATGTTTGCTCCTTACTGATAGTGTTTTAGTAAATGTTCCTTTTATTTGTTTGTTTGTTTATTGTTTAAACAAGGCTTTATTGTAGGATGTCCTTTCTAAAGACAGCTAAAAGGATGACCTCTCTTAGCTATGTTTTATTGAAGAATAATTTCAATTTTGAATACATCCAATGGAAATAAAAGCAAAGATTCCCAAAAGACCACATAGGCAGAGTTTCCTTAGGGAATAGAGCACACAGAATGTTCTGTGCACTAAGAACTGCAGCTGCTTCAGCGTGGGGCTCATAACACGGCTGTTTTGATAGCCTCTCACTTGCAGAGTGCAAGCAATTAGTAGTGCTATGAGCATTTTCCTTTATGCTCATAATCAGAGACTTAGCATTTCTCCCCACTGGCTGTTTTCCTCAGCTCTTTTACTCCACGTTTCTGACATATCAAAAAAAAAAAAAAAAAAAAGCATGTAAAGATCTGAAGATAATTATTTGAATGCTGATCTCAAAAAAAATAATAATTAAGTGGGGAAAGTAAAGAAAAAAATACTACAAATAATCCCCTTACTTCTGTTGCATATGCATTCTATTTCCATAATTATTCTATCAATTTTTTTTCTATTGGAGTGCTTTTTTTTTTTTAGAGAATTTGGTAGGTAGAGATATGAGAATTAGAACGTTTAATGTAGGAATAAATACTAAGGATGAAAAAATAAAATATTCTTCTCTTTTTATCCTATCACTATGTATGAATCACAACACAATAAGTCTTCGGAAAAAAATACAAGAGAAAGGATAATGAGAGATTTACTTTTCAATCAGATAAAACCATAAGCTCTAAAAAAATAATTTTTTCCTAATGTGCCATCATTTCTTTAGTTAAATCTATTCAGTCTCTGACCCTTCCATATATCCTGTGTAAACCCTTCCTCTTTGCTCTATGATAAGCTTATTAAATTTATAACTAGTTGTTCTACCAGGTAAGCATCAACTTGTTATACTTAAAATAAGTGTCACAACTTGGCACATTTTTTCATTACACAGTATATTATAATTTTGGAAATAGTTTTGCCAGCAACCAAGAGTCTTTTTTTAACCACACATTTCCAAATTAGCCAGCATATCATTAGATTTTGAAAATTGGTACTACTAAGTAAACATAAAATATTTCTACTTAAGAAGTAGTTCCTGAAAAATCAGATACTAGATAGATAGATTGGTACATATGTAGGTAGGCAGATGATATGCTGTGAAAAGAACTACAAGATGAAATAATAAAATGATGGGACACCTGGGTGGCTCAGTTGGTTAAGTTTCTGCCTTTGGCTCAGATCATGATCCCAGGGTCCTGGGATCGAGTTCTGCATTGGGCTCCTTGCTCATCGGGGGACCCTGCTTCTTCCTCTCCCTCTGCTTGCCCCCCCGACAAATGAATAAGTAAAATCTTAAAAAAATAAAATGTTAAGTCTGAACCAAATATGAAAGTTCATCAGTTCAAACTCTAAGGTGCTAAGTGCTCCTGTAGGGATTGGAGGTGGAATGTCTAGCCCTGCTTCTCCTGATCTAATGTCCTTTCTACTAAGCTATGCTGACTCTATACATGTTTGAAAAATGGAGCTCAGAGAAGTGGGTAATAAAAATTCATAATCTTTTCCCATATAATGCACACTCTCCTTTTTGTGGTTAACAATCAGGATTCTTCATGCCTTCCTGAATGTTCTTATAAAGCCCTCAGAATCATCCAAGCAGCTACCAACAGGGTAGATTGTATGGCTAGAAATATCTATGTATTTATGCCTCATAATCTGGGGGGAATAACAATGGAAATAATTTTAAAGTAGATACAAAGCTCTTGGGGATTGAGTCAGATAATTCGTCTAAATGTATGAAAGAAGTAACAGTATCATTGCTGCCTAACTTCACATTTCTTTTAGTCACACGTATAAATGGCTTCAAAACAATATAGTTTTCTAAAGGTAAAAAATTAATGTAGCTCTTCAGTTTCCAATCCCTTGATTTATAGGAAAGGATATCCATACTAAGTGTGAACTCTCAATCTCTCAATCTATGTACTAATGTGTGTGCTACATGTATTTTTTACAGGATCTCGGTAGAATGTTCTGCCTGAAGCTCTATGCTTTCCCCTAAGGAAAATGAACCACATTACATTCCATGCAGAAAATAAAAGAAAGATCTTTCAGGAATCAGGGCAAGTAATTTTATCAGTTTTATCCTAGAAGTAAACCATGAAGACCTGTGGGTCAGATTTGGGACCAGTCTTAGTACATTTGCGCATTCACTTTAAAAGACCTGACTTCTAAGGGTTATTAGGAGTCTGTTCAAAACTTCTAGTACATAAACTCTCAAAATTTAATTATAGGCGTGAATAAGGCAGTAATAGTTTCAAACTCCATAGTATTTATTTAGCTAGCCAACCCTGTAGTGGTGTATTTCCATTCATTCATTTTCAGGATGAGACGAGCACCGTCAGCTTTGCAACTGGTAAATGGCTTCTAATATAATGCCAGTTGGTTTAGACCTTATTGGTCAGACCCTCAGTTGAATCTGTCATATATTGAAATAGATACACAGTGGGCTTGGCTTTAGGAAATTTTAAACTCTAGCTCTTTTGGGAAATGTTATCCATAAAAAGCCTATTGCAGGGGCGCCTGGGTGGCTCAGCGGGTTAAAGCCTCTGCCTTCGGCTCGGGTCATGATCCCAGGGTCTTGGGATCGAGCCCCATGTCGGGCTCTCTGCTCAGCAGGGAGCCTGCTTCCCTTCCTCTCTCTCTCTGCCTGCTTCTCTGCCTACTTGTGATTTCTGACTGTCAAATAAATAAATAAGAATCTTAAAAAAAAAAAAAAAAGCCTATTGTACCAGGATTTGCTGAGTGGTGGTGACTGTTGGTGGAGATGGAGTGCTCTGCATCCTATTTCTGCTATTTCTGGAGTGCTATGGGCTAGAATGGAATTGGTAGACTGTATCCTCTGGGGAGCCTTCAAAAGTTAGCAGTCCATCTCCTGTTGCCCCCTCCATAGGTTGTAAGTGAAAACATAATTTGCAAGGTGTTCACTTTTTTTGTAAAATACATGTATAGTAATGCAGCTTGCAAGATTGGCATCAGTCAGACTGAGCCCTGGTTGGAAATATTTTTTATACACAGAAGTCCTCCTGAAATGGTAGTGCATTGTATATTACATAGCATGTGTTTCATTTGCAGTTAAAAATAGTAATAAATAAATAAATAAAAATAAACAAAAATTCCTAACTCTGTATACTATAATTGTCCAAGTTTCCTTTGTCAGAATGAAGCCAGTTAAGTATTTCTAACCTTAGTTTTTTCTAATCATATTTATATAATTTATACAAAGAAAAATATATATTATTATAAACATTTATGAAAGTAATTTCTGTCCAATAGGAATTTGAAAGATATAAGTGAGATTGTGGGTTGCACAGCCTTTTCTGAGTTTAAATTTAAACACCTTAATTTACATAAGAAAGCTTATGTTTTAAGTAACAGCAACTGCTTTTCCCATGTTCCTTCTGAGTAATACATTAGTTTGGCAGGCAGATAGGGATAATAAGAATTTGATCTCAATATTACAGAAATCCCTCCACAGAATTGTTTATCATCTTCAGAGTATATAGTCTAGAGTATAGCACATATATAACTTTGCAGTTAAATATGATATGTTTACAAAGAAACCAGTGGAAGGGGCGCCTGGGTGGCTCAGTGAGTTGTGGCCTCTGCCTTTGGCTCAGGTCATGATCCCGGGGTCCTGGGATCGAGCCCCATATCAGGCTCTCTGCTCAGCGGGGAGCCTGCTTCCCTTCCTCTCTGCCTGCCTCTCTGTCTACTTGTGATCTCTATCAGGTAAATAAATAAAATCTTTAAAAAAAAAGAAAAAGAAAACAGTGGAATTTAGCATTTAGTAAAAGCTTTGGATCAGACAGACCTAAATGTAAATCCTGCAACTGTGTGACCTTGGGCAAAACATTTCACTGCCTCAGTATGTATAGCAGTGAAAAGGATAGTAATTATATTTAAACTCAGGAGTGATTGGGGAGTTAAAAAGAAACAATATCAATGCTGGAGTTTAGTAATTTATTTAGTAAATGGTAACTGATTATTACGTTATTTATAATAGTATTGGTAATATTAACAGTAGCAGTAGTAGTAGTGTTAAGTAGTAATTAAGACAGGTATTAAGAAGAGAATCTAGTGACTTCTTCTAGAATAGTTGAGAAAGGGTTCCCAGAAAGAATGTAATTTAGATTGTCGATGAGAAGTAGAAGCCTTCTACTTTACGACATAATTTAAGAATATTTCAGGCTGAGGAAAAAGTTGGACAAGTATGTCCAGCAATGTAGAATTACATATCTAGATGATAGTAAGCAGTATATTATAGGTACAGTATGAGATGGAGATGCAAAATGATATATTCTGTGAAAGATTTAGAACACTTTTCCTTGTTAAGCTAAGAAGCTAGAAGTTCCTCTGAAGATGACTGGGGACAAACAAAGATTTTTAAACAGCACCATGACACAATTAAATCTGTATGCCTTCTAACGTCTTCTCAAGAGAGTAGAAATTTGTCATTATCCCCACAATTTTATCTGCAACCCTGTATGCTAAAATTCAACTTAGTTCAGTTTTACAGTTACTTTCTGATCAAAAAAAGGTGCCAACACCTCTCTAGGATTTTGTAGATGGGAAGCGAGAAACAGGTATTTTGTGCTGTTGGGCTTAATTATTTTATAGGAATAGGAAATTAAATCATCTACTGAGAAATGGTAAGAGTGAGAATGAGGTAAAGGATAAAAGTATTCCTCTTTTTTTTGCTTTGCTTTGTTTTAACAGACATTGACACTAAAACGGGAAAAACATTATTAAAGTTCCTTCATCGCAAACTGAGGTGGGTTGGAGACCATTGTTGTGTGGTCCTCTACCCTGGAGGAGCAGCAGAGTATGGGAGAGGAGAAGGTGGGTGACTGATTTAGCTTGGCGTTCAGCTGAGCAATAGTATGACAGTAAAGTAAGGGGATTGAAGAATCAGGGGAGATAGTGGTTCAAAAGATCAAATTTCAGTCAGCATAGAATAATGACAGAAGGAAAGCTGGGAAAAAATAAAAGAAAAAAGAAAAGAAGGGAAGGGAGAACAACGGAGGAGAGGAGAGGAGAGGAGAGATGAAAACCAATACCGGGTATTGCTTGGAGTTCAATAAGCAGGCTTAATAGGAATAAGAAAATGGAAGGTTGGTGAGCAGAATGCTGGAATGAAAGAGGTCTGCTTTGCAGGGGTAGTAGGCAGAGTAACGGACCCTGAAGATGCCCACATCATGATCCCCACAACCTGTGGATATGGTTATATGGCAAAAGGGACTTTGTGAATATGATTAAGATAAGAATCTTGAAATGGGAAGATTATCCTGTATTATCTAAGTGAGTCAATGTAATCCCAACAGTCCTTACAAAAAGAAGACAAAGGTCCAAGCAGTAATAGAAGATGTACCACAGGTAGCAAGTGGAATGATAGGAGGAAGATACCAGGAGCCAAGAGGTCAAAGCATCCTCTAGAAACAGGAAGAGATGGAACAAATTCCCCTCAGGAGCCTTTAGAAGGAACAAGCTCTGCCAAAACCTCAATTTTAGTTCTGTAAGATTCTTTTTGGACTTGTGACCCCTCTGTACTATAAGAGGATAAATTTGTGTTGTTTCAAGCCACTAAGTTTGTGGTAATTTATTATAGCATCATAGAGAACTAATACAGAGGATTTCTGGTTAAAAGGTTTAATGGGTGGTTGACCAAAATTGGCACTGAATTCTAAGACTTAAATTTGAGAGGTTTACTGAGTGATCCATGAAAAGGGAGAAGAATGTCATCTTACTGTGAAAGTCTTACACAAACTTTAATAAGCAGAGATGTTACCTCCACTGTTAAGCTCTAGCAAAACTGTTTTTTTTTTCCTTTTCTTTTCTGTGCTTGTAAAACATTTACATTATAACTGTATGTATTAGGTAGGCATGCCATAACAAAATACCATGGACCAAGGGGCCTGAACAAGCAAAATTTATTTCTTTACCCTTCCAAGTATTAAGAGTTCAAGATATGAATTGGGTTGGAGGAACACAATTCAGCCCATAACACTGTACTATAGCATTTATAACAGCAGTCTGACTCTATTTTGGGTTTATTTTCTCTCTTATGGCTCCTAATCTTCTTGAGGACAGAAATAGCTTCTTATTCAAATTGGTTTCCTCAGAATGCCTATCACTGTTTCTTGTTTGTAATAGAATCTTAATACATAAGTAATTAAATGATCATTTTGACAATCCTTTTTTTCAAATGTCAATATCTAATTTCTACAAAAAAAGTGATTACCCATTTGGTATTAAATGCTAATAGTTTGTCTACATTTCCACACATCATTACTACATTCTATCTGGGATCATTCTACCTTTGTCCATGATAGTATATAGAGATTTAAGGAAGATGAAGTATACTCTTCCTAAGTAGTATACTCATAGATCTATCTCAGAGAACACCAACAAGCCATCTGCTCTTCATTTTCCTATAAATTGTATCATTCAAACCATTTCAATCAAAATTCCTTTTGATTCTATTATATTCCCAACATTATGCCAGCAATAAAATTTTATATAAGTGAGACATGCAGAATGGTATTGTTACTAGTTGGGAAGAATATTATAACTTTATTTTGCAGGTATTTATCTATAAAAATTTAAGGAAGTGATGAAAATTGTCATGCAAGGTGTGGTGGTATCCACTCATTCCTTTATTCCTTCATCAGATATATGTGGAGGATCTGTTATTGCTGCCATGGAACAAAGTAGACTGGTGGAGTTTAAATAGTGAACTAATGAAGAAAAATCTTACAGAAATTCTTGCACAAATAATGTTTGGTTACAATTGTAGTCAGTGCCACAAATGAGGTATGTAAGGTGCTATGAGGCCTTATAATGGGAGTTTTACCTAACTGCAGAGCAGGGCATATTTTATCTGGGAAGTTTTCTTTTTAATGGAAGATCACAGATGGGTTGGGGGGGGAGGATGTCACCAGATGAGGAGAGGCAGGAGGACCATTTCAGCAAGATGACAGTATGTACAAAGGCTCTGTGACCAGACAGAGCTTGAACTCTATGAGGGGGCTGAAAGAGGAATGAGAACAGAGGAAAAGGGACTGATAGGAGGAATGCCTGTCAGTTGTGAAGGGCTCACAGAAGACATGTTAAAGTCTATGGTGCTTTTCTTAATATCAATGAGAAGTCATAGCTGGGTTTTAAGGGAGAAAGTGCCATGATTGGTTTAGAGTTTCAGGAGCACCATTTTACTTGAGAATTGAAGGATAACTTTGAGAGAGACCAGAATGGACATAGTAGGTCAGTTACAAGGCTTTTACAGTGATCGACAAAAGTAAGATGGCAATGGGAATTAAATGATAAACTCCAGAAATGTGAAAGGATTTTCAAAATAATGCACATTAATTTCAGAAAGACTAAAAGTGATATTATTATGTCATATTTGAATGCCATTTTATGCATATTTGAACACATTTATATTGTTTACTTTTCAAGTCAAGTCCCATTAACAGTAGAGAATAATGCACACTACTTTGTTAGGTGGTCGAGACAAAGAGAGAAGAGTGACAGCAGGGAATTTCAGTGCCGGGAGAGGCCCTCCTTACTATTATTTTTGAATATTATTCAGGTAGGTTTTGAATTCCATACCATAATATATTTGTGTTGGTTTTAATACCAAAGCATTTCATTTTTCTCCCCAAAATCTTCTAAAATTCTTTCTATTGAATGATGTACTATCTTTATTCTAAGGTGCATCTCTTGATTACCACTTTTTCTTCCTGGGGGAATCCATCCCCAATTTTATAAGTCCAGTCTCCCCTTATGTCATTTGACCTTCCCGCCATCAGTCAAAATCCCGTGCTAGGGAGAGCGATTACCATTATAGAGATAGGAGAGCTGAGGCTTAGACAGAACAGACGGTCCCCAAGATTGATTCCTGGAGATGACTAGACCTGAACTGTGGGACCATCATAAACACAATAAAGTTTTTGTTTGTCAGATCTTAGTGGCAAGGTGGTAACATGTCAGAGGTTAGGTAATTTATGCCATCACAGTATTGGGAAAATTAAAATGTAATAAAACTCAGTTGGCTTCAAGTACTAAATCCATACAGACTGAAATATAAAAAGACATTGTGAAGAGAAAGCTGAGAAGGTCTATTTCAAAATGTAGTTATTATACAGAATCAATTGCAGTTTTAATAGAAATCACACTTCATCACAGGCAACATAAGAATTACATGCTGCTGCATCAAGATAAAATGGATATAGTAGCATCATAGCAAATAAAACAAAAGAACACATTCTTGGGAATTTTCAGAGACTTTGATAATTCTTGACATGTTTTTAAAATTTTATCCATTCCTTGTAACTCCAAATACTATAAATGGTGAGACATGAAAGATTTCTATGTCAGAAATTTAAAAATGCAGTTTTTCAAATACCTGCATGAGAGAGATCACTATGGAAAAATGGGTAGTTGGTGACAGCATGCTCCAAAATCTATGGTTAAAAACTTACTACCACTCCTGGACTCCAAAGAAAAATCTAATTTCTTGAGTCACAGTAGTTTACCCACAGTACATATTTGCATAAAAATAATCAGCTTTTTAGGATTGGGGATTTGGTGACTTCTAAAGCATGTAATTTCATTATGAATAATTGCCACTTCTTTGTAGACATTTACTACAAATTCTCTTATATCTTTTCCCCAACGTACTCTTCAAATCCCATTGTTGCCTGTGATACTTGAGGAGACTCCTTTCCCAGCCGAAAGAGAGTAAAGCGAAAGAGAAGCTTTACTAACTCTGAAATGCAAACTATTGAAAAACAAAAGTAAAAGCCATATTACAGTTAGTGAATATATTTCTTTTAATTATATTCTGAAGCAGAGGACTAAATAGTAACCATGTCAGTTTTGGATAAAAAATGAAATGTGATGGAGAGGGCGGTTGGGTTATGGACATTGGGGAGGTTATGTGCTATGGTGAGTGCTGTGAAGTGTGTAAGACTGATGATTCACAGACCTGTACCCCTGGGGCTAATCATACATTATATGTTAACAAAAATAATTAATTAAAAAATGAAAGGTGGAAAGAAAACAATAAAAATAAAATGACAAAACAAGAAAAGAGATTGTTGCTACATAAAAACAAAACCTCTATATTTAATTGCCCAGAAAGAACCAAAAACGGTTTCTGTAATTGCAAGTTGCAAATGCCAGATTAACAATATTTGGTTTACAGCATATCCCAGAGGAAGAGAAAACAGAAGTGGGGGAAATGACCAGCCTTAGGAAAATGAAGATATTTTGTGTACTAATGGAATTTATAGAGTTCCTCCCATTTTTCCCATTTCCATAACAAATAATTACACCACGGTCTTACTTACAATTATCTACATTTTTTTTTTCAGTAGTGCAAAAGCAGGTCACTGCCAGAGACAGAAACTCAGATATTAGAAAAGATTATGGTTTTAGTATGAGTATATTCTTCATACCACTTAAGATAAGATAAGTATCAGAAGCAGAGAATAATGAGGAGAGTCTTGATGACAGAGTAGTTAAGAGCATGATCTTTGAAACTGGACTAGCTATACTCAGATCCCAGCCTTGCCTTTTAATAATTACATGACCATGAGCCAATCATTTAATTTTTCAATGTCTCTATTTCTTCATCTATAGAATGAGGATACCAATAGGAACTACCTGCTTTAATCATTGTGAGGAATAACTGAGTAAAAGGGAACCCTTCAAACTGTGTGGAATGAATTTGAAGAAGTACAAAGGGTTTGCTATGGTGACATAGTACATAAACTAACAAAAAATTATGAATAAATGGACACATATATTTTAATTACTCTGTCCCAAGCCTTGCACTTATTTATTTACAGTTTAAAATACCTCCACAAAGCACATATTAAATTGCTTGCATGTTAAAGATGGGAAAAGCATAGATGTCACGCTTTTGTGGAGTTCTTGATGATTTTCTATAACTAGGTTTGTGACCTCTCCTTTGAGTTTCTACAGGACGTTCTGCTGTTCCTCACCTTCTGTACTGCCATGCAGCATTTTAATTGCCTATTTAATTGTCTGCTTCCCATACCACACTGTAAGCTCTATGAAGGCAGTGTCTGTGTTTTGTTCACTCATAAATCATCTCAGGGACTTGTCATAGTCTCTGTCGTTAGTAGTGGGTCATACATACATATCTGTTAAATATTCTATGAAATCATCTGCGACATACTTTGTAGATCAAGTGGCTCAAAACTCATTTTTTGTTATTCTCTTCCTTGTCCCCTTAGCTATGGATACTGAAAAATCCTGTCACATGTCCAGCCTCTCTTGTGAGTAGGAGGGACGATGTGACACAGTTCTGGCGAATGAGCTATAAATGAATAAACTACATGAAAGAAGTATGATGGTATGTGAAGCTGTTGTTTTTCTTCAAAGAAAAAAAGGGATAAATATAACAGATTCCATTTATTTCACTCTTTAGAGTAAATATGTATTGTAGATCTGTGCAGTCATCTTAAGACCACAAAGCACAGTGATATGGGCTGAATTGTGTTCCTCCACCAAAACTCATATGTTGGTGTCCTAACCTTCAGTGCCTTGGAATGTGACTTTAATGGAGGGAGAATCTTTACAGAAGTAATTGTTAAAATGAAACCATTGGGGTAGTCCCCAACCTAATATGACTGGTATCCTTATAAGAAGAGGGGATTGGGACACACACACACAGAAGAAAGATCATATGAAGTCACAGGAAAAAGAAGACTATCTACAAGCCAAGGAGAGAGGCTTCAGAATAAAGCCAACACTGTGTTGACATCTTGACCTCAGACTTTCAGCCTCCAGACTGTGAGAAAGTAAATTTCTGTCTTTTAAGCCACCTAGGTTGTGTACTTTGTTATTGAAACTCTAGAAAACTAATGAACACACAGGATCCACTGAACATGTGAGATGACACAACAGGGCTGGGATAGGTAAAGCAACACCAATAACTCCCTAACTCTAGACTTCAGTGAGATAAATATCCCCTGTTCGTTTGAGCCATTTTAGGTCAGAGTTTCTGTTAACTTCAGTTTTCACCTAGAACACTCTCCCTTTTTCTTTGACTCTCAAGTGAGTCTGTCCTGATTCTAAGTTTGGCATGAGAAGCATCCCATTGCTAAAACTTGTATCATTTTGTTTACTTAACTGTCCAGAAATAGTAAACCAGCTAGATTTGGGTCAGAAAATTCACATGACAGCTGCAAAATCAGCAGAAGGATCATGACTAATTTAAATTAAATTCAATAGATTTTTTTTTTTAATGAGTCTTCTAACAACTGACATTCCCTATGGGAGTGTGAATCAATGGGGCCTTATCTGTAAGATACCCTAACCTTTTCAATATTTTTATAGCTTTTAATAAAGAGTGTATGCTTGTCATTAAAAAAAAGAATCAGCAAGGATTTTAATAGACATACACAAAAACATAAGTGGCAGAAGAAAAAAAAGGCTCTAA
This sequence comes from Martes martes, assembly GCF_963455335.1. Classification (NCBI taxonomy): domain Eukaryota; kingdom Metazoa; phylum Chordata; class Mammalia; order Carnivora; family Mustelidae; genus Martes; species Martes martes. The sequence continues at coordinate 98,156,213 of NC_137889.1, forward strand.
TAGAACATGAGTGTAATAAAGGTCAAGAGGAAATTAAAATAAGAATGATGAGTCAAAAAATAAAAACAAGTATTCCTAAATTCTATTAATTACTTAAAAAAATTTTTTTTAAAGATTTTATTTATTCACTTGACAGATGACAAGTAGGCAGAGAGGCAGGCAGAGAGAGAAGGGAGGAAGCAGGCTCCCCGCTGAGCAGAGAGCCCGATGTGGGGCTCCATCCCAGGACGCTGGGACCATGACCTGAGCCGAAGGCAGCGGCTTTAACCCACTGAGCCACCCAGGCGCCCCTACTTAAAAAATTTTTAAGGACGGTACTGCTATTGCATTCCAGAATATCCATAAGATATTCTTATCTTACCATTTAGTATCCCAAACAATTGGATTTTTACTGCATTCAGACAGGAGGGATATCTCACTTCCATTTCCTCCAGAGGGTCTATTCTCTATGACCCTCCTCGACTACTTTTCCAAGTTTAGATTCCTCAGTAAGTATTTCCTGAGGCAAAGCTTATGTGTAAACACTGCATTGAGAGAGGCAGTGTGCAATCACAGAGGAACAGGAGCGAGGGCGAAGGGAGAGGCAGTGAAGAAGGGCAGGTAGGTTTAAAGTTGGATATTACTGAACTGTCCCAGCTTCACAGGAAATGCAGTCAGCGTCTTAGTCTTGGGAAAGAACCACAGCAGCTAGAAGACACTACTGGTTCAAAACCATTGGGAGAAGAAGCAAAAGCAGTCTTTCAGTGTACGTTTTCTAGTCTTTTATATTTCTTTGGTCAAAAATTATTTCCTTTTTAAATTTCCTTTTTCATTCTTCTGCATTTTGCTAATTGGGCCCTTTGGGTACCTCCTGGGGAATCTGGAACTTTCATGACTCCAACAGGGTCCTACTGAAAAGCTTCCTCTCATACCAGGAGGGTGAAGTCAAATTCTTGCTGAAGCCCCCCTCTCACTCTTGGGGTGGTAAGATCATTTGCAATGTTAAATGAGTCATAATGCCGTGGTAAGAAAGTTTGCCTTCAAGACCATGGGAATAGTGAAAGCCAGCACTGAAACTACTTTCTGTGGGAAACAGGCAAATGGCCAACTCCCTGACCCAGAGCTAGAGTAGGGCTAAGCAGATCTGGAGGGCTCATAACCTGGCCTGAATACAATTCAATTTTCAGTTATTTGTCTATGAGCTTTGCACTTTCTTTTTTTGATGAATTGTGCAGCATCATTACATTAATAGATTTATTTGCTTGAGCACAGACAGAATTATATTCTAAATATTCCCTGTCATCATTCTTACCATGTACACATATGAAGTTAACATGAGTTTTAATATTTGTTTTAATTTCATTATAACTTTATGCTTCAAAGACCATTTTGAACCATTTGTAAAGTAATCATTAAATTTTTCCAGTTTTCCCCCTTTTAGTTGCATGTGAGGGTGGTACTTTTATCCTTTGAGGTTAGAAATGTAAGCAAAAGTGGCAGGTGTCACATCCAGGCAGAAGTAGAAGGGTCTTACATGAGTAGCTGTATACTCTTCCCATGGCTCCACTGGTCACAGAAGCAGGAGCTAAACAGAAGCTTGTGATGCTTAGTGACTAAACCTGTTAGAGCTCCCTGCCCATGCATGTGGGATGGATAGCCTCAGAAAGAAATGCACTTTTATTATGTTAAGCCAGTAAGATTCAGGAATTGTGTGCTACTGAAATACCACCTAATCAATCAGAGCTCTAAAAGGAAGCCCCTTAAACTAGATGATTGAGAAGACTTAAATGAGGGGGTATTGTATGAAGTTGCAGTTAGGGAAACTGACCAGGAATGATGTCGTGTATGGGACTCATGACCTTAGAGAGAGGTTATGATGACTAGACGTGGGGCAGGAAGAAGGTGAGTTCATTTCTAGAACACAGATAATATGGTTGTGTGGAGAGGGCCTTCAGTAGAGGAATAGAGCCACCCCAGAGTGACCTAAAGGACCGTAAGTACCCTGACCCTGTTTCCCCTCTACTCTCCAGTCTTTTTCCAGTGACTTCTACTGGTGAAATCTCTTGGAAGCTGGAAGAAAAGGGAGAATATTGATGCAGATAATAACATCAGGTGTCCCAGAAAGGAGCACCAAGTAGTAAAGAGAAGTATAAAGTATAGATCAAGAGGGCCAAATGGAAATGGCCACCAGTATAACCTATCCTGATCGATACAGAAATTGTTACTGGATACTGCTGTGACAGCAAGTCTAGAACACGTGGGATTGATAAAAGGTGAGGTGACAAATAGGGAGGCATGACATAGGAACCTGAAAGGATGGTCCATGTTATGCAGGGTCAAAACATTTGGTAATATTTCTACCTTTGCTTTGAAGGCAGAACATACACTGTGTGAATTTGTGGACCTAGGAGAAATGATGGGAAAATAAACGTTAATGGTATGTAGGGATTGTTATCGACTGCATTTGGCAAGGTAGCAGCACAAAAAGATGCATCAAACTTAACAGACTTCAAAGGAAATAGGAGGAGTCTGCAAATTCAAGGACATGTTGGTTTGAAAGCAGAACTGCTCTTCAGTTCCAAATAGTAAAAAAAAAAAATAAAATGGAGAACTGCTTCGCATTAAAAAGGCCAATTAAAACTCAGACTCTTGACAAGCATTGACTCAAAAGCATGGCCATTAAACTTCTTATTAAAGCCCCTGAATGGCTTATGGCAATACATGGGGGGAACCCTCTCAATTAGTCAAAATCTCTCTGGAAAAATAGATTAAATGTTTAGATCTCCCACTAAAAACTGGTAAGATCATGGTACCTACAATTATGTTAAAAGAGATTCATGGGGCATTAGTCAATAAAGTGTGAGCAGATGGCACACATCCATCCTGAGCAGAGCTTTAAGGACCAGTGCATAAGTTGCCAGGTTCTCTTCTGTCTGCCATGGCAATCTAAGAAACAGGGGTCAAGATGAAGTCTCTGAAGGCCTTTGACCCTGAAAAGTGTAGTGAAGAGAGCCCCCTGCTGGTCGCTTAGACACTAAGCAAAAGTAGGAGACAACGTTTGGGTCCTGTTAAGCCACAGAGTTGCATGGTTATTTATTATTATTTAACATATGTTGAATTATACAAGCCAATAATCAACTTGTAGAATTAAAAGATATTATGCAATATAGTAGTAACTATGCAAATGCAAACTGAACAAATGAAACTATAACAGGCAAGAAATACACAAAAAGGAAAATCATGAACCAAACCTTTAGGCTCCTTCAAGCCTTTCAGAGCATAATGGTTAGTTAAGAAAAGAAAAAAAAAGAGAGAGAGAGAGACAATTACTTAAAAATTACTGTAAAGATTGTGAATAATTTTACGTTTCAATTTTGTAAAATATATATGAATAAGTTATGGTTTTTAAATCAAAAGTCACTAATCATCCCATGTAATTTTAAGTAATTTTCAAAGACACTTTTTTGATCTGTCCAGAAAATAATGAAGACCACGGCATAGAGAACAAGAATTTATGAGGATGATCTGAAAGTTCTGATTGGTCTACATGTCACCCCTGGAATTTGAGGGAAAAATTCTGTGATATAGTACAAATTATATAAGTTGATCTTTGAATAACACGGGTTTGAACAGATTTTTTCAATAAATACAGTACAGTACTGCAAATGTATTTTCCTTATGATTTTCATAATAACATTTTCTTTTCTCTAGCTTACTTTATTGTAAGAATATAATATTATATATAAAACATATATATAATATATGTAATATATACAATATATTTTATAATATATAATATTTATATTTATATATAAAACATACATTTATATATAATATATTATATATAATAATATATATAACATACATATATGTTTATATATAAAACATACAAATATGTGTTTATAATATATATAATATTTTTATAATATATATTTGTATTATATAAAATATAATATATATTTATAATATATAAAATACATATATAATATATATGTTTATAATATATATAAAACATACAAATATGTATTAATTGACTCTTGTTATTGGTAAAGCTTCTGGTCAACAGTAGGTTATCAGCAATTTAGTTTTGGGGGAGTCAAAAGTTATACTTGGATTTTCGACTCCATAAGGTCAGTACCATCAGACTCTCTGGTTGTTCGAAGATCGAGTGTATTATCTTTTATTCCAGATTCTGGCACAGAGTTCCTAAAACCCTTGGTTATTTCCTCAATGATGAGAATCTTTTTTTAGTCATAAGAAGCCCCTTTAGGCCCTGCTGGAGTTTATGCTAATGAGTTAACTCCTAGTAGGCCCCTATATAGTTTCAGGACGACTGCTAGTCAACAGAGACACTAACCACATGATAAAAGGGTTTGAAATTTTAGCTCATCCTCTGAATTTCTTGGGAGAGGGGCTGGACATTGAGTTTAAACAATCAATGGCATATGATCTAATCAATTGCGTTTATGTAATGGAACCTCAAAAACTCCAAATGACAAGGTTTCCGGGGGCTTCTGGAGTGGTGAACATGTTGAGATCCTCAGAAGGTGAAGTTCCTAGAGGGGGCATGGAAACTCTGTGTCACTCCTACCCCCTCCTCCCCCGCATACCTTGACCTATGCGTCTCTTCTGTTTGGCTTTTCCTGAGCTTTATCCTTTGTAATAAAACTAATCATTAGTATAGTGCTTTCCTCAGTTCTGTGAATGTTCTAGTGAGTTATCAAAACTGAGGGAGAGATTGAAGGAATGCACAAATTTGTAGCCAACTGGGCAGAGATGCGGACAACCTGAGGGCCCCAGTTTTGCTGATTCCTGCAGTCTCATTGGAAACAATCTTGAATCTTGTGGGGCTGAATCCTTAACCATTGCAATCTGTGCTAACTCAGGGTAGTTAACATCAGAATTGAATTGTTAGACAATCAGCTGGATGTTGAACTGTTGGGAAAAGAGTTAGATTTAGACCTAGAAAATAGCTAGAAAAGTTTAGTCTCAATTTTCCCTAAAGCCAAAGTACACTAGGCAGTATCTGGAGTAGGAACTCCAAATGGGGGCAAAGTAGCTGTGAGGAAATGCATCAAGTGTCTGGTAGAAAAATCGCATGCTAATTAGGATATAGAAAAGTCCTTTTTCAGAGGCTGAGAAGACTGTGTGAGGGAGACCAAATTTCCGTACACAGAAGAAAGCTGGAAAAGGATTATCAGAAGTAGCAATGAATAAGTTTGCTTGTTTTATTTCCTACAATTTTGCTTAATATTCATGTCTGAATTTGCTTGGACTTTTTTTCATCTCTACAGATGTTCCGTTACCTTTGGCCAGTTTGTTTTGTGGCTCTTCCTTCTAGATTCAATTATTTTCATGATTATTTCAACCCCCTTTTTTACCTTTTGAGCTAAATTTCAGGGTATTTGTTTTGCCCTCCTCCAATAATCTGCTGTTAGTCTATATAATTTTCAGCTGAGCATCTTGTTCCCATATCCATACCCTTCAGTCTTAAAGCCCAGCCACGCCCAGAAGTTTCTTCAAGCCAGTCTGTTATTTGGGAAATAATCAACATATGCTTCGAAGAACAAGTCTCAGAACAATGATAGTTAGGAAAGTTTCAGGCAATTAGAGATACCACAAATTTCCCTACGCCAGACAAAGCACAAAACTAAGGAATCCTACATGGATTATAAATTTGGAAACAAAGTAGGTCTACACTCAACAAACCTCTACTTCCAACTCTGGAAATTGGGGATTATAGAAAGTGAGATGTAACCCCAGAAAAGGATCAAGGGTTAAAAGCAGCTAGAGAGTTTGCTTATTTAGATCATAAATGGGAATGTGAGTATAAATCAGGACTTTATTCAGTACTACCTGGAAGGATCCATAAACCCCAATGGGAACTATTTCAACCTGGAGCTATCAGGTTAATTCTTCTGACTGCCATATTCCATAAGGAAGGAAATGCATCACATTTTCATTTCAAAGTTATAGAAAACTCTATTAATGTCTAAAATAGAAAGGGTAATTTATTGCCTTACATAACTAAAAAGTCCAGGGAAAGATCTGGTCAAGTGTAGCTTGATATGAAAGGCTAAAGGGTGTTTATACCAGATCTACTGCCACTTGTTGAATCTTCTTCCTCCATTTTGGCTTAATTACAAACACCTGTGAGTAGCCACCATAAGTATCATGGCTTTATTCTTCCAGGGTCAGGTCCAATATAAAAGAGTAGAGACTTCTTTTGCAAAAAGTCTGACTAACATCTCAATATCCCCATAGGTTGCATACTCATCTCTGAATTAATCAGTGTAGCCAGGAGAAAATGGTATGCGTAAAGATGCTGAGACATCTGATAGACAAAAAATTGAAGCTACAAGCCTCATTTTATGACCATCACAAAAGTATCTTACAGCCTTGGCCATCACTAGGAAGGGCAAGAAGACAAAACAATGATAGTAATAACGATTTTTCCCTCCATCACTGGATGGTATGCTGGGTTTATAGTAGAGTTCATCAACATTCTACAATGACATAGGAAGGTTTAAGCATTTTAATCTGCCCAAAAGGGACTGAAGAGTACCACTGTGGATAACAAGGATGAAAAAAAATAAATAAATAAAGATCAGAATTTGGAACCTCTTCAGGCCCAACATAACCAAAAGAGTTCAGGATACAGTCTCGCCTAGATCCGTGCTGGGAAGCCCAGTACCTGGGCCAGGTGCATCTCATCTATAATGCAATGCACAGTATAACTGTTAAGGCATAGTACACAGAACAGACAGAGCTGAACAAACTTCTCATCTTTCACTCTCAATCTCTCTAAGCTTATACAGCTTGGACCAGTACCTTCCTGAATTTATTGTTATGGAGCTCATCTGAAATTCAATTACCCAGATGTCTCTGTGAGTCAGGGTAACAAGTTTTTGCACTAGTTTAGACTCTATCTTTCCCTCCCCATCTGACAGAGATCTCCTCAGAAATAATGTTGGGAAAGGAGACATAACTAGTTTCTATTCAGTCCTTACTATGTGCAAGGCTTTTATTTTTATTATCCACTTTATATAAATTATCTTTTCTAATTTTCACAACAGGCTGAAAAAAATATTGTATCTCATTTTTTTCTTTTTCAGTGAGCAAAATTAGGCTTAGAAAACTCAAGTAATTTGCCTAAATTTACACAGCGCAAAGAAATGTTTCAGCTTAATCTCAAGGCATTTGGTCTCCATATATTATGATTCTCATCCTTCGTCCCTCCTTCCTTGTCTTCTTTCTATTTTCTTTCTGTCTTTATTTTTCATATATATTCACCTTAGGATTTTAAAAATGAAGGCCCAAAACATTTCATATACATTGGAGTTATCTTTGGAATTTTCTTCAGTTCCATTTCCTACTTTCACAATGGCAACCTCTATAATGAATTTGATGTAAACCTCCCAATGGGCTTCTACTAAATCTAAGTATTCACACGCAATATATGGTGTTTCTAGGTCAATTAAAAAAAAATCACAAATCATATGAAAATTTTATTTGTTATTATATGTTGTTTTGATCATTCAGCATGATATTTTGATAATTTAAATATATTGATCCATGTATATTTGGTTTATTCTGTTTTGAAATATAAATTTCAAATTTGAAATACAAATATACTAATACTTATTTATTCATGTCCTTATGATGGGCATTTAAAATAATGCTATTATTATCACACAGATCTATGATAATTGCAGCATCATATCTGGTTACCTGTCTCCTTTTGCATATTGTATTAGCTCTTTATTCCTGCAATAATAAGTTACCATAAATGGAGTGGCTTAAAACAACACAGATTTATTACTTTAAAATTTGTATGTGTTTTGGCAAGATAATATATCTTGAACAGTTTTCCTTCATTCTATATATTCTTCTAAGAATGGATTTTACTCTTCTATTTCAATGATTTATCTTATCTTTTAACTAAGCTTTATTGTTAGACATTGAGATTCTTACCACTTTTTTCCTACCTTTGGCTAACATGTTTTCAATTCTCTGCCCAGAATATAATTTGTTCATCTCTGGGGACATTTCTCCCTTCTAACTGTGTACTATTTTATTTTGGATGTGGTGGCCTGTCTCTGTCTAATAGCATATGCTCAATATATTTTGTCAATGAATTCATAGGCAATTGGGGTGACACCATGTAACTATGTTTTATTTCATGGCCCTAGATTATTGGGCAGATGATAGGCACTTAATCTAATCTAAGCTAGTGAGAATCCCTTCCCTAGGAATGTGGAATTGAGACAAAATGAATATAGTCTCAGCTTTGGCTGCTTTCTTGAACAGCAATGTAAGGATATGGGCTTAGTGATGTGATCATCTTCTACCTGGTAGACTATTTAGCAGACAGAGTCTGCAGAGAACCATGATGTTAGAAATGCTGAATTAAAAAGCTAAAATGATGTGGAGAAAATACTAAACATGAGTGCCCTGATGTTTTTTTAAAGTTTTTATTATACTTATAAAAAATTTAAAAAGTGCTTTTCTTATTAGCAGCAGTTCTCAATTTTTAATGTGCCTCAGAATCACAAAAAGTGTCTGTTAAAAATTTAGGGGCTTATGTCTGACCCTGAAAATTTTTGACCCAATGTGTTTTGAGTGGGCCCAGGAATTTACATATTTATCAAGCATTCCAGTTCATTGTAGTGCAGGTATAGGTGAACTGCTATTTGGAAAAGTGCTACATTATGTTATGTTCTTTAGTACTTCCTCTGCACTCCTTATTTCCAGGCTTCTATCCCAGAATCATCATCATCTAACTGCTTCTCAAGAAGCAAATCACCTTATGAAGTGCTTTATGCATTTACATCTAATGTTATATAAAACAAGTACAAAATTATCTATTTCTCCTCTATCCATTCATCTAACAACCATAAACTTAAAAATGGTACTGGAATATATTTTATTTGACTCCAAGCTACTCAAATGAGTGAAGGGCTATGTATTTCAAAGACTGTTGTTCTCCTAAAGAAAAGAAATAAAATTAAAAAATTATCACCTTTAGTGTTAAATATTTCACCTGAAGACAAAAAGAAATTTGTGAAATTACCTTTAAAGAATCACATATTTAAATTCCTTAGTATAAAAGGCAAGTTCACAAAACAAATACCCACAAAATCCTTGGCACTGCAGATTGTAAAGTTTCCTGACTTTGTGCTTACTCTCAGAAGAAAATTCTGATGCCATTAGTAGGTATTAATTGCCTGGTGCCATTATGACATGATAGCAAAAGAATGGAATTAATCCAAATTTCAATCTAAGAAGAAGAATATTTTTATTTTATTAGCAGGTAAATCCCTGTAATGGAATGCATTCAGTTTTCCAAATATGCCCGGATATTTAGTTTCATTTACAAGATTGCAATCAGAGTTAATGAGAAAGCATAATTATCTGATCCGTGTTTATATTCCCTTATTTTCCTTTCATTTTTAGCATCATGTGTTATTCTTCAGGATAGATGCTGGTATGCCTAACTGTTCTATTTTATTATAACCCAAATATGCCATAAATAAACATGTTATATATGAAGGAGAATTGTTTGTTCTTCTCTCTGAACTATTCAGTTCCCTTCTGTGACAGGCAACGGAGTCAAGCCAAATGAATGTTGGGAGGCACTATGAATTTATCAGACAAAACACACATTAAGGCCAGATATCATAAACTAGAGCTGTATTAACATTTTGGTCATTAAACCTACTTAATTAAATTTAATTGTATTCCCCCTACATTATAGCTATTGCACCCTAATCACATTGCCTTTCCTGTCCTAGAAAAGAAAGCTTTATTCCAGAGCAAATCAAGAGTTCAGGTTTTCAAGAGTATCTTCGAGGTGAATTAGATCATCTTTCATTACCAAGGAAAGAAATAAGGAAGATCAATATGTTTATTTGATAGTGTCAGACTAAGGGTTGGTACGTGATAGTAGAGAGCTTTCTATAGACCATTATTAAGTATTTAATTAGCATGTAAGTACTACTATCCATCAGTCTTGTATTATTATACTATAAAGTGAATGATACACTCAGTAACAGTCAAGTCAAACCAAATAAAAAATATAGACTCAATGATTGGACGACAAAGACATGAATTTGCAAATTTAGGCAAGTGCTTTGATTTTCATTAAGGTCTAGGTCAAGTGATTACATGTGTGTTTAATATAGTAGACTTTGGGTACTGGAGAAATGCAAAGATAACTCAGACATGCAATTAAATACAAAATGGGATCTGAAACATGCAAATAAACCACATTTGCGTTTTTTGAGGAGGGGAAGAATTGCCTTGCTGAAAGTTAAAAAGGGCATCATGAAGAGTTAAAAATTACCTGGACTTTTTTTTTTAAAGATTTCATTTATTTATTTGACACAGAGAGAGAGAGATCATAAGTAGGCAGAGCAACACAGAGAGAGAGAAAGGGGGAAGCAGGATCCCTGCTGAGCAGAGAGCCCAATGCGGGGCTTGATCCCAGGACCCTGAGATCATGACCTGAGCCAAAGGCAGAGGCTTAACCCACTGAGCCACCCAGGCACCCCATTACATGGACTTTTGAGAATGATTACACTTTGTGCAGGAAAAGAAAAGTTGAGTTCAAATGGAGGAAACCTCATGAGCTGTGAAACAGACGTTAGAAGGAGAAAAGAATTCAACTGAATTTGACCAAAGAAAAGAATTCATGATAAGAAGTACTAAGAAGTACTTTTTTTAAAATAAACAATTGGAGGGAAATCATTAAAAGAGACACAGAGACTAAAATTTTGGCAGAGAATAAGGAAGCACTGGAGTTTTTGAGTAGTGAACAGAAGGGATGATATTGAGCCAATACCTTTGACTTGGCATGTTGTGCCCTTTAACCTCTTTTCAGGTCTATAGCTGATGAATCACATCATCATCATGGTGAAAGCAAAATCACAATGTGGGCTCAAATCAGCCTTTCAGCTGTCTCTAGATAATAAAACCAGGACAGAAATATGCTTGAAGGACAAATAGCATTCCCTTGTCTATGTGAACAATGTGTGCAGTGAAGACCAAGGGACTATATAGTTTATCTGATGAAGGTGTTTGGAGCACGGCTTTGTGAGACTGCATGAATATGGTAACTCTGAGTATGACTATGCTTGGCTTTAGTGTGGAGAGATATTTCTTTAATGGAATATCGGCTGTTACTCTTACTTCCTTAAAAAATTGATAATAATGTTATTGTTCTCAATAACGCAGAAGCACAGTCATATCAGAATTTTTTTCTTACCATTCAGGTTGTTTATATGTAGCAGAAATATATCAATTTGTGGTCAATACAAATTATGTTATTTTTCTGACAGGACAGGTTATGAAGGAAACATACCAATTATTCACAGTGAGCAGTGGTTGCTTACAGTTTCATTTGTGGAAAAATGTATGCCTTTTTTCTGTGACAGCACCATTGATTTATTCATAAAACATTTTTGTTTGATTGTGAAAAGTTACAGACACACCCACCAGGATTTTAGGATCTCCTTGTATAACATGTGAACCATTTCAGTATAAGATATATGTTGGCATAATGAGTCTTAGCCTGAGGGGGGGAGCATAATCTACTAAATATAGAGAAAGATAAATTTGGCTGCTCGGGTACTACAATTGTAATTTTAATATGTGAGATTTCTCTAGCTCATATGGGTGTTTTATTATCTTACCTTACCTGTATATTTCAGAATGGACATATCTCTAGGATTAGTAAACAAATTATTTTAATGGAGATTGTTTCATGCTTTTCTTTCTGGAACATTTCTAAGAAAAAGATGTTGTGATGCTTCAAAAATGAATGAAATATCATTGGTTTTACAATAACATTCCCAGGAATGGATTTAAAAATAATTTTCCTTTTGGTAGTGGATATTAGAGGCAGTGTGTGAAATGAGATCTAAAATCTGTTTTCTATCAGTACTGTAATCTGCTTTAGACCAGGGTTTCTCAACTTTAGCACTATTGACATTTTGGGTTAGAAAACTTTTTGTTGTTGGGACTGTCTGTGTATTGTAGAATGTTTGACAGTGTTTTTGGCCTTTACGCACTAGATTCCAGTAGCACCTCTGAAGTTATAAAAACCAAAAATACTTCCAGACAAAGGCAACTGTCCCTGTTTGGTAACTGAGTATACACCAATGCATTGGTTATCCATGGCTGTGTGTAATAAGTTATACCCAAAATTAGCTGTTTAAAACAACACACATTTATTATTACCCAATTTCTGTAGATCAAGAATTTAGAGATTGCATAAATGGGTCCTCTTCTTAAGAATCTCTCAAAGGCTGCATTCAAGTGGTCAACAAGAGCTGGGGATCTCATCTGAAGGTTCAACTGGAGAAAGATCTGTTTCTTAGTTCATCTGGTTACTGGCAGCATCCAGTTCTTATACGGTGGTTCCTAGATAGCTGGAAGGTCTCGGTTACCAGCTGACTATTGTCTGAAGGCCATACTGTGTAGACATCTTCCATGTGGAAACTTTGTTCATCAAATTGTATAAGCTGAGATGGCAATACTGAGAATCTGCTAACAAGACTGAAGTCACAATCTTTTGTAATCTAATCCTAGAAATGACATCTCTCAATGTTTGTTGTATTCTGTTAGTAAGAATCAAGTTATAGAAGGGGATGGGATTACATAAGGCCATGACTACTAGGAAGTGAAAAATATTTGGGGGCCCTCTCAGAGTCTGTTTACCACAATCAGATTGGCAAAATCTGACAGCTCATACACTATGTCAATATTATTCAGTGTTTTGTTTTCTAGAACAATCACAACTGCTCTCCCCACATCCTAAATAACCAGTAAGGTATACAGTATACAATTAGGACATAAAGACAGTCTAAAAACTAACAACCACATAAAAGAAATTTTAGATCTACAAGATAAATCTCTATGATTTGGAGTGGCAGTATCCCTAGAGGGTGATGAAAAATACTGGTTTTAATACAGGTTCAACACAGGCAGCAAACTCTTTGACCTTGGCCACAGCAACTTCTTGGTAGACAGGTCTCCAAAGGCAAGGGAAACAAAGGCAAAAAATGAACTATTGAACTTCATTAAGACTAAAAGCTTTTGCACAGAAAACGAAACAGTCAACAAAACTAAAAGACAACCTACAGAATGGGAGAAGATATTTGCAAATATCTGTTCAGATAAAGGGCTAGTATTGAAAATCTATAAAGAACTTATCAAACTCAACACACAAAGAACAAATAATCCAATCAAGAAATGGGCAGAAGACACAAATGGACATTTCTCCAAAGAACACATACAAATGACCAACAGATACATGAAAAAAATGCTCAACATCACTTGGCATCAGTGAAATACAAAACAAAACCACAATGAGGTACCACCTCATGCCAGTCAGATAGGCTAAAACTAACAAGTCAGGAAATGACAAGATGTTGGCGAGGATGCGTAGAAAGGGGAACCTTCCTACACTATTGGTGGGAATGCAAGCTGGTGCAACCACTCTGGAAAACAGCATGGAGGTTCCTCAAAAAGTTGAAAATAGAGCTACCCTATGACCTAGCATCTGCATTACAAAGATACAAATGTGGTGGTCTGAAGGGACACATGAACTCCAATGTTTATAGCAAAATGCCCATAATAACCAAACTATGTTTCAAAAGAGCCCAGATGTCTATTGGCAGACGAATGAATAAAGCAGATGTGGTGTGCATACACACACACACACACACACACACACCAGAATGTTATTCAGCCATCAAAAATGAAATATTGTCATTTGCACCAATATGGGTGGAACTAGAGGGTATTAGGCTAGTGAAATAAGTCAATCAGAGAAAGATAATTATTGTATGATTTCACTCATTTGTGGAATTCAAGAAACAAGACAGAGGATCATAGAGAAGGAAGGGAAAAACAAAACAAAACAAAATCAGAGAGACAGACAAACCGTAAGAGACTCTAAATCATAAGAAACAAACTGAGAGTTGCTGGGGGGGATGGGGTAACTGGATAATGGACATTAAGGAGGGCACAGGATGTAATGAGCACTGGGTATTATATAAGACTGATGAATCACTGAACTCTACCTCTGAAACTAATAATACACTATATGTTAATTAATTGAATTTAAATACTAAAAATAAATTAAAAATTTAAAAAATAAAACAGGTTCAATTTTATCTATATCAAAATTATATCGTGATTTTATCTAAAATCACAATTTTATCTATAGTAAAATATAGGTGGAAGGAATTGACCAAGTCAAATAGACTTTTTTTGTAAAGAATTGGTATTTTTAAGGCATCAAGTCTACTACCCTTTTCCTTTCACCCAGGAGAGGAAGAAAATTAGCCACAGCAGTTTTACTTACACAAGAAGTAAACAAAATTGTTTCAGTTAGATCTCTTTCACTGTATTTTTCAAATTCCACATAAATTTTTCCACAATTTATAGTGAGAAGCACATTTTATACTATGATGCAGAATACATACACACACAGAGAAACAGACATGCAACCAAAGTAAACATTTCACCAAATATTATTCACCTCTTGATCTATTCTGATTCAATACTCTTCTCTCCCATTCCATTGTCTTCTATGCTGGTCTAGTCTCTTCTAGTCTAGTCTATCTTATTATGTTAAATTTCATTTTCAAAAGTCATAGTCCAGATCCACTAAATGATTTTATTTTATCACCCACTAATTTATAATGTTGCAAGGTAGACATAATTACAATCAAATCTCTCATCTCATATTACCACCATATACATCTAAGTAACAGTTTTAAAAGCAAAAGTCAGAGAAAACCTTTTTCTTCTGCCTCTATCAATACTACCAGTGTTTGGCACCAGCACGTCAACCATCAGGTTATTTCAAGTGAACAACAACATCTGTTAACATGTCTAACTAACTTTAGGAAAATCATCTGTGGACATGAGGACAGTGATGCTAACTGGCCCATTATGGAAAAGATACCTTATGAGACTTTGGCCTTATTAGCACCTTGAATGCTAACCAGGCATCTGTGGAAAAAAAAAAAAAAAAAAAGAAAGAAAAAGAAACAAGTCAGCATTTTTCTGTCTTTGGAGCATGCCAAAGGTTAGAATTATTTCTTAATGTTAAAGATTTTTACACTACTGCTTAAATATAAAAATAAAATTGCATACCTTTGCATTTCTGGAAGAATGAGAGGAAGTAAGAAAAAAAAAATAAAACCTAAAGTATGTATTACATAGTTTTAAATTTCTTAGAAAATGTAATGAAGAAATTTAGCCTCTAGATTTCAACTCGTAAGTATTAATGCATTGTCCCTGGTTTGAAGGCAGCATGTTCCCATATAAATACTATGACTAAAATAACAGTCTAAATTAAATTTTTAATTCCTATCCCCTAATCCCTGTCTACATGGGGGGTCTGCAAACTCTGTTTCCCAGAGTATTTTTTTTTTTTCCAGTTAGCTACTCTTCAAGTGTAATCAATAGGAAAAAATATTGGGCATTCAGAGACACATTGGGAAGAGAAGAACATGGTCATTGTTGTTGCTCTCCTTTGCTTTCACCCTGGCTCCCTTTCTTCGTATTCTGACATTTACTCTGGAGCCTTGGCCAAGCAAAGATGGAGGCCTTTCCTCTGTGCTGCCAGGTTCTGGCAATAACAATTAGTGTTCTAACAATTGGTGTTCTCCCAGCCCATCAGCTGGTAGCTACTTCTCACAGCTTCTAATCTCTGAGTTAATATGCATTCTAATTTTTGCACTTTCCATTTTCAAAAACCTGCATAACCAATTCCTGGTGTTAAATATTTTCTGTTTGAGATCCTTTGTGTGGTTTCTATTTTCCTGATTGTAAGCTGTCTGATACAAATGTAGGTTTGAGTATGTTTTTGGCCTCTAACTAGATGGATAATTCTGGGTATGTTATTTAAATATTCTGAGGTTCATCTTTGTCTTTGATAAAAAGATGGGAAAAAATAGTATCTGCATTTCAGAGCTGTTGTGGGTTTTAATAGGATGGTATACTTAATGCATGTGACATATAATACTCAAAAACTATTAGTAGAAAGTATCTTTATAATGGCTATTTCTTTAGGTATAGAGATGGCACTTTTCTTTATATCTAATAGATTGATAATGCACATAAAATAGTAAAGTTAACAAAGTTAATGCTTTATGTGAAGTGACAAAGAGGAAGTTCAGTTGATTAAGTACTACTGGCTTAGAAATTATCAATCTCATTTTGAAATTTTGCTTAATCATTGCATTTCATCCTGACATCTTATGCATATAAAGAACATGTTGAATGATGCTAAAAATATCCTATAACATGTGTCCAGGTTGTGATTTCCAAAGATTCAGTACTAGATGGAGACCAAATTTGAATGTGAGCTGGAATGAGCAGTCCTAAACAAGTCTTCATGTATGATATATGGAATATATTTATTCTTCAAAGAATAAATGTATATCATATATATACCTAAATGCATACAGAGCCTTTGTGCCTTTTTAAAAAACATTTTAACTATAGACTCAATAAAGAGGTTGCAAAAATGGTACAGATAGTAGACCTTGTACCCAACTTTCCCCAATGGTTACATTTCACATAATGATAGCATAATAGCAAAGCCCAGGAAATTAAATTGGTATATTGTATATATATAGTTTCATGTCATTTTATCACTTGTGTAGATTCATGATGCAACCACCAAAATCAAGGTACAAAATAGTTTCATCACTACAAAAAAACTTTCCTTCTTCAAATCCTTTGCCCTTTTCAGTTTATAGCAGTTTATAATTTTCTTAAATATTTCCTCTACATGGAGAGCCACATCACACAAATGCAATAATGTTTATTTCACTTTCAGACATAATTTAGAAACTCATGAGAAGGAACATTTACTGTATTTGCTATATTTTTACTTTTTCAGTTCTTTCTGTCTTCATGTTCCAAGACTTGTTATTTTTGTTGTTGTTTTTAATCATACCCATCTTGTTTCAAGACCTTTTTTTAGCCATCTTTTTAGGGTGGATGTGCTGATGACAAATTCTTATAGTTTTGCTTCACTTGAGAATATTTTGATTTCCTTATGATTCCTAAAGGATATTTCACTAGATATGGAAATGTAGAACAGTCTAATTGTTTCTCTACTGTATGTAAGGTGTTTCTTTTGTGCTTCTTTCAAGATTTTTTTCTTGGTCTTTAGTTTTAAGAAATTTACTTACGAAATGTTTTAACACGACTTTTTGGGGTTTATACTGTTTGTGGCTCACTCAGCTTCTTGAACCTGTAGGTTTATACTTTGGGCGATTTTAGAAAAATTTTAACCATTGTTTCTGGGAATCCAACAACATGAATGCCAGATCTTTTCTTACAGTCCACACATCTCAGAGGTTCTGCTTATTTTGTTTTTCAATTTATTTTTTCTCTCTTGTTCAGATTAGTCAATTCATATTGTTCTATATTTTCATGTTTACTGGTTTTTTTCCTCTGTTCTATACATTATGTTGTCAAACTCATTCACTGAGTGTTTTTCTGTTACTGTATTTTTTTGTTCTAAACTTCCCATTTGTTTATTATCTGTATTTTCTATTTCTGTATCTGTGCTTTCTATTTTTTAATGTGTTTAAAACAAATTTATTACTGCTCCTTGAAATTCTTTTTATAATGGCTACTATAAGATCTTTTGTCAGAAAATTCCAGCATCTGTGTCATCTCCACAGTAGCATCTGTTGATGGCTTTTTCATTCAAGCTGGTATTTTTCTGGTTCTTGTTATGACAAGTGAATCCTTGTTGTATCCTGGACATTTTGGATAACATATTGATAGATTCCAGATCTTATTTAAATCTTCTGTTTTAGTGGGCCTCTTCTGATCCTGTCCCAGCAGGGGAAGGGGGCCACAGCCTAGCACGGACATAGAAGTCTAGGTTCCTCATGAATTCTACACTGATATGAGGGTAGGTGGGTTCACTATCACCAGGTATGAAAAGTCCCAGCTTCCCACTCATTATTCCTGGATCTCACCCTAGTGGGAGAGAATAAGGAAGAGGGAGAGAGGTGTGAGAAGTAGTGTGCATTATAGATAGTAATGATGCATGTCTGTACTCCTTATCCAACATTTGCTGGCAGAAGGGAATTGGGGCATGGCTTCTTATCCATGGTGTTTTGCTGGGATGGGGGAGCTATTGTCTAAAAGTTTTCTGTCTTGCTAGTTTGACCCTTTTCTAGTTCTTTGGCAAGAGCAAGATAATATTTATTGTATAATTGTTTGAGGGGGGTTGTTGTTTTGTTTTGGGGGTTTTTTGTTTGTTTGTTTCTTGCTATGCTCCTTCTGGTGTTTTCAAGTTGCTTGCATTTTCATTTCCCAGTCATGAATATATGAGCTGGGAAGAAAACCCTGAGAAATTTCACCAAGTCATTCCATGGGCCCCAAGTCACTAGCTGATCTGCCCTCCTCTCCCCACCTACCTATTTTATATACATATATAAAACATTTATACACACACACACACACATATACACACAACATATATGTGTTGTGTGTGTGTGTGTGTGTGTGTGTGTGTAATCTCCATCATTTTTTAAGCTCCATCATTATTAAAGCAATAAGGAGAAATGAATTTACTCCATTTTGGTCCAGAATCAAAAGTCTCAAGCCTGGTTGAATTTTTTTTTTTTTTTTATGATTTTGTTTATTTGAGAGAGAGTGAGAGAGCATGAGAGGGGAGGTCAGAGGGAGAAACAGTCTTCCCATGGAGCTGGGAGCCTGATGTGGAACTCGATCCTAGGACTCCAGGATCATGACCTGAGCCGAACGCAGTCGCTTAACCAACTGAGCCACCCAGGGACCCAAGGCTGGTTGATTTTAAAAGTATAATGCATTTCTAATAAATACTGTGTTTCTCATAATTTAAAAGGTGTTGTTTCAATATAAAACAGTAATTAGTGGCTAGAATTTCAAAAACAAAATTTGTCTAATTTTGATATAACTAAAAAATAAAATGTAAGCATCTCTGGGCAAATTTAGCACTTAATGCTTCCAACCTGCACTCAGGAGTAATGGCCTTGCTTTTATCACTATCAACAATGTCAGAGCCCAGATTCAGACACCTTCTTATCAAACCTCTCACCTTTATCAGCTACTGACTGGTATGATGAACTAGCATCCAAGAACTTCTCAAGTTCCTAAGGTGCAGAGTTGGAGAACCTATACAAATAGCTGACAGTAAAAACACAATATGAATGCTGATCAAATGACTTACAAAAAAAATTGATGTGCTTGAAAACATACTGTGTAAGAAAGATGACTACAAACACTAAACATGCAGACATACTTGTAACTCACATACCTTTGCACACATACATGCAAACTTACAAACCTATTTTTAAAAGACTTTGTTCTGATTAGTATCTTTGCTCCATAGGTTTTCTTATTGTTCCTTATGACTCAAAGACAATTGACAGCTTACAGTCAAACAAATATGGTATAACACACAACATACAAGAGTTAAAGTTTGCTCTTTGATTTATATTCATTTATTCAATAAATATTTATTAAGCAGCAACTAAATGTGAGACACTGCAGAAGTAGTTATTAAAGCAGTTTATCCACCCTATAAGCTTCAGGAATTTGAACTTCATTTAGAGAGACAAAGAAAATATTTATGAAAGTATGTCAAAGGGTATATCCAGGAAAATAAGTTATAAGAGTAGCAGTCCCAGCAATCTATAATCTCAGTTTGACATTTCCTCAGGCCTCTTCCTAGAATCATTTATTTCTTTATTACCCTCGGCTTTTTCTCTTTCAAACTCCTATTCACATGCCAAATGTCAAGTATGATGGTAAGTTTTCAGAGAAAAAAGATTTAGAAAAGTAAATGATTAAGAAATTTGGCCACAGAACTCTAATCATTGGAGTTTATTTTATACTTAAAAATATCCAATTAAAACCAGCCTTGGAAAAGACTTACATTTGCCTTTAAATAGTCTATTTTCCAAACTAATTGAAGATGTTAGGCTTAGTTCATAATCTGTTACCAAATTAAATAGTGTAATGCTCTGATTATTTTGATCCACCCTAGATGAAACCAGAAGTCATGATAGATATGGTGCTGGCCATGGAAGAGTAATAGTTTTGTATGTAAGAGCACATACTCACCAGGCATTTGTGCTGGCATCACAATGATCCAGTAAGAGAAAAGGGGTTTTGAAATCAGAAATACTAGCCACATCACTTCATTGGTGCCTGACTTTGACCAAGGTACTTACTTAACCTAAGTCTTTTCTCTGGTCTCTCCAAATGGAGTTATGGTGAACATTAAATGCAATAGAATATATAAAGTTCTGTGTTTCCTTTCCTCTGCTATCGTTGCCATCCTGATCTCTACCAGACTCCAAGGGAGAATGGCAGAGTGAAGACATTCTCAGGAAGGGCTGGGGAAAATAGCTAGAGGACAGAAGGTTCCCTCACCTCGGATCAAGGTGATGATGAAAGTAGTAGAGAAGAGGAGGCTCAGTTTGTAGTGACTGTTGGAACCACATGATCCAGTGCATGTGAATAAGCAGGGGCTAGCATGGGGTTTGAAACTAGGCAATAAACCAGACCCAGCCTCCTGGTAATGTGAATGTGGACTCTAATGAGGCAATTAAGAATATGACCTTAAAAGAAGGACATTTACAACTTTATTAGGCAAGACTAGACCACAACTGAGCTCAGGAATACTGTTATCCTAGGCTTACTCTAAAGCTTATTTAAGCCATATTCTCTGCCTCTAGCTTCCTTAAAATGGGCTGTGGAATATATTCATTATTTTCTATCCTTTCTCTTCCCGTGGCATGATAATGTTTGTGATATGGATAAAATTTAATTATTTGTGAAGACCTTATTTTATAATATCAATTCATACTTCAAAATAATCATTGATTTTTAACAATTTTTATTGTGTTATGATATTCACCATATAATACATCATAAATTTTTGATGTAGTGTTCCACGATTCATTGTTTGCATGTAATTCTTGGTGTTCCATGCAATCTGTGCCCTCCTTAAGACCCATCACCAGGCTGATCCATCCCCCTACCCTACTTAGCTCTGAAACCTCCATTTTTTTCCCAGAGTCCATAGTCTCTTATGGTTCATCTTCCCCCCGGAGTCCCCACTCCTTCATTTTCCCTTCTTTCTCCTAATGTCCTCTGTGCTATTCTTTATGTCTCATAAGTAAGTGAAACCATATGATAAATTACTTTCTCTGTTTGACTTATTTCACTCAGAATAATCTCCTCCAGTCCCATCCATGTTGATGGAAAAATTGTGTATTCATCCTTTCTGATAGATGAGTAATAGTCCATTATATATATGGACCACATCTTCTTTAACCATTTGTCTGTTGAAGGGCATCTCTGCTCTTTCCCCAGTTTGACTATTGTGGGTATTGATGTTATGGATATTGGGGTACAATGGTTCTTATTTTCACTACATCTGTGTCTTTGGGGTAAATACCCAGTAGGGCAATTCCAGGGTCATAGGGTAACTCTACTGTTAACTTTTTGAGGAACCTCCAGGCTGTTT
Source organism: Martes martes (assembly GCF_963455335.1). Classification (NCBI taxonomy): domain Eukaryota; kingdom Metazoa; phylum Chordata; class Mammalia; order Carnivora; family Mustelidae; genus Martes; species Martes martes. The sequence continues at coordinate 98,177,757 of NC_137889.1, forward strand.
TGTAAAATGGCTGCACCAACTTGCATTCCCTCCAATAGTGTAAGAGGGTTCCCCTTTGTCCACATCATCTACGACAGTCTTGCCTTGTTAATTTTTGCCTTTCTAAATGGTATAAGATGGTATCTCAATGTGGTTTTGATTTTAATTTCCCTAATGGCTGAAGATGATGAACATTTTTTCATATGTCAGTTAGCTACTTGTATGTCTTCTTTGGAGAAGTGCCTGTTCATGTCTTCTGCCCATTTTTTGACTTGGTTATTTGGTTTTTGGCTGTTGAGTTTCAGAAGTTCTTTATAGATCTTGAATGTCAGTCCTTTGCCTGTAGTGTCATTTTCAAATATCTTCTCCCATTCCGTGTGTTGCCTCTTTGTTTTGTTGACTGTTTCCTTTGCTGTGCAGAAGCTTTTTATCTTGATGAAATACCAAAAGTTCATTTTCACTTTTGTTTCCTTTGCCTTTGGAGACATGTCTTGAAAGAAGTTGCTGTGGCCAATGTCAAAGAGGTTACTGCCTATGTTCTCCTCTAAGATTTTGATAGATTCCTGCCTCATGTTGAGGTCTTTTATCCATTTTGAGTTTATCTTTGTGTATGGTGTAAGAGAATGGTCAAGTTTCATCCTTCTATATATAACTGTCCAATTTTCCAAGCACCATTTGCTGAAGAGACTGTCTTTCTTCCACTGGATATTTTTTCTTGCTTTGTCAAAGATTAGTTGACCATGGAGTTAAGGGTCCATATCTGGGCTCTCTACTCTGTCCTTTTGGTCTGTGTGTCTGTTTTTGTGCCAGTACCATGCTGTCTTGGTGATCATAGCTTTGTAGTATAGCTTGAAGTCCGGCAACATGATGTCCCCAGCTTTGTTTTTCTATTTCAACATTTCCTTGGCAATTCAGGGTCTTTTCTGGTTCAAATTTTAGGATCGTTTATTCCAGAACTTTGAAAAATTTCGATGGTATTTTGATCAGGATGGTGTCGAAAGTGTAGATTGCTCTGGGTAGCATAGACATTTTAACAATGTTTATTCTTCCAATCCATGAGCATGGAATACTTTTCCATCTTTTTCTGTGCTCACTTTTTTTCAAGAGTGTTCTGTAGTTCCTCAAGAGGTACATAGATCTGTACCTCTTTGGTTAGGTTTATTCCAAGGCATTTTATGGTTTTTGGTGCTCTTATAAATGGAATTAGTTTTCTAATTTCTCTTTCTACAGTTTCATTGTTAGTGTATAAGAAAGCAACTGATTTCTGTGCATTGATTTTGTATGCTGCTACACTACTGAATTGCTGTATGAGTTCTAGTAATTTGAAGGTGGAATCTTTTGGGTTTTCCACATAAAGTATGTGATCTGCAAAGAGAGAGAGTTTAACTTCTTCTTTGCCAATTTGAATACGCTTTATTTCTTTTTGTTGTCTGATTACTGTTGCTAGGAATTCTAGTACTATGTTGAACCATAGTGGCGAGAGTGGGCAACCTTGTCATGTTCTTGATCTTAACAGAAAGACTCTCAGCTTTTCCTCATTGAGAATGATATTTGCTGTGGGTTTTTCATAGATGGATTTTATGAAATTGAGGAGGAATGTTCCCTCTATTCCTATACTCTGGAGAGTTTTGATCAGGAAAGGTTGCAATATTTTTTCAAATGCTTTTTCTGAATCAATTGAGAGGACCATTGGTTCTTCTCTCTTCTTTTATTAATCTGTTCTATCACATTGATTGACTTGTGAGTGTTGAACCACCCTTGCATCCCAGGGATAAATCCCACCTGGCCATGGTGGATAATCCTTTTAATGTATTGTTGGGTCCTATTAGCTAGGATCTTGTTGAGATTCTTGGCATCCATATTTATCAGGGATATTGGTCTCAAATTCTCCTTTTTGGTGGGGTCTTTGCCTGGTTTGGGGATCAAGGTAATGCTGGTCTCATAGAACAAGTCTGGAAGTTTTCCTTCTGTTTCTATTTTTTGAAAAGGCTTCAGGAGAATAGTATTATTTCTTCTTTGAATGTTTGGTAGGATTCCCCAGGGAATCCATCCAGTCCTGGACTCTCCTTTTTTGGGAGGTTTTTGATTACTCCTTCAATCTCATTGCCAGTTATTGGTCTATTCAGGTTATCAGTTTCTTCCTGTTTCAGTCTTCGTAGTTCATAAGTTTCCAGGAATTTATCCATTTCCTCTAGGTTGCTTAACTTATTGGTATATAGTTGCTGATAATAATTACTGATGAGGGACGCCTGGGTGGCTCAGTTGGTTAAGCCGCTGCCTTCGGCTCGGGTCATGATCCCAGGATCCTGGGATCGAGTCCCGCATCGGGTTCCTTGCTCAGCAGGGAGCCTGCTTCTCTCGCTGCCTCTGCCTGCCTCTCTGCCTGCTTGTGTGTACTCTCTCTCTCTCTCTCTGGTAAATAAATTTAAAAAAAATCTAAAAAAAAAAAAATAATAATAATTACTGATGATTGTTTCTATTTCCTCGGTATTAGCCATGATCTCCCCCTTTTCATTCATAATTTTATTAATTTGGGTCCTTTCTCTTTTCTTTTAGATTAATCTGGCAGTGGTTTATCAATTTTATTAATTCTTTCCAAGAACCATCTTCTAGTTTTGTTGATGTGTTCTACTGTATCTCTGATTTCTAATTCATTGATCTCTGCTCTAATCTTAATTATTTCCCTTCTCGTGCATGGGGTATGCTTAATTTGTTGTTTATTTTCCAGTTCTTTAAGGTGTAAAGAGAATTTGTGTGTTCAGGGTTTTTCTTTTTTTTTTTTCGAGTGAGGTTTGGATGGCTATGTATTTTCCCCTTAGGACTGCCTTTGCCATATTGCATGGGTTTTGGACCAATGTGTTTTTGTTCTCATTGGTTGCCATGAATTGTTTAAGTTCTTCTTTGATTTCCTGGTTAACCCAAATATTCTTGAGCAGGATGGTCTTTAGCTTCCAACTGTTTCAATTTCTTCCAAACATTTCTTGTGATTGAGTTCAGTTTCAAAGCATTGTGGTTTGAGAATATGCAGGGAATAATCTCAATCTTTTGGTATCAGTTGAGACCTGATTTATGACCCAGTATGTGGTCTATTCTGGAGAAAGTTCCATGTGGTGCTCGAGAAGAATGAGTATTCTGTTGTTTTAGGGTGGAATGTTCTGTATATATCTATGAGGCTCATCTAATCCAATGTGTCATCTAATCCAGTGTGTCATTCAGAGCTCTTGTCTCTTTGTTGCTTTTCTGCTAGATGATCTGTATATTGTTGAGAGTGGAGTGTTAAGGTCCTCTATAATTAATGTATTATTATCAATATGTCTCTTTATTTTGATTAACAGTTGGCTTATGTAGTTGGCTGCTCCCATGTTGGGGTCATAGATATTTATAATTGCTAGATCTTCTTGTTGATGAATGATATAGTGTTCCTCTGTATCTCTGACTACAGTGCTTAGCATAAAATCTAGTTTGTCAGATATGAGGATTGCTATCTCAATTTACTTTTGAGGTCCATTGGCATGAAAGATGGTTCTCCATCCCTTCACTTTCAGTCTGGATGTGTCTTTAGGTTCAAAATTAGTCTCTTGTAGACAGCATATGGATGGGTCCTATCTTTTTATCCAATTTGCGACCCTGAGTATTTAGGTCATTCACATTGAGAGTGATTATTGAGAGATATGATTTTATTGTTGCCTGTGAGGTCCTTGTTTCTATAGGTTGTCTCTGTAAATTTCTGTTCGATATCACTCTTGGGGTCTTGATTCTTTTATAAGAACCCCACTTAGTATTTCTTGCAGGACTGCTTAGTGGCCACATAATCTTTCAGTTTTTGCTGGTCCTGGGAGCTCTTCACCTCTCCTTCTATTCTAAATGACAACCTTGCCAGATAAAGTATTCTTGGCTGCATGTTCTTCTCATTTAGTGCCATGAATATGTCTTGACAGTTCTTTCTGGCTTGCCAGGTCTCTGTGGACAGGTCTGACGTTACTATGATATTCCTCCCTCTGTATGTAAGGAATCTCTTCCACCTAGCTACCCTTAAGATGTTTTCCTTCATTTTAAGGTTTGTGAGTTTCACTATCAGATGCCTGGGGGTTGGTCTTCCCTCCTTGACCTGGGGGGTGTTCTCTCTGTCTCTAGGACAGAAAGGCTTGTTTCATTCCCCAGATTAGGGAAGTCCTCAGCTACAATTTGCTCAACTATACTTTCTAATCCTCTTTCTCTCCACCCCCTCAGAGATCCCAATAATTCTGACATTGGAACATTTCATGGCATCATTTACTTCTCTTATTCTGTTTTCATGGATTCTCAGCTGTTTGTTCCAGGACTCCTCCTGATCCTTCTTTTTATCAGTTTATCTTCCAGATCACTAATTCTTTCTTCTCCCTCATTTACCCTAGCTGTTAGAGTATCTAGATTAGATTGGATCTCATTGATAACATTTTTAATTTCTGCCAGATCAGCTCTCATTTCTGTCCTTAGAGAATCTATGTTGCCATTAATGGTTTTCACCAACCTAGCTATTGTCTGCATAACTGTTACTCTGAAGTCTATTTATGACATCTTGCTTTTATCCATATCCAATAGTTCTGTGGCAGAGGTCACAGTCTCTGAATTTTTCCTATGTTGGGGGTTTCTCCTCCTAATCATTCTGGTGAGAGGTGGTGAAGGGAATGTACAGAGTCCAAATTCTTAACCACAACCCAAGCAAGATACACCTGTTTTATAGAGACCTTAAGGTTATCAGCCTCTTGTTCTTTCAGCCTGTCTTGTCAGGGAGGGGCCTGCTGTGCTGCTACTTAGGAAACCCTAATTGGGAAGAATTGCCCTGCCCCCTGTGGGGGAGGGGATGGGTTCAGTGAAAACCATTTTGGGGGGACTTTTGTTCTGCGGCGGCTTTTCCTGGTGGCTTTCTGCATCTCTTCCAAGAGTCAGAGTAGAAGTGACTGTATCCAATCCTCTGTCTCAGAACAGAGAGATCACAGTCTGTTCTCTGGGAAGCCCTGCAGACCACAGTGACTCCATTTTTTGTCTGTGCTGTTAAAAACCACAGCATCCTGGGAAGTCTGCATGGCTTGTTCTGTTATGTGTCTGCCTTCGGCTCAGGCATGATCCCAGGATCCTGAGATCAAGTCCTGCATCAGGCTTCTTGCTCAATGGGGAGCCTATTTCTCTCTCGGTCTCTGCCTGCTCCTTTCCCTCTGAACCACCCCCCTACCTCTCCCTCTCTGACAAATAAATTTAAAAAATCTTAAAAAACAAAAACACAGTATCCTGGGTTGTGTGCCCCACAATAACACTCTCAGTTCTTGCTTCCACATCAAGGCACATCTCTGCCCTTTGTGCTTCTAAAACCACCAGCTGCCCCCAGTTTACACACACACTCCCACAGCTCCAGATTTCAGTCTGGGGACTGCCCTAAAGTCCTTTCCCTATGGCTACTGGTCTGCAAGTCTGCACCTGGTCCCTAGTGCAGGATGCTTTTGCACTCCTGTGTTATTTCATCTTCCTGGTGCCAGTACTAATGGCAGTTTATCTTCTGATATCTGCCTGCAGAATCACAGCTCTCCACTTCATAACCAAAAACCAGCCACCAGAGATATTCTGTTGGTATAGATCTTGATATATCTTCTTACATCTCAGGCTGATTTTGTGGGTGTTAAGAGTGGTCTGGTAGATATCCAGCTCAATTCAGGGGATCGGTTGAAATAGGGTCCCCTACTCCTCTGCCATCTTGGCCCCCTCCCTCATTGATATTTTCTGGTGCAGGTTCAATTTATTATAATTTATTCCAATTAGAACAAATTTCTGATTGAGTACCAATGACTTAAAATTTAATACTAAAATTTTTCTGTCATTGGTACTTAAGCAGAAATTTTTATACACATTTTTATAAACATATATTTACTTGGGTTAAAATTTAAAATTTAAATTTAAAAATTATTTAAAATTTAAAATTTAACACTAACTAGTGTTAAAATTTATTTCACCAGGAATGTTCTAGACAAAATTGAGATTAAACTTGTTAAAAGCTTTCAATGTTGAACAAGTTCATAACATACAGTGGATACACTGCAATAGAAAAGAACTTTCTCACCAATTCTGTTTTACAGTGTCTCAATTTCTAGTAGTCAGTAGGACAAGAGCAGATCAAAATAGCTTTTTATGTATTTTAAGATATGGCATAGTTTTCTAATACTTGATATAGATCTCTTTGAATTTGGACATCGAGTGTGCATATCTGTATTTAGAAATCCAAGACAAACATAAAGGATAGAGAAAATGTTACAAATCTTAGCATCTTTAGATGATAAGACATGAGTCAATAGATTAGAGAGTGCAGATGTCATAATGCTATGGTCAAATGTCTCAAGGCTGATTCAAATGACAAATCATACTATGTTCAAATGGGTTGGTTAGACAGATTTAAGTGGAATAGATGTAGCAAAATTCTTCATTACTTCTAAAATCACTCCTATGCATAGCATAACTCCTAACAACCTTCTCAATCTGTCCTTTCTCTGCTTTGTTGCAGTGGGATATTCTTTAGACCATAAAGTACTTTTACTTTTCCCAAAGGTCACATTTTGTCTAATGCTTTTTAATAAATTCACTATATTTCTTGAGAAAGCTAAATTTGTGTTGTTAAACTTTCTCCATATTTATATACTTACACAAAGTTACAAAAGTGATTCATTTCATAATCTTGACATTTTTGACCAGACTCAGGAAGCTAAGGAGAGCACTGCAAAGTTGAATAGCAATTAGCAATTAGGATCATTTTTAACTAGAAGGAAATCACCATTAGAGTATCCTATTTCTCTAAAATGGTTCTCCATTAAGGGGAGGGGGCAAAACAAAACAAAACCTGACATTGGCTAGTAAAAGTCATTAAAAGAAACATAATACAACTGCAAATGGAAAAGATAATGCCAGAAAGAAAATGGCATGACTAAGAGCCTTGCAACTGTAGTTAGCAGTGAAGAACTACAGCCTTTTCAACAGTAAATCACATTTACTGTAATAAGGGAATGTAGAGGTTTTTCTTCAAATATATTCTAGCTCCTTTAATACACGTAATTGGTCATTGTGAATAACCAAGCCAACATTTGAGGCATTGATGGAAAAAGCATTTTTAAATTATTTATATTATTAAATACCAAATATTACCACATCATTTAGAAACTGTGTACTTTTTTGAACTTAATGAAGCTCATTATTTCTTCCCAACACAGTAAGTATATACTAGCTGACACAATAGTAAAAGTTCCATTTCCAGGCCACTAGCTGAGCTATTGTAGTAGAGAGTATATTTCACAAATTGATTCAAAGCATTCTCTTTAGGCTCGCAGTAAGTAGGTACAGTAAAAAGGAGTACTGTCCTGTGAGTCAGTTAGTCTTACTCTAGTTAAATATATACCCAGAGAAAGAAAACCATGCAGCATTTCAGAATCTGGGCTTGAAATCAATTTATGTCGAGAACCAAAATGTCTCCTTTATAAATATTTATAGGAAAGGATTTCAGATTATATGTTCAGCATTGAATGGTGCATATTATTCTTATTAATGTTTCATAAACATTTGTACAAAAAACAATATGCTTTACTTTGCTTCTAAGTATTAAGTAGAATTATTGCAGCATCTGCTTCCAATGGTTGAGTGCACAAGCTATTCATGCCTTGTCGTAAATTCTGTGATGCATTAAGATGTCATTAAATGTACCTTCTGTGGTTGTCTCCTAATTTACATACCTTGTAAATCATCAGGTAAAAATCAAGTGAACTGGGGAATAGTCTCCTATGCTCTTTCCTTCTGCCACAGACTGAGTGCCATTCATATTCTTCTCTGTTTCAGGCTCCAGCCACCTCTCATGCCTCATCTCTGAGACTGTGTCTCAGAACATTTGAAAACGTGGTTAATGGACACAATTATTAATCGTGTTTAAAAGGTGTCTGTCATTGTACAGAAACAAACTTGGGAAATAGGGAGGAGATTATAGATGAGCTTAGGCATACCAGTTAAATTTAGCATCTCTGTTGTAAAGGAGAGGCTGCATTTCCAGGGATCCAACAAGTACAGAGAAAATGGAAAAACACTGGGGGACCAACAGCGTCTCTTCTCTCTCAGTCCTATTTTAAATGCCCTCACCATATGGTTCCTAGAACCATGGAATCTCCACATTAGAAAAGGCTTACAGCTCACCTGGTGTAACCCCCACCCATTGCAGGATTCCTCCAGATTAGTATCCATCTGTTGTCTGAACACTTCCAGTCATGGGAACCCCACAGTTTGGTTAAAAAAAAAAAAAAAAAAATCCACTCAGTTTGTCATTTGGGATGGCTTGCTTTTCAGTTTTAGAAGATTTTTCCTTATTTAACTTTTAACCCCTTGTCTCCTCCTGTTTCACAGTTGTAACAGTGGTGATTTTGCTTCAGTTTCAGTAGCCAAATTGGAATCTTCTCATGTTGAGTGCTGCTGCTTTGTTAAAGGACTTTGCCACTGCAGTATTGTTCCTCTGATTTCTGTTACTTCAGGCATTTAGTTCAGAAACTACTGTGAAAACTAACAGTTTCAGGCTACTCGGCTAAGTCAGTTTAAGGGTGCTGGAAAATTGAGCGGAAAGAACACATGTGCATTTTTACAAGGAAGACCTAGAACATTAATAATAATTTTTTCTACTGCAGAGAAAGATAAGATATCCTAGCAATTTAAATGTTGACCCCTGTGTTTTGTACTGAAGTTTGGATGAGATTAATATTGCACAGAAGTCAAACATAAGATTTGTTTTGAGAACAGTGTCATTGAAAATGGATAAATTTACATGGAATTTCATATCCAAGACCGAGAAAAGGGGAGAATGATAAGTGTATTAGTCAGAGTTCTCTAGAGAAACAGAACCAATAGGATATATATGGATATATATAAGAGGAGATTTGTTTATCAATGGCTCACACAGTTGTGGAGGCCAAAAAGCACCATGATCCACACTCTCAGCTGGAGAACCGGGAAAGCCAAGGTGCATTCAGCCTAAGTCTGAAGGCCTGAGAAACACAGGGGGAAGAGGGTCACTGATGCAAGTTCCAGAGTTTGAGGACCTGAAAAGAAGGGAAAGGGAAGCTGTCCGTTCCAGCTTAAGAAGAGAGTGGGGCATCTATGCTTCCCCTGTCTTGCTGTTCTATTAGAGCACTCAAGGGATTAGACAGTGACGGTAGATCTTCTTGACTAAGTCTACTGATTCAAATGCTAATTTCTTCTGGAAACATCCTCACAGACACACCCAGAAATAATTTTTACTGGCTCTGTGGGCATCCGTTAGCCCAGTCAAATTGAACCAAAATTTTGCCAGATTAAATCAGTTTGTTTCATTTTAAATTGTTTTTCTTCCAAAAAATGTTGTCTAGCAAATAAATGTACTTGTTTGGGTTTTTTTCAGGGTCTGATTTTTCCGTTATGTTATGTGATTTACAAGTTACAAAGCAATTCCAACCACTAACACCATAGAGGTCACTTGTCGTGGGCTTATATAGAAAATGAAGCTCTAAACTTTTGCCTTAGAGAGGAAGACATGGTTACCAAGTGATGGGCAATTTTAAAAAAACACTGTGACATACAGAAAAGCTTCTTGCTTTTCCTTGTTGTTTCTGCTCAAAATACACACATCAGTCTTTGCAACAGTGAGTCCTTGAATTGCTATCAAAAGGAGCATGGTGAGAAATGACAATTCCCTGCAGTCTCTAAGCCTGTTAAAGCACCAAGAGTTTCTCTTTGCTTTCATCCCCCAGGAAAACACTCCAGTGTCCTGAGGAATCAAGAGAAGGGAGGAAGATGAATACAGGGGTGGAGAGGTCAGCAATAGGAAAGCAGAGAAAGTTGTTCCCTTTAAAAATGTATTAAAATAGTGCACAATACTCTAATATATCATTTTGCAACATGTTTTCCCTTTGAGGCACTAGAGATGATGCCAAGGAGCGGGTATCAGGAGAAAAGTGTAGGCAGCAGAAAGAAATCCAAGAGTATGAGTTTCTCTGACATTTTTCTCCTCTTCCATCTGTGAGGTTTCAATGGGCACACCAGGTCTGGGAAACTAATTTTAAATGTCACTCTCATCAGAGCACAGTCATATTTTCTATCAAATGGAAAAGCAGATCTATTTTCAATAATAACACATACACAAGATTAAACCTGTGTTAAGTCAGCTTTTCGGATGGAATTAAGATCTTGTTAATGTCAAGAAAAACAAGCATACACTTCCCACATGTTATAATTTAGAAACTAAAATTCCCCTGTCTCTTAATCAGTGATAATTAAATAATTCTCTGAAATGAGTTTATGTATACAGTGCGAGGCTGGAAAGCTAATATGAAAAAGTTCACTTAAAAAAAAAAAGAAACATGTCTTCCCTTATTTTGAAATCATATAAGTTTATGCATGACAGATTTCACAGAAAAAATATAAGAAATACTTGCAGGTTATACCAAGCCTTGGAGTCAACCTCAGTTTTACATAAATTCACTTATCTTCTCCTTTGTCATTGGAAAATTGAGGTTATGTTATGTCAGTCTTAACCAAGGGCAACAGGACACTGTTGAGGAAATGGGACTAAAGCTCCCAGCTCCCAAATAACACTCCGTGTTTTTCCATACACAACACATGGAAAGTGCAGCAGCTTTGCATTTTCATTTTTATAACTCTAACCATGTGGAATTCTGGGTGCCAGGAATTATAATATTACAACATAATAATGATATATCTCGTGTTTTCCATTCTATGTGCTATACACACTACTAGGTAATTTGTATCCATTTATTCTGGCTTAGGCAAGGAAAGTTTGATTGAGTACAATTTAAACCCTTCACACAAGCTTAGAGAATGACTCATGAGCCTGGAGTTTCGAAGGAGATTTTACAGTTTGACTTCAGGAAGTATAGTAGTTAGAATATTCTGAGCTCCCTGTTCCATTTCTAAATTCTCTAGTTCTATTTCTCTTTTCATATCTAATCTGTTTTACACTATGCTATCTTTCATTCTCTTCAAAATTCTTAGCTTCTGCTTTCTGGAACTTTGACAGGCCAGGAAACTGAAAAACCATAGATCCATTAACCTCTAATAACTTCAAAGACCAAAAGCCAAATTTCTGAACTTCTCTCTCTTTCACTCATATTTTAATTGATAAGTAAGAGAATCTGATTGTCTTACTGCCTTTTATTAACTACAATGAAGTTTTTATTACATCTACACAGGTCAGTTGATAACTATCTTCTAAACACACACACCAGGGGCGCCTGGGTAGCTCAGTGGTTAAGCCTCTGCCTTCAGCTCACATCAGGATCTCAGAGTCTCGGGATCAAGCCCCACATCAGGCTCTCTGCTTGGCCAGGGCCTGCTTCCCCCTCTCTCTCTGCCTGCCTCTCTGCCTACTTGTGATCTCTTTCTCTGTCAAATAGATGGGTAAAATCTTAAAATAAATAAATAAATAAACACACACACAAACACACCCATACCCACACCCACACAGTTTACCTAACAAAATAGGCCATTTCTTAAGGTCAGGTACCATGACTTATGCTTCTTTTATATCTTCCAGAATCCTGGGCAAACATCGACAATGAATAAATAATATTCTGATCAGTTTAAATGTCTGTGGTTGCCTTGAATTTTTATACAACCAAAGACCATGTCCCTGAATTACTCCCTTGATGATTAACCACGGTTGTCTTCGGTTTCTAAAGTAATCCAAAGTATCTGACAAATTCCACTCTCTCTGCAGTTTAATATACTCACATGGGAAATGATTCAAAAGACAATTTGAAATGATATTAAGAAATATTCTCTTTATATCCAGACAGTGGTATATAATGAAAAATAAACAAGGGCACCTGGGTGGTTAAGTATCTGCCTTTGGCTCAGGTCCTGAACCTGGAGTCCCAGGATTGAGTCCTGCATTGGGCTCCCTGCTCAGCAGGGAGTCTGCTTCTCCCTCTGACCCTCCCCCTTCTCATGCTCTCTCTCTTTCTCCCTCTCTCAAATAAATAAATAAAATATTAAAAAAATAAACAAATAAACCATAGATCAATAGTCTAGATTCACTTCTCCCTCTAATAGTGCAAGTATGGAGAAATTCTTGAAGCTCTCGTGTGTCAGTTTCCTCACCCAGCACCCACGTTGTACAATGGTAGGAGATGGAAGGAAATTAGACAAGAAGCTTCCCACTATGTTTTGTTCATTCTGACGGTCCTATAGAACTCAGAGCTTTTTGGGAAAACCATAAAAGCTGCCTAAGGGAAAGTGGGTAAGATTGACAAGTTATTTCCTTCAAACCTTAACTGGGGAGTTCCATTTTTATTGGCTATTATCGCTTTAAACATTAGAATTCTATGACATGCTTTCTTATGAAAAGTTATGCTATTTTTATGCTATTATTTGAAAAGTCATGCTACAGAACTAAATTATATTTCAACTCTTAAGTTGTATGATATGAACAAGAGATGGTTATTTATGGTCTCTCATGGGTTAAAAGAATGGTCTGCCTCTCTTCACCTCTCACATTCTCCAATTTCTGTACAGAGTCCTACCACCTACATGATAGCCAGGAGAATGTCCCCATCTTGGAACCCTTGCAGGTATCATAGCAAAGGCCAAATGTTTACACTTGGAATTGAAAAAGGAAGCTCCTGGCTCACCACTCACAGCTTTCTGGTATCTCTGCCGTCAAATGCAACTGGCATCATACAGGACCTGCTCTGACTGCATTTATTTTATGGGCTAAACACCTAGAAGCTGGAGAATGAATAAAGGGGAAAAGCCTAAATGTGTATCAGAGGTCAAAATTATAAGTTTTAGAACTACTGCTTAAGGAGGACACATGTGATTTTGTAGATTTTAAAAAATCTGTTGTATTTATGATCAGATTTCTTTCTCTGTCTGGAGCTAAGGTAGGGAAAGGCAAATGGAATATAGTAGTGGAAATTAGTATATTTATTAGCATTTTATCTTTGAGCATCAGCGAGACATTTTGCTATGTCAAATACTGAATTAGACACAGTTGTTTTCCAATGACCTCATTTTTTTTGTTAGAATATTTTCTATCACTATCCAAGTTTAATCAATTCTCATGCCAAAAAGCAACAGAGAACCCATTAGAGACATTACTTTCTGTTGGACAGTGTTTTGAGAAGCATGATAGGTGGTTTTCCAATGTTAGGTTCATTTTTCTGTGTGATAATTCAGGATCATCTGTGTCATGCAGGTGGTCTCTCCTTGCCATAGTTTTTCTTGGCAGAAATATTGAAGAATCAGTTCACAAATATTCTAGAAAACGATCCCTGACCCAGTTGTTTTTAATTTGAACTATGGTGGATATTGTACGTAAAGAAAAAGAGTTATTAAATCACAAATTTCTATATATATACTTCCTTGATGGTTATATATTAAATCACACAAAAATAATTGAATACACTCACACCCTCCCCCAAGTATTTTCTACATTCATCAAATAAATTTTGCTGCTCTTACAGATATGAAAGTTACATCCACTCACATCTTAAGTCACTGAGTGTCTCTATCAGTTAGGTGTTGTGTTTTGTTACTTGTAGCTAAGACCAGACTCCAGCAACTAAAATGAACTAGTGTTTATCTTCTCAAAAAAGAACATCAGCAGGCATTACTAGATTGGTGGGTGAGGTGACTTCATAATCTCATTAAGCAACTTAGACTCCTTCTATTGATCTGCTGCATGCACATCTTTCTGTGCCTACCCAAAGTGAGATGGGATCAGAACTCTAAATTCCATTTACATGTTGCAGCAAGAGGAAGGGCAAAGGACAAAGGACTCCCCCTAGATAATTTAGTTCCATTTAAGGAGGCTTTGCAGAAGTCCTACTAATAGCTTGTCTCTATATCTTATTAGTGAGAATTTACACATATGGCCACAACTAGTAAAGGAGGAAGCTGTAAATGTAATGTTTTAGCTATACCACAGGGCCACTTAAATAAAATGTAGGATAGAAGTGGGAGAGTATTTTTTCTTAAGAAAGGAAAGAAAGGATATCGAGTAGTAACTAGCAATTTCTGGCTCATGTGGCCAGGTGTTTGTTTAATTATTTTCTCAATGCCTTCATATTTTGATTGTGTTTAATCCCTGAATTTTATTGCTTCCTAACTATGCATGCTAATGGACAGGTTGGTTCATAGAATGCCATATATAGACTCAATGATAGGTAGAAAAGTATTACTAAATGTGTGTTTTTTTTAAAGATAATTGAGGCAGGTTTATTTACACTATATTAAAATAATTTTAAAGAGCAAGTCTATAAACTTTGAACACTTAGTTTAGCCAAGTTGATACAGGCAGACAGCTAAACTCTTTCTGAGGAAATCTTAATGATTCAGATTATGAAGAGACTGATAACGTAACATTAAAAATCTGAAAATAATATTATGAATTATAGAGAGAATTAGGTTCCCATTCTGTGATTTTTATAAATAAATGAAACATCTGTCATGTTTTATCCTTATAGATTTTTTCACTAAATAAGAAAATATGACTTTATGGCTATTTCAATTCAGTAAATGTAACATATAGTATAAATGTGGACTTCTCAAATGAATAGCAAAAAATAATAACTTTAAATGAAAACCAAGGTTGTGAAGAAACTCTATGGTATCTATAGATTAATCTCAAATAATCTAGAATACCATTTTTTCAGGTATTTGGCCAATTCTAGCGATTAGGATATGTATGATGTTAGTGAAATGACCACTAACATCATAAGAATGCCGAGCTACTAGGAAATGTTTTGTTGTTGTTGCTGTATTTAACAATTCTTCCCTTTAACTATGTGGTGTAACTGAAACACTTGTTTCATAGGATAACACTAGTCTACTCAGTTGATTGTACTATAGCAACTTTAAAATTTTTTTTTCTTTATTTATTTGAAAACATTTTCACACAACATGGTCTCAAAGCATTTTACACCTTAAAAGACTGATATATCTCAAAACCTTGTGTAAAATATTTTCATCTCAGTACAATTTCCACAACATACAAAGATTGCACAAACATAGACCAGCATGCCAGCCCTTGGGATTCAAGTCCCACTTATCTTCAGGTTCAATTAGACAGAGGCCATCAGAAAAACTGAGAATGAGTTTAGTTAGTCCAATTTAGCACCTAGTAAAGAAATTATCTCTGCATCACTTTTGACAGATCATCAGTAAGATTTTTGTAAACTTCAGAATCTAAGAATATTTCTTTCTTTATTTTTTTTAAAGCTGTCATTTCTTGAAAAAACACAATTTTTTTTCTTAGTTTGAGCTTATAGGAGAGGAAAACTCCCTTCTCCCCTTCCAGGTTCTTTGGATGGTCTAATAATTAAACTGACAGATTAGCAGTAGAAAAATTTAATATTGTATGTACAGGATCCCCGAAGATATGAGACTCAAAGAAATTACCAAAGCAGGCAGTTTTTATACCTTTTAGAGACAAAAACAATAAATTTGTGAAGAATTGACAAGACAAAGAAGTTCGGGCTTGGGGTAGCAAATTTGTGAGGATGTTGCATAGTTTGTACTATCTTTATGGCCCTCAATTTCCTCTCTCTGACAATAGGGGTGTCTCCTACTCTCCTGGTATGAGGAAAGTACCTTAACGTGGGACCTTTATTTCCTGCTTTGAAGGGGACAACGGAGGGTTAGAATGTCCTTCTTGCACTTGTTGTTTCTTAAATAACTTTACTTTTTTAAAGATTTTATTTATTTATTTGACAGAGAGAGAGAGAGAGAGAGCACACAAGTAGGCAGAACAACAGGCAGAGGGAGAGGGTTCTGAAGCAGCCTCCCCCTAAGCAGAGATCGGGACATGGGGTTCAATGCCAGGACCCTGGGATCATGACCTGAGCTGAAGGCAGATGCTTAACCAGCTGAGCTACCTGGGCACCCCTCTTAAATAACTTTAATTCAAAATAATCAGGGGTAGTGTATTTTGCTCTCCTTCAAGCTTCATACTCTCCATGTGCTCACATGTACTGCTCTAACTTCATCCTGTAGCATTACACAGAATCAGAAACCTGTAGAATGACACAGCATCAGAATAACTTCCATTTTTACACATTGGGAGCAATAAACATACCTTTCCTATTTATCTTCCTCTTGATCTAAGCATCCCAGCTCCCTCCATTTCCCCTCATGTGACAGAGCTCTTAGACCATTAACCAGCTCCTTCCAATTTCTGGCCTTATAATAGGTTTTTCATTTGCCACATTCATGTTAAATTGTGCTCCTCTAATAAACAGAGAAATCAAGATATGGCTGAAACTTTCACCTCCCTTGCTTAAGATACATTTCCAATACAGCCTAAAGTAATTTATCTCTGTTTGCAGCTGCAGTTCTGTGTTGTCTCAGTATGAGCTTATAGTCAATTAAAATCACTAGGTCACTCTTATTTAAAATTCAATTAAGTTCGCTCTCACAAAAACATAATGAAAGACATTTTCAGCAGCCTTGTTGACAGATGTCTATAGCCCTCCCTCACTATCTCAGTTAAATAATCCTATCAAAACAGGAGAAAAGTCAGGAAAAATAATTTTTTTTTAATTCTCAGTAAAGAGTCATAACTACCAACAATTTCCTAAACCCTGACATGATTTTATTTAATCTTGTTGAGGTTGTGGCCAAGATCACTTGTCTATATTTTTAGAGGTTAAGCTTCCACAAAAAAGAAGGAAGGAGGGAGAGAGGAAGAAAACTGGTGTCTTAGTTTCTTTAGGCTCTATAAGAGAATACTATAGACTTGGCAACTAGTTAAAAATAGAAACTTACTTCCTGCAGTTCCAGAGGTTGGGAAGTCCAAGATCAAGGGTCCTGTAGATTTGATGTCTGGTGAGAGCCCACTTTCTGGTTCTTAGATGGTTGTCTTCTTGTTGGATTCTGATATAGTAGAAGAGGCTGGAGA
Organism: Martes martes; assembly: GCF_963455335.1. Taxonomy (NCBI): domain Eukaryota; kingdom Metazoa; phylum Chordata; class Mammalia; order Carnivora; family Mustelidae; genus Martes; species Martes martes. The sequence continues at coordinate 98,194,678 of NC_137889.1, forward strand.
GCTCTCTTGGGTCTGATTTATAAGGTCACTAATCACATTCATGAGGGTCCAACCTCATGACCTAATCATCTCTCAAAGCCTCCAGCCACCACCTCCCAATACCTTCACTTTGGGGGTTTGGATTTCAGTATATCAATGGCGGAGGGCGGGGAGGACAAACATTCAGCCCATACTACCTAGGTACTTTAAATACTTTGTAGCACCTTAAAGGTTAAGTCCTGATTGTCTTCCCATTCAAAATAATTTAGTTATGATAAAAAATATGACTTCTCAGTTTTTCCTATATGCTGTCTCTGAGGTTGTAATCATGATAATAACTACTATATTATGAGCTGGGCATTATTCTTGAGGACTTTGCATGTCCTGATGCATTGGATTCCAATCACAGCCCTCTTAAGCTAGCTATCCTCATCCCTCTCTCAGAAATGAGAAAGTGATGGGGCGCCTGGGTGGCTCAGTGGGTTGAAAAGCCTCTGCCTTCGGCTCAGGTCATGATCTCAGGGTCCTGGCATCGAGCCCCACATCGAGCCCTGAATCGGGCTCTCTGCTTGATGGGGAGCCTGCTTCCCCCTCTCTGCCTGCCTCTCTGCCTATTTGTGATCTCTGTCTGTCAAATAGATAAATAGAATCTTTAAAAAAAAAAAAAAGAAGAAGAAGAAATGAGAAAGTGAGACTCAGAAAAGGTAAGCAATTGCACTGGGTCACAGACTGTATCAAAATATACTCACTGACGGGCCGTAGAAACAGTGCTTCTAACTGCCATGCTATTTTGCTTGACAGTGATCACATATGGGGTTGTGCAGTCAAAGCAGACCCCGAAATGAGTTGTTTCTTTTGAATTATTTTAATTTACAAATTCAGCACACACCACTCTTGAGTTTTGTTTGCCTAACAACTATTTAAGAATAGCCTGAATATTCCTCTTTTACAGTAATCAAAGTTCAAGTTTGTTTCAATTTAGGGAGGGAACTGGTATATATTTATAGACTGAGTATCAACTCAGAGAAATGTTTTCATAAAAAAAGAAAAAAAAGCAATGATATTTTTATGGACATTCTTCCATTACATCTTAGTTACCTGTTCAGAAAAAAAGCATTTGATTGAACAGACACAATAAGATGTTAATGACAAATAACCACTCACCACTTGTCTCCTTTCTTTATACACATTTGCATGTTCAAAGAGAAACTTGTTAGCCAAAGAAATGGATGTCCCTTTTCTAACACTTGCCTTTCATTGGTAAAGATGGTTTTACATCCTCACAATACTTGCTTTTGACCTAAAGAAAAAGGATTTTTACTCATTTGAAATTGCCTTAGCACTCAAATTTAATATGGATTAATCCTCAAATAAAAATATAAATCACTGTTAATTTTATAAAGATCACTACCATAAGGAAAAATTACTATTACAGGTGTTCATCTTCAGAACAAAATATAAATTACAGCTCTAATCTCTTTGGAGATTCACTTTTCATATACCTGAAGTGCTTCATTATGCAACATTATTTTGTTATAAACATCTCATTGTTCTGTCTTGCAACCAGATGTGCTGAAGACAACTCTCTCACTCAAGGTAAATTATGTGAGAATGGAAAGAAAATGATTTCCTCTTTTATTAAGCTAGAATGTAAGCTATATCTTGACCTGTGTAAAAATAGCTAAGGGCAACTTGAGAATCTTTAAGGAAAGTATAACTTCCTGAAATATCACTCTTAACTGTTTTAAGGGGAAAGAGAGAGAAATGAATTCTTACTTAGAATGTACTGGGATTCAGAAAATACACATAGCTAATTATATGCACAGTAGACAGGGTTCTACTGGCCTGAAGAAAGTGTTTTGTTTATTTTATGAAGTTTCATTAAGCCTAAATTTACAATGTAGTACACAAACATTTGAGAAAATAATGTAACAGTTATTATGATAGGATGGTGTATATAACTGGTAACTATTAAAGCTTTTTTTTTCAAAACTGGGTTTTCTTTTGTTTGCTTTAAATATAAAACTATTACTATGTGTATGAAAATATTGCCTTGATTACCATTTTAACCACAACTGTAACAGAAGCTAGGATTTAAATCTGCTGCCTAGAAAGATTATTGGAGGAGGAAGCTTATCAAGAGCTATGGAGACATACCCAAAGACAGGGAACCAGGCAGGCAAGGTCATTGGCTCAAAGCATTGCACATATGGATGGATCATCAAATTCTCCAGCCAGAGGAGCTAAATTACAGTTATGAAAATAGATTGTTACGCCCGAGTTTTCGCGTCCTAGAGACCACCAAGGAGCCAAGCACCGATGCAATCACACGAGGGTTTATTTGACAAGCTTAAGCTTGGGCCCAAGTATACCCGACACAGCAGAGTAGGGACTTGGACCCTGAACCAGATTACAGTCAGAGTTTTTAAAGGCAGAGTAGGGGTGGACTGGGCGGTAGGTGAGGACAAAGGGGATTATGGATGATGTAAGTCTCTAAGGAATTTTGGAAGCCAGGTCTCCAGGACCTTGAGGGGCTAGCTATTGCTGGGGAGAAAGGTTATTTATTCCGAGTAATAAAAATCTTCTCGTGAGACCCGTTAGATGTATATCAGCGGGCCATATGCTTGGGAATGATTCTCAACACTATCTAGGAGGTTTAGAGATAAAGTTTCCTAAAGGAATTGTTAAAGTAGACTTACAGGATCCTGGTTGGACCTGTTGGGGTAGGGGGTTGGTCAGGCTAGGATTGTCCTTAGCAAAACCTCAAGGTGAGGGCAGCTAAGTCCCCAGGGGAGAGCCACTCTGTTTCAAGGGCTTATCAGTAGGTAAGGAATTTTAATGATTTTCTTCTGCCTCTGTTTCCCACATCAGCTAAACTTGAGGTGGGATGGCCTTAATTTTCTTGGCCTCCACAAGGTTAGAATTTAGGGGCAAGATGCATTAAAGCTTGATGGAAGATGTATAGCACCAACTGAGGTAGAAATAAAATATAGGTCCTGAGACTAAACCAAAGTTAGTTCTTAGTGGCTCTTCTCCAGAAGAGTTTTGCAGCAAATTATAGTATTTTTTTTATAATTTGGAGCAGCTTGAATGCACTATAAACCCATTAATGAGGGAGCCTTTGCAAGTATGAATATAACAGAAACTATTAAAGGAAGATAATGATAATGATCCTTTCATTACTGATTTAGTTGATTCCTTTGAGATCTTAAGAGATTCCAAGTCCTTCGGGCCTCAGGATCTTCTTTATTCAAACTTCTTCCTCTAGAGTCCTGCACCTTCTAGATTTAGAGTATGAGTCTTAAAAAGTAACAAGTTAAGGGGCACCTGGGTGGCTCAGTGGGTTAAGCCTCTGCCTTCGGCTCAGGTCATGATCTCAGGGTTCTGGGATCAAGTCCCACATCGTGCTCTCTGCTCAGCAGGGAGCCTGCTTCCCTTCTCTCTCTGCCTGTCTCTCTGCCTACTTGTGATCGATCTCTCTCTCTCTGTCAGTAAATAAATCTTTTAAAAAAAAAAAGTAACAAGTTAAGTACAAGTGTACCTTACATAACACAACATGCAATAGTAAGATGAAATTTGGAGGGGTGCCTGGGTGGCTCAGTGGGTTAAGCCTCTGCCTTCGGCCCAGGTCATGATCTCAGGGTCCTGGGATCAAGCCCCGCATTGGGCTCTCTGCTCAGCGGGGAGCCTGCTTCCCCCTCTCTCTCTGCCTGCCTCTCTGCCTACTTTTCATATCTCTCTCTCAAATAAATAAATAAATAAATAAAGATGAAATTTGGAGCTACTTCTCATAGCCAATCACTCAAGGTCTGAAGCTCCTTCCTAGGAAGATTTATTTTTCAAATACTTAAATGTTTCCAGATGGCACATCTAAGGAGTATAGAATAATGCAGAATGTGATTGATCATAAAGTAAATTTGGATTTATATTCAGATGGGGTGAATGTGTGTTAATCATGTTTAAGATTATGACTATAATGGACAACTTTATCAAACCATAATTAAGATAATGATTTGACTTGATTTTCAGTATTAGTGACTTTTTTTATGAAAAAAAAATCACAGAAAAAGCATTTCCTTGTAAAACCAAAAATTTTGTTTCAGTACAGTTATTGTTTGCCAGTGTCCATTCTAAATGAGAGTTTTTAAAAAGTTGTCACTTGCTGATGAGAACTGAAGACATTACTACATATAAAAAATAGAATAAATTAATAGTTCCTTCATATATGGAATTTCAGTTTAAACCATAATTGGGAAACATTATACAAACTAAAATACATAGGTAGATATACACAAACATATATTTATATCATTGGGTTTGAAAAATTACCATACTGTATCAGAATTATACATTTTCTAGAACCCAGAAATAACCAGAGGTTGATGTATCTGGCCCAAAATATACATCCAGTTGTTCATATATTCTGTTAACAGAAGCCTAGATCTAAAAACTTAGTTTCATTTGTTCTATTAAAATAAATTTCCATATTCAAAAAATAGAATTTATTTTAATGAGAAGCAAAGAATCAGAAGGATAATGAAAATAATATTTAAACACAAGGTTAAGATTCTGAAAGCATAATTAAGTGAGCCCATCCTCATTATTTTCAGCCCTATATGATCAATTAGGCCTGACCCAAGAAAAAGGAAGCTAGTGTTCTAATTGTGTAGCCATAATGTCTAGTAAATTTTGTCACATAATTTTCTGTAATGCATTTACAGTAACTTATACCCGACTTTGAACTAAATACGTTGAAGCAGTTGTTTGTTTTATTTGGTCTTCCAAGCTCTTTTTTAAACTTTATGTATTTTTTTCATACAACATTATTTGTACACATAAACATTTTGCCTTTCTTAAACTAATTCCATTTTACTTTACTTTGATTTTAAATGTGTACAGTTAGGGGTGCCTGGGAGGCTCTGTCGGCTGAGCGTTTGGCTCTTGGTTTCAGCTCCTATTAAGATCTCACAGGTCATGAGATGAAGCCCTGCGTGAGGCTTTGCCTCAGTGGGGACTCTGCTTGAGGGTTCCTTCCCTCTGTCCTTCCTCATGCTCTCTTTCTCTCTCTCCCTCTCAAAAAAGTAAAATAGAATAATTTTTAAAATATGTATACTTAACATATTCATACAAAAAGAAGGGGAAATGTTTTAATTTCTCTAGAATTTGAGGACTATTTAGGTACTAGCAAAGTAAAGACAATAATCATGCAATTATCATATAAACAAAGATATATAAATAAAAATGATTAAGCAATCATAGTTTAAAATGTGTCATATATTAATCTGTGATTAAATGGGTAGTTTTTCCATTTCTTTAATTATGAAAGTAATTACTCATATGTAATGCAGTTGTAAATATCTAAAAACGACTTGGTTACATCAATTCACAAAAGATAAGTAAACTAAATATACTGTATCTTAAGATATAAGATACACGGGGCACCTGGGTGGCTCAGTGGGTTAAAGCCTCTGCCTTCCGCTCAGGTCAGGGTCCAATCCTCCTGGGATTGAGCCCCACATTGGGCTCTCTGCTCGGCAGGGAGCCTGCTTCTCCCTCTCTCTCTCTGCCTGCCTCTCTGCCTACTTGTGATCTCTGTCTGTCAAATAAATAAAATCTTTAAAAAAAAAAGATATAAGATACAAGATTATATCTTAACCGTATGTCTTCATTATCATAATAGTCAACTTTTGCTGTACATAAAGTATGCAGGGGCTTGTCTATATATAATTATATTTTTTAAAAAGATATTATAATTCAGTTCATCATCTATTTTGCAAGTAGAGAATAGTGAAGGTGAAACATGGCTAATCTATTGGTGGAAAACAAATTCTGTAGAGCTTTAAGCCAAATAGAAAGAATGTGCACCATAATCAAGTTTAGGTCATACTGTTACTAACAAGTTTTTAAATGATATGTGTTTAAATTTTATTAATAAGAATAAAATTCATTCCAGGGGCGCCTGGGTGGTGCCTCAGCCTGAAGGGCATCTGCCTTTGGCTCAGGTCATGATCCAAGAGTCCTGGGGTTGAGCCCCACCTTGGGTTCCCTGCTCAGCTGGGAGCAGGCTCCTCCCTCTCCTTCTGACTGCTGCACATGATTGTTTTAGATTTCCAGATTCACTTTTCAAAAACTGGGAAAAATTGTATAGCAGTCACCAAACTGATAGCTAACATTTACAAACAGCTTCTTATGTGACAGGCCCTGTATGTTATTTTCACATGCATCAATTCATTTAATTCCCAGTTAAACTTTGAGTTTGGTGCTATTATATCCTCATTTTAGTATAGTGAAATTAAGCTACAGAAAAGTCACATGCTCCAAGATGGAAAGCGGCAGAAATGAGATTCACAGCCAGAACTCTGACCACAGTCCCTTCTCTAACCATTGTGTGACATTGCCCTGAAGGAACAACTAACAGACTCAGGTGACTGGTAGGATGCATCTACAAGATAGAACTGCAAAATCTTGCAAAAAGCATGATGGAAAAAGCAGGCCGACCTCATTGCCAAGCCAGAGCCAGATCTGCTTCTTTATGCAGCTTAATGATCATTCACTCTCTTGAAGACAAGCCTACCCCATACTTATATATTACCAGGCTAACACCTGATTAATAGTTATAGTTAGGTCACTAACTGTCAAAAGAAACAAAATGCATTAACAATTACACTTATAAGAAATGCTTAACATAGCAAAATTCAACACAGAATAATGGCTATAATTTATTGAGCATTTATTTTATGCTAAGTACTGCCTCTTGCTTTTAATTTATCCATAATATCCCTATGATGTAGGAATTATTATTCCTGATATTATTTCTGACTTCCTACTAACTAAATGGAGGTTCAGAGGTGTTTAATTACTTGTTCAATTTCCAAAGTAATAAAATGATTTATTTATTTATTTTTAAAGATTTTATTTATTTATTTGACACAGAGAGACAGAGAGAGAGAGAGACATCACAAGTAGGCAGGGAGGCAGGCAGAGAGAGGAAGGGAAGGAGGCTCCCTGCTGAGCAGAGAGCCCGATGTGGGGCTTGATCCTAGGACCCTGAGACCATGACCTGAGCAGAAGGCAGAGGCTTAACCCACTGAGCCACCCAGGCGCCCCAAAGTAATAAAATGATTTAAATATGATTTTCTGCAGTTCTTATTTCTATAGTAAACTACATCCTAAAAATACTTCATTGATACCTGATAATTTCCACATTAATGCATATTAGAACATGTATATAAATGCTCATTTTTACCTTCTAGATTCACAATATAACTACTCAGTTATGTAGCCCACTCCAAATTATTTCAGTTATCTATGTCCCAAAACTTCTTGTGAGTAGCTATTACCATAGAATCTATATTATCTATGTCACTAATGTATAAAAGAGACAACTGAAAAATTGAACTCTCAGTAAGTTTTTTTTTTTCTCCTGTATGAAACCAAGAAACTAGAGATTAGAAATTATAACATGTGAATAGCTGACATTTCTCATGTGGATAATCTGTGGCATGAGAAAGGGGCCCTAATTCATACGCAGCTCAGATAGGGTGTACTTAGTAATATTACATTAGTATTTACTGACATTTTACTCAAATTTCATTGCTTCCCTTTGGTGTTCAATGGTAGGATGGATTATACTCTGTCTTTCATTTGAAACTCCACAATGTTTTATGTGGATTCTATAAGCATATGTTATATTACAGTTAAAATAACAACAGAAATCCTTAATTTCAGTGCCCACATGTTTTAAGAATTCTGTAGCAGTGATACTACTTTTTAATATTTTAAGAATTCTGTAGCAGTGATACTACTTTTCAGAAATGTCAGTGAATAACCCCGAAAGACCTCCCCTTTCTCTTCCTATAACTATAATAAAATACTAGTATGTGATGTTTGGCGAACTGAGTTAAATAATGAGCCATATCCGTTACAATAAAAAACACTTCCAGAAATAAATGATATTTCGACTTGTTACACTAATGGAGAAAAGCATATGCCTCCTTGATCATACATCTTTCTTGAAGTGCATCTTAAGGTCTCTTTGCCATTGGCATCAACCAGCTAAAACATTAAGCTCATTTGGCTCCTTTAGTGGAAAGATCCAGTCTGACCTAAGTCAATGAAGGTAAAAAGTGCGTATGATTTAGAGGCTCTAATGCAATAGTTAATAGCTCTGCTGGAGTAGCACGTTTTATGTCCCCAGTGCATGCTTCCTGTTTCATTCACTTTAATTATCCAACATTTTAGGTATGGTTCTTTCCATCCAACTTCCCTGTTGTTTTAGAGTTAATTACTGTTCATAACCATAGTATTGGATCATTGAGGAAGAAGAAAGAAACCATTCTCTGATGTCATGTACTTTCCTGCCTGATAGCAAGATTATTCCCTTAAGGATATTTCTAGTACTTTGTCCATTTGGGTTACAGTTGTCTCCAGAGACATGATTTCTATCACTTTCCCTGAAAGATCATTTGACCCCTTATTAATTTAATGGGTTTTATAATTTTTTCTTTTATACAGAAAACATACATTCCATTTTCTTAATTTCACTTAATTTTCACTAGATAAGAGACCTCATAATGGCTTAAGTAATTTATCTCCACTTTCCAACTACATTCTTTCCATAAGATAGTGATATAAAATGATCATAGTGTAATTTTATCTTAAACACATAATATTAAATTGATTTTTCACCTATTTTATTGTGAAAAATGGAACTATATCTTAAGATATTTATCTTTCTAAAGTGCCAAGTAGTTAAGTTAGCCTTGAAAGAAACATAAATGAAATGTTTTCTTGGGCAATTATAGTCTTCTAAAATTTCATTTTTAAAAGTTGGTAATACATTCACATGGTATAAAATTCAGAAGGTAGCAGAAATTATACAATATAAAGAAAAAGCTCTTTCCCACTTTTTCCCCAAGCTACTCTTTCTCGCAGCCAGTTCCTCCAGGACACTTACAAAGATAGTCTTTCTTACTTATTCTCTACACAAGCAAAATAAGTACGCCTATAAAGACAATAAATTACTATATGTAGTGAGAAATTACAAAACAGAAATGGTAGAAAAGAAATTAATTTGCAGCTGCATTATTTCACTTAATATATCCTATTGATCTTTCCATATTATTACTAATAAGTCTGCCTCATTCTTTTTATTGACTAGTACCAAACTTGTCACAATAGAGGTGGCAAGAAGTGGTCAGATTCTAAACCAATTTAAAATAACTAACAGAATTTTCTAGGTGCTAAAGATAACTCATGAGTTTTTACATGAAAAATGAAAAGATAGAGTTTCCTTAACATAGATGGAGAAGATTTTAAATAGACCAAGATGTCTGGGAGAGGATTAGGAACTTAGGTTTTAACATGTTCACTTTCATATATGTAGTAGACATCATAAATATATAAATTTATATACTTAAGGAACTTTACATCTAATTCTACTTAGGAGTTTTTCATCCATAACAATATAATTTTCATCAAGTTATATCAAATATTCATTCTAAATCTATGGAAATTTTCATATGGATTTTTGGTTATTTTAAACAGTTTCACATAACCAGAAATCTGGTTTATCAGTTCTGTATAATCAGCACCCTGATTACCTGATAATTAAATAAGATTTCTTTAAAGTTAGCTCTTTTCTAGAGTTTTCATACTAGAGATTGATATGTATATAGCAAAAACTTCTGTAAATAATTAAAAAATCTGTAAATCTGCAAATGTTCAAGAAGGCTACCATGATGTACAATTTCAAAAGAATCATTCCCATTCTGTTCTCTATAAATAGTGCCTCCTGGAATAGAACTGGAATTTTTTTTATATCTCTTCATGCGTATTCAAAAACAGATCAAATGTAAATGCTGATAAACAATGACTTCATTAATTAAACTATTGATTAGCATATGCCTGCCTGAACACTCTTTTGCCTATGTTCATCTGGTTTTCCTTCACTTCTTCATTCTTTCTTGCCTTAGTACTCCTGATTTCTACCACGGCTTCAAACACATCAAAGACTTATCTGACAACTGGCATTCTCTTGCTGAGGATTTCTCCCCTAAGACCAATGCTTGATTCAGCCAAGGAAGACTTTAGGGAGAGGCATCTAAAGATGGGACTCAAACTGAATCAACAACCAGTGGTTACTTTGTTCAGTCTGGCTCATCTATACATCTATACATCTATGCTTTTTAGGGGAAATTCTGAACTTTCTCCGATTTGCAAAGTGAAAATGCCAACATTTTCACTGTAAATTTATTTTGAACAAGAAATTCTGTACAGAATTGAGAGATTTCAATCAGGTTGGAAGGATGAGAGGGTGAATAGATTAAACCAAAAGTTTCTTGAAGCCCTATCAGTGTATATCTAGCAGGCAGACAGCCAGCACGAAAGTGAAAAAGGAAGAGGAGGAAACAAGGGTAAGGAAAAGAGGTAGGAAAAAAAAAAAGGAAAGAAAGAAAAAGAAATTCTGGGGGCACCTGGGTGGCTCATTCTGTTAAGTGTCCAACTTTTGATTTTGGCTGAGGTCATGATCTCGGAGTCCTGAGACTGATCCCTAAATGGGTCTCAGTGGGGAGTCTCTTTGAAATTCTCTCCCTCTGCCTCTTCTTGTGCTCAGATGGGTTCTCTCTCTTTCTCTCTCAAATAAATTAATAAATCTTTAAAAGAAAAGAAATGCTGGAAGTTATATCCTGTTCTGCTTATAGAATGTACATTTTCTGTTTCCAGCAGCTTTAGAGATAAACACAGTAGTCCATTTTTATGGACTAATGTATTAAGTTAGGCCATGTCTTCACGCTTTATTTCTCAAATCACCTTCAAGAACAAAGTGTACACTAAGGTCAGTTCTTAGGTTTTTGTTTGTTTGTTTTTTGGGGTTTTTTGTGTGTGTTTTTTTGCTGTTGTTTTTAGTAGACCCATAAACAGTAATTCCAGAAAAGTAGCACTGACACCTGTATTTTTAAAATTATTGTGTTCTAAACTTCAGTGATTCTCAGACGCATAAATACATTTGAATTACTTCCTTTCTGTTTTTATTTTCTTATTGTTTATCAAATTTTCAACATAATGCCATAAATAATGGAAACTCTACTGTTACAAATTCTATTGAGGGAAATTTTTTTTTTTTTAGAATATAAGTTTTTTTTAATTTTTATAAAAAACTTATCTGTTACAAAGATAGTTTACCCAGCTAAATCACAAAACCATCAACTCAAGATATCCAAATTACGTTTTATTAATAAAACAAGTAAAAACTGATTTATCAATCTTCACATAGAACTGCAGATGAAGCTGAAAAACAAGGCCTAGTTTTAAAACAAAATGCATGAAATATAAGGGCTTTGGGTCTATGGTCTAATTAACTAGGATTGTCATATTTCTTCCCATATACAAGATGCAAAGCCTGGAAGTCAAGGCTCTGTATAGATCACCTGTAATAATCCTGCTTATTTAAAAAATATCCATTTACAGACATTTACAATGGGTGACAGTCAACATTATCTCCTGAGGGAAAAATTTTTAATTTGAAAGTATACTGAATAATTTGCTTGCTAGGGTATCTTTTGGATAAAATTACGTATGTCAGTTTTCTAGCCTTCAGTCAGACAGAGGAGTTCTTTTTGACTGCCCCATGATTAACCATTATATTATTCAGTCATGTAGCAAGATATCCAAAAAAGCAGAGTCAATATAAGTAACCACGTAAATGCAAAAGAACAGAGCTCTTTTGTTCTGTCTAGGAATACTAAAGCATAATTCTCAATTTAAGAGTGTAGTCTTGTGCTGATTAGGGGCAGCGGAATGAAATGTGTTTCAGCTTTATAACTCCAAGCATGCCCTTCTGGTAAAGACCAAAATGCAAAAGTACCTCCATTAAGCTTGAAGCACATTTTCTTCTCTAGACCCTGATTTTCATGAATCACAATCTTTAGCTGCTGTCATCATTTTGGGTTAGAACCACAGGTAAATCTTCTTCTTTACATAGTGGATCTTGGATTCAAATATTTCTTTTGGGACTCTGGGACTTATTTGAAGCTTCAACTCTTTATGGAGCTCTAGTTTTCCACTGCCTTTTGTACCCAGTTTGGTTAGGGTCCCAGTCAGCATCTCTCCTCAACACCTTGGCAATATTATCCTCTTTGTCATTACCTTCATCATATTTAAATCTTGTCCATTAAACTCTATATTTCCTGATGCTAAGGTCTATGGCCAGTGCAATGGAAGACACATCCTAGGAATTCAATACATGAGTTGAATGAATGGTCATTGGCCTGGGCACACATACCATCTTGTTGTATAACCTCCCAGGATTACTTCCTGAGTCCCATATATTTCTTCCTTTCTTCACTTGGGCTACTGGGATTATTTTTTCTTTTTCTCTTTTCCTTTCTTTTCTTTTCTTTCTTTTTTGCTTTCTTCTCTCCTTCCTGTCAACTGCTTTTGTAAAGGAAAGGATAAGAAGGAGAAAGGAAGAAATAGTGCAAAGGAAAAGAAAATAGGAGAAAGGAGATAAATTGCAAATATAAAGTACAACAAAGGGGAAATTTACATTGAAAGAAAGTAAACATATACTTAATGACTAGAATTAGTAGTGTTGTATATAAATAGTTGGAAAAGTAAAGAGCAATGTAAATTTCTGAATGGGGTGGGGAGAATAAATGCAGTAGATGTATCTTTTCAAGGGTACTTTCACCAATATGGAATAGAAGGAAGGATATAAGCCTTAGAGGCAGACAGATCTGGGCTTGAAATCTGTCTCCCATCCTATTCCAATTTATCACCCCGGGGAAGTCACAGCAACTCTTTAGTCCGTCTTTATTTTTTAAATGGAAATAATGACGTGTACTTTAAAGGGTAAAATTCTTGTTAGGATTAAAAGAGATAAAGCTGGGAAAGTGCCTGGGACACAGAAGTTCAACATGGGTATTTTCCCTTCATTTCCGTATCACAAATCCTCTTCGTTAAAAAATATTGTGTATCCATGAGCAGGTGACTGGAATTCTCTGCCTCAGTTTGGAGTTGGTGAGACCCTGAATGCTCACAGATATCCTGACAACACAGAGTGAAAGCTTATCTCCAGGAATGGCTAGTTCAACTGAGATAAATTATCAGTATTTGATCAAAGGTGGTCAACTATGATGAAACTGATTATGCTTTTTTATTAGGTTGAGCTTTAAATCCTGTAAGTTTGCCATTTTCTTTTTAACTGGCTCTTGTAACTCCTGTCTCAAGGCACTTTAAAGATTAAAAGAAAGAGTTTTTTCTGGACTGCAAAATAACTATGAAAACAAAGACTTCATTTTTTATCACTTTCTTAGGACAATTATTACATCAAAATACTCGTTGTGTAACAATGCTGAGGAAAGTATTGGAAGAATAGAGAAAGAAATCTATAACTGCATTCATTAATCTCATTTTCAAAATTTCAAAATGAATTGTGAAAAATTGTTAGGTGTCCAAACTTCATAAATGCTTTTATCTCCCTAAAGATCATTTAAATTCCACTCAGATACAACTGTTTTTCCTTCTTTACAAAATCTGTAATATTGTATAAATTCTCATTCTTCCTTTGGGTGCACAGAGGAAATTAGAGGAACAGAAATTAATCTGTTCTGTGACTAATGATGATTATAGAATTATGATCTGCCACCGTAGATATTTACCAGGTGCTTCCTGTGTACTGGGCTTCTAAAGATACAGGTCAAGGGAGAGAAACCGGCACACGGCCTCTGTCCAAAGAGTCCACGGGGAATTGGCTGCTATTTGTCCTAGACCAAGGTTTCTGGATTATGCCTGTTCCAACATTAGAAGCTTCCGAACACAGAACTGTTTAATAAGCTCAGTGATCTCTAAGAAACATTTGCCAGAAAGAAAACCTGAGGATCATGATTTCAAAGTGACTCAAACAGAGCTTTTTACTACAAAGTGTCTTTTCAATTAGAATGCTGGAAATCAGACAGTGCTAAGATGTAAGGTAACAAGGGCGGGCAAGTTAGGGCTGCCTACCGCTCGATGGGACTCTTCCTTTCACGTTTAATTCAACTCCTTGAAGAAACCTGGGGCGAAGCAGATATCAGTTCTTTGCATTTTTCTGCCTTGTCTCGGCTCTGAGTGCCTTTATATAGTCGGTTATTCCTTCAAGTCTACTGTGAAGCAGCTATTAGTTTTTAAAAGCTTTTGTTTCCAAGAGGTAGCCTTTTACGTCCCACAACAAGAAAATAAAATGACTAAATACTACAAGCCCAGGCCTGTTTCTAATCATGGGGAGATTAAATGAGGGGATCATTTGACAGTCTCTGTATGTTGGCAACATCAACTAATGACCTTTATTACTAATGACCTAGGCCCTCAGGCGATGAACCCAGACAACACTGATTAAGAGAGAAGCCTGCTGGTTTTTACAGCTATATAAAATAGAAGGAGTCTTTGTGCTAATAGAGAAGGGGTGGGGCAGAGAAAGAAATGTAAAAATGAATGAGCCATTAAAAAAAAAAAGAAGGGCTTTTTTCCTTTCTTTGTGTTACGTGTTAGAAAATTAATTAGCAACTATGAAGGCTCGGAAATAATTTTGAATTAATGTGCATGACTAAGTCTCTGGAATGGATAAATCTGAAAGAAAGAAAGAAAGAAAGAAAGAAAGAAAGAAAGAAAGAAAGAAAGAAAGAAAGAAAGAAAGTTAGTTAGTTATCCACCAAATTCTATGAACTTGGACTGCACAGGCTCCAGAAAATGTGTCATTGTCTAAAGGCAGCTACATCAAGCACCTGAGACTTAGCGGAGTCCTGGCCAATTTCCCACCTGACTTCAGTAGTGGGTTTAGCCATCAATATAGTCATAGTCCTCAGGGGTCTCTCCTGTTAAGTGCTTTTTCTGTTCTCCTGAAGTGGCACCAGGGGACTGCTCTACTTCTCCTCTTGGCAGGGTGTTTTTTACTCAGGCACTGCCCACTGGTTGAAACACTTCCTTGAGATTACTGTCCAAAGTTTGTTTAACCATCGTTAGTCCATTTGTCCCTGTCCTGGACTTTACTGAATGCAGCTGGTTCACGTCCCTTTTTCATTTTAAAAAGACTTTAATACTGAAATCCATATTGACCTCAACTATTCATTGATTTGCAACTATGAAGATGTCCACACACAGAGAAACTCTTTGCAGTTGCATTAGAAAACTCCTTATTAAAAATAATCTTAAGTACAAAGATTGTGAAAAAGCTTAAAAGCAGGTGGAATACAATTAAAATCACCCACAACCCAAACACCCTCTAGAAATAACCACTTTTAATAGTTGGTTATATTTCTAAAGAATCTTTCCTTCTAAAAAAATTGAGTTCACTACTCTTTGTACCATAATTCACCATAATTCACAGTTTACTGTGAGAATTTCCCCATGATATTGAAAACCTGATTTTTATTGGCAGTCCAGTGCTAGGCATGCAGAATGTAGAACTCCAGTAGATATTCCACATGAAAATAATCAGATCAAGCAACTAGTTATTTCAAAACGAATCAGCACATGATTAATTGCTAATTGCTAAATTCTGCCTCCTGGATAATATATGAATGCAAATTGATAAATTGTCGCTTCTAATCTCCTGAATAAAATTATTAATTTAATTAACTTATCACTTATTAAAATGCTTCCATATGAGGAATAAGATACAGTTTAGATCATTGTTAGGGAAAAAATAATTAACTCTACCTTTATGTGACCATTTTACTGAGTGTATTTTATTTGAAAATCTTGAGAGTTTTTAAAATGGCAAAAATGGTTTTTCTCCTCCTTTGTAAAGACATAAATTCATTCATAAATGAATTCAGCAACTATATCTTAATTCATTCAACAAATGTTACTACCAGCAACTACACTAAGTATTTCCAGTACTACAGAAACTAGGTAGAAAACAGCTGGGACTCATGGAGCTTACATTCTAATAAGGGGAGAAAGCAAAATAAAGAAATCAGAGAAGGAAAATGTATGTGCTGGACAGCTCCATCGGATGGTTGAGACTTCCCTTGGCCAAGTCCCCCCTGCTGAAGTTGAGAGCAAACAATGACAGTGTGAAGAAATGTAGGGAAAGTATTCAGTCAGAAGAAGGAGCATATGCAAGGTCTCTGAGGTAAGTGAGGTAAGAAAGTTCCTGGTTCCTGTGGGGACAGAAAGGAAGTCAGTTACTGGGGACAGTTAAGTGAGGTAAGAAGTGTATTGCCATGATGATGGGGAGAGGATTGAGCCAGATTTATGCAGTGCCTTATAGGTCATGGTAAGTATTGAGTTGGGGGCTGAGGATACCACATGATTCACATTCCTCTTGGTTCCACAGGAAGGTAGGACTTTTCATTTCCCAGAAGGGAAAGAAAGTATGAAGACTTTTATCCCTTTACCTAGGAGAAGTAGAGTATGTGTGACTCAGCTCCTTTTGCATCTTCATTTTGGCTTAAGGGCACTCAGGATGGGTATAATTCTTTCCAAACCCTGTCTCCATAAAGAAAGCCAAATCCTAGGCCTACTTCCTAGAGACACTGTAAATCAGTGATTTGGTGATTCTGGATATTCTTGTCTTCTCTCCAAATTCAAACATGCCCTTCAGTGGAGGATCCAGGGTCTAGAGGGGTGATAACTACATCTGTTTCTGCCATATTACCCACAAACTATAATAACAAGCATTTAGTGAGACTGCCCTGATATTAAAACATCTGAACTCATTTAATCCTTGTAATGATCTTAAGAGATGAGCAAGATTATGTTCCCTATTTTATATAGAGAGAAATTAAGACACAAGGGAGCTGAGTAATAACTGAATGTCAGGTACACAGCTAGAAAGTAGAAGAGCTGGAATTTGAACCCAAGTATTATGGCTCCAGAGTTTATACTATACCATTAATGCTTCTTCAAGTCTGCTATTTATCAGGAATACTTTGTAATAAAGAAAGGTGAATATAAGTAGTGTGGGAGACAGACTTTAAAATGACTTCATATTATCCTACCTCTGCATTCCCCCCCTTGTGTAATCCCTTCACCTTGAATATGAAAGAAACCTATTATTTGCTTATAAATAAGAGGATAAGGCAAAAGGCTGAGATGTCACTTCTAAGATGCTAATTTCTATCTTGTTAACAGACTCATGATTGATTCTTTCCCTTGCTAGTTTTGATGAAGAAAGCTAGCGGTTAGAAAGGCCCACAGGGCGAGGAACGGAGAATGGCCTCTGGCCAACAATCAGCCAGGAGCTGAGGCCCCCCTGCCCAATAGTCAAAGGAACAGAATCCTATCAAGGGGCATTTGAGTTTGAAAGTGGATCTGTTTCTATTTGACTTTCTGATGAGTCCCTTGCCTGGTCACCACCTTGATTTCAGCCTTTTTTTTTTTTAAAGATTTTATTTATTTATTTGACAGAGATCACAAGTAGGCAGAGAGGCAGGCAGAGAGAGAGGAGGAAGCAGGCTCCCTGCTGAGCAGAGAGCCTGATGCGGGGCTTGATCCCAGGACCCTGGAATCATGACCTGAGCCGAAGACAGAGGCTTAACCCACTGAGCCACCCAGGCACCCCAATTTCAGCCTTTTGAGAGAGTATCCACTAACTGTGTCTAGATTTCTGAAACTTAGAAACAATGAGACAGTAAATATGTGATTTCTTTACCACTAAGTTTATGGTAATTTGCTATAGAGTGATAGATAAGTAATATGAATAGAAATGGGATATATATAACATAGATATATAACATATATATCCTATTTCTATTCACATATATTATATATATATATATTAGTTACAGTGCCACTATATAATATATATACATTAGTTACAGTGCCACCATAGCAGTGACCTATTAGCACCAGTAAGTCTTCCCTACTTTTCTCCTATCTCTGGATCCAGTTGTGATACTCCTACAACCTGGGTGTTCTCCCTGGAGCTGTGCTCTTTCTAGAACTGTGACTTGTTCCTCCTCACAAGAGAAAAGTCAACAAGGTTAGGCTACCTTTCTAAAATCATTGGGACCCACAACGGTGTGAAACCATGCCTTGATTAAATACAGTCCCCTTGAAAGTCTTTGTTATCTCCTGTTCCTTACTGGGCTGCCTCCCCTGGGACTGTCCACCAGAAGCAATTACTTCTTTTCATTGACATACTCACTCCACAGCACACACTCATGAAAAGTGGAAGTACATTACAACTGGTCTGATTACAATGTTCTGTTTAGGAAGGAAAAAAATAGCAAAAAAAAAAAAAAATTAGTCTAGTAGACCAATAACAATGGCCAGTAGAAAATCATTCCTTGGGGCGTCTGGGTGGCTCAGTGGGTTAAAGCCTCTGCCTTTGGCCCAGGTCATGATCCCGGGGTCCTGGGATCGAGTCCCATATCAGGCTCTCTGCTCCGCAGGGAGTCTGCTTCTCCATCTCTCTCTCTGCCCACCTCTCTGCCTACTCGTGATCTCTGTCAAATAAATAAACAAAATCTTAAAAAAAGAAAAGAAAAGAAAAGAAAAGAAAAGAAAAGAAAAGAAAAGAAAATCATTCCTTGTATCAAAGTC
This sequence comes from Martes martes, assembly GCF_963455335.1. Taxonomy (NCBI): domain Eukaryota; kingdom Metazoa; phylum Chordata; class Mammalia; order Carnivora; family Mustelidae; genus Martes; species Martes martes. The sequence goes on from NC_137889.1 coordinate 98,213,185, forward strand.
TGTATAGTTTATAAACCAATTTACAGTTGCTTTCCTACCTTTACTGAATGGCACAATGAATGCTTTTTGAAGAGCAAAATAAGTGAAAGAGTCAACTGATTGATTTCATTTATGGCAGAGATGTCTAGAAAGGGACAAGCCTCAGAAAAGAAAAACATGAGAGAGAATGGTAAGGTGAGAGAGAGAGAGAGAAAGAGAGACCAAAAAATAGGTTTGTTTTTTGTTTTGTTTTGTTTTGGGGTTTCTTTGTTTTTTTTGGGGGGGGGCCCTAACATTAAAGTGAAAGCTAAAACAAACTTGACACTAATTCGACATGGTACCACTCCCTCCTCCATCCTTTAACAGGTCTAGAGTCAGAACAGCTTTCATAAATGACATAGCCACCTTTCTGTATATACTACTTTAGAAATTATTCTATTTACTAAATAGATTTCCACTAGTCAATACTACCTGCTTAGGTACAGTGTTAAGGTGAAATTCTGTCAATTTAAAAATATCATAAAGGGCAGCACACTATTGTATGTGTAAAGATAATTGCATCCCCCAAAGATTCCTCTACCTTCTCTTATAAGATTTTGTTGTTATTGATGGCTTTGGTTTAATATTAATGGGACATTAGATGAAGAACACAGTCCAGAACATGACACAGGCCAATCCCCCAGCTGATATAAAGCCTTATATTAAGCTAATAAATCTTTAAAAGAAGCAGAAATGTGTTAGTTTTGAAATCTTATTTGCTAACTTACACAAAATATTTATTAGTTTAGTATATACTACAGGTTAAGAGGGAAACTGATTCTAGATGTTGAGGTGTGATCAGATATATACTCTCCAAGTGACAGAATTTAATATAAAATAGTGAAATTATTCACAATGGATTATTGAGAAACTTATATATGGTTCTTTTGGTATTATGTGCACTAAACCTAGCATTTCAAAGCCTTCATTTATTATAAAGATATGAAAAAGTCAACATTCTCAGTATTAAAAAGGTCAAATTCATGTTATCAATTAGATTTCATTTATATACCAGATTAATTTTTTCCCAAAATAGACCTACTTTCTTCTTTTTATATATTTTTTTTAATTTTGTGAAATATATCATGATGCACAGAGACCTGAGTTAAAAATCTAGAATCATTCTAGGGTTTTACTTCATATTTAGCCACTGTATGCATTGGATTTCAAGGTCTTGTTGATTCAGCTGCCTTATAATGCTGTGAAACTACTGCTTCCCCACCACTACTGGAGATTCCTTTTAAATATGGCTTGCTTGCATTTCTGAAATAGTGTCCAAAATTATCTCTGCTTCTGTCTGTGCTCCTGTCACACTTGCCCTCCACAATTGAAGCCGACATGCTATACCCAGGATCAATTCAGTATTATTCACCACCCCCTCTAAAACCATGCAGTGTTCTTCAACACTGAAGAACTTCCTAATGAAGACTTCCCTAATCCTTCCTCATCCAAATAGAATTGACCAATCCTAAACCTTTATCTAGAGTCTACTTCTTCTATATTTTCACAAACTATAATATTTTTGTGACTATATGTTATCATTACCATCTAAGTCATAAGCACTTAAAAAAAAGAGAGAGAGAGAGAAAATTTGGTTTTGCATACTGAGCCCCTGGAAGGTTGATATCAAAATAATCTACACATTTTCTGATATGTTATTCCATTTATATAGATTTGTTTAATATATATTTGATTTTTATTTAGTAAAAAAAATCACAAGGTGATCATAATATGTACAAATAAACATATTTGAAATATCCACTGTCCCCCCACCCCTAGATATTCTCCCTTTTATTTTGCTTTGTCCTTCATTTCAAGCAGCTAGACCTTTGCTACTCAACACCTCATGGAAACAGGCAGAAAGGAGACATGTTCTGCCCATTATTTTCCAAGAGCATAATTCCCTTAGTTAAATAGAAAAATACTACGTATATAATTAATATTTAAGAGGGGTGGATTGAAGACAGGAATTTCCACTCTCACTCCAAATAGAAAATTTTCCATTGGAAAAGAGGCAAGTGAATGATGGCACATGATGAGATCAGGATATTGAATGGGTGGTCCTCTCCCAGAAAAGAAGAGTCTGAGCTTTATTTTCCAGATAGCACCATGGAAGTGGAGAAAAAAGGCAAGGCCTTAGACAACATTCCAAAGATTTCTGTGCCTTATTTCTGAATGAAAATAGTAGTATGATTTTTGTGCCTATCAATGTGACATGGAACTATAGAAAATAGGGCCATTGGTGAGGCAGGGAGGAATTAAAAAATCCCCGTGTGGCAACATATATGGATTGGTAAATGGGTGCAGACAAAATGATAGACCTAACCGATACAGAAGGGGGATATTTAGGACCTAGTGAGGCTCTCCAACGCCTTGTCCTGTGTGCAAATTTCTGAAGTTTAACACTATCTTGGAAAAAGAAGAAAGGTAGGTTATGTCTTAAATAAAATTATGTTTCTGCCATATTGGCAGAAATTTAGTTGAGTTATAGAAAATAAACTTATAAAATAGAGATTCCTACTTTCTGTATAAATTTGAGACAGAGTCTATCCCCAGCCAACTTACTGATTTACTTTTGCCTGATTCATTTTCCAGTCATTTTGCAATAGTACTTTTCATTGAATGCCTTATCAGTCACTCAGGTGATCAAGTCAGCCATTCATATCACCGGGATTGGCAGATTTTTAATCAGGTAACTTTTGCCAATTAAATATAAATGCATATGCCTCACTACTCAGGACTATTGTGTTTACTGGTACTCAACTTCAATTAATTCTTGGCTTCATTTCAAATTCAACATATTTTAAGGAATTCAATGAGATCTTACAAGAAAAAATGTTTAGAAAGGTCTACCAGTCCCTCTGACCCAAGTGAGAATAACTGATTTGCACTTTTCTCAGGGAACGTACATATATATATCATATTATATATATAATGCATATTATATATACAATAAAGATTTGTGTTATTTTCTTGTTTTTTCTCTTGGCCTGTAAGCACTGGAGGGTCTATTTATTTTTATGAGTTAAACATGTTTATATCTCCTATGGAGTATAGTAGACTTGTTTAAACGTAGAGGTGCTCAGTAAATATTTAATGAATGAATGAAAAAAACAGTAAGTTAAAATTATATTCTATAGAGCCAAAGTCACAAATGCATTTTAGAACCAAAACACATTAGGATAGAAAAGATGCATGTCTATAGCAAAGGAAGATGTTACTATACAAACTATTTCCCTCTTAAATAATATTTCATATCTAGGTATTTTGGATAACAAAATGTCCTGATAAGTTGCAGGTTCTCTTGAAAGTGACTTGTGTGCTATTTGTAATATTTTAAGATATTTGTGGGGCTTTCTAGAAGTTACATATCACTCTGGAAAAATATTCAACCAGATACTCATGCAGCGAGCTACATAATCCTCCCTAGGGAATGTTTTCCTTTTGTGTCCATGAGAGTCTGAGTAATGTTCTCTTGAAGATCATCTTATACCATGAGGTGAGATAGTGCATTTGGTACCAGCTGCAATCTCCACACGATTTTCTGCTCCAGTTTCAGAAAAACACATTGAAATAGACACATCTGAACATGATAAATGCTGGGATCACTGTAGCAGAGTCCTGTGCTCTGTAGGAAAGGATGCAGACAGTCAGTCAGACGGAGAGTTTAAAAGGGCATCCTGGCCGCCTAAGCAATCTGAAAACCATCAAAAGTGATAAATCTAGTGATATTCCCAGGTCATGTTCCAACTTCACAGTTTGAGTATAACCAAAGTTCAATTTGTGATCCAATTTCTCCCCTACACACTCTCCAAGTATGACTTCCTTCTTGACAACATCACTTTCTGTCAGCTGGGGTTCCATTCTCCCACTCATACCAAACGTTGAGTTCCAGTTCTATTATCATTCATTGCCAGAATGAAACCGTACCTCTGTTCTATATAATCTAAGTGTTCGATATTGTCTTGTTACAATTCTGTCCAATATTTATTCAGATTTGTGCATGGCTCTTGCCACTCATATATATTAACAGTGTCTGCCTTGAATTATATCTACTAGATGCCCCAACTACATTGAAGAAACATGACAAAAGAAAAACATGACTTCTCTTGTATTATTATCTGGTAATAGATTGCTATCTCCTAAAAATTATTTTTATTGCCTCTTTCTATATTTCTTTTGTATCTGCTCTGTCCTCGGCACAGTGATCAGCACTAGAAATGCATCTGACTGACTCATACTAAAAAGCCATAAAAGGAAAAATGCCCATTAATGACTCAGAATGAGAACATCCATAGTGACGGTAAAGAGGGCCTCCTAAGTTAAATGTGAGAAAGTTAGTAATGCCTGATTAACCGCTCCTCACATTCTCACCAAAACACAGCACAAAATAAAAGGCAGTATGGAAAGATTTAAAAGCACTGGAACTATTTTTTTATTTGTCAAATATCAATAGAATGTCCACCAACCAAAATGCTGATGAAGCCTTGAGGCAAAACAGCAGGTGCACACAAAGGAAAAAACAGGATACTCAGCAGTATTGCAATCACTCACTCCCCACAGACCTGGACTTTTTTGTAACCAGAGGGAAATAAGTCACACCCTTATAATACTGGACCTAGTTTATAGAACATTCAAAGCTGTTTAAACCCATCTGCCGGTCACATACCTCTTTTTATGCAATAATTCTTTCCCACTTCAATTTCTAGAAATGTGTTGTATTTGAAGGAGGAAAAAGATGTGTGTTAGTGCTTTATGTCTGGCAATAGCTGTCAGGAGCTTCACCCTGCCAAGGCATAGGAACAATATAATCTGGCCATTGTAGCTTACCATTTATTATCCTGAGAAAAGATGCTCTCTAAAGTCTTTCCATTTGTTCAGAAATAGGTAATTTCTGGTACAAAATTAGCAATTTTTTCTGCTGCTTTTTGAAATTCTGTAAACATTGAAACAAGGAAGATAACAAAATAAAATCTTGAGAACATTTTAGGTCAAAATATTAATCGTTGCTTTTCTTTTTCATCTTAGTATTTTCTTCATTTGCCAAATGTTTTAAAATAAACTTGTACTATTCTTCCAGTCTTAAAAGACTAATTCTCCAAAATAACTCTGTGAAACAATTTAAACTAGGTCAGTCTTATGCTTTCAACAGATACTAGGACAGCTGGGATCTTGCTCTATTGGATTGGATTCAAAGATGATGTAGAATTTTGTGTTCTACACAGGAATTGCCATGAGTCAACAGACTATGTGACCTTGCTCAGACTTTAACTAGATAGGCTGGCTATATGAAGTGCTTGAAGTATCTGCCTCTGAGGAAACAGAGTGAAACAGGAATTGAACCAAATGATTGACCAGAACATAGTAACTATTAGAGTAATTCTCAAGAAGGTGAGAGTTAACACAGTTCACAAAAATCTCATCTCTACCCAGAAAAATAGGAAATAGAAATTTCTTGGTAATGGTACCATTGATATGATATCCTTTGAAAATTTTAATTTCAAAAAAAAATTTTTTTTTGAGAGGAAGGGGGGGGGCAGAAGGAGAAGGAGAGAGAGAATCTTAAGCAGGCTCCATACCCAGCACAGAGCCTGAAGCAGGGCTCAATCTCTCAACCCTGAGAGCATGACCTGAGCTGAAGTCAGGAGTCGGACGCTTAACTGACTGAGCCACCCAGGTACCCTTAACTTCAAATTTTAATTCAAGGTTTATATGAAATAGGAAAAGTAAATGCAGGTATTTAGGTGGCTTGGTACAAGGGTCAAATGATTTTATATTTAAGTCTTACAAGCAACAACAGAAGAGGAAAAGCTAGTATCACACACAATAATTATAATACTAGCAACTACAACCACAATAAGTGAGAATGCTAATACAAAAGTTTGGATGAATAGTTTTAAAAGACTTCATTTTATTTATGTTTCATAATTGTCCCAGCACATTGCCTTTGGCAATATTATAAATAGTTTAAGAGCATGCACCTTTTCTATTGCTGCCTTATTAATTGACATTTCATGGAGTTCACTTGTAATTGGCAAAATTCCCTGTCTTCTTATCACCTTCCTCAGACACATCCTTTTCTTTCTGTTGGGGCTAAACTACTTCACTCCCTATAAATCTTGAAGTACTCCATTCTTGGAAATTTAAAACCCAGCCCATATTCTGAAAGTGTGTTGAAGCAAGGCCTTAACATGGGCAGGGCGGGGTGGGGGGAGGCAAAAAATTTAGAGTTTGGCTATGTTCAGTGCGTCTGCCAACGGATTGCGTCCCTTACCTGGAAAGAAAAAAGATATAACCAAAGTCTATATTAATTTGTTCCCAGAGACTGAACAAAATCACTGAACTTTGCAAAAACCTATTGTTTTGTAAGACTTACTGACACCTGGTGGCTAAATCTCAACAGATTTCACAGTAACCGGTGATGAGCTGTTTCTGCAGGAAAACGCTGAGAATTTGCAACACCCTTGACACTGAGGGAGCACTAAATACTTAACTCCAGTCTAAACAGAGTAAGAAATTCAGAATCAAAGCAAACTTGCAACTTACCCATGTTCAAAGACACTCATGGGTATTCATTTTTAAGTTTTTACCCCTGTTTTCAAAAACTCAATTCATCTATTCTAAGTTACTATGTGAAGAAAATCTTCTGAGGCATTGGAGGTCCAAACACAATTTCCAAGAGCTATTTCTGATATTAAATAGATTTTGGTCAATTTTGTTCTACATACAAATGCACTAATAGAAGTAGCAACATTTAAAAAACATTTTAATATTGTGTATTAGGCCCATTTTGTACTCATTATTTTTTTCGCAGATAACAAGTCACATAAAAATCATATCAATTCATAGCTCACAGAAAGTCTGCACATAGAATTTCTGAGAGACTCAGGCCTTCTCATGGTTATGATTTTAATACAGTGGTTCTCGAACTTTAGAGTGCTGAAAAAAATTATTTTATTCTTATTGTTTAAACACACATTGATAGGACACACCCCTAGAATTTCTGGTTCAGATTCAGTAAACCATGGGTAGAGATGAGGAATGTGTAATTTTATTCTGTTCTCAGACTCGTGTTTAGAAATCCCACTGGAATCCATCTCTCATCCTTCAATTTCTTCTGGTCCTCCTTCTATTCTCAGTATCCTGATTGCCTCTGTAATCCCCCACCTCCATATCTGTCTCCCACCCAGCATATATTTCTGCTTCTTGTAATAATATCACCCTGGTTTGTCTCGGTGAACAGCTGCTGCACCCACACACATGAGCCAGTGTAATTAAGAAAAGCCTGACCCTATGCCTATTTGAGGGTTGAGGGTTGGGTGTGAACGCCAGGCCTGAATAAGCAGGGTTTCTTGTTCCCAGACCACAGTGATCGGTTCAAGAATGGGTAGATGGTCTGCATTTAAAAGGAGACTTTTATTATGGGAATTGATTGAGGAAAGAATCACTTAGCTCATAGAATATAAGCTCAGAGATGCTGTTGGCCATATATATTAGTCTGTATGAAAGGTACAATCACACACATAAAAACAGCTTAGAGATGACAAAACATAGCTTTGTCTGCAGTCATTGTTTAAGCCCCTGGATTCTTGTATCTGAAACTAGACAAGACACTAAGTTTTCCTGTTTCATATATTCATAAATTCCCTTTGTTTTGTTTCTGTTATTTACAACAACAGATTCTGTAATTCTAGTTCCCTGACATATGAGCTACTTCACCTGTAAGCTCCTGTGCTTTTCCTCCCACATTTTCTGGACTTAACAGCATGAGTTAAAACTGACTTCCTTAGGGGCGCCTGGGTGGCTCAGTGGGTTATGCCTCTACCTTCGGCTGAGGTCATGATCTCGGGGTCCTGAGATTGAGCCCCGCATCGGGCTCTCTGCTTGGCAGGGAGCCAGTTTCCCCCTCTCTCTGCCTGCCTCTCTGCCTACTTGTGATCTCTCTTTCTCTGGCAAATAAATAAATAAAATCTTAAAAAAAAAAAAAAAAAGCTGACTTCCTTAGACTTTTTTTACCCTCACTGTCAAATCTGAAGGGAAAACCCAATGAGAGGTTTGGGGACGTGGCAGGGGCAGACCTGCTCTAGAGGTCTCAGCACATTATACAGGACTTAGGGGGCTGAGGTGAGGGAAGGTTGGGTAGAACTGCATTACACCTCAGCCCTCCAACTCTAATGGGCTCCCACCTCTTCTGGCACCACCAGCAGGATTCACAGTTCTTTCCTGAGTGATGTTTTAGAAGTTTCCTAAACTTGCTCTCTCCTCGAATCTATCCGGGTATATTCACTTGGGAGTCCAGGTTGTTGTAGGCACTTCCCACCCCTCACACACCGATCCAGTCCTGTCTTCTGAGAGGTGACTTCAGTGGACCCCAGCACAGGCTGGAGGGCAGATTCACGCGGCTCCCATGATGTTAGTGAGATCCATGGCACTGACCTCCTGGGGCTTGTCTCGCTACACAGCTTCATAGCCTTTGGTCTAAAGTGCTGCCATAATGATGTTCACGTGGTAGTTCCCATTTCCTCTCATGTTCTTCTTGGGGGGAAGGGGGTTCACCATGATGTTTGGAGACACCCTCCAGAAAATCTCTTGCAGCACTTCTGGGGTGAAGACCTTGCTTTCCTGGAAGATGTCATTGAAGGCAAGCAGGGCACACAGCTCCTTGCTGTTTCTCATGGTCAAGTTTGTGAGGGGTGATGCCTGGGGCAGCTCCAAAGATTCAGATTTGGCCTTGTCTCCTTTCCGTGGCACCCAACTCATGTTTTCCTTTGAAGTTCCAGAGAGGGCTAAAAACACCTACCCTTCCCTCCAGGGGAAGAATATAAGTGTCTCAGTTCCTTCAGGATTCCTGAGATTCACCTTATTTTCTGGCGTCCATGATTTATGCTTTGTCATGGGGCAAAAAGCCTGGAATCGAAAGGACAAAAAAAAAAATTCCATCTCTTCTCTTTTAACAGAAAGACCACGTTCAGATTAGAGTATTTTGCCACCACTGTCAAAGCAGAATTTTTAAAAAGGAAAAAAAAAAAGTAGAAAGTCTAAGACCTTTTTTCTCTTCTCCCACTTTCCCTTTTAGAAAACTAAGTTTTCTTGCTGTATTTTCCTCTCTGCAAATGCCAACCAGGCCTCAGTGCGGGAGGATGGAACGGAATTGGTCGCATGGCTCCTTTTATGCTATTTCTTTCAAATCGTAATGCCACAGACTCAGGAGACAAGGCTTAGGTGGTGGAGAAAACGCAAAACTGGAGCAGCTAGCAAGGGCCAGCCACCCTGTGATGGAGGGCGTGCTGGAGCCTGGGGTAGAAGGCGGGGGGACGGCTGTCCTTCTGCTCTGGGGCAGCAGCCCTGCAGGGCGATGACGGAGGCGGGGGCAGCTCCCTGGACTGTGCCCACTCTCACCTGTCGCCGTGGCCCCCGCAGAGGAGACAACTCCCGTCAGCTGCTGCCACCGCCTCAGAGAACAAAGCTGGTGGGGAAAGTGGCTACAATATTATCACAGCCTTACCTTCCTCATTATATTCAGAATACTGTAAAACTTCATGGTTGGGCTTCAACTTCTACTCCCTCCCTTCTCCAATTGTTCAAATACCTTCCAGCCAACCTGGAATGTTTCCACTAGCTCTTCCTTCATCTAAGTTGGTGGTTATTATTATTGTTATTATTATTACTATTAATGCACTATTCATTCTGCCTGAAATGTACATCCTCTCTTTCTGCACGTGGATAACTCCAAGTCCCCTTTCAGACAAATGCTTAAATGCCATTTGAACAAAACCGTCTATAAGCCTCTCCCTGTTAAGTTGTTCTCCCTGTTAATGTATATTACTGCATCCTGTTCTTTTCCTTCATTGCATTTTTTACAGATTTCGGCTTTAGATTTATTTCTGTTTCCTTGTTTAATATATTTCTAAGACAACAAAAACTGTGTGTATTTTGTTGAATGCCAATACTAGATACTCTAAGAATGGTATGTTGAATGGATTTAATTTTTTTTAGTAAGGCGAGTCCTACACAGCTCAATTAAAAGGAAAGATGAAACACATTTAAGTTAGCTTTTACTCCAAAATAGCAAATTACTGTTGTCTGGCAAGTTAGCCTAAGGCTGGTTAAACAGACCACTAAAACTTGGCAGTAGCATGCTAATGCATGCATTTTAATTCTAGCAAAATTGTTAGAAATATTAGTTCATTTGGTTATGCTGTTGTCAAAACTTTGCTAGTGTGCATCAGGTTAATGTTCTGTAGTTTCAGATGACTATTTGCACATCTCCACATTTATCTGACGATTCATACCTGCTTTGGACCATAACCAAGGTGACCTCTGCTGATAGAACCTAGTGGCTGGCAAAAGAACTAACTAACTCATCATTCTTCCTCTCTCTTAACACAGTGGTGCAAATACTCTCCAGAAAGGTCCTCCTTATTTCAGTATTATATGAAACAAGCTCATTCTAGTATATTTCCTGTAGTCTGTCCTCTGACGTTTCCTCAGTTACATAAATTCAATCATTTGTTTATTTTTTGAAAAATCTGTTGTAATCTAGCGAAAGACTGGCATCACAATTGATAAATATAAACTTCTCTTCAAATAATTAAAATAATTTTTCAATAATTAAAAAAATCCACTTTTGAAGTGAAATCATACATGAAAAGCAAAACAAATGAAGTCCCATTGACTTTTAATGGCCTAGAAACTGCTTCAAATACAAGCATCTATGGAAAAATCAAAAATTTTCCACTATATGTTTTATGTATATATATCATTTGTAGCACAACAGTATTTTATTTCACTATTTTGGGATTCTGTATTTCACTTACATAGAATGTAGTTTAGTTCGTTTTTTCATTAAGTTCATTCCCTAGTATTAATAGGTTTTGTATACTAGTCTAGAAACAGTTTTCTACAGGAAAACACATTCTAAATAACAAGCAATTAATTTATTAATTCTTTTGTGTTGCAAAAGACATGTTTAAGATTCTTTTGGGGGAACGTCGTAAAAAATCCAACCTAATCTTCACCATAAAGGAACTCAAGATGAATCCTAGAATCTAAGGAATAAGAACACACAATGTACTGTTGAAGAAAAAGACTTAAATAATAGTTTTAGGAGAAGTTAATTTATTGATGATATTTATTTACATTTAGGCAAATATCTAGTACAACACTGAAGAGGAGATATGAGTAACCATGCATGTATTGTTCCTGACTGCTATAAAAAAAACCTCTTAACATATCGCCAGAATGTATGATTTGTAATAGAGAGGTGCTCATTATCCCATTCTTTGTTTACAATTATTTATTTATTCATTTATTTTTTAGTTAATGGATACTAAACTTCATAACATGATTTGGTACAGTTACCAATATCATGATACTACTTTATTTTCTCCTTAACTTGTTTTTGTAAAAATTATATTGATAGATTTCCTTATATCAACTACTTTTTGAAGTCATGAGATTCCTTCATGAGGTATTTTTCCTTCAATTCACTTATAGGTTGTACTTACTAATACTGTAAGACTCACACCTTTGCTTAAATGTGAAAATGTTCTTTTTTTGCATTCTTCCTATTGTTTGCTATCAGGGTTTCTGCTCAACTTGTAGAATTTGTTAGAAGATCTGGAAAACTTAGAATGAAAAAAAAACTAGCTTCCATGAAGGGTTGGTAAAATTTATAGTTTCCACATTACATTTACATATATATATGTGTGTGTGTGTGTGTGTGTGTGTATATATATATATATATTTGTGTGTGTGTGTGTGTGTGTGTGTTTTCCCCAGCCTCACCTACAATTTCCTTTAGCTTAGAGACCAGATCCTGCACCTCTGTACTTCCAATACTTAACATAGACTTTGTCACATAGTGTATATTCTGTGAACTTATGTTCAGTGAATTAACAAAGTGACGCAGTTAGAGAATTCTTTGTATCTGGCCAAGCGCAATAATGAAAGGAAGAGCTTTCTTTATGGAGTTCTCCGAACTATAAATTTTCTCACAAACAATAAATGAGTTTAAGATAAAATGAACATATGGAAAAACTTTTCCTGTAACAATATTATTATCTGGGTGCTATTACTTCAATTCATTCAAGTCCAAGCTGACTTTCATTCAGTTTTCATGAGTCTTCAATATCACAGGGTACAGCTGCACAATAAACATTAAGATGTTAATTTTGTCTTTGAGGAAATGAGACTTCAAGAGGAAACCTTAAGAAAGAGAAAACCACCAAATTTTACATATACAAAAAGGTGTAAAATGTTTTAAAAAGGCTGAAAATCTCTACCTGTGATCTGCTCTTTCAAAACAAAGGAACTGAGAAAGAGTGTAACTATAATGAATGCACATACATTTATTACTCATATTTTGGAGATGAATCCTTAATGTTTTCTTTTTCTATTATTAACAATTGAAAATTTTAGCATATTTGAAAATAAAAGTGTACTTAACATTCAAAACATCTCCTACTATATTTCAGTCTAAATTTTTTGTCTTTTTATTAAATGTGCTGAGCTCTCCGTCCTTATAGACCACTTAAGCTCTTTCATGAATAGACTATGTCTCCTTTATCTTTATATCCTTTAATATCCCTAGCACTATGCCATTCATGAAGTAAAATATTCTGTAAATATATTTGAATTTCTTTTTAAAAATTATAAGAAATGCTAATGTAAAACTATGACATTAAGGGACCACATTAAATAGAAAGTTTAAAAGATATACCAGAACCTAACAAACCATATAGGAGACACAGTTATGCAAATTTTAAGTAATATATTGTTCTCTATATAATGTAAATGTTTCCACTGGCTTGTTTGTACAATGCCAAATATCACCTTTGTTATTGCCCAATACTTTTACTTCAAGCACTTAAGTATTTCTTCTGTAGATTATTTTTTCCCTGAATCAGAAGTTCTTGCAGTTGGAATTACTAATTGTAAAACTACAGGGAGTTCAAAGTTTAGGTTTACCTAAACATAAGACTTCTAATGAAAGGCTAAACATTAAAAAAAAAAATTTTTGAGAAAAAAATTATAAAGTGCATTGGCATGACAAGCAGATTTTAGGTAAATGAATGCAGACGCGAAGTTTCAGAACTTTACAAACCCTGAAACAGACGTTTTTCTTCCAGTCTTTTCTTTGGTGATTAAGATTCATTTTATAAAGATTGAAGTCAAGGAAATAATTCACATATATACTTAGCGGTGTTGAAGGATAGGCTGACAATCTTTCTCACTGTATTTTTCCACATTATAAAGTGCCCCAAGCATTGTAGTAACTTTCCCCCTTGGAATATATAAATTGCCTTCCATAAACTCTGACTACTGTTGCTGAGTTGGGCTTTAGGATTTTCTCTTGGGGCATTATAATAAGCTAAGCACCTATATTTGCCTTAAAATTCAGTGTCCAACCACATAAGCCTCCAGTGTGACAAATCCCATTATTTTATGGCTCTTTTGTCTAACCCTAACAAAAATTAAAAAAAAAAAATTAGCTTCTTTCTACAGAGAAGTAAATAATTATTTTGGGAAAACACAATAGTCCTCATGCCAAATGGAGTGAACCACATTTCTGTAAATATTTTTTTAACTTTCTATAGCTTATTTTGGGAGCTGTATCAGTTAATTTATTGGATGACTATTGTATGTTGGGCTAAGGATTGGCAGTAAACCAAGTCGTGAATAATTAACTGGGTGTTGAAAGATGTAAGACAAATGCTTTGTTGAGGAAGTTAGGAGTAGAAGAGAGAATTAGATAGATGCAGAGGCCCAGGATGTACATTACTCAGGACATTCTGTTATTCCTTCCTCTCCTCTATCAGAGGAACATGCTGAGTGAGACTGGAAAATTGAAAGTAGCAATGTGTTCACTGTTACGATCGTATCAGTTGTTCACAAAGATGCTCTCCTACTGAGGAAAATGGATTAAATTAGATTGCCTGTAATTTTTTCAGTGGTAAAGTGTAGGGAGAGTTCACTAGGAAATAAAAAAGAATTAAGAATAGCTTGCAGAATTGAAAATGCTTGTTTAAATAGTTCGATTGTTATTTCTCTGTGGGTCTGGAGTCATGGTGTTGTGTAGAAAACACCCTATCTTACTAAAGCTGGACACCTAGAACTGGATTTAGGATTACACATTTGTTTTCTGAGATCTTGAATAAGTATTATAAAAGCAGAAACAATTGTCATGTTTACTTCTTCTTCTAAGTCACAGTGCCCAGATTCAATAGGAGCTCAATAGATATTTGTTGAAGAAATGAATAGGTGCATTAAAATCCTGGCTATCAGTGGCATCATTTCTTTGTTTGGATTAAGACAGAAAGGAATCAAAATGCTAGAAAATGCTGATATAAATTAAAAATTAATATTTCAAAAACTGTTTATAGCTAGCAAGCTAAATCTTCCAGCTGGATCAAAGTTAAGTAGTAAAACCAACATGTGAAAATAGGGTTAGTAATCCAGTACAGGCAGAACAATTGTGTGAATAACAGTATTATGACCTTTTTCCCTACTCATGTTTAAGAAACTATCAAATTGCATTCTGGCATGCACAGGATTAATGGGAGGATGGGGTGGCCAAAGAACATGGCAGTCATTACTGAATTTGAACAGTATGATAAAATTCCATACACCTTAATATGTCCCAGAGCAGCACAAGTCCTAGTACTGAAAATGAAACATTAGTTGTAAAGCGCTATCATGCCAGAGAGCATTGTTACCATGAGGTTTTAAGAATCTTTAAATGGTTGATATTTAAAGAAGTAATATTATATAGCATTGTAATTGAGAGATACTTAATCCAGTTATGTACGTACTTTCCAGACAAATGAATTATCTTTTGAGAGAGAACCTTAGTACATTTTAACAATAAAGTGAAATTAATTATCTCAGTGTCACAGTACACAGAGATTTCAAACACAAAAAACACGTTACCTGAGTGTGAGCCAGAAATTCGGTTTTCCAGACGCAGACCTAGATGAGAGCTGTAATTCATGTCATTTTATGACATTTCATGGAACATTTGGTCATTATGACATTTATGATGCAATGAAATAGGCCATAAAATGCTGTAAATTGTTGGGAACAAAAGACATTCATATTTGTGATGGGCATTTGAGTTTCAATCAAGACGTTAGTAGGTTAAATCAAAACTTAACTTGGAGTTGAATGTTTAAGTTTTAGTTTAACAGTGTAATTCTTTATTTTTCCTTCCTCCTTCCCTAGCTCTTCTCAAACTTTCTCCTCTCCACTCTTTCCCTTGCTCTCCTTTCTTTATTAAACCAGCTGAGTTTTACAGGACTATAAGTTAAAAAATAGAGAGGGATTTTTCTTTCATATTTATTACTTCAGTATTTCTAGAGAGTGAAAAAAATTATAAGCATTAGTCTATGTGGATGAGAATAGCAAATCAAGAAATCGCAAGATACATGATTGTGCGTTCATTTGTATATATCTTGTGCTCAGGTAAAATGTGGAACATGCAGAACTTTTAATAGTAAGTGATGATTGTGTTTTTCCTAAACCTGGTAATATTATTTCCTAAAAACTTACTTTAGCACCTACTGTAAGTTTTTTTAAATGTCAGAAGTGACCCTGTTAAATTATGCACGAAATTAATACTAAAGGTTTTTTTTTTTTTTTCTCCCATGAAATAGATTTAAAATGCATAGCTATTCATTTTAGAAAGGGAAAGACAAATGTTTGCCAGAGAGCATTTTTTACTAACAAAGCTTGGCTATTCTTTTAAATCTTGTTACTTCTTTGTTTAGGTTAGTACCTAGAAAGTCACCAGAATATCATTTGAATATTAAACTTGAATAAAAGATTCATTACCATCAAATTGTTCCAAAAATGTAATCAGTCACAATACTCAATCAATGTATTAGTGCCCAGTTGCAAAATATATGAAAGCGGGTAGAGCATTGCTGTTATTACCAAGAATACAACATTCCAAACTTGCAATGTTATGGCTGGTTCACAAATAAAAGATTAATTCCCTTGTCAAATGCATATAAACTATCCTACTTTCCATTTATTATCTACTTGCAAGAGCTTTATCTTTCACCATTGGGGTGAAAGATAAAGAAGTTATTTGCCATACTTCCAATATTAAGGAGAAAAAATCTGAAATTATTTTTAGAAAAAAATTTTCCAGTGTTATTTTGTAAGGTGTAGAATAATACAGTGGCACATAAATAAGTTCATGAAAATATTCTTAATTTAAAAATTATACTAGTAGAACTACTCTCATTCAATGTATTTGAACCATGTTATTTCATTCATTGTTTCTCATTTAATCTTGTGTGGTATTTGTGGTTGAAGACCAGAGTAAGTCATGGGGGGAAAGGCAAAAAGGGTTTGTTAGGAAAGATAAACTTTATTGTTTTAATTTAAGAAAAAATGTCCTGTCATGAGGAAAAGCGGATTAAGTTTACAAGAAGATCCTCTCCTTATTGGCTATATTGCCCGCAATGAAACCGTATCATTCTTAAACTTTGAGTGGTAAGCTTCAAATGCTTTCACTGTCCTAAATGTCTGCAAATACAGTAACTTAGTGTAGTCCTCAGGAAAACTCTCTGAGGACAGTATTACTCCATTTTACAGGTGGTGAGACAGACTTAAGACTCTTACCCAAGGTCACATGGAGGTTGTTTCGGAATAGAACTTTGAAACCACAGCTTCCTAGAATGGAGCACTCTCTGTCCTACAAATAAGGTCAAGTCTGTGTCTTCCTTCTCAATCTGTATATCTTTTATTTCCTTTTCTTGCCATATTGAATTAGTAAGCACTTCCTGGACAATGTTAAAAACGAGTGATTTGGGGGTGGGGGGACATTCTTGCCTTATACCAGATCGTAGTGGGGAAGCTTCAAAGCTCTCACCATTAAGAATGATGTTTGCTGTAGGTTGTTCGTGGAGAGCCTTTATCAAATTGAGAATGTCCCCCTTTATTCCTAGTTTACTGAGTTATTAATTGGTGTTGGATGTTGTCAGATGCTCTTTCTGCATTTATTGATATGATCATATGATTTTTTTTTTAGTCTGTCAATGTGATAGATCACATGATTTTTTTTTTTTTTTAATAATTGATTTTTGAATGTTGAAACACCCTAGCATATCTGGGACAAAACCCATTTGGTCATGGTATACAATTTTTTTACACGTTTTTGGATTTGATTT
The DNA here is from genome assembly GCF_963455335.1 of Martes martes. Taxonomy (NCBI): domain Eukaryota; kingdom Metazoa; phylum Chordata; class Mammalia; order Carnivora; family Mustelidae; genus Martes; species Martes martes. Next base: position 98,230,380 of record NC_137889.1, read on the forward strand.
GCTAATGTTTTGTGGAGGATTTCTGCATCTATGTTCATGAGAGATATTGGTCTGTAGTTTTCTTTTCATATAATATTTTTGTCTGGTTTTGGTATTCAGTTAATGCTGGCCTCATATCGGGAGTTAGGAAGTATTCCCTCTGCTTCTATCCTTTGAAAGAGATTATAGAGAATTGGTATAACTTTTTCCTAAAAGTTTGGTAGACTTCATCAGTGAATTCATCTGGATCTGGTGCTTTCTTGTTTGGAAGGTTATTAATAATTAATTCAATTCAATTTCTTTAGTAGATATAGGTCTGTTTAGATCATCTATTTCTTCTTGTGCAAGTTTTGGCAAGTTATATCTTTCAAGGAATTGGCCCATTTTATCAGAGTTCTCAAATTTGTGGGCATAGAGATGTTTGTATTATTCCTTTATGATCCTTTTAATATCCATGAGATCTGTAGTGATAGATATCCCTTCTTTCATTTATAGTATTAGTAATTTGTATCTTTTCTCTTTCTCGTAACCTGGCTAGAAGCTTATAAATTTTATTGATCCTTTTTAAGAACCAGCTTTTGGTTTTATTGATTTGCTTTCAATATCATTGATTTCTGCTCTATGCTTATTATTTCTTTTATTATACTTACTTTAGATTTAATTTGCTCTTCTTTCTAGTTTCCTAAAGTGAAAATTTAATTTACTGATTTTACATCTTCTTTTCTAATATATGCATTCAGTGCTATAAATTGTCTTATAAGCACAGCTTCCTTACATCCCACAAATTTTGATAATTCTTGTTTTCATTTTTACTTAGTTCAAAATATTTTTATTTCTCTTGTTGAGATTTCTTCCTTGAACCATCTGTCAGTCAGAAGTGAGTTGTTTAATCTCTGTACGCTTTAAGATTTTCTAGTTATCTTTCTATTATAAATTTCTAGTTTTACTCTATTGTGCTCTGAGGCTAGACCTTGTACGATTTCTATTCTATTAAATTTGTGGATGTGTGTTATAGCTCAGAATGTGGAATCTTGGTGAATTTCTCTACAAGGTTGAGATATGTGTATTCTGCTATTGTTGGATGACATAGTATATATTTGAAATAGTATATAATAATGCTAATTATATCCAGTTTATTGATAATATAGTTGAGTTCAATTATGTCCTTACTGATTTCTTCCTGCTGGATCTGTTCATTTCTAAGAAGGGGCTGTTGAAGTTTCCAACTATGATAGTACATTCATCTATTTCACCTTGAAGTTCTATCAGTTTTTGCCTTTTGTCATCTGATTCTTTGTTTTAAGAATTATTTGTCTTCTTGGAGAATTGACCCCTTTATTTTTATGTAATACCTTTCCTTATCCTTGATAACTTTCATTCCTTTGCAGTCTGCACTGTATAAAGTTAATACAGGTTCTCCTGTTTTCTTTATTATTAGTGTTAGCATGGTATAATTTTCTCCATCCATTTACTTTCAATATATATGTGTTTTTTATAAATTGTGTTTCTTATATTTGGGTCATTTTTTTTTTAATCTACAGTCTCTGTTTTTTTAATTGGTGTGTTTAGACCATTGATATCCAAAGTGATTATTGGTATAGTTGGATTAATACCTACCATATTTGCAACTGTTTTCTATTTCTTGCCCTTGTTCTTTTTTACTTCCATCTTCCACACTTTTTTTATACTTTTTTTGGTTTTAATTGAACACTTTGTATGATTCCATTTTCCCTCTTTTTTTTAACTTATCAAGTAAACTCCTTTATCTTACTTTTTTAGTGGTTGCTTTAGATTTACAGTACACATTTACAACCAACCCAAGTTCATTTTCAAATAACATTATACCACTTCACAAGTAGTATTACTACCTTATAATAGCAAATAATCCTAATTTCCTCATTCTGATTGCTTGTATCATTGTTTTTATTCATTTCAATTATGTATAAGCATACATAAACATATGAAGCCATTAAGTGTGTATATATATACAAAAATAATTGATTACATTGTTGCTTTAATTATTTTGAACCAACTGTTATCTGTGAGCTCAATTAAGAAAAAGAAAAAGGTTTTATTTTATCTTTATTTATTTCTTCATTGATCCTCTTTCTTTATGTAAATCTAAGATTCTGACTCATATTATTGTCCTTTTCCGAAAAGAACTTCTTTTTTTTAATGATTTTTTACTTATTTATTTGAGAGAGAGAGAGTGAGAGTGCTTAAGGGGTGAAGGTCAGAGGGAGAAGCAGATTCCCCACGGAGCTGGGAGCCAGATGCAGGACTCAATCCCAGGAATCCGGGATCATGGTCTGAGCTGAAGGCTGTCACTTAACTAACTGAGCCCCCCAGGTGACCCCAAAAAGAACTTCTTCCAACATTTCCTGCAAGGCAAGTCTACTAACAACAAAATCCTTTACTTTTTTGTTTGAGAAAATCCTATTTCTCCTTTATATTTTAAGGAATAATTTTGTAAAGTACGGAATTCTAGATTGGTTGTGTTTTGTTTTGTTTTGTATTTTCCCTCTCAACACTTTAAATACTTCATTCCATTCTTCTGTTGCTTTGAGTGGTTTCTGAGAAGTCAGATCAAAGTCTTATCTTTGTTCCACTATATATAAGGTGTGTTTCTTTATTTTGTTTGTTTTTTACCTCTAGTTTCTTTCAGGAGTTTTCTCTCTTTATATTTTTGCAGTTGAAGATGAAATGCCTAGGTGTACCTATTTCTCATATCCTCTTGTCTAGTGATATCATTAATCCATATTGGAAACAAGAGTATATATTCCCAGAAATCCATTTTATTACTGAAAATTTTATTTTTGGAACACATTAATAGTATCTGTGAATATGGATTATAAAACTATGTTAAGTTTTTTTTTAATATTTTATTTATTTGACAGACAGAGATCACAAGTAGGCAGAGAGGCAGGCAGAGAGAGGGGGGGAAGCAGGCTCCCTGCGGAGCAGAGAGCCCGATGCGGGGCTCGATCCCAGGGCCCTGGGATCATGACCTGAGCCGAAAGCAGAGGCTTTAACCCACTGAGCCACCAGGTGCCCCAAACTATGTTAAGTTTTGTAGTACCAGGGAAGTTAAAGCTACAGAATTTTGTGCCCTTATATATTTAATTTTTAAAAATATTAAATTTCAATTTACATGAAATAAAATTCACTATTTATGGTATAAGTTCAATAGGGCTTCATAAATGTACAGAGTCTGGTATCTACCACCACAGTCATCATCTTTGTTAGTTCCATTACTCCCCAAATTCCCTTATGTGACGCATTTGTAGTCAACCCCTTCCTCAACACCAAATCCCCAAATCCATATCGAAAAATGACATGTTCTCATTTCTATAGTTTTACATTTTCAAGAATGTTATATAAAGATATAATTTGTAGCTTTTGATGTTTAACATCTTTCACTTAGCAAAATGTATTTGAGATATGTCCATATTATTGCATAAGTTGATATTCTTTTTATTGCAAGTAGAATTTTATTGTATTGATGTTTCAAAGTTTATTATTCAACAATTAAAATACAAATGGTTTGTTTTCAATTTCTGGTAATTAAGAATAAGGCTGCTAAAACTCAGAAACAGGTTTTTGTTTTGTTTTGTTTTGTTTTTTTCCCACAAACAGGTTTTTATGTGATTATAGGTATCCATTTCTCTAGCATGAATACCTAGGAGGAGGATTATCTGGTCATATGGCAAGTGTATGTTTAACTTTATAAGGAACTGTCAATCTGTTTTCCAAAGCAGCTCTATCATTTTATATTCCTATCAGCAAAATGTGAGAGTCCCAGCTGCCCAAAATCCTCACTAGCACTTGTTATTGTAAGGGTTTTTTGTGTTGTATTTTTTGTTATGCTAATAATATATACCTGTATGTCATGTGGTTTTAAGTTACATTTCCCTAATGATTGCCTGTTTTGAACATCTTTTTATATTCTTATGCATCATCAAAATATTTGCCTTGGTGCAGATTCAGATTTTTTTGCTCAAATATTATACATTTTTTAATTGTTTGATTTTTAGAAAATTTTTTATGTTCTAGACACAAGTCCTTTGTCAGAAATGTGATTTGCAGGTGGTTTCTCGAGCTCTGTGGATTATCTCTTTATTCCCTCAATAGTTCTTTCACAAAACAAAAGGTATTAATTTGATGAAGTCTAATTTTTCAATTTTTCTTTCATGTGGTATGTTCCTGGCATCCTGTGTAATAACTGATTACCCAAGATCATAACGATTTTCACCTGTGATATTTTCTAAAATTTTATAGTTTTGCATTTTACATCTAGTCCTACATCCATTTTGACTTAACTTTCATAAAAAATGTGAGGTATATGTTAAGGCCCATTTTTTTTTTCTGCATACAACTGTCTTAATTGTTTACTACCATTTATCAAAAAAACTATCCTTTTTCTACTGAATTGTCTTTACACCTTTGTCAGAAATCAGTCATCTATGTGGGTCTACTTCTGGAGTATCTCTTTTATTCCACTGATTATCATTCTTTACTTTAACCAATGACAACATCGTCTTGATTACCGTAACTTTGTGCTAAGTCTTGAAATCAGGTAATGTGGGTTTTCTAAATTTATTCCGAAGGAGAAAGAACATGGAGAATTGCATTCAGTGTTTTAGGGGCCAGCTCTGGAAGTAGCACAACTTACATCATTGTCAAAATTCAAACACATGGCCATACCTAACTGCAAGGGATGCTGGTTAGCTCTATGCAAATGAGAAAGAGGAAACAAGTTTGGTGAACAGCCAGCCAGTTTCTACAACAGATAGCAAGAAATATTTTGTTTTGGGGCCCCTGTGTGGCTCAGTCAGTTAAGCATCTGCCTTCAGCTCAGGTCATGATCCAGAGTCCTGGGATTAAGCCCCACATTCTCCCTCTCCCTTTGCCCCTCCCCCCCATTCTCTCTCTCTTTCTATCTCTTTCTCTCAAATAAATAAATAAAATATTTTTTAAAAAGAAACATTGTTTTATTTTTAATGACAAGGCAGTTAAGATAAATTAACTTTACTTCAACTCTTTCCAATCTCATCTTTCATTTTCCTTAGAAAAACTACTAAACAGTGTTATATCTCTAAGTCTTAAGATTATGGTTTCTATTTCTTCTGCACTATTTCTACTTCTCAAAATCCTGTCTCCCACAAATGACCACATGCCACCTACTAAATAAGTGTTTCTGAATTTCTAATGATATGTCTGATGTCTCTTTCTCTGGACCACCATCATACTTTATATTAATAATGTTATGTTTATAAATTTTCTTCACAATTATTAATATACTCTTATTGCATTTACTAGGTTTATAGTTCTTGAAGAATATAGCCATAGTTAACAGGTGTTATAAATGTTATATTCATTACTGTATTCTTAACAGAAGAACTTAGTAAACATATGTTTTATTGTTAATCGTTCAGCCAAATGGCCCTAACATTCCTAGTGAATTAAACTGAAGTCATTCTCAGGCCAAAGCTCAAATGAAAGAGCATCAGAATTCATATGGCACTTTGTCACTGTGAAATGCTTCTATAAGGGTCAAAATATTTCTCTCTAAATTATAATCCCTAAAGCTGTCAGAGGTTAAGGAAGATGGCTGGAGGACACAAGGACAAGGAACTGATTTGTAAAACCTAGACTTCTGGTGATCCTCATGGCCATGATTCTTAAAATATGATCATTTTTTCATTGCCAAGGGGAGTAATACCTCTATCCCTTTTTATTCTTTTTGTCCACCATAGCCCAGCTGGGTTTTTCAAAGGGAGTTGGAAGTGAAGAAGGAACAAGAAGGAAAGAATGAAATTAATGCCAAGTGTAAGGTGATTTGAAATATCCTTTGGCCTACAGAAGTCAAATGAATGTCAGAGTAATAACAGAAATATTTTTTTGGCTGCAAACTCCATTATTTTCTGGCTGCAAACTTCATTAATTAAATTAAGAAGTGCAATTCCATTAATTAATTTAGTCTACAATATTCTAAGAGAACCACTGGGAATTCTCAGTATTTTTCTTTCTCATTTCTGTCGTAGAAGGTCCCTGTCAACTCTTATTTCCTCCAGATACCATGTAGATCATGATTTGTATTTCTATTACAGGCAGAAGCTGCACTTAAACAATATTATTTATGAAATAATCAAATATAAGTATATGTTTTTATCAATATTATATTTATTCTTTTGTATCTAAAAATTGATACATTTGTTACTATGCATACATAATATGCTGATGACTTTTTGTCGTTTCATCCCAAATGTATCTTATCTCTCTCAATGTTATCACCCAGCTTGTAAAACCAGAAATCTATATTCTTTCATCCTCTCATTCCCCTTTCTGTTTCACTCAAACTTTAAATGAGCCAACAAGTCCAATTGATCATCTCTTCTCAAGGTTAGTCTTTCTATCTAGCTATCATTGCCCAAGTCAGATATCTTTATCTTATTATCTAGATTACTACAATCACTTCATAACTTGTCTCTTTTCCTCCTACCAGGTAGTGACATTGCACCCATTGTTAGAAAATGTCATCAACTCACTGCCCTCCTTTAAGTTTCTTCAGAAAACTTGTAGGACACAATTTCAATTTCTTAGTAAAAATGACCTTCAAAATTTTCCTGGGCCTAATTAACCATAGTGGGGGGGGGGGGTGGATTGTTTGTTTTTAACCTGGATCCACAGATTACTTCAGAAAAGCAATAAATGCTCTATTTATGTGCAATTTTCTTCTGAAGACAGTATAATTATTTTTCATCAATTACTCAAATTTGTCCAGGACTCCCAAAATTTAAGGTAGGTTATTCTATAATTTTGTCTCTAACCTACCTTCATAGTTTTATGACTCAGCATATTTCCCCCCATATTGTTACAGCTTGCAGGCATGCCTTTTCTTCTTCCCTCTGTGTTTTAACCATACTTCCCCTATGTAAATAAATAAATAAATAAACCCATAAAACAAAATAATTTTTTAACTACTATACAATTTTCAACCCATAGTTCAAACACAGCTTACTTCTTTTCAACTCTTGTCTCCACTTTAACAGATTTAACAACTTCTCTGAGTTACTACGGTGTTTTTATGCGCCTTATGGTAGGCTGTTTCTAAAATGGTTCCCAGTGATGCCTGAGTCCTAGTATTCAAACCCCTGTATAATCTTCTCCCTTTGGACGTTACCGAAACTAATTCTTTGATTCTAATGAATAGAATACAGCCAAAGGAATGGAATGTCACATCCAAGATTAGTTTAAAAACAAAACCAAACAAATTCTAGCTTCCATGTTGCTAGTCTCTCTTATTCTCTGTAATGGAGCAAACTTCTGTATTGTGTAATACTCCACAGAGAGGTTCTCGTGGCAAAGAACCAAGACAAGCCTCTGGCCAGCAGCTCATGAGGAGCCAGTTTCCTCAGCCCAACAACCAGAGAGGAACGGAATCTTGCCAAGTGAGTGAGTCTGGAGGTGGCTTCACCTCCAGTAGAGCCTAGAGACGACCGTGACTCCAGTTGTCACTTGATTCTAGTCTGTGAGGGGCCAATATTAGGGGCCTCAGGAAAACCATTCTCGGATTCCTGACCCACGGAAACTTTGAGATAATATTGCTTTAAGCCACTCTGAGGTAATTTATTACTCCACAATTGATCAATGATATACAGCATTATTATTTTATTTGCTTATCTAGGGGAATATGGATTAGATGAAAGAATATAAGGTTTTGGAACTAATCAAACTGAGTTCAAGTTCAGCTTCTGCCACATTGTTAACAATGGATTGGACAAGTTACAATATCAGTTTCCTTATGTTGCGTGATTTTTGTGAGAACTCTGCCCCATAAATAATAGATGCTGTATTGATGTTCTATTATTTGTTTATTATATTAATTTATTATTATTTGTTATTACATTATTATATTATGTAATTTGTTGTATTATTTGTCTGTAAGATGTTTATTATATTATTTGTCTGTAAGAGTGACCCTTCTGCTTATGTATTTGATTGTGAAAAGCAGGGATAACATCTTCATCCACTTCTGTATCACAGTATTTGATACATGGTATTCAATAATATATAAGTTGAATTTAATATTAAGTAATGGAAATTGCATGTGTTTTATTTATTCTTCTTAAAAGCAAATATTTAGGAATAGTGCTTTGGGTTCTTAATTATTTAATAGGCATTCAAGAAACAAAACCTAGAATCTATTTCTTTATACAAAAGTTAAAAGTTTTAATTTTGCATTGCAGCTATTCTATTTCCTTCATCTTCAAGCAACCATAGTTTTTATCTTGGCTTTAATATTAACTTATGTTCATTATTAATTAATTAATGGAACTACAGTCAGAAGTGAAAATAAAACGTTCAAAGTTGCTCATGAAAGTAAAGCAAAGCAAAGTCAAAGTATCATCCATCTTTGCTAAAATGAAACCCTGTTGTTCTCTTTAATCCCTCTCTCTCCTAGAGTTCACCACTTCTTTGAATAAAATAAATAATACTGTGGAACACACTACTTTGTAATTGCCCAAGAATAGTTTTTTTATTGTTTATGAATTAAAGGTAGATTTTCATATAATTTTTTGACTATTTAACCACCTGTCTTCTATATCTTTTCTCTTTACCTTTTTAAAAGGTGAACCTCCAATTCTTATCCTAACCTGTGTTTATTCTTAAGTAACAAATTCCCTCCGTGAATAGATGATTTGTCACAATGCCCCCAAGATTTTAAGTATTCAGTAAACAAGTCAGCTGCATATACTCACCTGCATTTTGTTCTATATTCCAACCCTTGTAGACTAATGAAAAATTACCAAAACAGTTCTCCTACATGAACAGTTTACTCTTCCAGTACTGAATCACTAATATCAGTATAAAAATTATGCTGCTGTATTTCCCTTCCTAAAATGATATCTCTTAATCCCACTGTACTACCCCCTCCAATGAGTACTTCATTGATTGTCTCTCCTTTACCACAATACACTTCCAAAGAGCTTTCTATGTTAATTGCTTCCAATCTCTTTCCTCTAATTCTTTCGTAAACATTTCAATTCAGCTTTCACCTTACAGTGCCACAGAAATTACTCTTGCCCCCAAACCAGTGATCTTCATATTGCTCTTTAAATGTCAATTTGCAACCCTAGTTTTATTTCAAATATCACAGTCAATTAAAAATTGGGCACGATAGATCAAACTCCATGTCTGCTCCTTCCTTCTTCAGATACTTTGTTCATTTGACTTTTTGGATGTAATCTTTTCCTGTTGTCTGTTCAACATCACTAACTGCCCGTCTCAATCTATGTTTTAGTTTCTCCTTATTTTCCAAATATCTTAATCTAGGAATTCCCCAGAGCTCTATTCTTGGACTTCATTTTTCTCTATGTCTACAGTGCCCAATGGATATATGAGTTATCAAAGAAATAGGTGAAATTAATTTTAATAATATGTTTACTCAAATGTCTCTAGATATTATTTTAATATTTAATAATATAGAAATTATAGAAAAATATTTTACATTCTTTTTTGTACACTAAGTCTTTGAAACCTGATGGTATTTCATATCTATAGCACATCTCAATTGATGGAGTTATATTTCAAATGCTCAATAGCAACATGTGGTTGCGATTATCATATGAGATAGTAAAGTTCTGCATCTCAAGTCCCTTGATGTTTCCATCCTCTTTCCTAGTGTTAAATATTATCTATATGATGATGAGTCCCAAATTTGTATTACAAGGCCAGATGTCTTCTCAGAAGTTCATACTTTTCAGTGTAACTACTTACTTTGATATATCCCCTTGAAAGCCTAATTCTCATCTCAGGCTTAACACATCCAAAAAAACCCCAAAAAAACGAAAACAAAAAAAGCAACTCATCTTCCATTATTTTCCATCTTAGTTAATACCAAAAGTTGTGGTTCCAAACATACAGCCCCAAATCTTGAGTCATTCTTGATATGGTTTTGCTCACACAATCCACATGTAATCTTGTCAGCTTTACATTCAAAAATATTTACAGAATCTGAACATTTCTCACCAACCAAGTTCAAATGCTATCATTTCTTGCGTGTATTAATGTTCTAGCTTGTCAATTAATCTCCCTGCCTCTTCCTTGTCTATTTCCAAATATAGCAACCAGGATGATCCTATTAAAATACAACAGGTAATATCATTCTGCTACTCAAAATCCTCCAATGGCATACTATGTCACTCATGATAAAATGTCTTAGACCTGGATGTCTTTTACATCTTTACTTATCTCTTATTGCTCTTTTCCTATTTCTTTCTGCTGTACGCAGATGAGCATCCTTGTTGCACTAATACAGCAAGAACACCATTTACCCTTTGTTTTGCCTAGAAAGTTTGGGTTTTTTCCATATACTCATGTTGTTTGCTTTCTCCTTTAAGTTTTTATCCTTTTCCTTGGCTTTGTTTTTCTCCATAAAACTTATCCCTATCTAACATACTATATATTTCCTTAATTACCTTGTTTATTGTTGGTCTTTTCTGCAAGAATGTAAGCTTCATGAGGTCTAGTATTTATGTATGTCTTATGAACCACTAGATATCCTTCACTAGAAAGAGTGTCCTGTGCCTAGAAGGTTCAGCAAGTATCTGTTAAATGAATGTCTGAATTAATTTATTGATTAATAAAATATCAGAGTGTTGTGATGACTTTGGCAAATAAGTTAGTTGTTGAAGAAATAAATGAATCTAGGTAAAGACACGGTCTATATTTTCTTACCAACTATCCTTAATTGTGGCATTATTGTGTTTCCTGTTACTTGAAGCATCAATCATGAAATAAAAAGCCTATCTAGTCAGTGTGAAATTAGGCTTTTCTCCTGTAGAGAAGAATAAGGGAAGGGAAGTAGAAAATAGACATCTTTTATTCCTCTAGTATTTGTAGAAGAGCTAAAAATTGGAATGACAATTGGTGGTAGTTACTGCTTCTCATTGCCAAAGCTATTATTATTATTATATAATATTTGCATATAATTGACATCCATAAATGTGAACAGATAATAATTATATGCTAAAAAAAAGACATCATTCAACCACCCCTTCTGCCCATTTTATATAAACTGAAAAATAGCTCTGAAACTATAGACCTTGGCTTATACCTCAAATAATAATTGCTCCATCAAATGTTACCAATGTATCTCCATTGAGTACTATCTCAATTGAGTACTATCTCAAATAGAATGTGGAGTCGCATAGCTCCTCATGGTGCATTTATTGTTGCCTGGAGTATAAAGGAATTTGGACATGATCCAAAGATTCTTTTAACTTTTTTTCTGTTTTTCTTCTTTTCATTTTCTTATGAGCTCAACTCATTTATTCTTGAGCGAGGTCCTGAACAAAATTCCTTTTTGTTTTATACTTAGACTATATTGAGAAGCTGTGGAATGTTTGGAGCATATGTAATTACAGAGGGAAACTAAGTATAATTTTGAGGAAAATATGGATTGATTCTCTCTAATACTCTGTGGATTTTCTGGTCTTTCTCCTGAGTACATAATGGTTTTTAAAAAGCCATCTGGTTATTTCACGTTGTATGTGAGACTGAGAGGTAATATGGTATAGGGAATGAGAGCACAGACTCTGAAGTTAACATGCCTGAATTCAAATCTTGACTCTGGTCCTTACTAGTTGTGTGACCTTGCACAAGTTACTTAACCTCTTGGCATCCCAATTTCCTCATATACAAAATAATATCTCCTATATAGCATTGTTATGAGAATTACATTTACATATGCAAACCACCTGGAACAATGCCTAGTATATGTATAATACCTGCTCAGTTGATTAGCTATTGCTAATAAAATGAAAACTTTATTCACAGAAAAGAGGACTATAAACATACAATCTGTTGAAAATACAAAACGTTCTCTGGAAAACTGGTCAATAAGATGACATAATCCAGGCTATAAAAAAGAAAGAGAAGTTTAAAAAATATTATCAAGTTTAGCTCTTGTTAAGGAATTAAGGAATTCTTATTAAGGATTAAGGAATTCTTCTGGAGTAGCACCAGCAGTATTATGCACTGGAATACCCAAATTACCTATTATATAATTTAAAATTTCCATCCATCCATTTATTCATGCATGCAATTTATTCTTCAACAATTTATTGAAGGTCTGTAATACTAGGTTCTAGAGATACAATGACCAAAATACGGCTACTACATTCAAAGTGTTTCTAGTCCAGAAAGACATAGATAAATAAATAATCACCAAAGACAAACAAACAAAGTAACAAACATTGTTAGGGTATATTACAATCAAAATAAATATAGAGTTCTAAGAGACTGTGAGCCAGTCAGGGCACTGTACCAAGTATTGAGAATGAGGAGCTTTAAGAGAAGGCTTCCTAAAAGAGTATCATCCAAGCTGACCCTTGAAAAATAAATGATTTAGCTGGGAAAAGAAGAATGAGAAGTAGAAGCACTTTTTCATTAGGTGGGATAGCATGTGCAAATTACAAGATCAAGAAGGAATGAGGAACATTTACAAAACTGAAAATAATTTCAGTACAATTATTGTTTAGAGTGACACTTAGGTAAAATATGGCAAGAAATGGGGCTTGGAAGACTCAAAAAAATTCAGATGATCGGATTTCTTCTGAGGATAATATCAAGGATTTGGTCTTTATCCTGAGTATCATTTAGAGGCATAAACAAATTAAGATTTTCAGTTTAGAAAGGGTATACTGACCAAAATGAGGAAAAGAAACTGGTGGGGGAGGGGCGTGACAGGTACCCTGAAAAACCAATGAGAAAGCTACTGTAGACATGTAAATGAGCAGTAACAAAGAACACTGACTTGTGCAAACCAGAGAGCTCAGATTCTTTCTGACACCTTCATCTTCTACCCTCCTACCCCATATCTGGGTCAACAATAGGCCTTAACAATTTTGCTTCCTGCTCTGGACTGAGTTGTGTCCCCCCTCCCTAACCCCAATGTGATAACATTTGGAGATGACATTTGGAAAGTGATTTGGGTTGGATAAGGTAATGATGGTGGAGCCCTCATAATGGGATTAGTGCCCTTATAAGTAAAGACACCAGAAAGCTTTCTGTCTCTCCCTCCTGAATTTGCAAGCACAAAGAAGAAATTGTGAAAGCACACGGTGAGATGGCTGCCACCTACATGCCAAAGAAAAGAGGTATTAGAATGAAGGCAACTTTGCCAACACATTGATGTTGGACTTCTCAGGTTCCAGGATGGCAAGAAATACACTTCTGTCATTTGTGGAACAGTCTATGTATTTTGTTATGGCAGCCCAAGCAGATTAAGTCACTACCCAAATATCTATTAAGTCTTTGTATTTTGCTCCATTTCACAGTGATATCATTCTGGTCCCTGACCATTATCTCTTTTCTGGGTGACTGACACAGTCTTCTAACTTGCAGATTTTGGCTCCTCTGTAAACTGCTCTCCTCACTGTAGACAAATGAGTCCTATCTCATCATGTCACATTATTGCTTAATATGCTTCAAAAGCTCTCCGTCTCCTAAAATGAAAATAAAATTCACTTAACAAGACTTCCTAGGCCTTGTTCATTCTGACACTACATATCTTACCAAGCTCAAATCATGCCACCCTACTGGTTTAACAGACCCAGCTGTCCCAACAATATTTTTCCTTGCCATGAGGCCTTTGTTCCCCTTCTTTCTTTTCCACCTGATAAGTTTTTACTTTTGTTTCACATCTCAGCTCAATATTCACTCCAGATATCTTTTTAAGACATCTTGTTCTGTTACAGAGCCATGTCCCTATCATTCATAATACTCATCACACTTGTAACATTTTATATATTTGCGTGCTAAAAGGATGAATGTGTGTGATTCCTGTCCAACACCAGAATCTTAGTTTTATTAGGGATATGAATTATACCTATTCTTTCTTCCCATGGTTAAGCCAGCACCTAGCACGGTGCCTGATAAAATATTGGTGTTAAATAAGTATTTTTTTTTAATGACTAGATGATAAAACTTGATGCTTGCAGCAAGAGGAAATGTCAAAAGTCAAATATGGTGATAAGATTTCTAGTTTGGGATAGGTGAGAGTATAATTATGTCTGTCAGGATATAGTTAATCTTGCAACATGTTCTAGTTGATTTACCTGTAGCCATTTGCTATGGACTAAATTGTGTCTCCCTCCACATTCACACATTCAAACCTTAACCTCCAAAGTGATGGTATTTGGAGATGGAACATTTCTGTGGTAATTAAGTATTGAGACGTTCACGAGGATGGTACCCTTATAAGGGGATTCGTGCTTTTCTGAGAAGAGACAACAGAGAGTATGTTCTCCATCTCTGTCCCTGCCATGTGAGGACACATTGAAAAGATAGCCACTGAGGATGCAGTAAAAAGCCAGGAAGGGAGCTCCCACCAGAACCCAACCATACTGGAACCCCTATCTTGGACTTCCCAGCCTACAGAATTGTGAGAAATAAATTTCTGTTAAGTCACCCAGTGTATGATATTTTGCTATGGCAGACTGAACTGACCAACAGAACATCCAAGTGAAGATATCCAGTAAGCATTTGGTTATGTAGCCTGATGCTTTGAAGACAGATATAATTAGAGATTTTTTTTTCCAAAAAGGTAGAAATCTTCAATATGTAAATTACAATGGAAAATAATAAAAATAGTAATATTGCCTCCCTAGTATGCATATAGAATGAGAACAAAATAAGTTTAGAGAGAACTTTGAGGTTGACAAATATATCAATATTTAAAAATATGTAAAAATGTGATGATCTTGCAAATAGGCCTAACAAAGAGGTATCAAAGGAGAGAAGAGTTATGGAAGCCAAAAGAGCATTTCTTTTTTTTAAATTTATTTAAATTAAATTTAGTTAACATAAAGTACATTATTAGTTTCAGGGGTAGAATTCAGTAATTCATCAGTTGCATATAGCACCCAGTGCTCATTACATCAAGTGCCATCCTTAATGCCCATCACCTAGTTACCCCCATCCCCCCACGCATTTCCCTTCCAGCAACCCTTGTTTTTTTTTTCCTATAGCTAAGAGCATCTGTAAAAGGAGGCTATGTTAGCGTCAGTTACCTATTGACAGGAAAAGTCACAAGAAGATTGAAACTTGTAATTGAGGGAAATAAGAAAGTGATCTGAATAGACATCCGGGGTAATTTCTCAAGAATGTTGGAAGTTCAGTTCATATTTTTTAATACTAAATTCATGGTGATAACAGTCTAATTGATATATGGATTATTTTGCACATAGGCTGAGGTTCTTGTATATAGGGACAAAGTAGATGTTCACCCAGGGTTTGGAGTTTTGTTAGATATGCTTGAAAAAAAGACAGGAGTGAGGCAGGGAGATGGTAAAGACATTTCCAAGAGACAGACCATAGGATTGAGGAGAAAATATGAATGTGGGCAAAGATGAGAAGAGCTTGATCCATCAGGAAATTTAGAGGGAAAAATTGACTAGAAGCCTCAAAGAATTTGAAGTATAGATATAGCAAAACAGAGAAAAGCAAGCAAAAAGGAAAAACGTTTTGGTTGGAGAATGGAAAGTTTAAATTTAATATTTCAGAAGTGAAGCAGCTTCAGGTTATGACAAGTACCAGGGTATAATGGAAAAAGAATGTAACTAAACACAACTATAATCTTGTTGAAAATGAAAATGTCAAAAAACTTCTCTTGGATGAACCATCTATACTAAGTTGAATAATGTCTTCCAAAAATTCATTTTTCCCTGGAGCCTATGAATGTGACCATATTTAGAAATAGGACCTTTGCAGATATAATCAAGTTAAGATGAGGCTGTATTGGATTAGAGTGGATCCTAAATATCACTAGAATCTTTATAAAAAAAAAACAGAAATTTGCTCAGGTAGACATAGGCAAACATGGAAAAAGGTATGTGAAGATAGGTTGGTTAAAGTAAGTGATGCATCTACAATTCGAGGATTGCCAAAGATTGCTGGCAACCACCTAGCATAGATGAGGAAAGATTCTTCCCAAAAGCCTCTGATGGAGCATGACCCTCCTGACTCCTGGATTCTGAACTTCTGTTGTTTTAAGCCACTCAGTGTGTGGCAATTTGCTATGGCACACCTAGGAAACTAATATATCTTCTACACAGGTAAAAAACTACTCAGTATAATGACAGGATTGAGATGGAGAAGAAAATTTTGAGTTTGACTCAAAGCTGAGGACTGCAGATTGATGGCATAAATATGGATTAATGCTTAGACCTTGGTTGTTTACTAAAGAAACTAAGGTTGGGTAAGTTGGACATGGATTTTCAAAATAGCTAATTCCATCAATACATAGATGGAGTCTTCAAAAGTTCACTGAGGAGTTCATTCTGGCTTGAATTGGTTGCTCTAAAACAATCTTAGTCCAAACAGCAAGACAACGGAAATATTCACTTTCCCCCAAATTCTCTCTACTTATTTAAAGAGAAGCAAGCAAAGATGATTGGAAGAGGTCTCTTACCTCCCTGAAAAGTTCAAATTCACTAAAATTGATTTGGGAAAGGCACAATCTATATTAGATTTAATGTGCCGATTAAATTTCATGTGTCTGTTAAGAGATCAGTTTTACTTTTTTAAGAAATGAAAATACCTTTTTAAGACTTTTGATAATGAAAGCAGTGATAATAATGGTAAAAGATTCAGACAGTACTAAAAATAATAAAAAGGAAAGTGATAATTCACTCCTAATTTTATTACCCAGGTTCAATCACTATTAATAGTTTATTGTGTATAGTTATCAAATAATTTCACATATTTATTTTAACTTTAAATAAATAGAGATTTTAACTTTATTATAAAAGTTTCTCCATGAATAATATGGCTTAAATCTATTTGTATATTGATACATGTGTCATCATTTTAATTGACAGAAAATATTCAATTAGGTAAAGAACTGTAATCAATTCAATTCATGCCCTAAAGATACTGTTTTATGACTCAATTAACATGCTTTGTATATATTTTTGCATGTATATGTTTACTTGACTACAACCTTAGGGAAAAAAATCAGTGAAATAGAATTATTGACTGAGAGTGTATGTTAGTCAGAATGTACTAACTGCTGTAACAGCCCCAAAATTCGTAAAAGTTTTTTCTGGGTCATTCGACAGCATTTCATGAGTAAAGCAGATCTCCAAGTGGTATTTTCAATCCTAAGCCTTCTCCTATTTCATCAGTGTGTATTCCCTAAGATTCAGAGTCTTTTGGTGAATTCGCTACAAAAGAAGTATAAAGGATCACTTGAGGATTTTTTGGAAGTATCACACATCACTTTTGCCCGCAATCCACTGCCTATAACTCAGTCACATGGATATACCTACATGAAGAATGTGGTCTAAATGTGTGCCACAAAAAAAAAAGGAATAAAGCTTTTGGTGACCCCATAGTAGCTTCTGATACAGAGGTCCCCAAATATCAGTTCTATACTTTTTCCTACTCACCCTTTTTCTAAAGTGATATATTCTGAAGTCTTATCTGTTCACTGCATCCAACTTGAAGTCCTGGATATTAATTGTAATATGAATGTAGCCCTCTTTATAGGATCCAGATATAGTGCCTTTAGTCTGATAACCTTGCATTAGAGAATTGGCTCTCCCTACACTCAATATATGCTAGTGTAGCTCAGATAGGATAGCTACAACAGAAAATCCTATTTGAGAAGGGCAGGATGGGAGCTGCATAGCAGTCATTTGTACGCAGACATCTAGAAATCTCAAGAGATAGGCCTTATAAATACTCTTTAACATGGGGTACAGGATATTCCTTCTTGAGGGAATCTTTGGTCTTCGTGTGGAACTGCTTTATTTAATGGTTCTACTTACTAAGAAGTTACTGTCTTTCATATTCACAGACAAAGTAGACTAAGGTGAACAATGAGGAATATACCCTTCTTAGGTCTTCCTTAGTTCCTCTTGGTACAAATATTGTAATATAAACATTATCTTACCATTCGAATGCTCAATGGTTATTAACTTTAGGCTCATGTTTCGTTTATCAATGAAATTCTGTCATAAACTTAATAGATTGCTGTTCTATTTGCTCATGGTGAGTTTCATGTGCTATTCACCACAACCAAGGCTATCTTTTAGGCAACAAAAATCTTAAGACTTATTTCTTTATTTCTTCAAACACATGCTGTTCTCTCAATGTATTGGCAATTCCTTTAACCAACCTAAACAATACATGGGAAGTCCTACATTTAATCTGATTTTTAAAAAGTCTTTTACTTGAGTATATTTGACACATAGCATTACATTAGTTTTAAGTGTACAATATAGTAATTCGAACTCTCTATACGTTGCACTATGCTCACCACAAGTGTAGTTATCTGTCACCATACAAGGCGATTATAATATGGTTGACTGTATTGTCTATGCCGTGTCTTTTTATTCCCATGATTTATTCATTCTATAACTGGAAGCCTGTATCTTCCTCTCCCCTTCACCAATTTTGCCCATTCCCACACCCCTTCCTTTCTGGGAATCGTCAGTTTATTCTCTGTATTTACAGGTCTGATTCTGCTTTTAGTTTGTTTATTCATTTGTTTTGTTTTTTAGATTCCACATATGGGTGAAAGCATATGGTATTTGTCTTTTTCAGTCTGACTTATTTTTAGCATAATAGGTCCTTAGCCTCTAGGTCCTCACCACAGAAATGATTCATTCTTTTTCAGTTTAGAAGCTTTACAGTATCTTCAAAAGAATTTTTCAATCTTATCCTTCACTATTTAGGTTTTTAGAAACTATAGGGTTTTTATAATTTTTATTGCTCCAAATCTCTGTGCTCTCAAAGTTCCTTTCCATTTCTAGTTTCACAAGTAGAAAGCCAAGACTTTCTTGACTTATCACTTTCTTAATAAGAGCCTATACACAAACACTCTGATCCTTTCAAACCACTTTCTCTAGAGTTACAAGATCAGTAAGACCTGTGTGTGGTCTACCTTCCAGATCATCACAGGCAAGAGTTTTCCTGATTATTTAACTACTGCATAAGCTGGATTACCATCATCTCAGCCTCCTGTCAGCATGGTATGGGAATCCCCAAATTCCTGCAGTCCCAGCTACCTTAATATTATTAATATCTTTATAACTGTCATTCTAGAATATAAAACACTCAGTTCCATACTTTTCGTAAATGGTGTTTGATTTTCTATGAGTTTAAAATCCTTACTGTTTTCTTGCTTTGAGCCACCTGGCCACTTAACCTAATGTCTCATATATTTAGGCCTTTACTATGCCAGCACCATACTTTAAGATATCAAATCATCTGTAAGTCTGTGTTTTTACAAATAACCCTGAAATTTTGGTGGATTAACACAAGTATTTATTTTCATTTACAACTGTGCAACAACACATGGATTTATTGTTGGCCAGTTGTCTTGAGTGGCTCTCTTCCATGCAGTGAATTAGTTACTCAGACACCTACCAATACACAGCTCTTCCATTTCCTAGGGTCTTCAAGTCCTTTGCTGGATTATCATAATTCAACTAATAGGTGTTTTATAGAGAGTGAATAAAAGATTACATGTGATTTGTTTTAATGGTCAGGATTTACAATGGCATCCATCACTTCTAACCACTCTCCATGGGCCAATCTTAGTCATATGACCATTTAACAGCAGGTCTAACATCTAATAGGAAATCTCATCCAGCTGTGTGCCCAAGAGGAAAAGGGAAGTAGGCTTTTCTGAACACACAGAACTATCTGAGAAAGTACTTGTGACTACTTGTTACTGCATTGTCCATTGGATTTATACCAGATTGCCTTCCTGTCGACATTGTATGAGAATCCCCAAATCCCCACAATCCCAGCAACCTTGTTGTTATTTATGTCTTAATAACTGTCATTCTAGAATATAAAATATGGTTGTATAATTTTTGTAAGTTGTGTTTGATTTTCTATGAGTATGAAATCCTTATTGCTTATTGGTCATTTGTATTTGTGATTTTACCAAGTCATGTTGTTTATGTATTTGGTATTAGCCCATTCAGCTTTTCCCTAGTGTATCTAACTCAGTAACTCAGTATAGATGTATACATCTATATACATATACAATTATTTTATTTATTTATTTATTTATTTATCATATCTAGGGTAAAAGTTTTTCCTTAAGTATGTTCATTGTTTCTATTAATTCACTTTCTACATGTCAGTTTAACTTCTTATTACTTTTAATATTATTTTGAAGCTAAAGTATCATTATTTTCACCCTGCATTATTTTCTTAAATCTGTCAATTCACTTTCATGTGTTTGACAGTCAATCTCACTTTTAATTTTCTGTTTATGAAAATAAATGAAAACTTTAATTTCTATGCAATTCAAATAAATTATTTTTATAAGACTTCTTCTAGGTTACAGTCTTCATCTAGTATTAGCTTGCCTTATAAATTACAACTTTTTTGTTACAGATAGTTGTGTATTGTTTACTCACTTAAAAATTGGAACATCACTCTTTTGGCCTGCTCTTGATCCCCAACATTGTACGTGGCTTTTATCTTTTTTAAACCTTACCCTTGTTTTTGTTTGTTTGTTTGTTTGTTTTTTTCTGAGTTCAATTTAAAACCTCCCATGAAAATTTAGACATTCACACAGAATTTTGTGGATTTTTCTGAATAGTTCTGTCCTTCAGTTGCCTGAGGAAGATGGGGCAATTTAATAATATTTGGGATACTTTGAGTTTCTACATTTGTTGAGCCCACTGCATTTGGGAAAGTGCCATTAAGTTAAATTAGGGTAACTTACCCCATCAGTCAGTGATTATATTTGTTCTATCACTTAATGTATTAAAGCTATGTTGGTGAGAGAAGATCTATGCTATTTTAATGGTGACCTGTACTCTTTCTCTATGAAGTTACATTTATATTTCTTGCTGCTGAACCATATCTGCATAAAAAGGCTCTTAGAAGACACTTTCTTGAGGATGGCCAATTCTAAAATTTATTTCTCAAATTGAGCTGCAATAAAACAAACAAAACTGAATTTGACAGCTCTTGTATAATACATAATTCATCTCAAGAGCTTAAAGCAAAACTATTATTCAAGAAGATAATGAGACTTATCAGATGTTTGTGTGAATGAAAAAAATTCAATATTGACATGCAAATATATATATAAATATATATGTGCATATATATTTTGACATATATATGAAAATCCTCTTATTAAAGTTGATAAAGCCAAATTATTTGACCCACAACTGAGAAAGTGCACAATGATCACTTCTAAATTTTGCAAAGTTAGTAGAATAATTGGCATCATGTTTTAGGAAATTACCTGTATCAGTTATCTATCTCTATGTCAAAAACCCCCAAATTTAATAGCTTGAAATAACAGCAGTCATGGGGCACCTGGGTGGCTCAGTCAGTTAAGCGTCTAACTCTTGATTTTGGCTCATGTCATGATCTCAGGGTCATGAGATCGAGCCCCACTTAGGGCTCCACACTGGACATTGAGCCTGCTTAGAATTCTCTCTCTCCCTCCCTCTGCCCCTCCATACCCCTTTCTAAAAATAATTTTAAAAGAATAACAGCAGTCATTTACTTTGCTCACAAATCTGCAGTTGTGGCAAATTTCAGAATGATCATTCATTACTGTTCTCTTTAATATCAAGAGCAGTGGCTGAACTAAAAGATGGATAATCCGCTATCAAAATGACTCCTTTACATGGCTGGCTAGTTAGTACTGGCTATCAACAGCAAGCTTAGCTAAGACCATGTTCCAGGAGGTCTTGGTTCTGCTCTATGTAGATGTCTTCATTAGCTGCTTATGTTTCCTGACAGTGTAGGTGACTGGGTTCCAAGAGCAAGTATTCAAGAAAATTAATCAAGAATTGTATCACTTTGTGACATAGACTCAGAAACCATATAGTCTCACTTGTGCTCTATACATAACCACATCCAGATTCAAGGACAGGGAATGTAATCCTTACCTCTTTTTTTTTTTTTTTTTTAAAGATTTATTTATTTATCAGAGAGAGAGAGAGGAGCGAGAGTGAGCACAAGCAGACAGAGTGGCAGGCAGAGGGAGAAGCAGGCTCCCCGCTGAGCAAGGAGCCCGATGCGGGACTCGATCCCAGGACGCTGGGATCATGACCTGAGCCGAAGGCAGCTGCTTAACCAACTGAGCCACCCAGGCATCCCTAATCCTTACCTCTTAATGGAAGGAATGTTAAAGTCACACTGTAAAAATAGAATATGGGGGGCGCCTGGGTGGCTCAGCGGGTTAAAGCCTCTGCCTTCGGCTCAGGTCATGATCCCAGGGTCTTGGGATCCAGCCCCATGTCGGGCTCTCTGCTCAGCAGGGAGCCTGCTTCCTCCTCTCTCTCTCTCTGCCTGCTTCTGTGCCTGCTTGTGATTTCTGACTGTCAAATAAATAAATAAAAATCTAAAAAAAAAAAAAAATAGAATATGGAATGAGTGATACCATTGTGACTATTTTTGGAAAATTCTATCACCCATGTTATCAAAATAATCTCATTAATAGCCTTGGTCTCGAATCTATAAGACTTAATAGAAATGTCAGTTTGAAAATGTTATCTACTGATATTTATTTCTCCAATTTTCTCTCGGCATCTATTGCTATGAAATGAGGCATTACTTGAACAAAATAATCTTTATGAAATCTCAATAAACGTTGTATACGTAGAAGAATTAATCAAATTTCCTTAGAGTCATTCACTTGAGTAAATAATTATGAGAAAATATAAAATTTAGGTATAAATAAAATTTCTACATTCTTTCTGCAATATTTAAAAGAATTTAGTATTGATTAAGCATACATAATTTGTTTCTATTATTGAACAGAATAACCAAAATCATAATGGAAAAAAAAAGATGAAAAGTAAATACAATTTATGTTAAAGAAAGATAATTGTTTCATTGTCAGAATGAGAAAATTAATTTTATTACCCTAAAACAAATAAACAAGAAGAGAGGGTGGAAAGTTATCCACATTTCAAAAGACAGAATTTAGGCTTTTTTATTATTATTATCTGTGTATTTCTATAATCAGATATCTGATACCTATAAAGTGATAGTTTATAATTAAAAGTACCAGATTATAATTAAGCCCCCAAATAAGTGCTCATTCTTCAATATTAGAATTTTAAATTTAGAATTCAAACAAATATAGAATTTGTTTCTGTGAGAATTCTAATGTTAGGAACTTTTAAAATTTATTAAAAACATAGAACTCAATAACAATGGGTGTCACTTACAACTTATTTTCATAATCTTAAAAAAATAAATTAGAAATGTTAAACTTGGACCAACCAAAAGGTGTGTAGTAAAATATACATGGAACCAGTCTGGCTAAATTGAAGTGTGTTTTGGTAAAATGTTGAATACAATAACCAATTGGGGAATTTTATAGCCTACATGATGAATAACTTAACAGATATATTTCACTTTTCCACTGATTTCCTTATTTATATGTGAATGGGAAAACAGGTTCTCAATTTAGCACATGGGTTGTCTTAACACAAAATAAAAAACAGTGAATGTTAAGATTTTGCAATACTGTGGTGACAGTTCACTTCCTCAAAAAAAAATCTCAATTCTTTGGAATGCATCCAACAACCTAGAAGTAGGCAGCCAAAATAGACAAATGTAAATCCGTAAGAGAATCTCTCAGGCATTTAATCAGAGCCAATTTACCATTGTTTCGGGCAATATTTTATCAAGCTAGGTTAGTGTTCTCCAAAATCAACAACAATAAAAAGCATGCTTTGAACAGCAGGGGAGAATGTGAAAGGGAAAATGTATATGTTGAGTACTTGGTATGTACCAGGAATTCTGCTACATATTTTATAGATGGTGTTTATTCATTTAGTTCACACTACAGGTAGGTCCCACTACCTTCATTTTGCAGGTGAGAAGAGTGAGTCTCATTTAGTTTGAGCAATCTGCCCAGCCCGAGAGATCCAGGGTTCAGCTCAGGTCTGTCTGCTTCCGAGGCTCTTTCTGTTTTCACTGTGACCGTACAACCCGGTTTCCCTCTGAGAAAGGAAGTGACCCCTGTGGCAGGTGTACTCACTACGGCATGAGTCCTGAAAACTTGACATCAAAAGAGGAGCGGGATTAAACACTGAAACCCTAACTGCAGGATTAAACACTGAGAACAAAATAACAGTTTGTGACCATTTATGTTTGAAGAAAACCTTTGCAACACAGCTTGAGTGCATCACTCTGTGACAACTTGGAGGAATAACTAATATTGATAAAATTTACCCAAAAGAGTGCATCCAGAAAAATTTTCTTATCTATAATACATACATATATACACGCAAACTTTCTCTGCTTAAGATATAAACTTGAGTTTATGGAAAGTAATTAGGTCAGGAGTCAAGTGACCTGGGCCCTAGATTAGTCAGTTTCCTCCCGGAGGCCTTTTTTTTTTCACACTATCACTGATATCACTCTCATTCTTCAATTTTTAATCCCATTTTTTATTCCTAACCCTATTTCTTATTTTTATTATTTAAAAAATGCTGAGGATAGTCATAGGTACAGTTTTAGACCTTAACTTTAAATACCCGTTTGTGTGTTAAAATAACTTCTATTTTCTAAAAGCGTGTCATTAAATTAAGTATCTGTAGCAAAACAATAACAAAAAAAAAAAGAGCTTTCATCCTACATTTTGAGAAACTTTCTGACTAGATCTGGTCAGAAAAATATTTCCACATCGGGCTTATGCATATTGCCTCTAGGATTATGCAATATACTTATATTTTCAAAACTGAAAATGTTATTAACAAATTAATATGAGCCATATTTTATTATTATCGCATATATTATCTATATAAATAAGCCCCTCTTCAGAGTTTTTTCTAGTCATCAAATTTCAGATGTCTTTCTGTTTTCAGTCAACATACCCACACCTGAAAGTACTTCAAAAGACATGAAGTTTAACAGAAGTGAATAAATTATTAACATAAGATGCTCAAGGCAAAGGATATTATTGTATGTGTGCTGGGCACACTCCATCCAGTTTGGTCTTCATCAAGTCAGTCCCAGGAAAATACAATTAACTTTCTACTTGACATCACAAGAAACAATTTTTCTGAGTCCTCTCACTCCTATTAATTAGATCTTGGATGAGGTCAGATTTTTAACTTTTTGTTAAGATTATGTAATGGAATGATAAGAGGAAATTAATAGTGCGGATGTGTACTCTCTGACAGATAACGTGCTTTGTATTTTTGTTTGTTTCTACCCCAGGCAACATCTCATTAATCCTTCTCAATAACCTGGCATATACAGTATGTTAGGTCAGGTTTGAATATAAGGAAACTGAGTCTCAGGAAGCTTAAAAACTTAAGAAACTTCCTCATGGCTACATAACTAGAAAATAATAGTGCTTAGGCTTTATATCCATAACCAGCAATTCTAAGACCAATACCCTTTCCATGATACTCTCCTGTTATGATTTAAGTCAATAAGACATACTACACATCATTTTCTGTTTAAAAGGCGTAAGAAGAAAGAAGGTTTTAAAATTTCTAAATTGGGCACCTGAGTAGCTCAGTTGGTTAAATGTCTGCCTTTAGCTCTGGTCATGATCCCAGGTTCCTGAAATAGAGCCCTACATCAGGCTTCTTGCTCACTGGGGAGTCTGCTTCTCCCTTTCCCTTTGCCTGTGCCCGTGCTTTTGCTCTCTCTCTCTCAAGTAAATAAATAAATTGTTTTTTAAAAAGTTTTTTAAATAAAATAAAATGCTCTGAATTAGAGGTCAAACCATACATATCAATTCTGTAAAACATATGATCTAAAATTTCCAAACTATATTTAGTGTAAAAATATATTCACTAAGTTGCCCTTTTGATAAGTAAAATATATTTTATTATATTTATACTTAATCAGATTTTCTTCTACTTTTGTTTATTTTTTTAAGATTTATTTATTTATTTGACACAGAGAGAGTGAGAGAGAGAGTACAAATGGGGGGAGCAGCAGGCAGAGGGAGAGGGAGAAACAGACTCCCCGCAGAGCAGAGAACTGGATGTGGGACTCCATCCCAGGACGCTGGGATTGTGACCTGAGCCCAAGGCAAATGCTTAACTGGTTGAGCCAGCCAGGCGCCCCTTCTTCTACTTTTAGTGTACTTTGAATAAATACAGTATAATTTTCGTAAAGTTTAGAACATTAGAAGTTGAAAATCCTTTAAATAAATTTATAATTCTTAA
The DNA here is from genome assembly GCF_963455335.1 of Martes martes. Lineage (NCBI taxonomy): Eukaryota > Metazoa > Chordata > Mammalia > Carnivora > Mustelidae > Martes > Martes martes. Next base: position 98,256,557 of record NC_137889.1, read on the forward strand.
TTGTTAAACCTACATAAAACTAACTTTTTTCACAGAAATTTTTTTTTCAAGATTTTATTTATTTATTTGACAGAGAAAGATCACAAGTAGGCAGAGGCAGGCAGAGAGAGACAGAGAAGCAGACTCCCTGCTGAGCAAAGAGCCCGATGCCAGGGCTCGATCCCAGGACCTGAGATCATGACCTGAGCCAAAGGCAGCAGCTTAACCCACTGAGCCACCCAGGCACCCCAGAAAATTTTTTGAAAATAGAATAACTCTTCTGATTTTAATTCACCCAACCAAAGTAGAGGAAAGAATCATTTTCTTTGAAGAGTTTGTCCAATTATCTTTTGTACCATTTTGCCCTGTGAATTTGTTAGTCTTTAATTAGTCATTATTTTGTTGCTTAACATTGTCACATCAGCCAGTGCACTGATCTTCTCATTAGGCTCATCCAAATGATAAGTTCTTTCCCGATTGGTTGAGCTCTCTTCTTACCAAAACTTTTAATTGATCTTTTATGTCTTTCCTAGTCATTCTTAAAGAAATGTCTTATCACTTCTATGTTCCATGTTTATGGACCCAGACCACATGAGGTTTCCTCTGTATGGTTTACCCAAAGCAAAAATAAATACAATTGTCTGTCATTTAAAACAGGAGGTTTAGGGGTGCCTGGATGGTACAGCCAGTCAAGCCTCCAACTCTTGGTTTCGGCTCAGGTCCTGATCTCAGGTTGTGAGATCAAAGCCCAAATTTGGCTCTGCACTCAGTGTGGAGTCTGCTTGAGATTCTCTCTCCCTCTCTCTTTGCCGGTCCCACTCATGCTCTCTTTCTCTAAAATAAATAAATAAATGATTTTTTAAAATAGGCAATTTATTACTTTTAGTTAGAATGAACCCTGGCACGGCAGAAATAACGTATACATTGAGCAGAATTGGTTCTAAGTTTAGGGCTGTCCTGGCGGAGTTCTCAAGGAATTGCTTAGCAGTCTCTTTTGCTGGGCTTCACTGTACAGTCGCTGATAATGCAGCATCCAGGCTCTAAAATAAAATATTAAAAAAATGTTAGATGAGACACAGATCTCTATCTCCCCTGACCTTGGGGAGATCTGGTTAGTACTTTTATACACATTTCTGTTTGTATCAGTTTCAGAGCTCTTCAGAACTGAAAGTGTGCCTCTCAAAATGGCCTCCGACCACCTGTTCACTAACATTTGGGAGAGATTGAGTCAGTTACTGGGTAGATTTCCTGTAATAGGGCAACAGGAGATTGGGCTGTACACCAGAAGGCATATGAGAGAAGGGTTAAGATGGCCTCGTGACAAATGCCTCAATGGAAACATCTTTTAAGTCCTGTTTCAGAGACTGTTCCCTCCCTTTTTCCAGCTACCAGAGTTTGGTCCGTTCTGAAAGCATAGCTCCAGGTATACTTCCCAAACCTCAAATCCTTCCTTACTAACATGATTGTTGTCACCCTCCTCTGTACTTTCTTGTCCCACATTTGCCGTTTATCAGAGAAACCTGCCGCAGCATTGTTTTAGTTGTTTCTGTGTCTGATCTACTCACTAGATCACTAAGGGACTCTCCTCCTGCAGTGCGTGGGCAGAGAAACAATTCCATAAACCCATCTGAGGTATCAGAGCTGATGTTTGAATACAGCCAAACTCAAGGGCTGAGAGTGTAACTGGATCTTGATCCATAACATTGAAGTTGCTTCCGTCTGAACTCTGAACTCTGCCTCTTCATGGGGGTTCTGCAGTTTCTAGAGAACACCTGTGTATGTGAGTGCATTTCTTTAAGAATTATTTGACTTCAATTTTAACGATTAAACAGGTTTTCTATGAAACTTTTTTTTTAGTAAATTTTAGAGATGACATGCCAAATGAGTGTGCTACTTCAAAGAAGTCCCCTGAGGGGAAAAATTTATTCAAATTCACTGTCTTTGCTCAGAGCATTTCTAGAATGAAACTCCTCTTAGGAATTTGCCTTCAGAATTTCCTGTGGAAGAAATATGTCAACCTCATTACTTTATAGTCACAAGACATGCTTCTCTGGTCTTGAACCTCTTTTCTCCTTCTCCTTTTTTGTATCTTGATTTTTTATGTTACATTCTATCATTTTGTCTTATTCTCAACTGATTAAAAAAAAAAAAAAAAAAAAACAGCCAGAGTCACCTGTGTGGCTCAGTGGGTTAAAGCCTCTGCCTTCGGTTCAGGTCATGATCCCAGGGTCCTGGGATCGAGCCCCATATCGGGCTCTCTGCTAGGCAGGGAGCCTGCTTCCCTTTCTCTCTCTCTGCCTACTTGTGATCTCTCTCTCTGTCAAATAAATAAAAAATCTTAAAAAAAAAAAAAAAAAACTCCCTCATCTTAAAAAAAAAAAAAAGCCATTTAGAGAAGAGGTAAAGATGGTAAGCTTAGGAAAACCTCAACCTCTCTAAAACATATAAAGCATAAGAGTGTTAATATTTGTGAGCCATATATAATGCATCGAACACCTTGATAAGTGCTCCACATGAATTAACTTGTTTGTTTTTCTCCTCCAAACCTCATTATGTGCATTCCATCTTCATTCCCATTTTACACAGTGAAATAAGTGAGAAGTTAAGCTAATTAAGTCTAAAGACTTAAGTCTTACAGCTAATTACATGGTTAAACAGGGATTCAGACACTGTCAGGTTGATCTCAAGTCCTTAGCTCTGAGTAACGAGTCTGTCTAGTTTAGATGCTTTCAGGACTGGGAGACTAGTCAGCTTTTCTCTTCCTTTTCATTTGTCCTCAGCCCTGTTGAGAGTACTCCAGCTTGAAGTTCCTTATCTTCTATCCTCAGACCATGCTATTCAGGAACATTTTCCACATCCGTTGTTATCAGTGCCTTTCACCTTTCCCTTGGGTCACAGATTATGCAGATTCTATGTTATGCTCACTATTTGACTACTGAGCAATTAATACTGATAATGAATAAGACTAAGGGACCAAAGTGTCCACTGGATCCAATAGTCCCCTGTGTTTAAGGTCATGTGCTGAAGATGATAAGGCATCCATATCAAGAAATGGAAAGGATCTTCTTGGAAAAGAAGTAATAGTCCCAGTGCCAAATGATATACTACTTCTCCTAATAATGCCTTCCACATTCTTTAGAAAATATTCCAGTGGTTCTCATAGTAGGTTGAGAGGGGACAGAAAATGAAAATAGGTTAAACTTTTTTTGAGGAAACGGATTTCTTGTAACCTTGGTACACCACTGAGACAGGTCTAAAACATAGTATTTCCAGTATTATTCCATGTCAGGTTATGATATCTAAAGAGAAGAGAACTCCTGGGTATAAGAGGAGCTTATATCATATGTATACATAATATAAGAGGAGCTTATATTGTATATATATATATATATATATATATACATGATAAAGCTTTTATCATGTGTATATGATATAAGCAACATATATCATGCAGACTAATTATCTACCCTAACCTTCAGTCCTTTCTATAGAAACACTCCCTGTGATCATCCAGATTTTACTCAAAAAACTCCCCCAAACAAGCTATTTTATCTTTCCACAGTTTTGACTTTTGGAATGGTTTTCTTTCTCCAATCAAAATATATATCCCAATCTTAAAGCCATATAAAAATAAATACAATTATTTTCCCTTTTGAAATGTTTTTAATTATTTCAATGACAGCTACTCAGATGTCCTATCTGGAATTTTCTTTGTTTGGAATAACCATGTGCAGCCTGTTTAAGTAGTTTCTGTAAGCCTTAGTTTTGAGTTTATTGATTCATTCATCAAATATTTACTGAGCATCTATTACATACCAGATATTGTTCCAGGAATTTTGATATAGAAAAAAGTAAAATAGATAAGCTTCTGATTTCATAAAGCTTGTACTCTAGTTAGGGGTGATAGAAAATAAGTATATGCACATATATGTACAATATATACAAGATCATTTCAGGCAGGATAGAAAGAGATAGTATACAAAATATAAAATATAAATATACAACATATAAAATATGTATATGTATGTAAAAACATACATATACAAGATCATTTTAGGCAGGATAGAAAAAGTATATCAAATATAAAATATAAAAGATAATTATACAAAATATAAAATATAAAACAGTGTTGGCATAAAGATTGCTGGTACATAAGATTAAGTGTGTGTATGTGAGGGAGATATAATTTTGGGTAAGTTGTCTTCTTTGGAAAAGTAACATGATATGAACTTTAAATATTTGATTGATAGAAATAAATCTTGACTGAGTACATGTATGCAACATGTAAGGAGAATATTGTACGAAATCATTTAAGTATAAAGGCAGGTCAAACCTGGAAAGACTTTATCATAAATTTTAAGAAATTTAATGTATGTATAGTGGAAATCATTGGAGAGTCTCAAGCAGGGGATATATATAATTTGACCCATTATTAAAAAGAAAAAAAAAAAAAAGTCAAGTTACCAAGAAGATAGTAGACCTTGGTGGGACACGACAATGAAACCAGGAAGAAAGACCGCTTGGAATCAATTACAAATATTAGGAAAGAGATGCAGAGAAAGAGGACATTCAGAAATAGGGTGTGGTATATTATATCATTATGATGTACACTTGAAACTAATAAAAAATAATATGTCAATTGTACTTCAATAATTTTAAAAAAGAAAAAGAAATGGGGAGTGGAAGAAGGAGGCATCAAAAGTTCTCTTTGGAACAAGTTTGAGAAATTTACTAGACATCCAATGGAGATAACCTAGTAGGCAGGTAGATCATAAGAGATGGGACTAATACTGTGAAACTGGGAGTCAGAAACATGTCAGGTGCTCATGAAGTCATAAGACCAAAATAGAACATCAAGAAGGCAATGTATAGACAGAAATGGGACCATGGCAAAAAAAAAAAAAAAAAAAATGATGGGACCTCCAAGATTTAGAGAACAACCACAGAAGAGAAAGAAGCCAAGAAGACAGATCAAGCAGCAAATGAGACAGGAGGAATCATGATTTTGTTACAAAAACCAAGGGAAGAGAGTATATGAAGCAGGATGTCAACCTTGCTGAATCAGGTCAAATAAAATGAGAACAAAGTATTGAATAAAACATTTGGCAAACTGAAGATCACTGGCGTTCATAAGAAGAAGACTTTTATATGAAGTCATGGGAGAAATGTCGGATACCAGTGAGTAGAAGAGAGAACACAAGGTGATGTATCATTAGTAATACCTCTTTTTAAGGAACTGTCATTTCCATGAAGTTGTACTATCAAGGAAGGCAGAAACACGTAAAGTAGCTTGGTTGGAACATAGAATCACAGAAGCTGTCATTTGTTTTTAGTGGTAAGTTTCAAATGTAAAATGATCAATAGGAAGGGGAAAACATGACGATATAGGGAAAAGGAAACATAACGGCTGGAACAAAGTTCCTGAAAATACTAGTGTTATGTAGAGTTGGAAACAATAGAAAATTTGGCCTAAAGAGCAGGGTCAACTTTCTCACTATGGTAGAAATGTTCTTATCATCAAAATCGATGTTTTTGACATTTTCTCAGTATCATAAAGTATTTCCATTATTTTGCTAAATATTAAGCAAAGTACATACATATATAAAAAATTGAAATATAATCATAGATTTGTAAAGCATGGTCTAGTTTTAAGATGATCTCTTATGTATCTATTTAAAGATTTTTACAATTGCTCTAAGTTTTCAAAGCTACACAATTAAAACATTATTCATCTTGGACAGATTTTAGTATGTAGAAATTATTATTGAAAATCATCTGAGAAATAAAGTTTAGAGTTAGCATTGATATTTGGTGGTGGCTGGTTTCTTTTTTCCCCCAAAATCAAGACAATTCAAAGAAATATTTTGTAGATCCCCCCCGCCTTTTTTTTTGAAGAATACACATGAAGGTAGTTTCTTGAATAGGCATTTGATGGTCAGTTAATGCATTTTCTTTCTACTTAATCCAAATTTATTTACTCATTTTATTACTATGCAGTCAGGAAAAAATTTTTTTGTTCAATTGCTTCTGGTAGTTGACAACATTCAAAGATGAAACACTGACATTTATATGGCATTTATACTGGCATTTATATTTATCAATGTACACTGGTCATGTCATTGCCTAACATAGATCCTAGTATGGACTAAAAGTAAACATTTATGAATGTAAAGAACAGAGAGTAAACACACCTAAGGATTAGAGCTCTGGCCATGACTTAACACCAAGGTCAGATAATGCTTTTGATCTTACTTTATAGTTGCTACAGCGATTTGTTATAGGAAGAGTAAGGAAATGCCACACAGAAAATGTTTTTGAGACAGAGTAGTTTTATATGACCTCTTTCCAAAGGTTATTCTTTTCTCATATTAAACATCTGAGGTCAGCAAGTATAGCCTCCCACGTAGAAACTACAACTTTATCAAATGATTTATAGAAAAATTATGATTTTGCACAGAGAAATAAAGGAGAAGAAAAGAGAGAAGGATTAGTGTAAGGAAACAGAAAAAAAAAGAAAAAGAAAAAGAAACACAAGGACAAGGCCAAAGCTGTTTCTATGCACTTATGGTAGAAATTTCAAATTTTATTTCAAAGAAAAAATGAGACAAAACAGAGGGAGTTAAAGACATAGCCTTATGCAAATGATCCATAAGCAGAAAGGGATTAATATATATATTATAATATAGATAGAGTTATATAATAAATTTCAAGAGATCACATCACAAATTAAAGCAAAAATACATCTAGTTCCAGGATCACTGAAAGCTTGTCCTAGTCAGCCAATGGAAGGGTCAGTACTAGTTCCCAGTAAGAACAGTTTGTAAGGTGGTTAACAGAAAAACTTATAGAAGTTTCTTGAAGTTGACTCTACATATTACTCACTTTTATATGAATCACTTGAGAACATTTAAGTTGGAAATTATGGAGATTAGCACAACTGACACCTAAATAAGAAGAACCATATTTCTCTTACACATTCACAGGGATTGATTACAAGTATAAAGGACTAAATACTTAAATATGAGTACACTTATAAAATGCTTGTGTATGCAACCCATTCATATGTTTAATCGTTTATATCAAAAATTTTATACCAAGATTTAAACATTCTCATGCTATTAATATGGACATCTATTAGAATTAGATGACAACTACAGAAACTGTGATTAACTATTCTTCCTTTTATCTTTATGATTTCCAACATGCAGCTTCAAATAGTCAAAATGACTACTGGACATCCAATAAGTCACAAATTATAGGACACAAGTAAATAAAATTTGCTCTGTCAAAGAAAAGTGCAGTCTCTTAATTAAGCACTCTAACTAGAAGTTAATGAAATAATTCTACATATATTCTAATAATATGGTTCTGTTGTCACAACTTGTGAATTTGGGCAACTGGGAAATATAGCTTTTATTGTAGATTTCCATGTACTTCCATGAAGCTCTGAAGAAAGTAGAAGACAAGGGAGAGTGGGGTACAACCAGCAGTTTCTGCTACAAAGCCACTTACATGTTTCTATTTATGTATGACATATAGAAAAATACATAGTCAAAAAGATATTACTCAGAAATAAAAATAACATGCATACAGGCACACAACTCACATTTGCTGCTACAAAACCATATGTGTTATATGTGTTTGTATGTGTGTATGTATATATTTATGTGTGTGTGTGTGTGTGTGTGTGTGTGTAATTATTGATCCCTTACTAACATTTCCCATACTAAGCTTTTTAAAAATTGAATCCTAAAATCTATTCATGTTCCAGATGAGGAAACTGATGATTTGAAAATTTTAAGAACTTGCTAAAATCTTGCAGTTTGGCTTTGACTGACTTTAAAATTTGTGGATGGATGATTAGATGGATGGATGGATGGATGGATGGATGGATGGATGGAATTTCAGTAGACTGATGATGACTGGCGATGAGGGATGCATAGATAGATAGATAGATGCTTAAATATATATCTTTTTTTTATTTCCCAGGGCTACGTAGTACTACAAACTACGTGGCATTAAATAACAGAAATTTATTCTCTCATTGTTCTGGAGGCTGGAAGTCCAAAATCAAAGTGTTGGTAGGGTTGGTTCCATCTGGAGTGCTCCAAGGAAGATTTTCTTCCATGCTTCTCTCCTGGCTTCTAGTGATTTCTGGCCATCCTTCTTGTGATTTTTGGCATTCCTGGGCTTCTAGATGCATCACTTCATCTTTGCCTTCATTGTCACATCTTTGCCTTCATTGTCATTTGTCACATTGTCACAGTTGTTCCCAGTGTTTCTGTCTACTCTGTGTTCAAATTTCCCTCTTCTTATAAAGACACAGCTCATTGGTTTAGGGTGCCTTCTAATCCAATATGATCTCACTTTAACTTGACTAAATATACAAAGACCCTATTTCCAAATAAGGTCATATTTACAAATGCTGGGAGTTAGGACTTCAATATATCTTTTGGTGAACACAAGTAAATTTAAAATAGAAATCTATTTCAATATGCTTAGGTTGACTTTCAACAAAAATCAACACTGATTATTCATAGTGACATTCTGATCTCAATTAGTTGAGTTTCTTTCTCAAAATTCCAAAGGAAGAATAGCCTCAAGATTTGTTTACTAGAAAAATCTGAACTCAAATTTATTCAATTAAACATCCAGATTTCCCCTATTTCAGGGTCCAAGAAAGAGTAACTTAATCCTGTCTTATGTGGAATCTCCTATAAAAGGAAGAATACTGTAACATTTGGATAGTTGAGGAACAAAAATCCCTTTCTATCTAGACCTATTTGTAACTACTTAGCCATCTCTAATTTCAATATAAATTAATATATACCTTTATTTTGAAAAATACTGAGTGAGAAATAGAAAAATAAAAGCTATTAGATTGCTTAAATGTAGATCATAGTTGTAAGAACAATCAATGCAGGCACTATATGACTTAAAAAAAAGATCAACTTGAAAAAGTCTGGAAACAATTAGAAAATTCATTTTCTAATAATGGTATTATTATCTCAGTCTTTACATTTCAATTCAAAGCAAATTCAAACAAGTACCAGTAGATTTCAAAACCCTGAAATGTAGAGGCTGGTATAATTTCAGCTAAAGTTATATTTGAGGTATCATAAGGTTTGTGGTTGTTTGGATAGAGAAAGAGAAACATTACAGAATGTACTGTTGATATTCATTGTGAGGGATGAGTAGATAATGATATAATTTCTTTAAAGAAGATTTAAGCAAGGTTCCTCTGTCATTTCTATGTAGGATGGAGCAGATGGAGGAGACAAGTTAGAACATGTAGGAAGCTCTTTGATTCATCTCCGAGTGAGGTGATGAAAGTGTTGATAAGGATGTTGACAATGAAAATAAAGTGAAAAGAACTTGGATAAAAGGTATCTTGAAAGAAAACGCCATAGAATTTGGTGACTAACTGGATCTTAAAAAGAAGGGTTGGGATGAGTCAGAAAGCATTTAAACTTTGGAGACTGAATGACTAGCTTGAATCAAGACTAAGAAGTGAGAGTTTTTCATTAAGTACAGTTAACTAGTCACAAGCTAGGAAGAAAAATAATTTACAATATGTTGACTTCCTATCCACTAGTACTTGGAAGAAATCAGGTGGATGTCAACTCAGTGTTTTTCTTCCATCTTCAAGTATCTAAAAAAGTATCTCTACAGCACACTACTATGCTCCTTCTATCACTCCTTTCAATTTTTCCTTGGTCTATGCTATCCTTTGTCATGGAATTTTAGGACAAATATGATGTGGCAATTGCCTCTAATAGACATTTGTGTCACAGATCCCACTGTATGTTTAAATCATATATTTCGCAAGTTCAATGCTTTAAACTTTCTAAAAGATCAATGAAGAAAAGTACCTACAAAAGTACAGTGATATGATATATCAAAGAAAATATACACAAAATCTGCTTTGCCTCCTGGAGCTTAATCACCAATGGAGGCTTTATGAATTTCACAATTAATTTCTCTTCATAATGTTATAATTTTTTTAACTTAAATAGACTGACTTTAAAGGGATGCAATGATTATGTTTATATGCCAAAGACATTGTTTTAAAAAGTCATAGATCTTATTTTAAGGGCTTTTTAATTTGTTTTCTCCTCACTGAGACATATTTGAGAATCACATGGACAATTACTAGGAAAAGTTTGGCTAGTAAATTCCTATAGTTTGCACAAAAATTGCATTTCAAACTTGATATATTAAGTAGATGCTTATTCTAAGATTATCTTAACAGGTGATGGGAAATAAAATTCAGATAAAGTAGATATTTTGGGGGTTGTTCCATAGTTCAGGGTTCATGGTTTCAATGAGCTCTTGTAGCTCTTTGGAATTATTTTTAAAAGCTTAGGACACCTTGTTATGCTTTAGTAAATGATACAATGACCATTTATAGTTTTATAAAAATGCTGACAATAAAAATAAACAAAAGTATTTTCTACAAAAGTATTATCAAATCTCTTAAGGAAACAGATTTAGTATTTTGGTCAAGACTTACTTAGTTTTGGAGATCAGAGATAGATTTAAGGTAATCAAATATTAGATAGTCTTTAATATATAGTAAAGAGATTAAATAATTATATTTACTTAGAACTTGTACTAACCTGTGCAAACAGGTTTCATTGTGTGAAGCAAAGTTTTAGGTTAAAATCTCTTCATACCACATACAATGGACCAGCACTCATAGGGTTTCATAGCACCTCAGGTTTGTCCATATTTTAAAGTAAATATGTAGAGTTCATTTATTTTCAATTATAAAACAGTAACACTACTTTGTAGGGCTTTCTTATATAGTGTCCTCTTGTATTTATCTGAAACATGTTATACACTAGCTAATTTATATACTGCTATATTTTAACACTGATACCCCAACAAAATGGACTGGAAGGAATTTAGGACTGATTTGGCAACACATCAAATGCAAGAATGCTTTCTAAGTCAATGAAGAATTGCTTGAAGCAAAAATTAAAAAAAAAAAAAAACTGTTACCACCTGCTTGATTATCTTGCCTAGATCCATGAACGTTTTGAAAAACATCTTATTTTTTAGTGATAGCCTAAATACAGTATATCAAACAAACATAGTCATCTGGTACTACTTGATGGAAAATGATAAAACAATCAACATATACAAATGGGGTTTGTTCACAAATAATTTTTTTTTCTGATACCTATATAGTCTTTTTTGTTCTAAGATTTTCTTTACCAGATACCTATACATTCTTATTATCCAAAATCCATGTGAGTATTATGGGTATAAAAACTCTGTGCATGCGTGTGTGTGTGTGTGTGTGTGTGTGTGTGTGTGTATATATTTCTGCATATGTATGTATGTATCTATCTAGAAAGCTGCCTTGAACATTTAAGACCTTACTTGAAGAATGGCTTTAAGCACATTGTGAATTTCTAATGATAAAGAACAGATGGGATTGATTGCTAACTCAGTGTGAAACAGAAGGAAAATGCCTGCAGATATTCAGGCCTGGTATGGAACAGCTATCCCAGCCCCAGTATCCAGGGCTTATCAGGGTGAAAGAACCAGGCTGATGAACACAAGGCAAAGTTTATGCAAAGAAGTGAAATCAGCCTAGTAATTACTTGATTACTGAAAGGAAAATATCACTTCTGAAGGGAGATGTTTTAAATGAACTGAAAAATAAAGACATACTGGTCTCAGTAGGCTTCAATTAAAAAGTTACAGGATTTCTTTTACCAACACTAGGAGATGCCCAGTAGTAATTTATGTTCTGGGAGGCCCTTCATACACAAAGTCAGCATCTCTTTTATTTTTAGACCCCCTAAGACTCCTAAGAAAAGAAATATGCCAGTCAAATGGCAATTCAGAATCAAACATCCACATAATTCACAGTGGGGAAAATTATTTAAATACCTAAGAATATGTCAAATAGGCTATTTGGAAATCTTACTCTGTTATACTGACTGTCTGAGGAAGATAAAAGAAGAAACATGATTATGGTAAAATAATGAGGGACAGAAAGATCTTAATTATCAACTGAGGATGGATAGAAGAATGGACTCGACTCATTTGGTGTAACACTTTTATAACACTTCAGGTGCTTAGAAATGCATGGTGTGTATAAGCCATTATTCAGTTAATGAGATGCTAAACCACAATTTGCGTTGAAATTGTCCAGTGTTGCTTTTCATTAAAGAGATAATGACTCAGAAGATATTTAGGTGTTGCTACAAGCTGCTGTTTTCATTCCATTTTTATTTGGCAAATTGGGTCACTTTGTATTACAAGAAGATAATCTAACTTATAATATACCCATGTTACCTGATTTTGCAACACAGAAATGATGAAATGTGATAGCCCTTTTGCACCTGGCATGCAATCTCAGCATAATGCCATGCTGAAGCGAGTCAGCAGACCTTTATGCAATAACCCAAATTTTGCTTTAAGGCACTTTTGTGTATATTAAACTGTGCTCTTGAAGGGAAAACATCTGCAGCAGTTCAGTATGCTAAAGTAGACAATATCACAAAGTCTGGTGGGTTAGAGCTCTTATATTTCTCTTCTATTTGTTGTCATTGCAAACTAGCTGAGGGTGTGCTCTCTGTAGAACTCATTAGCTAGAGAGAGGAAGCACCTGGCGGTCACTGATGTGTTAGTACTAACTCCAGAAGTAATCGACTTTCTTTGGAAGCATATATAACCAAGGCTTCAGGGCAATTTTCTAAGCTGGCAGACCCCTTAATACAGGGTCTAGATCTCTCAGTCTTCTTTTCAGAACAAAGTGTACTATAATGGAGAAAAGGCAATTCATAAATGTTTTACTGGTATCATAATTCTCATCACAGATGAAGGTATGGTGAAATCAGTCAACTCCTTGTAGGTACTGAAAATCTGCTTCTTAGAAGTAAGGCAGAGGTTGGCCAATTTTTCTGGAAACAGCCAGAGAGTAAATATTTTCAGCTTTATGAGCTTAACTATTCCACTTCACCCTTGGAGTATGAAAGCAGCCATAGACAATATCTAAATGAGTGAGTGTAACTGTGTTGCAGTAAAACTTCATTTACAAAAACAGGTAGTGGGCCAGACTTGACTCAAAGATTATGGTTTGTTGATCCCTTTTCTAAAGCCATGTACATGTTCATGCCTTGACCCAGTAACCTTATTGCTAGGTATGTATCTTTTTTTTTAATATTTTATTTATCTGACAGAGATAGAGGTCACAAGTAGGCACAGAGGCAGGAAGAGAGAGGGGGAAAGCAGGTTCCCTGCTGAGCAGGAAGCCCGATTCAGGGCTTGATCCCAGGACCCTGAGACCATGACCTGAGCTGAAGGCAGAGGCTTAACCCATTGAGCCACCCAGGTGCCCCGCTAGGTATATCTTAAGGAAGATATTTATAAGAATGATATTTAAGGGTAGAGTCTTTTGGGTTTTCCACACAGAATATCATGTTATCTGCAAAGAGTGAGAGTTTGACTTCTTTGCCAATTCGGATGACTTTTTATTTCTTTTTGTTGTCTGATTGCTAAGGCTAGAACTTCTAGTATTACGTTGAACAACAGTGGTGAGGACAGACATCTCTGTCCTGTTCCTGACCTTAGGGGAAAAGCTCTCAGTGTTTCCCCATTGAGAATGATATTCACTGTGGGCTTTTCGTATACAGGTTTTATGATATTGAGGTATGTTCCCTCTATCCCTACACTGTGGGGAGTTTTAATCAAGAGAGGATGCTGCACTTTGTCAGATGCTTTTTCAGCATCTATTGAGAGGATCATATGGTTCTTGTCCTTTCTTTTATTAATGTAGTGTATCACACTGATTGATTTATGAATTTTGAAACACTCTTGCAGCCCAGGTATAAATCCCACTTGGTCATAATGAATAATCCTTTTAATGTATTGTTGGATCCTATTGGCTAGTATTTTGGTGAGAATTTTAGCATCCATGTTCATCAGGGATATTGGTCTGTAATTCTCCTTTTTGATGGAGTCTTTGTCTGGTTTTGAGATCAAGGTAATGCTGGCTTCATAGAAAGAGTTTGGAAGTTTTCCTTCCATTTCTACTTTTTGAAACAGCTTCAGAAGAATAGGTATTACTTCTTTCTTAAAACGCTTGGTAGAATTCCTCTGGAAAACCAACCATCCCTGGACTCTCATTTATTGGGAGATTTTTGATTACTGCTTCAATTTCCTTCCTTGTTATGGGTCTGCTCAGGTTTTCTATTTCTTCCTGGTTCAGTATTGGTAGTTTATATGTCTCTAGGAATGAATCCATTTCTTCCAGATTGCCTAATTTGTTGGCATATAATTCCTCATAATATGTTCTTATAATTGTTTGTATTTCTTCAGTATTGGTTGTGTTCTCTCCTTTTTCATTCATGACTTTATTAATTTGGGTCCTTTCTCTTTTTCTGTTATGTCTGGCTAGGGGTTTATCAATCTTAATAATTTTTTTCATTGATCTGTTCTTCTGTTCTTTTGGTTTCTATTTCATGGATTTCTACTCTAATCTTTATTAATTCTCTTCTTCTGGGTTTAGACTTTATTTGCTCTTCTTTCTCCAGTTCCTTTTGGTGTAATTTTAGATTGTGTATTTTAGAGTTTTCTTATTTCTTGAGAAAGGCTTGCATTGTTATATAATTTCCTCTTAAGGGAATTGGCTACATCCCAAAGGCTTTGAACAACTATGTTTTCATCTTCACTTGTTTCCAGGAATTTTTTAAATTCTTCTTTAATTTCCTGGTTGACCTATTCATTCTTTAGTAGAATGCTCTTTAATTTCCATATATTTGTGCCCCTTCCAATGTTTATAGCAACAATATCCACAAAACCAAACTATAGAAAAGAGCCCATATGTCCACCAAAAGATGAACAGATAAAGAATATGTGATTTTATATCTGTGTGTGTGTGTGTGTGTGTATCCCAAAGGAATAATATATAATTATATTATATACATAATAATAAAAATATATATTATATATGAGTGTGTGTGTGTGTGTGTGTGTGTGTGTGTATATATATATATATATATATATATATATATATATAGTTGAACCCCAAGTTGGGCTCCCCACTGCACATGGAGTCTGTTTGGGTTTTTTCTCTCTCTCCCTCTGCCCCTAACTGACACCCCCTCAAAAAAAAGAAGGAAAATAAATTTTATAAAATAATTAGCACTTTTCATTCTTTAAAGGATTTTTTATTATTTTTAAGTAATCTCTGTACCTAAAGTGGGGCTTCAATCCACAACCCCAAGCTCAAGAGCTGCATGCTTCACCAACTGAGTCAGCTAGGTGCCCCTCTGCCAACTGATTTTTTAAAAGATTCCTCCATCCTGTAGACTTCACTGCATCACGTTGGAAGGTTGGAGTGCACCACACTTGAGTACAGGCTTTAGGGTCCAAAAGACCCAGTTTCGAATCATGGCTCTGCTCTGACCAGCTATGGGATCTAAGATCATTCTCAGCTTCAGTCTCCTTATCAGTAAGGTGTGGGTAATAGAAGCTCCCTTGAAGGTTCCTGTGAGGATTAAATAAGATATTGTGTAGAAAACATGGTCGTGATTTTTTTTTTAATTTCTTTTCAGGGCACCAGAATTCATTGTTTATGTACCATACCCAGCGTTCCATGTAATACGTGCCCTCCATAATAGCCCCACCAGGCTCACCCAACCTCCCACCTCCCACCCCTTCAAAACCCTCAGATTGTTTTTCAGAGTCCATAGTCTCTCATGGTTCATCTCCCTCTCCAATTTCCCCCAACTCCCTTCTCCTCTCCATCTCCCATGTCCTCTGTGTTATTTCTTATTCTCCACAAATAAGTGAAACTATATGATAATTGACTCTCTCTGCTTGACTTATTTCACTCAGCATAATCTCTTCCAGTCCTGTCCATGTTGATACAAAAGTTGGGTATTCATCCTTTCTGATGGAGGCATAATACTCCATAGTATATATGGATCACATCTTCCTTATCCACTTGTCCACTGAAGGGCATCTTGGTTCTTTCCACAGTTTGGCGACTGTGGCCATTGCTGCTATGAACATTGGGGTACATATGGCCCTTCTTTTCACTACATCTGTATCTTTGGGGTAAATACCCAGTAGTGCAATTGCAGGGTCATAGGGAAGCTCTATTATTAATTTCTTAAGGAATCTCCACACTGTTTCCCAAAGTGGCTGTACCAACTTGCATTCCCACCAACAGTGTAAGTCCCCTTTCTCCACATCCTCTCCAACACACATTGCCTGATTTCAAGCTTTACTACAAAGCTGTGATCACCAAGACAGCATGGTACTGACGTAAAAACAGACACATAGACCAAAGGAACAGAGTAGAGAGCCCAGATATGGACCCTCATCTCTATGGCCAAATAATCTTTGACAAAGTAGGAAAAAATATACAGTGGAAAAAAGACAGTCTCTTCAATAAATAGTGCTGGGAAAATTGGACAGCTACATGTAGAAGAATGAAACTTGACCATTCTCTTATACCATACACAAAGATAAATTCGAAATGGATAAAAGACCTCAATGTGAGGCAGGAATCCATCAGAATAATAGAGGAGAACGTAGGCAGTAACCTCTTCAACATCAGCCACAGCAACTTCTTTCAAGATATGTCTCCAAAGGCAAAGGAAACAAAAGTGAAAATGAACTTTTGGGACTTCATCAAGATCAAAAGCTTCTGCACAGCAAAAGAAACAGTCAACAAAACAAAGAGGCAACCCACGGAATGGGAGAAGATATTTGCAAATGACAATACAGACAAAAGGTTGATATCCAGGATCTATAAAGAACTCCTCAAACTCAACACACACAGAACAGACAATCATATTAAAAAATGGGCAGAAGATATGAACAGACACTTCTCCAATGAAGACATACAGATGGCTACCAGACACATGAAAAAATGTTCATCATCACTAGCCATCAGGGAGATTCAAATCAAAACCACATTGAGATACCACCTTACACCAGTTAGAATGGCCAAAATTAACAAGACAGCACTATTCATTTTTAAAGAATAAACATGTAATTGAAAGATGTTATTACAGATTATAATAATATAGGTTAGAAATATTAGAGCTTGAATACAAAAAAAGAATAAAAGCAGTTTGAGAATAGTGAAGAAAATGTATAGATATATTAGGGAAGCCCCTGGAAAAGGGGACATCAAAATTAACCTTCTAGAGAATTAATCTGATTTGGAATCATATGAAAAGGAGCCAGTTTTGGAGATAGATACTTGAGACTTTAGCTTACCTTGGAAAATTATTTAAAATATTTGAGATATAAAGATATTGGAGTCTGACACAGTATTGATATACAAATATGAAAAAAATATGACTCCATTTAGATGAATGTGTTATAACAGAATACTGTCCTGGGCTGGGTTTACAGGTGTAGATAAACATAATGTGAAAAAGAAAGAGGAGAAAACACATCTAAATATATAACTGAAGGAGTACAGTGAAGATCTGATTTGCCATTGTTTTGTATGTGTCCTTTGGACAGAATTTTCTAATTATCCATCCGTGTGTAAGATGGCATGAAAAATATAGTTATTGAGGATGAAAAACTCCTTAATATTTTCTAAGGAATTCAAAGCCAGTGGAAAACCAAGGAAATAAATTTCTAATAATAGGCCTAATTTGATCCTAATTTATTTGAATCAATACTACTGACTGGCAATGCTAGTTTCATCCCAGCTTTCAATTCTTTTCCTGTTAGCAGATGTCGCTTTGAGCAGAGATGGCATGTAGGCACAGCTGTAGCCCTCTCTTTCTATTTTCTTCCTTCCTTCTATGTAATCTGGAACGCCTGTCAGTGTTCTTCACCATTGTGCACTTTTTTTCCTTTCGATGCATAATTTCTCCATAAATAACTTGCTAATTTCATGTTCTTGTCTATGATATGGTAGCATGTCAAAGAGGCTTTTTAATCTGTAAACAAATTATGTCTATTGCTTTACCCCTGTCAAGAACTCATTGACTCTCTTGCTTGATGAAAGTTAATTGGTTTGTTAAGCCTGACACTCATCTTTCTTTTTATCAATCCATACTTAATTTTTTACATACCATTCTATAGTCACTTAAGTGTTCTCATGTTGTTTTTCACAATCATTTAATGCAATATATTTCTCCTCACTACAGTTACAGTTCTCCTTTCAGGGCCTTAATGTCTACTGAGTTCTGTCCATTAGAAGAAAATACTTGGCTGAATTTTGCTCAATTTAATATTTATATTGTATTTTAACAAATGAATTTGTGTATGTTCTGAGTTTGTTAACTTAAAATTTGTTAAGAGGAGCACACAGTTTCACAGTTCAACAAGAGACCACAAGAGAAATTCAAATAGAATTTATCACTCATAGGTCCTGGTGAAGGTACATGGCATACCTCAAGGGGCCACATGGAGAGGTCAAGGCAGAATGCAGACAGAAAGCCATAGGATCTAGGGCACATTCCTTTGAGTTCATGGGTACAGGGCTTTGGGGTTCTTGGCTAAAGCCAGATTGGTCAATTCAATTTAAAGAAGCAGGACTTTGATAAGTTCCATGAGGGTCTTATCTAAGCACAAGGGGAAGACCTTAGGGGATGACAAAACTGTCAATCACAGCTGGGGAAATAATATCAAGAACCTACATATCCTTGTGACTCTGGTGGCTGTTATCTAGGGTATATGCTGCCTGAAGGACTAGAGTTATTTTAAGGTCCGGGCTGGCCAGTTGGCCAAACAAAATGGATGCTAGGGAGCAATACCATGGAGTAGCTTAGCTAAACTCTTGACAGCCCCAGAAAGAATGTGACTCAAGACAGTGATCTCTGTCAATATCTAATCACAAATAAATAAAGTTTGCTTGAAATTAAAAGTACAATCAGTATTTATACCTCTCTGTGATGAAAGAAAAATAAGACCTGAAGGTTCGAGAAAAGCAAATTTTAACTTTTATCTCCCCATAAGTCACATAATATCATATTAAATCATGCTCTTTGACAGTGACATCCATTCAACAACAGCTCTGTGAAGCATGTTCCTGCAGTGATCAATTAAAGTGAAAACGATCAATTAAGGGGAAAATGTGATTTCTAGATATATATTCTCTTAGATATTTTAAATACTAAAATTATACTTTCCAGACACTATAATTGTTATTAGACTCTCTTTTAACTTAGTGAAATAGGATGAAATATACCATTAATTCAAAAACATGACATTATTAAGTGATCAAATGTTGAGAAGTTGTATTAAACTTTCTATCTAGTGTGAATTATACCTATAAAATGATATTGTGGTCATTTAGAACCAGCAAGCAGACATAAATAGCATAGAACAAGTAATAAATTATGGCTGAAATGGGTAATTCTGAACAATGAAGTAAAGTGGAACAATAAAATATGTATTTAATGATTGACAGGAAATCAATGAAGAATAGACTTGGCCATTTGGCAATATACTGAAGAATTATAAATTTTAGTAGAAATAGTACAATGTTAATTTTATTCATTCCACACATTATCTGCAATTTATTTAATCAAACTGATTCAGCATCTATTTCATACAAAACACTGTGGTAGTTATTGGGCAGGAGAAATAATATCTTCTCCACTTTTAGGGAAAGCCAGGAATGTACACATATAATATGCAAATATTGACAAAGAGCACTGAATATGATCTAAGAATATGTTTGAAACATGCCTGTGGGAGGCTCCTGGGTGACTCATTCGGTTAAACATCTGACTGCTGATTTGGGCTCCGGTCATGATATCAGGGTTGTGAAATCGAGCCCCACATTTCCATGCTGGTTGTGGAGAATGCTTAAGATTTGTCTCTCTCTCCCTTTGCACCTTCTCTCTCTAAAGAAAAAAAGGGTATGTTTAGTCTCAAGATATCAAAATAGAGCAAAGACACTGTAATTTGAAGGATTTTTTAAATTTTAAGTACAGTATACTTAACATACAGAATTATATTAATTTTGAGTGTACAATATAGTAATTCAACAATTCTATATGTTACCCAGTGCTCATCTCAGTATGTGCGCTCCTAATCCCATTCATCTATATCACCCATTCCCCACCCACCTCCACTCCAGCAACCATTAGTTTGTTCTCTATAGTTAAAAACTGTTTTTGGGTTTGTCTGTCTTTTTTTTTTTTCCTTTGTGTGTTTCATTTCTTAAATTACACATATGAGTGAAATCATATGGTATTTGCTTTTAAAATCTATTCCAGCAAGAGAATTTTAGGCAGAGTATCTTCTCAAATCTGGAGCCAAAACACTATCAGATTTGTATTACTAACTTTTTTTGTATTAGTAGCTTTTTAGTAATTACTGAATGTTAAACTATTGGATAGAGCCCCAAATTCTGTCATGGATATTTCAAATGTCATTTTAACACAAAAATTAATAAAACAAGCAAACAATATCCATAAAAATTAATCCAGAGAAAATAAGTGATGTTTTCAAATGAGAAAGCAAAAGAAAACAATATATACACATATGTAGTATTTCCTTATTTTAAGAACTCTGTCATAGACACAAGAATAAGGAAATAATGACAAACATCATGCATAACACATTTTAGTATTCTGGTATACATTGTCATAAATTATATTGAGAAAAATCAAAGAGAATAAAGCAGTGTTTGTACTTTTGATACCAGAACATTATCAATATTTTAACAAGCCTTAGAATAATTTTGTTAGGATAGTATATGATACTCACATGATAATCTGAGAATGACTACTATCCATACGGTTCTCATTGATTCACACAAAAAAACATTTTTAGTGTATATTATATACCAGAAACTTTGCTGGATATTGGGGGTACATTAGTCTGTAGTATTATTAATTTCATGGGAGAATAACAGAAGATGACAAAAATAAATGACGGAATTTGGAACCAGAATGGTGGCTTGGAATGGAAAGAAATTGGAGGGGCACCTGGGTGGCTCATTGGGTTAAGCTCTGCCTTCAGCTCAGGTCATGATCTCAGGGTCCTGGGATTAAGCCCTGCATTGGGCTCTGTGCTCAGCAGGGAGCCTGCTTCCCCCGCTCTCATATGCATATATCAAAGTAGTCATACAAATAGCCTGATGAAGTTCTGGAATCTTTCCCATCCCAAAGTGAGCCAACCATAGTTCTGAAAAAATATTTATTCTAACTAAAAGTAAACTTGTGAGAGTAGTGCAGCTCTTTAGAGCACAAATGTACCCCAAACTGAGGAAATTAGGATTGGTCTGATTCTGACAGATATTGGGGAGGGGTGGACAACAGTTATTTTGTTGATTTATCTCTCAAATCCCCTTACAAATTCTAAAAACGTTTGTAACAGCATTGTTTCAACAAGTCTTTTAGTTATGTCTTTTAGACCCACCCATGAGCAGTTTTGTGGGAGAGGTTTGGCCTGAGGAGCTACTGAATTGCCTGAATTGGTACCATTTAAGGAGTATTACTGGACTGAGTATGGATGTATTGATCAAAGTGAGGACTTCTGTTTAGAGCATCATAAAGGTGTAAAAACATTATCCAGTCTTTCCTCCTGAAGTTAGTCTGTCCTGTTGGCAAGCACTCTTTGTGCATCTACCACATACCTGTTTAAAAGTGAAAGACAAAGAGGAAATACAAGAGAAATGACTGATTACTTAATGTAAGATATATACCAGTGAAAACAGACTATTGTAAAAGCAACAACAAAAATCCATCCAGATAAAACTGGAGTCAGGTTAAGTGCTCTTCCTAAATTGAAAATTACCTGTTCTCAATGACAAGTCTGGAGGTCAGTGGTGACAATGTATCTAAAAGGGAAATTACCCAATATTGACGTCCTACGCCAGAAACCATAAAACTTACAGTCAACAATCTGGTCAGTTTTCACTCTCAGAGGGGCAATTATTGGAGTAAAAGATAAACCACCGGGATGTAATCCTGTGTGTGGAATTAGTCTGTGAGTTAGTTTCCTCCCACCCTCACCCCTGGACTGACCATGTAGTGCAGAAAGTCTCTGGGTCACATGTACCCTCAGACCATCCCACCATCTCAAAATCAGTGGACACACTGTGGCATACTTTTCTGTCTTCTGGTCCTACAACTGCTTCCTGCGGGTGACAGCAAGTAAGTAACAGGACAAGCTGCCTAGAACACTTTAATTTTCAAAGTCTACAAACTGGCAAAGGTGGGTAAGGGTTAGGGCTTCCTCCAAGTTGCAGTAAAGGATTACTAACGCAGATGAATCAATGTGAATATAACTATATGTTTTAATAACCATGTTGATCTGACCAGAATCAGCAAGAACGACTCATTAATTCGTATATAACATCCCAGAAATTCTCAAATAAGCATATTCAAATTTACATATTAATGAAACATCAAAAAAAGTACTCTTTCTTTAGCCTTATTTATTTGTTTATTTATCTCATTCCTGAGTTTCTTCCAGAATGATTTGTTGCCACATCTTAAGGTGGTCTCTATCACTTCTCTATCTCTGCCTTTGTCTCTCTCTCAATGTAGTCCATACCAGTTCTTTCATAGACTCAAAGGGTTACCTAATTCTGTGTCAAAATTATGCTTGCATAGTTTGCATGTCTTTATATAATAATATAATAATTGCATGTTTTTAGGATATGAGAATGCTGTAGACTGCCTTTCTCTTGCCTACATGCTGTATCCTTGGTGAAACTCTCCCACAGTTTGGTGTACAACTTTGGTGCTAGTGTGTCCAAAATGTTCTGCGATCAAAAATCACACACACCGAAACTATTGATTACTTTCCAGTATATCTCACACTCAACAGTTGGTGTTAAACTAATCTCTGTTTTTCCAGTGTCATTGTATTATGTCCTGGTTTTAGTTTCAAAGTTTTCCTCAGATTACTAAATGTACATTTTCTAGTATACTAATATATTTTCTTGTGAATTTTACTCTTTATTTTGTCTAACCAAACAGGAGCTAACTCCAACCATGGTCCTTCTCTTAAAAAAAAGAAAGAAAAAAGAACAAATCTTAAAATTTTTAAATTTTCCCCAGAATAATGTTACAAATTTATTTTCTTGGAAGGAGTTTGGACATAATTGAAGATTTCTGAGGCTCTTATAAGTAGTAGTTTCTAAGATGTTATCATTATTTGGATTCATTAAATACATATGAGTACATATAAAATCAAGTTACTTTCATAACAATTTTAACTAGCTGTATTGGGAAACTTTTCAACCAGTTGCACTGGTGTCTCACAGAAATCCTATGTGATGGGGCGCCTGGGTGGCTCAGTTGGTTAAGAAACCGCCTTTGGCTCAGGTCATGATCCTGGGGTCCCAGAATCGAGCCCCATGTAGGGCTCCTTACTCAGCAGGGAGCCTGCTTCTCCCTTTCCCTCTGTTTGCTACTCTGCCTGCTTGTGCTCTCTCTCTCTGTCAAATAAATATATAAAATTTAAAAAAAAATTCTGTGATGAAAATGAGGTTCTAAATAAATAAATAAATTGTGCTCGCTTCGGCAGCACATATACTAAATAAATAAATAAATAATAAAAATAAAGCCCTAAATAAAACATAATCAGTTCTTTCAAGTGAACATCCATTTGTTAAAAAATAAACTTTTTGTCATAGAACAGTTTTAGATTTATAGAAAAATCGCTATGATAGTACAGAGTTTCCATATACCCCACACTGCTTCTAGTATTATTAATGTATTACAGTAGTATGCTATATTTGTTACAATTAATGAACCCATACTGAGACATTATCAACAAAAATCCATACTCTGGATATCTAGTTTTTACCTAATATCTTTTTTTTTGGTTCCAGAATCCCATTTACTTCTCAAGTGTCCTCGGGCTTTTTTTGGCTATGACAGATCATCTTTATTTTTTACTAACATCCAATTTCTTCTTAATTACTGTAAAAATGCCCCCCCAATACTCTGACTCTAAATATTACTGATTATTCCAAGTGTTTAATTTCAATTTTATCCAGAGAATAAGCTAACCCTTTAAGTAAGAGATATAGTACTGCAGGTTCCTTTTTACTTTTTTTTTTTTTTTAGGTTCCTTTAAAAAAAACACACACACACAAAAATTGCTTCTTCTTTCCTCCTTTCCTTTTTTATTCTTTTCTTTTTTCTTTCTTTTTCTTTCCTCTGTCTCTCTTTTCTTTCTGCCTTTATCCACTTATTTATTTTCTTTCTTCCTTTCTTAAAATATTTACCAACTGCCAACTACGTATCAGGCACTATTAAAGGAATTCATCCAACAACCAGCCACTAGAAAACCTGCTTTGTGGGCGTTATATTTTATAGAGTAGAGACAAAATGTAAAAAAGAAGCTTGATAATTAAATTACACAGCACTTTAGAAAGTGACAGATGCCATGAAGGAGGTGAAATGGTGCAGGGTAAGGAAGACTGGGAGGGAGGAAGGAGGGGAGTACTCGAGGTCATCCTCAGCTGGTTTCCAGGAAGGAGCTAAAGGAAATCAAGGAGGGAGTCATGCAGCCATTTGGTGAAGGAGCATTCTGTGTAGAGACAAGCACCAGGGCAAAGGCTTTGAGGAAAGAGCTGCTTGGAGTATGTGAGAAATAGGTAAGAATTCTGGCACAGGTAGCAGGAGCGGTGAGAAGGGGAAAGGATAATGGGCAACACTGTCAGCAAGACAACACAGGGCCAAATCTACTCGGTCCCTGAAGGACATTGCAGCTTGAACTCTGAGAATTACTGAGAAAATTTGGAGAATTTGAGTAGAACTGTTCCATAATCCCTGGTAAAACAGACCGCTCTTCCAGCTGTGCTTGGACTAGACTGTAGGAAGCGAGAGTGGGAGCTGGAGGACTGCTGGAGGCAACAGCGGTAACCCAGGCCAGAGACGGGGGAGACGGTGGTGCCGCGGAGCGAGCTGTAGCAGCAGACGTGCTTAGGCTGGCCTAATTCTGGAAATGTCTGAAGGTAGAGCCAAACCAATTTTCTAATAATTTAGATGCGAGGTACAAAGAAAAATAGGAGGATTCTAAGCACCTGAGTCTAAACAACTGTGGGACAGAATTGCCATTAATATGACAAAGACTAAAATGGAGTAATTTTGTCAAGGTTGGGGACAGAGTTAGGAATTCAAGTTTAGACATGTTGAATATGAGCCGTCTATGGGACATCCAACTAGAGATTCTAAGTATGCACTTGAGTATTGAAGTCCAGAGTTCAGGACAGAGCTCCAAAATGTATATATAAATGTGTTGCCATTAATCCACAAATCATTTTAAAGCCAAAAGATGTAAGGCAATTCTCCAAAGGAATAAGTGTTTAATATGAGTAAGTCAAAGTACTAAGGCCTGGGACCTTCTGAGAACAAAAAGTTTGGAAGACAGAAAGAGTTGCTAGTGAGCCAAGAGGAAAACGGAGGAGTGGTGTCCTACAAAGCATGTGAAGGAATAGAGGACCTCTGGGAAGAGGGAATGATCGGCAGAAGCTATCCACGCATTGACAACTTTGAATTGAAGTATTACAAGTTATAGTGAGATCATTTTATAGTCACTGTAAAAGCTGATTAATATAGAGGAAAAGCATGTGTTTGGATTCAGACTTACCTAAACGCAAATCTCCTCTCTGTCATTCAGGGTGTGCCTTGGGCAAATTGCATACCTTCTTTATACCTCAGGTTCCTAAGAAAAGCATCCTCTCATCTTCCCTGAAGTTGTCAGTTTGCTGTATATTGTCAGGCTACAATCAATGAAAATATTGTTCAATAGCTATTCAGTTTTTGAAAGGGTTTAATGTTAGCTGTGACTAAATATTCTCCAATAAGGGTAGAATCATATTTATAAATTAGGGTCATCTTAAAAAAAAGCCATGCATTTGGCTCCTTTTTCTCCTTGGCCTGGCCTCTGCATATACTATTTAATTATATCTTAACTACAAATTACAACAGGGGTCATGCAAAAGCAGATGTACATCTTTGTAACTGTAACAGGTGGTTTTAAAATTTAGTACTTCTACCTAACTATATTAAAAAGACTATGGAAAGGCATGGCTAAAAAACTGGTGGCCTAGGGCTATATTTACAATATGACCTAACTTGCAATTTGAAAATGAGAAGAGTTTTGTAACTGACAGGCCCAGGATACATGAATTGAGATTCTTAGCAATGGAGACAACCATGAACACAGCCAACAGGAAGAGGGGTAATTTAGGAGGCAGAAACTCATTTAAAATTAATGTTTTAATTGTTTGAAGTTGATTATTACATACTTCTAGATTATCAGCTAGGATTTCGTTGACATGTCCATATAAAATATTACAACTCGGGGCGCCTGGGTGGCTCAGTGGGTTAAAGCCTCTGCTTTCGGCTCAGGTCATGATTCCAGGGTCCTTGGATCCAGTCCCACATCTGGCTCTCTGCTCAGCAGGGAGCCTGCTTCCTCCTCTCTCTCTCTCTCTCTCTGCCTGCCTCTCTGCCTACTTGTGATCTCTGTCAAGTAAATAAATAAAATCTTTAAAAAAAAAAATTACAACTCACATCTTTTCCTTCAACTCAGCAAAATGTAGAAGGTGTCCTGACTTAGAGCAAGTCCACACCATTCAGGGGTTTAAATAAGTGATTTTTCTAATGTGGAAATGACCCCCTTTAAACCTAATAACACAGATTTGGGCTCAGAGGAATAAATGTCTTACAGAGACAAGGGTGATACCTGTCAAGCAGAAATTGGAGTAACAAGTAGGTTAACATGGCACTGGTAGCAAAACAGAAATATCTTGGCCCAAGTCAATGGTTATCATTTCGTTCCGCACGGGAAGCCGCTAGAATGGTGACTGAGGTTACTGAAGCAGTGAGGCCTCATGTGGTTAGCACTGAAAGAGAACATTAATAGAATCCAAGGAGATTAGTCAGCCATAATTGGACCCTGCTTAAAAAAAGGACTTAAAGATGCTGGAGCCTCTATGATTCCACTGATGCGTGTTCATGTTTAATTGTTCTTTTAATGCATCTGAAGAGGGTGTTGGGAAAACCCATGTCATGTTAGTACCGACATTTGTATCAGCATCTCACTTTTTCTGTTGTCTTTGAAGAAATCACAAAAACTGTAAAGCCAATTATGTGTTTCCCTATCTCTAAACAAGACCAGCTGAATCATTTCAGACAGAATGTAAATATATTCTAAGAAGAATCCTAAGTAAGCGATTCCATCCTGGGCAACCATGACATCATATAATAGAAACTTAATAAACATTGAATGATTCATAAACGACAAACTTCAACATCAGGAAATGTTTCCTCATTGCTACCTTAGTCTCTCCTATGTTATTTTCTCATATTATGATCTCAGTAAATGTAGAGAATAGCTAGCCATCAATCTCTGTATAATATCTGTTCTGTACATGAAGTCTATTATTAAATTTCCTTCATGATCCTCAAACCCTCTTAGCCTTCTCTTCTGTAGGCTAAATAATTCATTTCCCTTTTTATTTTAGTCTTGTCTGAGTTTCTTGCATCAGTCAGGAGGAGTCGTCACAGGGGATTTTAAACCCAATATTCCTTAAGTATGTTAAGAGTAATGAGAAAATGGCATGATAACCAACTGAAATTTTCAAAGAAATTGCCAACATCTGAATAATGTTATAATTCAAGTTTTCTGCAAGACACAGAAGGAAAGAGGCTCAATGAGGGAGAATAAATGGTTTGTGCTTAGTCTATATTCTTTAAATACATGTGCCCCAGTTCCACAGCTCCTCAGGACTTGTAAAATCTTAGGTTCCTCTTTAATACTTGCTAATGGGTACACTCTATAAAATGACAAATGCTTTGGAGTCTTCTTCGTATAAGCAATTCTTCCCTGAAGACTAGAGAGGAGAAAAAATAGTTCATAAATTCCTGATGGCCTCAGAGAAGAGAAATCTTGAATTCCATTCAAAGAAGTTAAATATAAAGAATGCAAGCTATTTATCAGTCTGACATTCACGTTCAAAGGAGCAAGCCATGTAAATTATTTACTTATGAAAAAAAGTTCTGCTACTGAATTTTGCCCAACATTGCAGTCTCTTATAATACAAGAGAAGGACATCCTCAGCTGGTTTGTGTCATGATGCAATGGTTTCAAGGGAAGTTAAATGTCTTTTCCTCCAAGGGACTGAGAAGAAACCGCTGACATGGCTGAGCTAGTTCCAGAGTGGATACGGAAGCCTGGACAGCTACAACTTCATCTCTGTTTTCATGAAAGAGTAGTACCATCACATGAGAATATCACTAACCAGTCCTCAGACGCTAAGGCTTTCACCTGTCATGGGATTACTCCTAAATATGTTATTTGGATCAAATGTAATAGAGATAGCAATCTCATATCCCTTTCAGACAAAAAGATAAAACTTGGAAAGTTTACCCAGGAGACCTGTCATCATTACAATGAAATACAAATGATAGAACTCAGTCATTTGCCTCAACTTAAGTTCTTAATAAGACCCATTGACTCAAATGGTCAGTATGCATCTCAATTTTAATTTTTGTCTTTGTTTGCAGTCTGACTTCAAGAGTGATAATCAAGGTTTTGAGGAAATTTTGCAATATTGTTATTAGAGAGACACTGAATGGATAACTGGTTTTCTGCAAAGCATGTTTTCCCTAGGGACTACACTCACGCTAGTTAATCAACTGGCAAACAAGACACCTAGGGTTATCTCTTTACCGCCCTATTTGCCCCATCAATAATGTACAGACTGTCATTAAGAAGTCATTCCTCCCTTCTGGGCTGAATTTTGAGAGGTGCATCATGTGGGAAAAAAATAGGAGTTATAGTGTGAAAACTATGGGTCACAATGTAATCTCAGGTACATGCTGTGCTATTCCGCAGACAGTCCATCAAGATATGTTCCAAGGCATGCACCAGCGCATATAAAAATATATAGGCTGAGACCACCAAACTCATTTCATTAGGACCTTCCAAGGTTAACATTATAATCATGCTTCAGGGCATAAACTGATCGCCAGCTGAGCTCCGAAAGACATTTTTACTTCTGTGGAAAGATTGTCCCCAGTGGGTTAGTTGCAGTACAAGAACATTTTACCTTTTGCAAATATTTCTGTAGCCATCCAAAATGTCTCTCTTATCTTTTTTTTTTTAATCTTACAAATTAAAGCTCAAATCATCAAGCAATACTGGCTTTAAATAATTCCAACCTGAGGCTTTTTCCTTTTTCTTTTTTTTTTGGTTATTGTTTCCTACATTTCCAATTAGTAATGTATATTTTGTTGGTGTATTTGTTTTATTTGCTAACAAATTTACATGAGAACTATGTTATAGGATTCATTATAACCATCTCATATTGGAAATTTTCTTTAAGAACACCATAAGTACTATCAGTAGTTATATTAGAATGTGACAGTCCTTTTTTTTTAAGATTTTATTTATTTATTTGAGAGAGAGAGAGCATGAGTAGAGGTTGGGGAGAGGAAGAGGGAGAGGTAGACTCCCCGCTGATCAGGGAGCACTATCTGAGGCTCAATCCTAGGACCCTGGGATCATGATCTGAGTCTAAGGCAGATGCTTAACTGACCGAGCCACACAGGTGTCCCTAGAATGTAACGGTTTTTATTGCCCAGAATGGTGTCTGATGTTTAGCACCAAAGGCTGGATACTGCTTTAGGGTGGTAGATCTCTGATGATTCTGGTCACTCACCTGTTCAACACGTAAAAGACACACATGTGATCCCCATCATCAGTTCCTGCTTATGGCACCTTGCACAGCGGAGTGTGCATTGAAGTCCTTCTTGTAGTAATACTCTCCAAATATTCAGCTCCCATTCATTACAGAAGTATTCCCAAGAAGGGAGGTAAGGGAACAAGAGTTTTGGCTCCACGTACAATAAGATAGTAGAGAGAAGGAATTTGAACATTAGTATGCCCTGCTGGTGCTCTTTTAATAGGATTTGCCTAGAATTTCCTGCTCATCACTTGTTCCTTTTGATAGGTGTCTTCTTTCATCTCAGTCTAGAACATAGAAATTATTAGATACATTCAGAAAAAGTTAATGACTCTTCATCAGTGATTTTTGATCTGCCAGTAATGCTATCACTGAGAAGTCGTAGCCCTTATATTGCTTTTTAACTATGTAGGAGATGTTATGTACCGCCACACAACCTGCTTTTGTGTTTCACCAGCTTGAAAAAACACCTAGAGCCCTGTAGTTAATGACATCAGCAGAGCCTATCTGCTGAGGCAGTAAAGCATTGACCCAGATCGCCTGGGTTCAAAACCCACCTTCACCACTTAATTAGACAATTAGTTAACTTTTCTTCGCTTCAGTTCCCATCCCCCCACCTGCCACATTTGGGAGTCAAGCCCAAGATCAGTGTAAGGATTACATGAGTTCATTCAGAACCGTTCCTGGCATATAGTAGATACTCAATAAGAGTTTATTGAATAAATAAATGTAAAGTGCCTATAGTAAATAGCTCATTTATTTTTCTACTGTTTTTTATCATTATATTAGTAATCTTGGCCTTATTTGGAGAAAGAGCCAAACAAAAGTTGCCACTCTGCTTGACAAGCCCTGTCTTGGGCAGTACACATCAGATGTCCTAGAATTTCAGAGCAGGAAGATTCCTTTAGGGGGAGAATGTCAAATTGCCTAAAACTAATTTACTTAAAATCAATTGGTGTAATAATCAATTTGCCTAAGGACACATTCATCTAAAATGTTCATTTATCAAATATACAACTTTCATTTGTTCTAAAATAGTGTTTGCTCAGAGGCATTTCCATACACTCTCATAGTAACTATTTTGCCTACTATTGAGGGTTTCCAAGACATTTCACCTAAGACAAAGTTTTAAAATAGGTTAGAAAAATACACGAGACCTCAAAAATGCTTAGAGTGGCATCTTCGTATATATGAAATGCTAATCTATGACAGATTTTTATTAGGAATATGATTATTAGGCTAATGGGTGCTTTGGGGGCTTAGACATTAGGAGAATTGGTTTTAGGTGAACAGAGCACAGATCCCTTAAAGGGTTGGGATGTGAGAGCAGCAGCCGCAGTTTGTGCTCCTGTCATTTTGGTGACTTCTCTCTGTGACTCGACTCAGCTCTGTCTTGATCTGCTGCCAGATCTAGCCTGACAGTTTTCAACTTTAGATCCATGACACATTTCCAGACCTAGAGCCTGCTCGCCCACCTTGGTTGACCCTATGACAAAGTAGCAAATCTATATCCACACAGACTTGACATGGCTACAGAAATCCATTTTGCCCTTCTATGAACTCACAATGGTACACACAATTTAATAGAACAGCTTTTCATTTTACTTGTTTTGATAATATGTATGTTACAGTACCTATCTCCTCTGATAATAGGTATTTTAATCATCTGTTCTCCTTAAAAATAGGAAAAGGTAGTTAGAAGGAAGAGGTATGCAGAGCATGCCTAAGAAAAACATGTATGAAAGACTATTCCAAAAGTATGGGGGATACATATAGTTTCCACAAAAAGGAATCCTGAGATGTGTGTGAACTCATGGTACCTCTTCTAGTGTGTTGGTTAACACACTAACCCCTACTTTGAAATCAGTTTTACTTTTATTGATTCCAGCTCTTATGGGGAAAACTCAATTCTCTGCCACTGCTACTTCATAAAATTCTTCTCCAACTGTATAAGTACTACAAAAAGCAAGGAATTGATGCTTTAATTAGAATGAATACATTTTTTTCTGAACTCCACATGTGAAGTAGAACATGCAAGGTGCCCAGAGCTTGTGGAAAGTTCTGTCTGCCTGTTTCATGATGTGAGTGTGTCCGTCACATCATGTAGTCACTAGTAGTGTGGAAAGTGACATCTGCCAGCCAGTAATGGTGGTCATACCTCACTGCTGCTCCAACTGCTCACAGTCCGGTTCAGCCTGCCACCCCGAGCTCCAGCCAGCTGTCAGGACTGTCACAGCTGCCATCTTATTTACTGCCATAAGCTTTCTTGGCATGGTAGACCCAGACACTGCTGAGATGGCGCCTGTCATTGGCTGTAAAAGGCACAGAGACGAAAGACTCTGAGGAACCCCGGGAAGGTGCAACATGTTCAAACCACCTGACAGTGGAACCAGTCGGCACTGAGGTCTCGGAGGTTGTTCTTTGTTGACTGATAAGATAGGACAAGGCACAGTAGGCCTTCCAGAACTCCTATTCAGAGCTGTTTTAATTGAATGTGTCACTGACAAGGGACAATCACTTGGGCTGTGGCATCTATTCCAAATGAAACAATTGTTTTAAAGTAATTGGTTGACAGGAAGCCTGGCAGCCATTGAGATTAAGAGGCATGCATTTCTACAAGAAGAGACAGAAAACATGCTCCCTATAATGGCCACACATAAGATTTTAAAACTTTCCCTTTCCCTCTCATGAAAGAGTCCTTTCAAGACTCTATTTGAATAAATGTGGAACAATTTAGGGATGGGCACTTTGCTTCCCATGTTTTTTACACACGTAAGAGACTCATTCTCAGCTTGTTTTAATTATATATCTAGTCACAACAATTTGTAGTGGATTTAATTGGAAAAAAAGTGCAGAGGGTTAGTTTGTCTCTGAATTTCTTTGCAGATCTTATTGTTAGCACCTCCTGATATAAGACTGCAATTTGCAAAGTAGGACAGAAGGTCAGTTACACCAGCCAGTTAACACAGATTGAGCCACATTTCCCCAGTAGATATACCGTTTCTTAGGAGAAGAGCTCAGTCAGCAAGACCCAAAAGCATCTAAGCTAGTGGTGTCTATCCATATAACACATGTATGCAACCACAGAATATATAGCACATTAGAAAGAGAAGAGATTAGGAGTATCTGCTTTTGGCTCAAATGATGATCCCAGGGCCCTGGTATCAAGTCCCACATCAGGCTTTCTGTGCAGTGGGGAATCTGCTTCTCCCTCTCTCTCTGCCCTCCCATCCTGCTCATGCTTGCTTTTTCTCGTGGTCTCTCTCTCAAATAAATAAATAAATTCTTTAAAAAAAGAAAGAGAAGAAATTATATACTTTAACCCACAATCATATTATATACTCACAATCATACCCACACTCTGGACGAGATTGTGCCCCATTATAATGATAAAGAGAACCAACATTATTATATTGTACAAAATATTTCACATATCTCATTTGACCCTTACACTATTTGAAGTAAGAATATTTTAGCTATTTTATATATAGGGGGACAAAGACCATTTATATGGCCATGTATGAAGGATTAATATGAGGCAGTGTTTTTTACTCCAAACCCCACTTATATGACGATGTAGGTGGGATTAATATGAAAGCAATATTCTTTACTCCGTCATAATTTTTCTAAAAATACAATGGATGACTCCATCTCTAACCCTCTTCTATTTTTTTATACTGAATATGTTCTCCCTGTGAAATCATATGTAGCCTAAAATTTTAAGTAAAATATGAAAATAAGGAAAAAGGGAATCATCCTTTCTCTAATACCTTCTTTTGTGAACTGGAGTTTCCACGATGAGTCACCAACCACATAAAGCCACTAGGGTGGTTAAGCATGCATGTTCTCAGTGATATTCCACAGACTTGAACCACAGCTCTTGACACCTATAGCTGTATGAACTTGGGAAATTTACCTGCTTCTTTATGTCTCAGTTTCTTCATCTCTAAAAAGAGGATTCATTCCTTCATTCATTCTTATATTCATTCAGCAAGTTTTATACACTTACAGTATGTGGCACACTGTCCCCAGGCCCCAGGAATATACCAGGGAACAGGCCAGGGAAGATAGTTAATAAATAAATAATAGATATATTCATTTGGTAGCAATGGCTGTAATGAAGTAGGAGAAAGTAGATTAGAGGATAGAAAGTGATGTTAGGACAGGGAAAAGGGTGCTATTTTACATAGAACAATCAGGGAAGGCATCTTTTAGGAGATGACATTTGAACAAAGAACTGTCTGTGGGAGGGAATCCTGTGAAGAGAACTCCAGGCAGAGGTAAGAACAAGTCCACAAGCTTAAAGCAGAACCATGCATATGTGTATTCATGGAAGAGCAAAGAGCTATGTCAAAAGCAGAAGGAGACAAGTGGAGGAAACTGGTAGGTTAAGGAGGTAACCAGTGGTCACTCAGGTAAGGTATGATGGCCTTTATAAAGACTTCTGATTTCATGATTTAGGTCTAAGTGTGATGGGATTCAGTGGGTGCCTCTGAGGCATGGGGAATGTCATTCTGACAGCTGTAGGAAGAATAGACTGTAGGGAAACAAGGGAAGAAAAAAAACAGGAAGTAGTTTCAAGTAATCCTGGAGAGAGATCACACCTTGAACAAGGGCTGTTGCCAGGGAGGTGGTGAGGAGAGATCGGATTCCTCACTGATGAACTAGATGAATGGTGGAAGGGAAAGATTAAACCAGTGTGATGGCAGTGTGATGGCATCTGGCCTGAGCTATTGGGGAAGAGGTGGCCCCAATCACTCAGCTGGGACACATTAGGGGTAAACAAGTTTTAGGGGAATTAAGAGTACCTACTTCATTGTGGAAATGAAAGCATTCAGTATAAAGCCTGTCCATAATAAAGCTTCAATGAACATCAGGTATTGTTGTGATTATTACCATCATCATCATTATTATTACTAATTAATCAAGTCCTATTAATATTTCCTAAATAGCTCTCAGATACATACTATCCTGTCTGTGCTCACTGTTATACCTTGGCTTAAGCCTTCATTTTCTGGTAGTTGGATACTTGTAAGGGCCACCTGAGTTTCCTGCCTCTAAACTGGACTATATTTAATCTGTTTTCTTTGTGTCAGGCAAAATGGTCTTTGGGATATGTAAATCTGACCATATTTCTTCCTAGCTTAAACACATCAGTGGCTCTCTATGGCAAAAGAAAGAAGCTGTGACTCCTTAATGATCTGGTCCCTGATTACTTCTTAGCACTGTCCTGTTTTTTCCATATCTGGTGATATCAAAATGTTTGTGGTTCTCTAACATTATAGGTGTTGGGTACCTTTGGCCATATCACTTACCTTGCCTGGAACACCCTTTTAGTCTCAATGTATCTTGCAAAAATTTGATTCTTCTGTTTAAAGCATTTTGAAGCACTTTATAAATGCTTCCCAAGAGAGGTTCCTTCACACTGTCCCATGTCATTACATAGTTCTGTCATGACAAATAACATACATACATACAGAGGACTTTAACAGGTATGTGTGTGTTTATCTCTCCTACACAGTTGTAAAATCTTTGATGGTAAGGATAGGTCTTCTCTACCTTTGAGTGAATATATGTGTATAGTTACTGACAAATATATATCCACCTAGATTTTTGTAACCTAGCCCAAATGGTTAGTGAAAATAGGGTTTCTCTTCATCACTTCTGGGTTTTAGATGCCAGAGATCAAGAGTGGAGCACAACTGTACCTTCTGCACTCTATGGCCTTAAGACAGGTTTTAGGGTTTTACCAGATTTCTTCAGTCTATTATGAATTTCCCAATAACATAGTGGCTATTAACATTAGTGATTTATGCTAAATTTGAAAACAACTATAAAAGTGACTGTGAAAATAAGACATTTTCCTTTGCCTCAGTAACTATTGCATTTTATCATGCCTTTTTGATACCTAGTGTATTTATCCTTCTATCTCATTACTCTCTCAAACTATTCATAGCAAACTAGCCTCTTTGTAGAGATTTCAAGATCATTTTTGCCTTGGATCTTTTACATTTCTGCTATTTTGAATATTCTTTCCTGTTTTCTGAGACTGTAGGACTACCATATGCAATTTATGAGTCATCTCTGAGGTCTGTTCATTCACTCTGATTTGAATTGATAACTCCTTTCCCTGAGGTTATAACATTATCTGTACAATTTCCACTGGATTATAAATTTGCATGGTTTCATGTTATTTTTATAAAATTCATTTATGCATTTTTTTTCTTTAAATAACTTTTAATATCCTCATTTGAAAATACTGTCACATATCCCTTTTGTGTCTCTCAAAGCCCATGGTACAGTTTTGACCTCAGTACAGGTGTTCAATAATAGATGTTCAAGTGAAAAGAACAACGTTTAAATGTGATGATCAAACCCATAATTATAATCACTCCAAGCTTACATTAGTGGACTAGTGCATGATCTCAAGTAGAATGTCTTTTCGAGGCTCTCAAGGCAAAAGGTAATAAATACTTTATTTGCTTTCACCTACAACCATATCTAGGAAAGTGAACTAAATTAAAACTTAAAATTTGATCATCAGTAGTCTTTATTTTAGAGTCAAAATAGGGGATTCTATTTGGAAAAGAAAAGTAAAACTCATTTCTTCTTCAATTTTGTAAGAATGATAAACTCATAGGTGATGTATTACCATGAGGGAATGAGGAAGCAGTTTTTTGTTTTATTGTTTTTTGGTTTTTTTAAAGATTTTTTATCTATTTCACAGAGGGAGAGAGAGATCACAAGTAGGGAGAGAGAGAGGGGGGAGCAGACTCCCCGTCAAGCAGAGAGCCCAATGTGGGGCTCGATCCCAGGACCCTGGGATCATGACCTGGGCCAAAGGCAGAGGCCTAACCCACTGAGCCACCCAGGTGCCCCGAGGAAGCAGTTTTTTTAGATCTTCCAGTTTACCCTTTCAAGAAACATGGACCCCACCTGAAAAGAGTTGGCTAAAAGTTTATTTAAGTACTACAAGTGCCAACATCTTGACGGCCAAACCAAGTGGACCTGAAGGCTAGGGGCCTTAGCATAGACTATGCCACCTCTGTTCTCCGGGAACTACCAGAAAAACAAATAATTAGGGTTAAGAGCTTTCAAGGACCCCGTGAAATCAATTTTGTCATCATAAATCCAGTATATTATTTAACTGTGTTCCATCTTTGGTTTCCACTATTGAAACAAATTTTCAGAGGGAGATTTGAAAGTATTTCCATTTGACACATATTAAAACATGAAATAAGGGAACATACCCCTTTTATAGTACACAGTGTAAGAACAGTTTCCACTGCCCACGTAATAGCTAGTGTACAGGTTTCTCATTAGACAGTTTCACCCTGGCTGAACAGACCCGCCCTCCATTACTTCTTTGTCAAAGAAATTTTAAAAATGAAAGCCCAGGACAGAGGTCATTTTAAATGGATTAAAACAGTCACAGTTGTTCCAAGCAACTAGGGAAGACATGTAGCAAATTTTATTCCCCTTCATGTTATTTTTTCTTGAGATAACTATTGACAAGTGGTCAGCCTGTCATGACAGAGTCCAATTAAAATTATATATCATTGCAAGTTTTCTTCTTTCTGATGTCAATAATGGAGATCCTTCAGATAGCCCTTTGATATCCACTCCTGGGCATTTTAATTTCCTGACAAATCTATCATCTGAAACTTGCCACCAGGAGTAGTCAGTCTCTGAGCAGTGATAAAACAACACAAATCCTGGTACTTCTCATAGTACTGGAACAAAGAGACAATCTTTACAGATATTATTGTGGCACTGTATTCTTATAACCTTACCTATGTCTGTGTATCAGAGGACTATAAGAATGAAATTCAGCCATGGATTTGATAAACTTACGAAGGAATGTATGAATATATGATATCTAGACCAATATTTCCATATCTTCAGGATCTCCCTGATCTCTAAAATTCTCATTATGTTGTTATAAATCTCTTATACATATTTTGACTATATAAACAATAAAATGTTTATTCACTGACACAGAAAAGCATAATTTCCTATAGATTGTATTGAGAATGAGTGGAGAGATTTTGAAGTGGAAAAATTACTGACAGAGGTCAAAATCACAAATTTTGAGAGTTAAGAATTACTGTCTTTGCAATAAGTATGTATCCAATTAAATAAAATTTAATGTTTTCCCTTGGAATAAATAGAAATACTTGGGATCTGATGGTAACAGCAGTTTTGTTCATTTTGTTTTGTTTTGTTTGAACTGTTAACAACTTGCTACTTAACAAATCAAAATGGAGGTCAGCATATTAATCTAATTTATTAGAAAAAATAAACTGGATTAATAGCAGTAGTGACCTCAAAATATTTGGGGCAACTATTTAGTTTGTTTCTCAGTAGTGATAAGCTGCTGTGGAATATATTATTTGATACAAGGGATGGCTTGAATGTGGGAAATGCTAGGACCTTGGCAACACGGAGTATTGTGCATGGTACATGTTATGGGTAGAATTATGTCACCTCAAGATTCATATGTTGAAGTCCCAATACCCAAGACCTCAAAATGTGACCGTATTTGGAGAAAGGGCCTTTAGAAGGTAATTAAGTCAAAATGAAATCTTTGAAGTAGCCCTAAACCAACCTGAGTGGTGTCCTAATAAAGTAATTAGGATACAAAGAGACACCAGTGACATGCACACAAAGAAAAGACGATGTGAGGACGCAGTGAGAAGGTGGCCATCTACAAGCCAAGGAGAGAGGCCTTAGAAGAAACCAAACCTGCCAACATCTTGATCTTGGATTTCTAGACTTCAGAACTACAAGAAAATAAATATTGTTTAAACCACTCATTCTGTGGTATTTCTTTATGGCACCCCTAGTAAACTAATACACTAGGGAAGGCTAAGACTCATCGGAAATCAATGCAATGGCATCCAAAATGGAACTGAAAAAGTAATGCTTGCTGTAGAAGTTTCCCCTACACCATGTATTTCCCAAGAAGTAAGAGCACAAGAGAGCAAGTTCGCATTTGAAGCCCTGTGTCCAAGAAACATAGCTTCGACAATGGTACATACCAAGAATTCCAAACCAATGGTACATACCAAGAATTCCAAACCATGTAGCAATAAATGTGGATTAGGCAATAAATCAACTCTGAAATAAGGCCAGGTAGTATTCTGTCAGGCAATTTGTACATACAGACAAGAACTTCTGATATGGGCAAAAGGTAAACTAAGCAGGATTCAGATCTAGAGTAGGAGGATTGGCAGAAATTAGTGAAGTACCAGGGACCTTTGGCACTAGTTGAAGGTTAGAGCAAGGCACTATCCTTGATTACCAGAGAGAATAGAATGGAGAACAGCAGGCCCCAGTCTTATGTGAAGATAGAATATGCAGGGGGCTCCTGGGGGGCTCAGTTGTTAAAAGTCTGCCTTCGCCTCAGGTCATGATCTCAAGGTCCTGCGATGGAGCCCCGCATCGGGCTCCCCGCTCGGCAGGAAGCCCGCTTCTCCCTTTCCCACTCCCCTGCTTGGTTCCCTCTCTCGCTGTGTCTCTCTCTGTCAAATAAATAAATAAAATCTTTTAAAAAAATAGAAAATGCTATAAACTAGATGCTGAATGAACCTTAGCTTCTTCCACTTTACTGTCTATTCTCCTTGTTAGTACAGCAGATTTTTTTTTTTGTTTTTTTAAGCTGGAGATGTTAACTAAGTCACTATGTGACTGACTTTTCCACTTTTTTTTTCTTTTTTTAAATTATGTTCAATTAGCCAGCATATAGTACATCATTAGTTTTTGATATAGTGTTTAATGATTCATGGATTGTGTATAAGACCCATTGGTCATCACAATATATCCCTCCTTAATACCTATCACCCGGGTTGCCCTATCCTTCCATCCCCTTCCTCTATGTAACCCTCAGTTTGTTTCTCAGAGTCCAGAGTCTCTCATGATTTGTCTCCCTCTCTGATTTCTTCCCGTTCAGTTTTCCCTCCCTTCCCCTATGGTCCTTGTGCTATTCCTTATATTCCACATACGAGTGCAGCAGGGCAGATCTTTTATCTAGATGTCTATGGACCAGACATGGGGATATTGAAGCATTGATAGTGGGGTAAAGTGGGCTCATGAAGGTGTATAGATTTATGTGAGAATCTGTTAAACAGGGCTCAGTCAAAAGATTCAAAATGTAGGGAAACTTGACTTAATCGGTTTAATCATTTATTCTTTCAGATACTCATCTAAATGCCAACATGTATTGAGAAACCACAATGCTGAGGCTTCTTTCTGCCACAACTGATTGAGTAACTGATGTTGAAGATGGAGGTAGTGGGAAGATAGTTTAGAAAGGGAAGCTATTCCTAAAGGTAGAATTCAAATGTTGTGAGTTATACAAGAAGATGAAAAGGAAAGTTGTGGATTACATTCATTTAGGTAATCTACAAATCAACAAATACTTGTTGCTCTTTTATAATGTACCTAGTTTTACACAGGTTTCAACAGAGACTTAAAAAATATTATGCATAATCTCAAATTTTAAGGAATGATTCTCTTAGCAGAAAAACACATTTACATGAAAATATAAACTATGTGGCTTAGTGGAAATGAGGAGTATGAACAGTCTTATAGATGACCAGGGCACAGAAATGCCCATGTGGATTGGGATTTTAATTGTGCTTTGTAAACAAGGTATGTAAATGGGAATTGTCACCAAAGAAAAAGAAAGCATTGAAGCCAGACATCCTGAGCAAAGGTTTTGAATAAAAAGATTAGTGCAGCATATTTAAAAAAAAAAAAACAAACAGAAAACAAACAGACCTTACCAGAAAGAGATGATTAGTTGAAGTGCAAAGAGAATTTGTATGTATTGGTTTTCCCAGGAAGGAGATTCTGAAAGGGAGAGTGGGAAGAAAATGTATTTGGGAGTGCTCTCAGGATCTACAGCCGTGGCAGGAAAGAGAAACAAATAGGACTGAGCAAAGGGAGAAATTGGTCTCTGAGGCTATCTCAGCAAAGGCCTCAAATGACCCAAGGGGAAACTCGGAAACTGAGATAACCCTTCAAAGTTGCAGCAGGGGAACTGAGGCTTTATAGTCTTATACTGACCTGTCAGTTGAATACAGACTCCCCCCAGGAAGGGATGTGATGTTGGACAAACCAGAGCTCTCCAGCTGAGCACAACTGCAAGAGCTGAGGGTAATCAGCTGGCAGGTGGGAGATTCCATCTTTGAGTCCTGGAAGGAGCCATGGGCAACATTTCAGTGTCTGCTCCAGTCCTTGTGCCTCTCAGATTTAGTTCTTTGTATATGTTCTAAGAGCAGATCTTCCAGGACTCCAGTTTTATTGGGACAACTGCCCTAAACTCCTGATCGTCCTTGATTGCTTTTGGTTACTTAGCTTGAGCCATACTCTTATTGGCTACTATCTGTCTTGCTCCTAAGGGAGACATATTCTTTCAGTCATCTCCATAATTCTGTGTCATGCCACTCATTTACTCCCTTCTATGCTATGACCTTGCCACTAATGACAATAACTGCATCTACCTAGTTTCTGTTGGTTAAGTCTCCCATCTCTCTTTTATTGCTTTGGGCTCCTAATATCTCCATTGCTCTCAGAGAATGCAGTTCTGTAACACCATATCCTACCATTTACCTTGGCTTAACAGAGAACAGGCATAACTGAACTTCTTTGTGATACTGATTCCCTTATCACCAACACATTCCTTATTGCTCTGATAGAAAGAACCCTCTGGGTGGTCCCAAGATAGTCATTGGTGGTATTTTAGACCTTACATAGTATAATCATTCTAGCGTGCCCTCTTTGCTGAGGCTTTAAATCTCTTCTCTGCTATACCAATTTTGGCATTTCCACCACCCTTCATGTTGTTTATTTTTTGTTGATTTTTTTCAGCACTTAAGATCTATTCTAGAAATGTGTTGCTGAGACCCTTGTTAGGGTGTTAAAACCCACATTCCATGGCAGTGCACCCATATTGATAATTTATCCCACTTTATGATCTTTCCCGCCATTGATATTTCACTTTTAGAATCCAATCCCATAAGTACATCACCTTCTAGTTCCTACTGATAGGTTGCCTAAGTTCTATGTATCCTTGTAAGTATAGTTCTTTTTCTCCATTGGCAGGCACAGCACTTCTCTAGTCAGGTTATATGAGGACATGCCTCTAATTATTATCCCAGTGATTGTTATTAATTACTATCCCAGGAATGGAAGTAGGGGAGATTCAGAAGGGATAATGGTATTATGTTTTCTTATAGGTACAGGCTTCTGCATCATCTTTAAGCCAGAGAAAGCAATAGCCCTTAATAAGGAATGAGCCACCATCACAGGCTGAACGAGTTCGGGAATGTTTGTTAATTCCATATTTGAGTGCTTTGACACTGGCACCCCATTTGATGATTCTGGGCCCTGACCTTTGGAAAGCAGACATGACTAGGTTTAGCATGTAACTCTTTTAGTAGTTTATGGTTAAATTCTAGACCCAGTCTGCAGACTTTTCTGTCCTCAAGCCTGAAAAACTGAGAGCCTCTTTATATTCTAACAGGAAGACTCCTGACTTCCACTTACAGTTTTAATTACCAGTTAATTCTCCCAGCCTTTCATTATCCTTTTCCAAAGTAGCAATTGAACTTTGTGACACACATCTGAATCCATTAGCCTTATAGTTACTATTTCCACATTGTTTTCAGACACCTAGTACACTGGCCCTATTAATGCAATCTCTTCTATCATCCCAGTTCACCACCAGTGAAATTTTTAAGGATTATATCTGATACTTTATACCAGCAGCTATGTGCTCCATCTACTACCAATGATGGAGTCCCCAGCACCAGAGAGCTGGAGGACAGTAAGCTCCAAAACGCCATCTTAACATTTGCTTTCTCACAGCTTTCTTAAGACTGCTCATGGAGCAAATTGCTACAGGTTGGGTTCTTCTAGAAGCAGAGTCTGAGGTGGAGAAGAACATGAAGAAAACTTGTTAGGGAGTGCTTTTTAGACTCACAAGGGAAAAAGAAGCAGGACTGAGCAAGGGAAAAGTTATATTGTTATACACACCACAAAAAATTCTGCTGATCCCTCAGGGAACTCTGAAGCTGGAATAACTCCTCAGATTTAACATGCTTGTGGTAAGAGGGTCAGACCTTCAAACTTACATATCAGTCATGGAATGTAGTCTGCTTCTGAAGAAGGAAACTGATCTGGGTTGTAGAAGCTCCCTCTATCAGAAGGCAATTTGTGGAGAGGTGATGATGAGGGCTTTAAGCCAGCACCATTCCTAGTAGCTGGAAAAAAACGTGTCTTTCAGTCCTAAAGAGGTATCTGGGCAATGTATCACAACATCTACTACTGAGGAAATCTGAAAAAAATGAATATTTTATATATTCATTTTATATAAAGTTCCTTTCATTTCCCTATATTTATTTTGTACAATGACAAAATTTGTTCAGTGCTACCAAATCTGAGCTACCACATAAAAGAACATAGAATTTAGTGACATTGTGAGAAGACAAGCCTATTAAAATTGATTCCTTAGCAATATAGCACAGGATATATAAAATCAAGAGTTCACTCAGCAAATTTGTTAACATGTATGATAAACTCATAATTACATAGATTGCCATGAAAATAATAAAAAAATAGTAAAGAGGTTGCAATAACCAAGGTGAGAGTTGGTTAGAGCTCAAAAATATAAAAATATTTTAGAGCAATATAGGAAGGGATCAAAGAAAATATGTATATAGTAGAATAGCTCACAGTTGCATAATGTACCACACAAAAGTTTCAAAGAGAAAAAAGATGTAGCTTATAAAAAAAAAAATAGATTGTTATCCTGCAGTAGAATACCACTTCTAATCTATCACAAGAATCATGTTGAAATGTCTGTTACAAACACAGATTTCCGGTCCTATTCCAAACCCACCAGATTATCTTAAATTGGATGACCCCAAAAGAAAACCCTGAGAAAAGTGTTTGAGTACAAATAACGTATTTGGAAGGGGATCCCAGGAAGCAATGGTAAGGGAGTAGGGAAATGAAACATGGAAGGAGAGGAAGCCAAGAAGTTGTGATCATTGAGCAGATTACAGGATAACTGAGGATAGCTGTAGCTCGATATTATTGGAAAATTCTGGGGCTATATAAATAGTTACAAATAGTTATTCCACCAAGAGGCAAGGAATTTCAAAACTCTGAGAGTCATTGGCTGAGATCTATTTCTAGGAGCATTAATACTTCATCACTTCTTGTCTGTCTTGTATGATCAAGAAAGAGCCCCCAGGAAGAGAGTTCCAAGTGCTTATGGTGAATGTGCCAGAACAGTGCATCCAGAGTAAATATAGTTGGGACATGGGCAATCTCTGCTAAAGAGACTTTTCAGAAGAGAAACATGGAATTAATATTTTTAATATGACTCCTAGGTAGTTCATATGATCAAATAAGTTTATACAGCACTGCTCTATTACATACTAATGGAAAGCTATGCATATGTTAGATATGGCTACTATAAAGGTATTACTTCCATTGGAAAGTAGGTAGTCTCAAGGTTGGAAGGACCAACTGATAATGAGTGATCACAACCAACCAGTCAAAGGAACTTAATAGCCACCTAATCAGAAAGCAGTTAGCTGATGGATTTCTGGGTAATCTTAGTATATATGGAATTTGGGGAGCCCTGCCTATTTAAGAAGATGCTTTTGTTATTTGCTCATGTGAATTTAAAAAGATATATTAAAATTGATAACAAGTTTTTAGCCCCCTATCTACTAGGCATTTAATTTCTTGGGAATTTTTCAATATACTTTAAATAGAAAGATACTTTAAAGCAA
The DNA here is from genome assembly GCF_963455335.1 of Martes martes. NCBI lineage: Eukaryota > Metazoa > Chordata > Mammalia > Carnivora > Mustelidae > Martes > Martes martes. Next base: position 98,301,011 of record NC_137889.1, read on the forward strand.
AAGTAAATTGAAGGTTGTCTGAAGTAATAAAGTTAGGTTCCTCCAGATATGGACTGTATCCTCCTTCGGTATTCATGATGAGTAGCCATAATATGGGAGATCACAGTGATACTCTTTAAGCTTTAAAGAGTGGGCTCATCAACAATGGGACTGTTTGCTACCCCAAATATAACTGTGTTCAGTTTAAGACCTGAATTGTTACTGTGCTACTCTTATTGATATGTATTGGAAACCAAGTTTGAAACAAAAGAAATATAAGAAGACATTAGATTGTGCATTTTACAAGCTAAAAAAAAAATCAAAGAATCATTCATATTCAGTTTTCTAGCTGTGTTTTCTTAGGGTATTTTAAACAGTTCAGCTTTCATTTTGAGGCTCATAACAATATGTTGGAAATGGTGAACAGGAAATAAACCATAATTGGCCTTAACAGCTAGAGAAAAGGATTTGGATTTTACTCTAAATGCATCTTTTCCCTAAGCTATTGAATTATTTTGAACAAAGGATTACACACCATTGTTTTTAGAGAGATCACTCTCAGGAATTAGAGGCAAGCAAGGATAAGTAGTTAGGAGAGTACTGTAGTGATCCAGACAATAAAGAGAAAGGATTTAGACTGGAGGGTGGAATTTGATGAAACAGAATGGGCAGATTTGAGATAAATATTTCAGATGAACTGTTAGATCTAACTGCTGAAGCGCATGTAAGACCATGAATACTTTGATATTTGGAGAATATGAACAATATCTGCCACACTATTATACAAGAATGGAGACGAAGTAAAGATATTTTCCAATTAACAAACAATGAGTGTTAGCTATCATCAGATTTAGTGAGGATGTTCTAAGAGCTCTGCCTTAGGGCACCTGGTTGGCTCAGTCAGTTAAGTTTCTGCTTTCAGCTCAGGTCATGATCCCCGGGTCATGGGATCAAGTCCCACATTGAGCTCCCTGTTCTGCAGGGAGCGTGCATCTCCCTCTGCTTCTGCCTCTCTCTCTCTCTTTCTCTGTTTCTCATAAATAAATAAATAAAATATAAAAATAAAAAATAAAATCTCCATCTTAGGTAAATTAATATTAAGCCTCAAAAGCTGGACCAAGATACAGCAAGGAATAATGACAAATACTTTTGCTAGCACATGGTAAACTTTTACTGTATGAAATAATAACAAAATGATGTCTGTAGAGGTTTTTAAATGATAGAATTAAAATGCAGAAAAATAATGACATGAAAATGCCAAGAGGTGAACAGGGTTAGAGTGTTCTAAATTCCTGTACTATTTGAGAGGAGGTTTGAGATGTGGATTCATTTCAGACTTTGTTATATATGCAAACTAAAAATGTGAGCATACACTAAAAAATAGAAAAAGAATACACAACTTCCAATCCAAAGGAAAAAAAATCATTAAATGAAAGAAAAAAAAAACTGATAGCAAGGAAGATGGGGAGAAAAAACATGGATATAGCTGGGTAGAAAGAAATCACAAAATAAAATGCCAGATGGAAGGGGGGGAGGAAGAATGGGCAAAATGGGTAAAAAGGAGTAGGAGATACAGGCTTCCACTTATGGAATGAATAAGTCACAAGAATAAAAGGCACAGCATAGGAAATATAGTTAATGGTATTGTAATAGTGTTGTATGATGACAGAGGGTAGCTATACTTCTCGTGTGCATAGTATAACATATAGAGAAGTTAAATCATTATGTTGCACACCTGAAACTAATCTAACATTGTGTGTCAACTATACTCAAATTTTAAAAATTAATAGTATAATAAATACAAATACCTTTATAATCATAGTAAGTGTAAGTGGGTTTAATTTACCATTTAAGGGGGGGCCTGGGTGGCTCAGCCAGTTAGGTATCTGCCTTCGGCAAGGGTCATGATCCCGCAGTCCCAGGATCGAGCCCCATATTGGGCTTCCTGCTCAGCAGAGAGCCTGCTTCTCCCACTGCCCCTCACCCCATTCATGCTCTCTCTCTTTCTTCCCCCATCTCTCTCTCACTCTCTCTCTCAAATGAAACAAATATTAAAAAATAAATAAATTAATGAATGAGTAAATAAATTTACCATTTGAAATTCAAAGATTGACATTTTTTGCACAATCCAGCTAAATTCTTTTTTAAAATAAAATACATACCTATAGCAAAATGACAAAAATAGTTTAAGAAGTCAAATGGATAAAATACACTAGGCATATGCTATTCAGGATGTAGCTGGTGCAGCTATATATAAACATCAAATAAATGAACTCTAAGATATATTAGAAATACAATGTTTTGGGGGGCGGGTACCTGGGTGGCTCAGTCAGTTAAGTGTCTGTCTTTGGCTCATGCTCTCAGTTGGGCTCTCAGGTCAAGCCCTGTGTTGTGCTCCGTGTACAGTGTAGTCTGCTTCTCCCTCTCCCACGACCCCTATTCCCTGATCGTGCTCTCTCCCTCCCTCTGTCTCTCAAATAAATTTTAAAAATATTAAAAAAAAACAAATACAGTGCTTTTGACATACTAAATATTGATTGATCTGCCATATGTAATAAATAATAATTCTAAATATCCATGTATCTAATATGAATTGACTCACCATGTATTATATACATAAATTCAAAACACCGTGTATTATATATATAATATCACTCCAAAATACAGGAAAAAATAATAGAATTATGAGACATCAACATAGAAATTAATGCAACATATGAAAAATAGTGAAGAATTTGTGGTTTTGATTCTTGATGTTAAATTCTTATTTCTATTTCTAGTTATCTAATGTGCAAAAAATCACCTTGAATCTTAGCAACTTTAAGCAACACCATTTATTTTTCTCTTGAATCTGCTATTTGAGCAGACTCAGTAGGGACACTTCCTTGTCTCTGCTCTACCTAGCCTCCTGTGAAGTGGCTCAAAGGCTGGAGATCACCTGAAGGCTTGGCAGCTGATGTTGTCACTCAACTGACACCATAGCTGGGGTATTTGTCAAAACACCTATTTATAGCCACTAAATATGGCCTAACATTCTTCATGGCATGGTTGTTGGGTTTCGATGGTGAACATTCAGAGAGATAGCTGGGATGGGGTGAGGGCCAGGAAGTAGCTATATCACCTTTTATGACCTGGCCTTGAAAGTTGTACAGCATCACTTCCATGCCAAGGCAGTCATAAAGATCTGCCTAAATTTAGGTGGAAGGCAAACAGACTCTACCTCTTGATTAAGTGGCTAGGTTCTAGAAGAGAATATAGAACTGGACATTTTGCTGTGCCCTCTTTTTAAAAAATGCAATATGCCATACTCTTTTACTAGAAAAACGGGGGAAAAGAAGCATCTTATCAATGTGACAAATAATTACTTAAACTTAACTACTGTGCCTACTTATCTTACTTTAAAGTAAGTATCTTGGATAACCAGAGGATTCATTGCCATCTTTACCCTTTTCTCTTTTAAAATGTAAATCAATTTTTGAACTATAAGACTTGTTAGACCACCTAAACTTATTATCTAAAGTAATTACCTATTATCAGAAACAGTACTTTCTTCACTGATAGATAGAAGAAGTTGAAAAATTGCAATTGGAATAGGAAACAAATGAGGCCTGTTTTATAATTGCTTTGCATTGTGTTTGCTTCATCTGTTAAAAACCCCAGACCAGTAAACAACTTGGGTCAGCTTTTAAGATATTCTACAAAACACTTACACATTTGAAGTTCAATGAGGAAATAAGTTTTTACTTATTTTCAAAGCCACATTTTTCTTAGTAAATGGGGAAAAATGGCAATATACAATCATACTGAGGTTTGTTAACAATGAGCCAAAAAAACTAATTTTTTGATTCTTCATTTTTTTTTTCACCTTGTTTACCTTTCTCCAAGGGATAACATCTGTAGGTGATGACCTCTATATTTTCATTCATTTTAGGTCATAATCCTGATGATAACAGCACAGTATTGACATTTGCGTTTCCTCCGTAGCATCCACTGGGATGTACTCCAGTTGTGGTATACTCATATGGAGTACTCAATGTATTCCATATGAGTGTAAAAATGATCACAATTATTTACTGAAAAATTGTACTGGAAAATGTCACATAAAAAATAGTTAGGGTACAGAATATTGGAACAGCATAATTAATAAGATTTCACTAAAGTGTATATATCTATTTTCTCTAATGATTTAGAAATATATTGAAAGAAGATAGAACACATGAACACTAGTATTAGGCCATACAGTAATAAACCATTATCATTTAATACATATTCTACTAGAATTTTCTTAAGTGCTTTATAGTTTTTATTGCTATTGTAAGTAACTTTAATATAAATTTTATTGTATAGCCATTTTTGGTATGTAGGAATGTGCATTTATAGACTAATTTACATTAAGGGAAATTACTGAACTCTTATTACTTCTGAGAATATATCTGTGGCTTCTCTCTGAGTTCAATGTGCAAAAGGACTACATGGACTTCTGGAAGAGGAAAGTGGGGATGTAAATAAGGATTGTTGGAACCAATTCTGACATTTTGGGTGGAGGGCAGGCACTCTGTTCTGGAGTTCTTGTGCGCAATGCTTTGTTTGTGGTGCAGTTTCCAAGCCATCTCCCTGGCCCTCACCTGCATTACTCAAAGCATGGCCTCAGCTGAAGGCTCACTATTCTAAATGCATTCAGTAGGATAACATTAAGGGTTATAAATAGCTCTTATAAAGTAAAGACTCGCTACATGGAAAACCTCTTTTAGAGAGGAAAAAATCAATTATTACTCATTTAGGTAATTGCCATTAATAAATTGCTTTTTAATACACTCACTCCTCAATTTGATAGGTGTAAATACTTCACTGACATGTTTACTTCGTATTTTTCTGTGGTTGCTCATATTTACTATCATAAATATCGATGGCATTTTATGCAGGGATTATATTGAATATTCCCAAATAAGCAAAGCCTGTAGCTAAATATTCTGTCCTAGTATACTGTTTCCTCACTCAAGTAGTATTAAAAATATCAGTGGACTAGGGTGCCTGGGTGGCTCAGTGGGTTACACCTCTGCCTTCGGCTCAGGTCATGATCTCAGCGTCCTGGGATCGAGTCCCGCATCGGGCTCTCTGATCAGCGGAGAGCCGGCTTCCCCCGTTCTCTCTGCCTGCCTCTTTGCCTACTTGTGCTTTCTCTCTCTGTGTGTCAAATAAATAAATAAAATTTTAAAAAAATATATCAGTGGACTATATGACCATTTATTTTGCCAAATTTGAGAGATATTTCAAAGGTACCCTGTTTCTATCTGAAAATATAGTTTCCAGTGGTAAGAATCTAAAATCCTACAAGAAATCAAAATAGTTATTGTTAAACTGTTAAAGGTCAAATGATTCAGGGATATCATGATCATATATTATCTGAAATTACCCATATTTTAGTCTACCCTATTATTGTCATAAATAAATAAACTTACCCTGAAATCAAGTTCATAAAACACCTCCTAAACAGAAGAAGCACAAAAATCTTTAGTCAAACAGGTCTGGCATTTGATTTACAATATAACAGGGTCCTAGGTTATGTTAACATCTTTTGGTTATGAGTATCTTATGTGGAATTAGATGTTTCTGATTATGAGGCAAAGACCTTGTGGAAATGAGATATGAAATATGAACAAACATAGTGAAGGATGTGAAGTCACTGGGAACACAATCATAAATGGAAAGGTTGGGGTAGAAAAGGTGTACAAGAATGATACAAGGAAATACACTCATACTCATGTTGTCTGAGAGCAGATTCAATATGAACTCTAAACAAAATAAAATGTAGTCTGAATATCAATACTCATCAATATTCTTTTAAGCAATTGAATACATTTTCTATGTGTCAATAGAGATCTTATTATTGACATGTATAATAATATTTCAAAAATTCACCCCTAAGTATAACATTTGATGTCCAAAAAGAGATATGTAATAAGATTTTGGAAGTCATGAGAGGCCTGAATTCCAGACACAAATCTGGGGTGTAGAGAAGGAAAATGTATTTCTTTATTAGATGGGTAAATACTAGTGAGCTAAATATACTCAAATAAATACATGGGTCTGGGCCTTATCATTCTTCTTTAAAAGAATGACACTCATCAGTTTTACCTAGTTCTCAGGAAGACTGCTAAGTTGGTGATTTGGGATGTTGTGAGAGGAGATCATACCTTCATTCATCCATCAGGGCCTTCTTGAATGTTTATAATACACCACTACTCAAAATGAGAAGGACAAAATCTTGGTTTTCATAAAGTTCACATTCTAATAAGGGTGAACAGATAAATAAATATGTAATATGCCAGATGACAACAAGGGTTAAACACACACACACACACACACACACACACACACACTAAATCAGTGTGGTACTATGGTCTGGAGTTCTGTTCTACCAAAAGTGGTCAAGAAGTCGTCTCTACAAGGACCCATCTGAGTAGGGGTGAGAAGAAGACAAGCTAGTGACTGAGTTGGTTACCTTGGGAGAGAGTAATCCAGGCAAAGCAACATACCACGACAAGTGTTCCAAGACTTAAAGCAAGAACAGCATATGCGGACAGCAAAGAGGGCAGCATGGTTGAGAGAAGTGAGTGAAGGGAAGAGGAAAGAGAGATAATGTTTTCCAGAACTCATAGGCTCTTACTGAGTTACACTGCAAGCCATGGGAGATTCTTAGGAGAGTAACATGGTCTTATTTAAGTGTTAGCAGGATCACTTGGGATGCTGTAGGGAGGAATAATCTGGTGTAAATTTGGCATGGGTGGGATTGAGGAACCTGTCCTATTTTGATAACCTAGGCGAATGATCAGGATGACTTTGAATAGGATGGTGATGGTGAAAGTGATGAATTAGAGAGCCAACAGGATTTGCTGATTGATTGAATATGGTATATATAGGAGTCAAAGACGCCTCCGAAGTTATCATTACATTTTTTTAAAGAGTACAAAAAAATTAAAAATAAATAAATGTACACCTTTGTTTCTTCCCCCTCATGGTTTGGGTCAGTGGTTCTCAAACTTGGGTGTGTAGCAGAATCATCTAGCAAGCTACCAGAGAATGCAGAGGCCAGCATATTGATGCAGAATAGCACCTGAGCGTCTGTATTTTACCAGGTTTCCCAGGTGCTTGTAACACATGCTTGAGTTTAAGAGCCACTGGTTTAGGTAAAGAAAATCTTTTCAGGATATTTACTAACAGCTGAAGTCCTTTTTCAACAAAAGCCAAAAAATAAGTTAGAAATTTACTTATTTTCGTTCTGTGACTAGGGACTGTTTTGTCTGTTTGTTTTAAAGATTTTGTTTTTTTTAGAGAGAGAGAGAGCATGAGAAGAGAGAGGGAGAAGCAGCCCTATCCACCCCCCCCCCAACCCCCATGCCAAGCAGGGAACCTGACGCAGGACTCAGTCCCAGGACCCTGGGATCAGGACCTGAGCTGAAGGCAGACGCTTAACCAACTGAGCCACCCAGGTACTCCCCTCCCTTTAAAAAAAAAATATATATATAAGTTATTTAGCATTAACTGAGTAGAAAATGAATCTCATTAAATTAATCATAGTTTTTTTTCTCTGTGACATTTCTTTTTCTGCTTAGATTTAATTCCCAAACTGAATAACTTGACCCGTTTCCCTATTGTGTTTGAAAACTGCGTGTATTCTTGGTGCCTGTTGCCCATAACCAGGCAGATGAGTGTGTAATTTTCTTAGTGTTTCCATACACGAAGGAGTATTTGCTGGCACAATGAAACATGGTACTAATAGTTTCTGCTTTGCTACACTCACCCTTTTGCTCTTGGGGCTTTAAATTTCCCATTGTGCCCTCATTCTTCCAACAGAGGAAATTGTACCACCCACAGGGGTCATGCTGTGTTTTCAAATCCTAGAGGTAATGCAACAATGGTCATTCCTGGAAATGGGGAAACCCAGAGAGAGGAAAACAGTTCTTGTGTCTGGGTCATCCCAGCTGCTGCTGGCTTAAGAGAGAAGCACGAAACACCCAGGCACATGGGGACTTCTGATTTGTACCCATTCCTTTTCACACAGCAGGCAGCCTCTGTGTGGCCGATAGGGCACCTGATGAGACACAATGGAGTGATGGGGACTTCAGGAGAGAGAATGAAACGTGGGGATAAAATATTGGACAAAAATGCAAATGAAGTAAAGGTAATGGCCGGCATTACCAGGCTCCGTTGCTTTCAATAACACAGATGCTTTCAAGAAGATGAATTTCTAGGACAAGAGATGCACAGATACAACCTAATTGACAGAACTGTTATGGACAACTGATTCTGTTATCTTCAATAGGGTGAATCAGAGAATCTGTACAAACACAGCCATGCCTTGTTATAATATTCAAAAGAGAGAAATGTATAGAAAAAACCCTGAATTTAACTTTTTCATATTCTTTCACATAAATATCAAAAGATGCAATTTCAAAGCGACCCCAAGTATAAACCTAAAAAATAGAATCCATGTGATAGTAAATAATTTAGTTAACATCATTGACACTTGAAGGAAAAATCAAAAGCAAAATCCTCTCACTCTGATAGCCATCTTTCATTCATTAAACTTCCAAACAAAACCGCTTCCTGAAAATTCATGCATCACCCACATGTATGGAATTATCTGAAAGCACATAATTCTAAAAAATGATTACAATGGATTCCCATAAACTGCTGCAACATACAGTATTTTACTAGACCTTAATCTATTGATAGGTAATTGTAACTTTTTATTTAAATTTGTTGGCTCAGTTATATAAAAAATATTTTTTCCTTCATTTTAAAACAATTTTCTGACATAAAATTTTTTCTCACTTTTAAACCACAGAAATATATATTAGGAGATTTTTTGCAAAGATATTTCTAAAGCTGTAAATACCTATTTTAACTCTTTTCTGTATTTATTATTTTGGAAGCATGCAAAATATGAGAAATATCATTGAATAATATCTGCATTTTAGTTTCCTTACCTGTTAAGTCCTGTTCTACAAGATTTGTAGGAACATCATGAAGCTCGTTAAAATTCTTAGGAGATATATGCCTCATAAATGTAGGATTACCAACTTTTTAAAAAATTGGGTTAGACACCACAGATATTTAGACACATGCTGTAGTTGGAAGTCCCCAAATATAGAACTGGCCTTACCTGTTCCCAGGGATATTGGCGAATCAATACTTTAGTAAAACAGATTTTTGTTGTCTTTTAAATGAGAAAGCACATTTAAGACTATAAAGAGCTTACAGAGAGTACAAGTTCGGGCGTAATTAAAAATATCCCTCTGTGTCACAACTGTAGGCTGAGGATCACAGTCAGTCTCTGGCTCTGGGGAGCAACCATTAAACAATTTAAGTGTATTTTTATAAGATCAAGTAAAGCTTATCCAGTTTTCTAAATTCCATGTTCAATTAGGCAGAACTTTATAATAGAAAAAACTTACTTGAGCTACTGGCTCAATAAATTGTTTCTTCATTTAGCCAATGATTATTAAATTATAGTTCAAAGCACTTCTTTCTAAAGAAAGGGGTCATAAATCTGGGGGTCACATTCCTTTGAGAAGCAAATGAAAACCAAGAACTCTCATTGCCCGACTCCTGTCCATACACACAAAATTGTATGTAGAAGATCAAGAAGTCTTCCAGCCATCTGAAATCCAGATGAAGAATGCCTCAGCACCAAGGGGAGTAAGGTTAATTCATTTAACACCCACTTATTGAGCACTTGCTTTTTCCTAAGAAATGTCCTACGTACTAAAGATACGCAGGGAAATAGGTCCCGATCCTAGAAGGCAACATACATATTTTGGGCAAAACATTACCTCACTGAATCACACAAATGACTTCATTTGGCTTCACAAAAGATTACAGTTTTGAATATGGTAACAGAATTGAAAATATTCAGCTGAAGGAAACAATGAGCTTTTTCTTTCCCCTTCCTTTTTCTTTTCTTTCTGCTTTTTGCTGCCATAAAATGTAGGTAATCATAAAATCTAAGTTTTGCTTTAAAAAAAGTATGTCATGGCTTACAGTTGGGTTAATAAGCATTTTTAAGTGCCTACAATATGAAAAGCACTACACTAGATACTGTAAAGATATAAATTTAAATATTTTAGAACCATCTTTTATTTCCATCCATTTCTATGCTTTCATAATCATGTGTTCTCGCTCACTGAGCACTTGCCTCTGAAAAATGGTATTTTAACACTTGGCTGTCTCTTTAGCAAAAGTCATCTTATTAAAATGATAGAACAAACTATATATCCTGCTGAGCATGATATTGTGTGAACAAATAGAGAAAAGGAATAAAGATTTGCTTAACATTGATGAATGTAAGGAAAAATAAACAAAATGTCAGAAGATAATGGATAAATGCCAGAAATGTATACATACACATAACATATGTAGGCAGAATCCTAGGTATGTGTATGTGTTCTAGGCAGTAAGGTCCTGAACAAAGAATGTGACAGTGATATTCGGAGAAGGAGGTATAACAGGAAGTATAACCATCCCTCCATTTGTATTTTATACTTTCTTGTTTGAGATCCAGTTCACTGGGTCACTGGAGGGGAGGTGAGTGGACTGTGGTAAGAAATATAAACAGGCAAAATAATGGAGAAGGATCCCCTTTGAGGCCCTCTGGGAGCTGTTCATGAAGCTGGTGTGCTTTTAGCGGAGAGGGAGAGGGATCCAATGCCACACTTCTATTTCTGCAACTATTCTTCACCTGGGAAGTAAAGCAAGAAATGCAAATAATAATCATCATAAAAAAAGGAAAGGACAGCAGAATAACAAATAACCACACACAGTCACTTCAGACCTATTCTGAAACAACAGAATACACTTTAAAAAGCAGTAAAAACAATAAAAATCCAGTCATTGTGAAAAAGGGAGCCTTCCCTGCAATAAAGGCAGTCAATAAAGAAGCTCTCTCATTTAAACATCAAATGCACATTGTTTTGCAACACCTGTTATTCAGCCATAATAGCTTTCTTAACCTGTCAAAGTGTTTAAGCTGAGGAAAAGAAATGGGCCTCCAGCTGTGCAGTTCTGTGGAGAAAGCCTGTGCGAAGCGATATTAGTTTAATGAAATGTGTACAGATTGTAATTGTGGTAATAAGAGGGCAATTCCCTGAGGTGCCATAGGAAGGCGGTGAGCGCAGCCAGGCAGAAAACAGAAGCTTGGAGGCTGAGGGAGAAAATGCAGGCTGCTCTGGAGAGAGGGCAGGGAGTGAGGCAGAAAGACTAGAAAGAGGAATCCTGCGAATGTGTTTTCCTCAGACTCACTCCAAGAATGAAACCAGGTCTACAAGGGGTTAAAACCCTCTCCTCACAGCACAGCTGACCCAGAGCTAATCTGAATCAGTGTTAACTCTGTGCTGCAGTTGCTGGGGAACACAGGGGAGATGGCTCTCAGTCTGTGACAAGATGACAATGACCCTTCTGAAACTCATATTCAGGATGAAAGACAATGAATAATCAAAAATAAGTGAGGTGTAAAGGGAGCGATACAAAAGAAGAGACCAAAATACATTGGAAATCAAATAAGCGTTGCCTTATTTTTGTGTTTATCTAGACATCATCCTAGGATTTACTCTGAAAAGATCATACTTTATGAGTATTCCTGAGAGAAGGAGCCACTTCTATCCATTACTTGATAGACAATCAATTTGTCATTATTTTAAACTTCCTGAATAATTTAAAAGCCTGAAGGTGAAGCATGTATAGCCAGTCTCCACAGACCAGCATTATATTTCTAGTACTTTTTCTAAGTAGCTGTGTGCCTTTGGGCAAGTCATAGAACCTCTCTGGACCCCTGTTTCATTATCTGTAAATCTGAGGAAGTCAGTCTAAGCAATTACTCTGCATGATGCCTGTCAGTGTTCCCTTATTACCTAATAACATAAGGGTTCACATTAATCTTGACCCTTCTCTCTCCTCAAGGCCCATGTCCTATCGACATGGCTGTAGAGTTTTGGATGATTATACCTAAATCCTAGTGCTTCCTCATCACCTGGTGTGATTCAGTTCCTCTTCAACTTCACGTGTGGTTTTCCCTCTCTCAAAGTTTTATTCAACTGGCTCAATTCTGTTTGTTCTATAAGATGAGGCTAAAGGTGCTCTTCATATGTACTCTTGTCTAGGCTGGAATATTTCCTCCATTGCCCCCCCACACCTTTACTAAGGTACACTTTCTCTTCCTTCAGTTAGTAGTTCAGACATCGCTTCTTTCAGAAAGCCTTCCCTGAGTGCCTAAGTCTAGGTAAAACGTTTATCCCATATGTTCCAATAGCTTCTACTGCCCACATCATGATGTCAATCTTTACTGTAATTACATGGTCCCTAATGTCAATTAGATTCAAGCTTCCTGACACAAGGTTTCTAGATTTATGTTTATTTTGTTTATGATAGTATTGTTAGAAACTTGTAAAATTCCTGATATCTGGTAGACTCGCAGTGACTACGTCTTTAATGAATGAATGGCTAGAGTGCTTAGGAGAAGCTTAACCTGCACATCCTGGTAGGACAAAGGAGCCATTATTTATGCTACCACCATATGTTCCCTATGAGTTAAAAATTCTCTCTGTCCACCTCACTCATCAGATTATTAACTTTCTTCATGGCAGGAAGGCTACTACCTTGCATGATGTCCTGACAACAGAAGTGTTTGATAAATACACATTGAAACATAAGTTTACTGCTTTAGAATTCTATACAGGTTATGTGATAAGCCATTTCCCAAAAGTTTTTTTAACCCCAAAGGGATTTTTTTTAATAATTTGAATTATATTGATTAGGAAATTATATATCTAACTACCCAATTCATGGTTTATTTTAGAGAGCATATATATAAAATTTAAAGGAGGAAAACTAAAAACAAAAAACAAATAAAGCACTAGAGTTGAACAATTATCCAGCTTACTTTCTATCTCCTTAGAGGGACTATAGGAGATTATAATTTTTGTCCTCAAAATATGTAGAGACTGATGAGTCCTCAAAAGTTTTTGGTAACCGCTTATGAATATAAAATGATTAAATTACATTAAACTTTTTTTGGGGGGGAATCCACAGTTGTTTAGGGGCGAATACCTTGAAGTTTTAACCTAAGAAAAAAGATATCCAAGAAAAGCACATGACAAATTCAACTCATATTTGCATTGTTTGGCATTTGATACTAGAACAGATTTTTAAAACCTCTTTAAGAATTCACAATTAGGGGCACCTGGGTGGCTCAGTGGGTTAAAGCCTCTGCCTTCGGCTCAGGTCATGATCTCAGGGTCCTGGGATCGAGCTCCGCATCGGGCTTTCTTCTCGGCAGGGAGCCTGCTTCCCCCCGCCCCCCAACCCCACCTGCCTCTCTGCCTACTTGTGATCTTTGTCTGTCAAATAAATAAATAAAATCTTAAAAAAAAAAAAAAAGAATTCACAATTACTTGGAGACTGAGTATATCCTCTTTTCTACCTCCATGTAATTGCTGGGATTGAAGTCAGATATTTAATTAACTACTCAGAAACCCCGGGGTGCTAAGAAGCATTACCTGTTACTACGAATTAGTACATGTAGCGTTATAGTTTGCGCAGCATTTTCATAAACAGTTGCTCACTTAATGTATGCAAAACACTTATTACCTTATTACCTAAAAGTTGTGCCTAAGGATATGGTTAGTGCTTCCTAAATGGCAAGTTTTCTATAGTTTATCTGCAACAATTCTTACAAAGAGGACTGATATTTTAATCCATGGTTTACAAATAGGAAAACTGGCTCAAAAGTTCAAGCGACTTGCATGAGCTTACCCACGAGGAATTGACAGATTAGAATTCATATCTAGATGATACAATAGCAAATTGTGTAATGTTATTATTACTCTTATAATCACCTACTCCATAACACATGAAAGATGCCTAAACTATCATGGGAAGAAACAGTATTAGAAGTCCAAAAATTGACATCTTACTAGTGACTCTATGTATTGCAAATAACATTTACTTTTACTGATTATTGATTTTAATTTCTTTTTCAAAATTATGCATTGGTTTCACTCGCATGAGAACTATGTTCACCTGTGATATTTATATTTTCATCACAGGTGTTATCTTTTAGGTAATTAAGGTACCATTTGAAGGGATACATTATGTGTGAGGCCCTGCAAAGCTAGGAGCTTTACTGTCACCTTCTCATTTCATCCTGCCCTTAACCTTAGGTGGTAAATAATATTATTCCTCATTTACTCAGTGAGGAAATTGAGGTTTAGGTTGCTAATTGATTTGCCAGGTATGCAAAATTAATGAATTAATTTAGGATTCTGAGCCAAATCTATTGAAGTTGTCATCACCACACCACAATACCTTGGGGAAATGAGAAACAAGTTAAACCCAGCTTTTTTTTTTTTTTTTTTTGTAGAATTATTTTTTTAGAAATTCTCAGGTCTTTAGTATACTAATGCACCAAGCCTCTCTAGTTGAGGGTGTAGAATACATTATTACTCATATTTATTTGACAATGAAACTATTTTTTTTCCAAAACATCTTGTGAAAATAATATCTAAGTCCATATACTTTAGGAATTAGATGATTTCTAAGAAAATGTCCAATTCTAATATCCTATAGTTTTAATCCTAACTTTACTAATTGGATCTCTCTTCTCTTTCCTATCTAAATCTGCTTTTTAACCATGAGCAGTCTCAATTTCCTCCATGTGAAATATCACATAAATACAGGGAGTTGTGTGAAGGCATCAATGAGTGCCAACAATAAAATAGCATTAAAAAAAGCACCTATTTCTAAAAGGTAGTAAGTACCATGTACATTTAAGTAATATCATAATAGATTGTATCATCAGTTGGAAAACCTAACTTAAATGTATTTTTAAAATAATGTTCAAAGAAATCAAAGAATTTAGCAGGTGTCCCATGAGATGAAACCTGAGCTGGGTTAGTGGGAGAATTCTAATATCTATCTCAAACTAAACAAGATCTCTGAACCCAACTTTATAATCTTTGTTTACTCTCACCTACTCTTAACTTTTTCTGAGATAAAATTTCAAGCCAAATAAAATCCAAGTTGCCAAGCAAGCTCAACTTTTCATCTCTAATTTGTGTTACTTTTAATAACGGGTTGGAGAGTTTCTGAGACTTTCCCCAGCTGAGACCTCATATTGTGAGGTGACACTATCTCCTTTTATGGTCTGTACTCTTTTCTGATCCATGATGTCATGTGGAGCATCATGACGGATAGAAGCTGACACGCTCTGTCATGGAGCCAGATGCACCAGCTGGGAAGCCTATTGAGCAACAAGATTCGGCAAGGGGCAACTTGGAGATTAAAAACTTGCCTTTTTTTTTTTTCTTTTTCCTGAGGACCAATTGACTTGAATACAGAGAACCTTTTTAAACCCAAGTCAATTAAATGTTTTAGAACTGAGTCTATGTCCGCTTTTGAATATAACAAGATTCTAGGACAACCCTACATATATACCTTCTGCTGGTTCCTTTTAAGACAAAAGTTAAAAGTTACTTTTCTTCTCTCTTAATATTAAAACAAACAAACAAAACTATTAACTGGTATATTCTTAATCCAACTGGTGTATTGGACTGGTATATTCTTAATCCAACTATATCGGATTATCTGATTTTAGCAAGTTTCTTAAAACAGAGTACAAATATTTTCTTTCCACTGAATTCCAGTTGAATATTTTAAGGGAAATGGTGATTTTTCTCACTGACTTATGGAGTAACTTGTATTTTGTGGGGGGGGGATGAGGGCAAGAGGTTCTCACATAGCTACCAGCCTTGGCTCACTTCTTTTAGGGAGTACCTGGTAATGTTGCCATGGGAAAAACTCTGCCTATGGATAAAGCTGCCATGACTAAATTTCTATCATGCTGACATTATTAAGATATGCTTCCCTTTTAAAAAGAAAACCTTACCTTTGTCAACATTGGGAGAGTTGAGTCTGAATTTTGGCTGTTCCATCAACTCATCTGTTCCAGTAGCCCTATAATCAGCACTAAAGTAAGATTCCCCAGGTGTAAGGCTTTTGCAGGCATTAGAGTAGTACACGCTGCCCCAGCATTAAGGAGCTGAACTTCTCCACATGCTTTTTCTTATTCCTTATCATCTTCTTCCATTCAACATCTGAACTCTAAGAAGTTACTTTTTCTCTTAGCTTATCTCTCTCAATTAGAAAAAAAAAGAATTAACTTTAGGTTAATATAAATGAGTTTTGCTGATATATTATGCTTCCATAGATACTTGGACCATTCCCCTAATCATGGAAAAAAATTTCTCGTACCCTATTAAAAGGAAGATAAACTTCATTGAATGCAGTGAAGGTAGAAAATTTAATGGCTTGAGGAAAGAAAGTCCCCTAGAATTTCCATACAGAAGTACCATTCCGACCAGGATTTTATTAGAGAAGAATTTAGTCCTTGTTCTATGTATTAATTCAACCTAACCTCTACTTGTGCAAATGTTTCCCAGTTTAAAAGGTTTGGTGTTTCATAGTTTCTGAATGAGTTCTAGTCACGCTATCATTTTTGCTGTCAATAAATGTCACCAAGGTGAGAATTATTTCTTTCCTATTTCAGTTTTTAGCTTTAGCAAAAAAAACAAGAGAAATGTATGAGCTACTTCTACTCAAAGGCCTTATTCACTGAGTCTTCTGTATGTGGTTCCATGGGCAACCAGAAGTTCTGCACTGTTTTGTTCAAACTGCTCAAGTTTGAATATCTATTCATACTACTCTGAAACTGATACAGTCATAGATTTTCCAGGCCTTTCTACCCCATGTCATGAGGGAAATAATCATAACAGCTTCCTTTTCTCTTTTCTGCACTTTGTTATGTGTTTGAAGTTTGAAAAAAATACAGATCAATGGTTTTCCTTTAAAATATGACATAACTATTTCTTGCCCAGAGAGTAGATAT
The DNA here is from genome assembly GCF_963455335.1 of Martes martes. NCBI lineage: Eukaryota > Metazoa > Chordata > Mammalia > Carnivora > Mustelidae > Martes > Martes martes. Next base: position 98,317,929 of record NC_137889.1, read on the forward strand.
CATAGATTTTCCTAGGTTACTGGTTGTGATACACATGAAGTTGCCCTTAATGAGTGAATTTGAGGCCACTAACTCTTCTACTTTTTGTAGGAGTAATTCACTTCCTATCTTTACATATATCCCTGCTGACACTTCAAAATAGTGTATATGTTTCCTTTTAAGCATAGTACACAAAACCAAGGACAATAGTAGCTTTATTCACCCAGAAGCCAGTACAATATTTCAAAAGCTGAAAATAGAAGGATTTTTAAAAGATTTATTAGAAGACATGCATCATTAACTCTGGCTTTGCCAAAGGTGTTCATCAAACATGGGGACAATATTGGATATTTGTTATTATCATCATTAGAGATTTTGCATGTTGATTTTAATTCATTTTGGTGATCTGGCTAATAGCAATACTCCGACACTATTTTTGTATGCTCACACTCAAATTTGTCAATCATTATTACTAGAACATGAATTTATAGGGTACCAAGGCTTTGGTTTGGCAAATCTGAGTCATTCTTTCTGATATCAGGAATATGACATCTTTGACCTAGGTGAACACATAACCAAAGGAAAAAGTATTTTCTAATGGTAGCTTATAGTTTCCACTGTTACTACTGTCTTCACCAGCATGGCAGAATTTTAATAAACACAGTTGAAGTAAATGGCTTTTTAGCAGTTTTAATCCAGACAGGCCAGGAGAGTTCACAGGCACCATTGAACTCAGGAGAAAGTGAATCATTTTCTCTTCTTTGAAATAAAATCACAAAGTATGAAATACAGAGTTTAAGAGTACAAACTTTGAAGTCAGCTAGGCTGCCAGTTATTAACTGTCATTTAACTTCCATGATCCTCAATTTTCCTCTCTCTAGTGGGGATAACAAAGGGTAGGTAGAGATGACTCATATAACATAAACTGGCACATAATAAATTCTCAATAAACTATTGATCCTAAGCACTATTTTCTTAACATTTGCCAAGAGCATAGAAGAGTTCCTCCAAGTACAACTGAAATTGGGTAATAGTTCTAGACTCTTAGCCTAAAACTAATTATTCAATAGCACAATAACAAATGGACATTCAAAGCATGCCTTTAACCTTTTGGTCTTTTTTTACAGAAGTAAAAAGCAGCATTTTAAGCTTCCCTTTTACCCATTTCCTGCACCTGGGCTGAGCTTCACTTCAGGTGTGGTTACTGAACAGTGGCCAAATTGAGACTGTCCAGTGATTTTACAGCATCCTCTACTTCTTACAAATAATGGTGTTTATGTCAAGCAGGAAGATCCTGTACCAATTCCAAATGAAGATTCCTACCACATGGAAGAGGGCAGAGATCATAACAACGCCAACCCCTAGAAGTAGGAACCCACAGAATCAGCTCACCGCATCTTCATGGGTTCAGAGTAACTCAACAATGTACTGGTTGAAACAAGCCTTTACTCACAGAAAGAAGAGAGATGCAGCAAAATCAGCATTGTAGTATGTTCTGCCTCCCATGTCTAGCAAGCCCCTTCTAAGAGCCAACACAGGGCAGCAGACAGCAACATCCTTCCTGTGCTGCAGGTGAAGACCCCTTTATCTTGGAGGGGGAGGCAAATTTACTGGTGGAGCTGCCCAAGTGTCATAAGACACAATATGTAAGCAATACAAGGAAGTTCACTGTGTACCCAGAACATGGGGAAGTTTCCTCCTAATAACACAGAAGAATCCAGGGGCCAAGTGACAATTTAGCACCCATCTTCCCTATAGGAGAATGGTCCAAGCCCAGGACAGACTGAGACATCTCAGAGAGGGGTAGCAGGTTGAGCAATGCCTGCTTAGTCAACAGTTTGTTGTTTGTGGTTTGTTGTTGTTTGTTTTTAACAAAAATGTTGATGGAAAGACGGGAGTTCTGTGACTTAGCAGTGAAAGCCCTTGTATTAAATTACCAGGCCTTTGAACTAATATGTCTCCTAAATGGGCAATTCCTATCATCAAATTTTATTTTCTTTCTTTACGATTGTATTTCACCCATCACTAATTTTCTATTTCTCTTGGTTCTCATTAACTGCTTTCTTTATATCTTTTTGTTTATCAGTCCTTTGAGGAAATGTGCTCTGCAACGTGTTTTAAACAGTAACAAGTTCATATTTATTTATTCACCACAGAGTCATTAAAAAAGCATCTAGTATGTGCAAAAAATGTGCTAAGGATAGACAAGTACACAAGGATAAACAAGATAAATTTACTGTCCTCAAAGATCTCACATTTAGTAGAAAAAATAAAAATAGTACTCACAGCAAAGAATAACATAAGGCACATTGTGATTAGTTTCATCAAGTTACCACCTCATTGGCTTATGATGACTGATTTCACAGTGTCCAATCTTGCATTGCTTTATTTGTATACCTCATCCTGGAGTCATATGAATCTTAAAAACACACACACACACACACACACACAAAACAGATCATTGCTTTACCTCAGAATCCTTCAATGACTGCCTTTTGTTGTCAAGGAAAACTTCAAACTCCATAGGTTGACATTCAGTGCTTTTCATGATTCAGTCTTGATTTAGATCTCAATCTCCCATCTTGTCCTTATCTCTCCCAACCCCGCCCACTTTCTGTTTACTTATCTCTACCAGAGAAACAGGGTGCTTGGGGTCATTCTATCCTTAGCACCTGCCAGTACCTGCATCATTGAAGCCATATTCAACTGATATATATTTTCATTGAAGGGAAAAATTATGTGTCTTTTCATATTGAATTTAAAGTATTCATACCTATATATCCAAGAGGTAACTGGAAATACTGGATTAATGCTTGATATGGAAACTGGGGCCCATCATGTAGAGTTATCAGCAGACCCTTTAAAGCAGAGCAATAAACAGGAAACCAAAAGAGTTTAAACAGAGCTAGACATCGAGTTAAACACCCACACATTTCTTCGTTCTAGAACTTGAAAAAGACTCTCATGCACTATGGTGAATCATCAAGAAGACAGTATAATCTGTAGTATTTTCTGCATTTATTGGCAAAAGAGCATTTTTCTCACTGACCATCATTGCCTTATAAACATTTTGAAAGAGAGAGAGAGGGAAAGGAAACAAGAAGTGACCAGAAAGGCAGAAAGAGAACCAATAAAATATAAATAAAATAAAAATAAAAGGATCAGTTTTAAGAATAAAGTGTGCTTAATAAATTGAGTGATGTTGGAAGACCAAGAAGGATTTGTCTGGCATAAGGATGTCCAACAATATAAATGTAACAAAATAATTACAAGATGGGGTAGAGTTGAAGAAAACGAGAAAAGATTGTGAGTAAGAGATGCAAGCACAAAACGACAGAGTCTCACAGAGGGCAGAAGTGAGCCTCAAATACAGCCATCCTGAATTTTCCTAATGATATTAATGAGGAGCAGCCAACAGTTTCAACTTCCAGCTCCATGAACCATACCAAACTGGGCCAAGAACTTTGCAGTCTTAATTCATGCGGGGCATATAGGCATAGCCCAAAATAGAATTTGGATGGTGGTTGTGCCTGTTGGAATCATATAATTAATGGACTGTAGTCCCCAAATTGAGCTTATTTATTTATTTTTGACAGCCTAATTCATTAGAACAGGCACATTGACTGTTTAACATTCCAGAATCATTTGCTAAGGGACAAATAACAAATCTGACCCCAGAGAGAGACTGCTGACTGCCAGTATACCGGTGCTTATTTTATATTCGCTATCCACACACCCCACTTCTATTCCATTGTATCTGTCATTTTTCTGTTTTACTTGACTTTTTCCCTTTAGAATCAGGCTTTCGGTGAGTTTCATTTTCTGCTTATTTTCCACCTTCTTTTTTTTCTCCTTTCTCTCTGACCAACAAATGCTATGTAGCAGACAGACTCATTCATCTCTAGAACCTTATCTAGGGGAGCATATGTTTCTTTTCTTTGAGGTCAGATTAACTATTCCTTATATGTAACAAAGAAGAAATATGCATTGGCAGCAAATTCAGCTATGGTAAACCATCGTTTCTGTCCACTATGTTAAGCCAATTTAACATGCTTAAACATGCCTTTTGTCATCGACAACAAAAGCAAAAGGCAGCTGAACTCTGGTTAATAAATCATTTTCTGAGGCAGAAAGACTGTTTGGGAAATATGATGCCAGACATATAAGACTATTCTCTAAAGACTTTTAGCCAAGAGTTCACCCAATTTTCTTATGATTAAAACTGTTTTAACAAAAGACATTTGAAAGAACATGAGGAGTAACTAAATTTAAAAGCCAACTCACTAAATAGTTGAGGCAGACTTTCTATTTGTAGAAGAGTTTATTGAATAAATTATTACTCCATAGTGTAGAGTTATGGGAATATACTACAGAGGTATTTCGTGAGGATATGAATTCCAAGAAATGTTAACTTGCATATTTCTAAAAAAAATTGCAAGACTTCAAGCTTTCCCTCTTTGAGCTTGCATTTTTACTAGGTTAAATAAAATGTATTCATTCTATTTCACATATTAACAGAGTATATAGTAATAAGGTGAATTGGTGGCAGTAAGGTGGCCCGAGCCCTCACCAAGGAGACGTTTGTGGCCACTGCCTCCCAGCTCTAAGAGCCCATTGTAAAGCACGTACCATAAAAAAAAAAAAGTACCACAATGCGCGCACACACACACACACACACACACACACAAAAGATGCAAACTTCCGAGGAATGCATATTCACCAGAAATGGCCATCTATTATTTGATCACACACACACAAAGATATTGTATGACTATTTAACAAGCAAAAACTTGCCAAATATCAGGTTTTGTAATTATCACTGCCAAATATTTGAGATGATAGCATAAACAGAACTAACTACTCATGCTCCTGTATTTTTATTATACTATTAAAAAAATTGTGTGGTATTATATATTCCTTCATGTTAGATAGTACATGTTTTCATTTTACATAGGACATTTTCTGGTCAGATGATACATTTAGAAATACATCTTCAGGTGATCTGGGATGAATTTTTCTGGCCCAGTTTTCATCTTCTCCTCCCATCCAGCTGGTATATGACTTTTAGAGATTGGTCATGCTTCCAAACTGAGCAAACTCAGAGCAAAGGGGAGTAAAAGCTTTTGAACACACAGGTGCCATTGTGTGCAGAATCCCCTGTTGCCATGCTGGCTGATGAATGTAGGGGAGTGACAAGCAACTCTGGCCAGATAATACAGTAATCTCCCATCTCTGAAAATGACATTGTTTCCCAATAGATAACTAACATAGCAAAATACCATCATCCATATGGACACAGGGTAAAACTGGGTTGAATGGCTTTTAAGGTGATACAGCAAGCTGTGCTTTGAAAAGAACCATGTTGAGACAAGTAGCAAATCTCTAACTAGTGTATCACTTGCTACTGTCTTTCTAACGACATGCTATACTTGTATAAATGCTTCAGCCTAAATAATTAGGTCCTCAAGTTAGCTAAATGCCTTCATAATAACCGTGACCTTTTTGTACCAGTTACTTGCAGAATGCCAAACATTCATTATCTGTCCTTTGTATGAGAACACTGAGAGGATAGAGCAAATTACTTAGCATGCCCTTTTAATTGTATGTTTATTAGATTTATGTAATGGAAAGAGCCCTCCTATGAGACAACTTTGAAGTTTAAGGCTAGTTCTACTCCATACAATTAATCCCCACCCCACTATCTTTGTAAACATATAATGTTTATTGAACACATACTATTCTACAAGCATTATTCTAAATGCATTATTCATTTAATGTTCACAATGAACTCATGAAATATTATTATTATCACCATCTTACAGATGGAGAAAACTGGGAGAAAAATGTTGTTTACCAGATATTGTGCAGTGGAAAAGAGACACACACAAGACTTGCACCCTGATATTCTTGGTGTTCTTAACCATTTTAATGTATTGCCTCTCTTAAAACCTTGCAATAGCTCACTTCTTAGGATTTTTATTGCAAAAATTGTTGTAAGTAATGTTGTTGAAGAGTTTTGTCTTGTGAAAAGTACCATGAAAATGGGAGTGATTTATTCATTCATTCGTCCCTCTTTCATTGACTGCTTCATTCTGCTAAATAATGACAGACTCAAAGTCCATGAAATGCTTTATTGTTTCTTTTTTTAATGGGTGGAATACAACTTTCTTTTTTTTTTAATTTAAATTCAATTATCCAACATACCATACATCATTAGTTCTTGTGTAGTGTTTGTGCTATATTGTTTCAGAAGCTAGACTGACTTCCTACTTCCTATCTAGTAACAAAGGGTCAGTAACATTGATTGCAACCTATTCATTTTTAAATGACTCTTTGCTAATCCAAAAGTAGTTTTACATTTGTCAGCTCTCTTCTGATAATTTTATGCTTCAAATATGTATCAATAAGATGCTCACTTTAAATTGTGCTTTAATTTAAAAGCACCTGCCTCAGTTTCTCCCAACTTCCTCATAAAGCTTGGAAAAGCAACTTCCTTCATTAATGTAAATACCCTAAAGAAAATAATTGCAACTTAATGTCAACTGCATGTGATATCCTGTGTAAGTAAGTGTAGTTTACTCCAGGAATGCACAGATGGTTTAATATCAGAATATAGAGCAGTGCAATTAATCACATTATTAAGTTTGTTTTTAAAGTAATATAGTAGTATTCATAGGCAGTAGAAAGGCAGTTTTCAAGCCTTTACCATTTATTCCTGCTCCACACAGCAGCCAGATACACCCTTTTAAAACATAAAGCTTATTATAGTATTCCCTTATTCAAAATTCTCCAATGGCTTTACACACTGTGGACAAATTTCAAAGTTCTTACGTGTCCTGGAAGGTTTTATATAATCTGGCCCTAAATCATCCCCCTGATTTCATCTCTTAGCCACTTTTCATCTTACTCTTTTCCATCTGCTTCTAAGAACCAATACACATACACCCATCTCAGAACCTTTATAATCAATTTTTCTGCTGAAAACACTTTTCATTAAATTTTCATGTCATTTTGCTTCCTCGCTCACTTCATTCAAATTTTGCTCAAGTAACACTCTTAAGGCAAACCTCTCTGTGGGAAATGGTTTTCTTTCTTTGTCCCCATATCAAGGTACTTCCAATCTTGTTTTATTTTCTTATTTTATTTACTTATTTCTTATTTTATTTTCTTATTATTTTCTTATTTCTTATTTTTTTTATTTTCTTATTTCTTTATAACATGTACCCGTGGGAAATCATACTCTATGTATTATTTATCGGTCTGCCTCAGTAGAACAGTGTATGGCATATGCTAGATGTCCAATAAATGTTAGCTGAACGAAGTGGTGAATTCAAACTCCATATGCCCATAATGAATATAACAATGTGTTCTTATCATCATCAAGAACAACTGATGCAAATCAACAGCTTGCATCATATTTAAAACAAAATTTCATTCACATGTAAAACACTATATAGCATACATGACTTTATGTTGAAGAAGAAAAAGACCAAAATACATATTTATAGAAGAAAAGACTTGTAGAAATTACACCTACAGTGGAATTCCTAAAATGGACTGCTCTAAGAAGCAGAGCAGTCCAGGGTTTTTTGTTTATTTTTATTAATTTTTTTGTATGTGTGTTTTCTATAGTACTTACAATGAACTCCTGTTTGTTTTCTGTATCTATGTGGTTGGTGGTATGGCATATCTGTGTGACAGAGACTCACTGGACTTGATGGTTAGTGCAGAGATATGCTGTACACTTGATTAGTGTTATGAATTTTTGTGCCCACTTCTCAAATACATTGAAACCCTAACTCTTAGTGAGGCTGTATTTGGAGATGGGCCTTCTAAAGGAAGGAAGTAGTTAAGGTTAAATGAGGTCACAAGGGTGGGACCCTGATCCAACTGGATTAGTGTTCTCATAAGAAGAGATACTAAAGAACTCACTCTGTCTTCTCACACATGTGTCAAAGAAATTGCATGGTAATATGGTGACACCTTACAAGCCAGAAGAAGAGGACTTACAATGAAACCTGCCTTGCTAGCACCTTGATCTTAGACTTCTACTCTTCAAACTGTGAGAAAATAAATTTCTTTTGTTTAAGTCACCCAGTCTACGGTACCTTGTTATGGTAACCTGAGCAGACTAAGACAGTTGGTAAAATAAACAGAAGCAGCAATCAAATCATGATCAAATTGTTCACTGTCAAGTTATGTATTGAACCTAAGGACAAGAGCCATATAAACCTTTAAACGTTCTATAATGTTTAAATTCAAAAAATGCAAGTAAGCTTTACATTAACTCAGCTGCTACAAAATAAGTACATGTATTTGTATACTACAAGATTTCTTATGGGTAAATAATAAAAAAGTATGTTTTAAGAGAAACAAATCAGCATTTGATGGATACATACAACTCCTCTGGACCCAGTCACTTCAAAAATCCATTCAAAAGAAATGTTAAAATATTGTTGCTTAAAGACATTCAATGCTTAAAGATACAGTGACAGTAGCTAAATAAAGTAATAACTTAAGGTATATTCTTACAGTGGAAGTATACAAATAATAAATATCACATTTTAAAGAGTAATCATATAAAAATCACTCACAACATAAAACTAAGTGAAAATAACAACATGAAAAACAATATGTTACATGATTTAATTTTCCAAAATAAATTCTATACTGTAGAAATAGATTCAAAAGAAACAGCACAGTAGTAATCCTTTAGGTGAAGGATGTGTTAATAATTTATATGATTCTTCTCTTCTGTATACTTTTTATAATTTCAAAAACTCCTGCAATTAGTATCGTCAGACAAAACAGCTATAAATTTAGTTTTTTTGAAGGACAACCTTGCTTATTATAAACCTGAATACTTTTGAGACTTATCAAAGACTTGAGATTTTGTAAGTGAAAATGACACGTAAAAAGAAGAATATATAGGGAATATCAATGTTACTATATTTGGGAAGCACAGAGGTAATACCAAAAGATAAAAGGGGAAAAGGTGATACATTTCACTATTCAAAAAAATGCACCATTTTCGTTTTCCATAAGAACCTAGAAATTATCTTTAATCCCCTTCCACCAATTTAGGACCAATTTTAACCCCCAATTATTTATCAAAGCGAACTTTTCCCCCATCTTTAGTTTCCTTCCCACCTACATTCCCCTTCTTCTAACACGGCTTCTTTGCTGAAGTCAGAATCATTTTTTGAAAAACATGATTTTATCTCCACCACCACCTCTAGTCTCAAACTTTCAGTGGTTTTCCAATGATGTGAAACACAAACAAGCCTTCTTCTGAACCTGCATGATCAAAACCTTCTTCTTCCCAATCCAATCATAGTGACCTGTTTCAATGGCTCAGAAAACAACACACCCTCCAACCACAGAGATTTGAAAATACTCTTGTTCACTTGAATTCTTCCAATTCTGGTTCAAGGGTTACTTCACCAAAGCTTTCTATGGCTGATCAGTAGTAGGTTGTTTTCCCACACTAGAAGCACTTATAGCTTATAGGTCTTTCTTTCAGGACTGTTAGTTTGTAACAATGCATTTGTTTTGATAACTACATTATAATTAAGTTTCTTCTCTCATCTCTAAGCTCCATGAAGTTGAGGACATTACCTGTTTTCACTTACTATGTTACTCTTCCCACCTCAAGCCCAGCAAAATGTCTAGCATATAGTAGAGATTAATAAATATTTATTGAATAAATATTTTCAGAATATTTTAAAAATCTGCAAATCAAGAATAGAAACATTAAAATATTCATTGGATAAGAGAGAAAAGACATAAAATAAGAAGCAAAATTAACTGATATATGTATAAAAATGTAGCCCTTCAGATCAGACTTATAAAAGATATAACATAACTGAAAAAATTTTTAAAAACTTTACTTAACATCTTAATGTCAACAGTGGCATCGTCAGATAACACTGTTGTAGATCTTTTTATTTTCTTTGATTTTTTATTTGCTTTGATTTTTAATGTTTTCATATGATTATAAGCACCCATTAATGTTGTATTATTTTATTTATTTATTTTAGAGAGAGAACATGTTCAAGTAAGCAGGGTGAGGGGCAGAGGGAAAGGGAGAGAAATCCTCAAGTAGACTCCATGATTAGCACTGAGCCCAGTGCAGGGCTCTATCCCAGGACCCAGAGCTTATGACCTGAGCAAGAATCAAGAGTCAGCCACTTAGCTGACTGAGCCATCCAGGTGCCCCGGTGTTATATTATTTTAAAAGAAACAGTTACTTTTGACTGTAGGTTAAATAAAATGATTTAAACTAACTTTATAAGGATATTAATCATCTCACATAAGAAGCAGCTTAGAAGTCGGTAAGGTTCCTAGGCTGATATTTTCTGTAGCTCAGTGCTATTATCAAGAACACAAGTAAAAACTTGTGTTATCCTCTCTGTTATCCTTTAATCTGTCAACTTATCCTTGATTTGGGCTTTCCAATGTCCTGTTTGTTGATATATGAAGTGAATGATCTTGTGAAAGAGCTGAAGAAACCTCTCCCCCCAGTCATGGACCATAATTGGGCAGACTTAGTTCCTTATGCCCAATTCTGAATGAGTAATGTCACCAGGGCAATGCCAATGCCTAAAGTAACAGGGCAATGTCACTAATGTCAGTGCCATTAGATGAATCATGTTCTGGTGTCCAGATCAGTTTTCTCTCAGTCATATGGTGGAGAAGTGAATACATGAACAAAAATAGAATGTTGTAATGGAAAAGAAAGAGGTGAAAGATAGGTGCTAGAGAGGCAACTGAAACTGTATCTCTCCCTTTATCAACACATATTAGAATTCATAAAAAGAAAAAAAAGACAGAAAGATTGATGAGAGGAAGAGAAAGAAAGAAAAAATGAAAGAAAGAAAGAAAGAAAGAAGGGAAGGGAAAAGGAAGGAAAGAAAGTAAAATATGGTAAAATATTTAATCAGGCAGAGTAATGAGTGCCTTATACATATTTGACTTCATAATTTACATATTAAAACACAAATTTTATCCCCATCTAATGGTAAATATCAACCTTATGTCTTAGATTAACAAATTCATTCTGGGTAAACAATAAAAATAATATTTTCAAGTATACAGATCTTCTCTGTATGCTACACATTTAATTCAGCCTATATATCTATGCAAATCTACAGAAATATTAAAGTGGAATATTGAAATGAGCATCCATTTGGTTCAACAACGTGGTACAAATAAACTAATTAAATGGACAAACCTACTTTCACAGCTGTACATGATAAAATTGACACTTCTGCAAACATTATAAGCTTGTGTCCACTTGTCCCTAATTTACAAAGGACAGATATCTGACTTTACAAAATTAATAAAATAGACAAATGGTAGTATTTACAGTGCATTCACAGTGCAGCTACACACTAAAACCTCAGGAATTAATCCTGCAGAGAACACCAGAAGTCCAGTGTACTTCAGTATTCTAGTGTACTACACAGTTATAGATTTCTTCTATACTTAATAATATTGAGTCCTAAAAAAAAATTAAAAAATTTTTAAAAATTAAAAAAAATATATTGAGTCCTGAACATATAAATTGTGTTGAAAGACATGCACAAAAATATCTATTTTTATAACATTTGCACAGTTGTTTGTAGATTATTTGTGCAATGTAATAGCTCCAAATTCTTTCTGTCACTGAGAAACTTGACTATTAATATGAATAGTTGTCACCTTTTCCACTTGTATATTTGGATCAAGTGAAGGAGTACTATTATCAAAGACAGCTTTGATTCTAGCAAGATCATTGCATCTTGGGTCTTCTTACAACTCATGTGAAAGAAAAAAAGCAAATATTAATTTTGCCCCTGTCCTCAGGAGTTTCTCCCTGTAAGCTCAGATTTTCACCAGATTTCTCAAGGAGACTATTACAGCGGTCCTCTACATTTATTTTTTTTTTAAGATTTTATTTATTTATTTGACAGAGATCACAAGTAGGCAGAGAGGCAGGCAGAGAGAGTGAGAGGGAAGCAGGCTCCCTGCCGAGCAGAGAGCCAGATGCGGGACTCGATCCCAGGACCCTGAGATCATGACCTGAGCGGAAGGCAGCGGCTTAAACCATTGAGCCACCCAGGCGCCCCGGTCCTCTACATTTAGATCCAACCTCAAAGCATCTAACTCTCTAAGTCTTTCAAGCAACAGATATATTCTGACTCTGTTTCCACTTCATACTTTAGCATTAAGTAGGGAAAAAAAAGAGTGAATGCTTTCATTTATGAGGGCACCTCATGCAAAGGAATTTTACTTCTTTAGGTATCACTAAAGGGTGCTGTTTCCTTGTTCACTCTAATCAGATTATAAGGGTAGTGAGCCATTCCACAGTGCCTCTTCTTATACTTACTTACTTACATGAAGGGCTTCTCTCAACTTGGTTGCATAAGGAATGAAACAACAACAAATTTAAGGATTGGTCTGTTATTTTGCAATGAACTGATTTTCATCTTATGTCCCAAAGATATGAATATATACAGAAAACTACAATTATTATATCTATACTCTCCACATAATTTTAATAAATCTAGACAAGAAAATAGAATAAATAGGCCCTGTCAAGTTCTAGGAAATCACCTCAATATATAGTAATAAATATTTTCAGAAATATTCTAGTTAAAGGAATTAATATAGTATACAACGTATCTTTAGGCATAAAGTTAATCTCAGTGAACTAACTACATTTCTTTCCCTCATACAGTTTCAGGTCTTTTCCAATAGTTCCTGTTGTCCTTATGGAGTCATAAGGCAAAAAACATTATTCAAAAACACAATTAAGAATAGAAATGTGAAATGAATAGAGCCAAACAATATTAATGGATGCCTAATTTAAAGTAAGCAGTATTTCTCACAAAGGAGGATTTTGTGGATCGTAACAAGGAGCTTAAGATAGATGTTCCTTTCAAGGAATTGAATAGGTACGTCACTGTGAGTAGACAAGGCAGTCATAAAAGAAGCATATGAATAGCAATGTTTGTCAGTCTTTGATTACATGCAAAATAACTGATTCCAAGTGTAGATGTTATAGAAAGTCAAAGAGAATACTATCAATGTGAGAAAAATTGGAAAGCTTTTCTTAATGAGGCAGAATTATTTAGGACTAACATCTGTGATACAGAATATAAGGTTCCTATCACCCTTTTCCCTTTGCTCCTCAGTAGCATTACACAAATTCTTAGAACACATAACCACTCAAAATAAAAGAATACATCTCCCAGCCCCTGCTTCAGCAAGATGTAGTCATGTGACTAGATTCTTGCCAATCAGATATAAAATGATGTTGAAGATTATAGAACTCCCATGAAGTTTGCTTAATAAAGACATAATTTTTCTGGAAGAGACTCCATTTTTGCCTTTTGTTTTCTCCCTCTTTGGGTCTGAAATTCAAATGTGATGATATTATGATTCTGTCATCATCTAGGAGCAGAAAGTTAGAATCAAAGGATTCTTTTGTTGGATGCCTGGTGGCTCAGTGGGGTAAGCCTCTGCCTCCGGCTCAGGTCATGATCTCAGGGTCCTGGGATGGAGTCCCGCATCTGGCTCTCTCCTCAGCAGGGAGCCTGTTTCCCCCCATGCCCCACCCCCGCCTGCCTCTCTGCCTACTTGTGATCTCTGTCAAATAAATAAATAAAATCTTTAAAAAAAAAAAAAAAGATTCTTGTGTATTGGAAGAAGTAAAGTCCCAGCTTGTTTGCATTACTGTCATTTTTTAAACTATGCAACCAAATCTAAACCAACTAATATAATAGGGAAGGCAGGTGTCCCTGCCTAGGGCACAAATAAGAAGTTTTCTTTGTATTGGCTGCCTTAAAGAACATATTAAAGAGACCATATCTGCTCTCAGGGAGTCTACCCTAAAGAAGAATAATATGCTGAGCAAAAATATTGCTTCCTTTCTTGATATCTTTTCCTAAATTGATCTTGAAGGTGCAATAACTTGTATTGACTTGGGGTTTTTTTTGAATAACAAGCTAGAGACCAATTACACGTATGTCAGTTTTGCTCTGAAGCAGAGATTACGTGGTCTTAAAGAATTTTCATCATTATGTACTTTGTCCCAAGCATGTTCCCAAAAAGTCAACAAATACTTTTGCATTGGATTTTACTTAATAAAAGATATATAGAAAATAGAGACATATAGGGAGAAAATTCACATATTCAAAACATTTGACCAATGAAATAGCAAAACATTCTTTTTGAAGATTAATAAGGCAAAGCTTATTTTAAAAACAATTAGAATAATCTCCCAGCCCCTTAGGTAGAGAATTTTAACAAACAAGAAAATTTAGTAATTCTCAGGATTAGCTTATTTTATTTTTTTAAAATTTGCTTCTTGCAATACATGTTCCTTAAATGTTTAAGAGCCAGAATTACCAAAATATATATGTGGAATATTTTACAGTATCTTCACAGTAAGCTTAAGTTCAAATACTATGCATAACTTCAACAATTGCCAAAAGTATTTTCCTGTTTTGTTTTGCCTTCATTCTGTAATATATTTATGTTATATAAATATATATAATAAGTACATGTTTACAAAATCTTCTGTGATAAAAAGGAATAAAAAATAATTGTACATTTATAAATACAAAATGAGCATGGAACATCACACACTTCACAAATGGCAGAAACACAAAGTTTAAAGGCACTGATAAAACCAGAAAAACAATATAATAAATTGGCAACATGGTTTATCTCCCTTAAGTTTTATAAATTCCTTTCTACATATCTGCAAATCATCTTGTAATCCTTTCCAAATCGTTTGCCTTCTTGCCTAGAATAAAGCTTCAGTTCAAAATTAACACAGACCCCTTGCTTAGGTTTAATTTGGATATTTTCATTCTTAAGGAGCCAGACATTTTATACAAACAGTTAAGAATGCTGTTTGGCAAACAGTTGGCAGAGGGGATCCCTCCCCCCAGAGTTTTGAGTATGAGGGTCTATCAATGTCAAATCTAATTGCTCTCAGTGTTTTCCACGATTGATGGAGTTGAAGCCAACAAGTCCGTAACATATCTCATCATTATAGCTTTCTCACTGTGGGGCTGATTGGTGCACCTGCCGGTGATGACCAAGGGCCAGTGAGATTTGTTTTTTTTGGGTTTTTTTTGTCTCTCTTCTGCTCTTACAGAGTAGAGCAACCTCCTGTCCTGAACATTGATTCACCTATCATTTAAATGAAACATGGATTCATTACAAAATTCATAAATGGGGGCGCCTGGGTGGCTCAGTGGGTTAAGCCGCTGCCTTCGGCTCAGGTCATGATCTCAGGGTCCTGGGATCGAGTCCCGCATCGGGCTCTCTGCTCAGCAGAGAGCCTGCTTCTCCCTCCACTTCTCTCTGCCTGCCTCTCTGCCTGCCTCTCTGCCTACTTGTGATCTCTCTCTGTCAAATAAATAAATGGAATCTTTAAAAAAAAAAAAAAAAAAAAAAATTCATAAATGAACCAATATAACTAATTTTAAACACAATATAGGCAAAAGAAAAACTGATCTTCTTTGTGTATGAACTGTAAGATAGGCATAGACAAACTATAAAAGGAGCATATGATTAAACAATAAGATGGGAATAACTACAAACTAAACATAAACTTTAAGACAGGCATCGACTTAGATGCAACAGCCCATCATGGAGAGGTAGTTGAAGAATACACACTGAGATAAATTACAGCTCTAATGGCTGCAGAATCCAATGGTCATCCATTACAGTCTTAGAAGTTCATGAAGATGATTTTTGCAACGTAAAATAAAAAAGGTAGTTACTAAGCTCATTCTGTGTTCCTGGTGCTAAGCTAGTTCAGATATGACAAACCCTTTGAAAGGGAAATATATGAGAGGAGCTCAATGGTGTGAATTAATGGGAATAGCTACAGAGGTCATTTACTCTTAGTAGAAAAATAATTGCCTATCAGAACAATATCTTAGAATGCTCAATAAGTCATAATATACTTAAACACAAGCACAAATATGTGTGCATGTGTCTGTATGTGTGTGTAGTGTATAGAAAACTACAAAATTAGCATTCTATGTTAAGACCTGGCAGCACATAATTAATGATATCAGAAACCTGATTTATTAGTCTCAAATATCTGCAAATATCAGGCTTTACAATAAACATAAAATAAAATAATTTAGTAGACAACCCAAAATACATTTTCAGCATACAAATTCACTTGAAAAAAATAAAATTCAGGGTGAAGTAATCTTACAATTTTTTTTTTTTTTGGCTTCCAATCTTTATTTTAACATCAACAATTAATCAGCAGAACTTATCACGGTCAATTGGCTTTCCATCCCAATGGCCATTCTATAGGATGGCCGTATGTTTCCTCTTAGAGACTGTGCCAGTTTCACTGTGGAGCAGATGGCGAGTCAACTGGGTTCAGGTGGGTAGTCTAGATAATGCCGTAGTAAGTGACATCTTCCAGCAGGAATCAATTTCATTGGACACGGGTGCCACCTTGACACATCACAAGGCTGGTTGCTTCTTTCCATCAGACCTGTTGCCACTGTCACATAAACATAGAGAATCTTGGGCAGTCATTGAGATATCTGAACAGTGCACTCCTGGAGATCTATGACAAAAACACCCAGCTTCCAGGTGAATTTTGGCCCTTTAAATCTTCAAACAGAGGAGTGTGGTTTGAGTCCACGTTCGGAAAGGATGACTGGTTTAACAGGTTAGAACGCACCTTCTCTGTAGTATCAAACATACAATCCACAACTTTTTGTCTGGTTGAAAAAAAAAAAAAAAAAACAGTGATATTATATTTCCTTTATCCCCTGCAATATAGTTGCCTAGAATAATTGAAAAACAGCAGTTTCACAGGAAAGTAATAAGAATACTAATAATGTATAAAATCCCTCATCATTGTTATATTCTTACTAAATGAAAATATCTGACACCCTATTTAGCCTAAACCCAGGTTAAATCTGGCATGATTTGTACAGCCTTAGCATGAGCTTGGAGCAGAAATCATTTCCTCTCCTTCTTTCCTGGAGCTCTGACTTCTATTTGACTTTAGCTCAGCACTTCCATTTTTATACCAGAACATGAACCCTCACTGGTATTCAATTCTCTGAATTGAAATAATGTCTCAGCTAACGAGCAGCTTCCAGTAGGGATCATGTAACTGGCAGAGCCACCGCAGAAACAACACTGTGCTCTGCCAACATTCCTATTTCCTCTGCCCTGGGTAGCTTTTTTGTTGTGCATGTTTATGAGCATGAATCTTCTTGTCTAAAGATTACAATACAAAGGAAGCAGATCTCTGCCTCTGAAATGAGGACTAAAGCTTTAGAATGCGGTGCCTTTGATAGCAAGAATTGTAGCTGGGCAATTTACATCTTAGAGCAATAGTTCCCACCTTTTTGCCAGATTGTAATCAGTTTTAAGACAGTCTCTATTTCACCAGCTGGAAGAAATATGCAGATTGCCTTTCAAAAGCATCTTTTAAAATTAGCTCCATGCCTATTTCATTATTTTTGAAGGAAATAAGCAAGAGTTTCCCTATTTTCTATGCTTCATCTTTTTGATATATCATTAAGAAATTATTGTGAATTGGGGTTTTATTATCTTCAGTCCAACTTCCCTAAGTTCATATCACAAATAGTCAACATTTTTTCAAAAAAGAACGAATCATTTTCTGTTGGCATCTTTGTCTGCGGGTTTAGCTTTAAAATTCTCCTCACATATGCCTGCTTTCCATGAGGAGCAGCCAAAATATTTTGTTCAAAGCTCAGTTCTATACAGCATTGCCTGGTGGCTAGGGCTGATGATAAGAAATGATGATAAGCAAACTTTCGGTGGGTCTGTGTCTAACCCAGGATTGCTCAGTGAACTCAGGCAATATGGGCCATGTATCTGTGGTTTGGTAATATCCCACTCAGATTTGTCTGTCTGCAGGCACAAGGCAGACAAAGTATCCACCCCCTGAAAGAAAGATGGTTATTTGGTTTATGAGTCAACTGAAATACCTCCACCTTAACTTCTACCCTCAATCAAGATTTATTTCTTTGCTCCTTTTTTTTTTTTTTTTTTTTTTTGGTCTAAGGGGAAGTTAAAAACACTGCTCAAGGCAGACAGGTACAGACACGGTATACAGACACCATGCTAGGTGCCCTGTCTACATGACCTTATTTCATTCCCACAACAACCATTTGAAGTGGGCATTATTAGCTCAGTTTTACAGTTCAGAGAGCAGAGGCCCAGGGAGTTCAGTTAACTCTTCAAAACTCATAACTTACAAGTGAGAGCCACAAGTTGAAATTTGAACCCAGGTCTACATGACTTCAGAACCCAGGCTTTTTTCCACTATCAACAATGGCAAAGCAGTTTTTCCTCTGTTTATGCCAACTCCAATCGATTGGCAGTGGTTTTCTGGAAATTTGTCCTTAGAAAGATTCTGAGGTCAAGTTAAGGCCTAACAGAAAAAGGTACTGGTGTCTGTTAGTCTCCCTGGGAAAGTTGGGGAGGCAGGAGCTTTGTCACAGGTGCTCTGTACTTGACATGAAACCGTTTGGTCTCCAGTACTAGGCCTGTTCTCTGATCTACAAGTTGGGAAACAGGTTTTTGTATGTCTTCATGTTGCCACTCAGAGTTGAAGTGACATCATGGTGGGACTGCTCTGATGTTTTCTTTGAAAACAGAAGTCTGTTGCAATGAGATGGATAGTTAAGGAACAATTTGAACATGATGCACATTTCACGTTTGCTTATGTCCAACTTCATTAGTGAGAAAACCTGCATGACAGCCAAAAACCGCACCATTCTGAACCAAGACGCATGGGAATATACAAAATGCGCACATGCGCACACGTCAAACCACATCAAATATTTACCAATTATCTCAGCTGTGTTGTGAGCCACACCTTTCCATAGCTGGCCCTACACCTCTCTGGCAGATTTCAAAGTCCTCTCGCTTCACCACAGCACTAGCCCTCAGGCTATGATTCTGAGGCCCCCTCCCAAGTAAACTTCATGGTTTCTGTCAAAGTAAAGTTTCATACTGAAATTTATCTATTTTCTAACTACTTAGAAAGTGTACAACTATGTTACCATTTTTATCCACTTTGCATCTTTTTCTAATTTGTCATTGAAGTGTTTAAGTGTTTGTACCTCTATCCCCATTTTTCCCCTAAGTTTGTCATCTTGATTGTATGTGGCAGGTTGGCTAAACCACTCTACGACATTGCTGCCTTGGCAACCGTTTTATGTGTCTGAGTGGCCTGTGGGGGCGTTGAACTGACACCAGCCCCTCCTGCAAGCTCATGTCCTAGGTAACAGCCCACAAGGTCTCAATCTCTCTCTCTCTCTCTCTCTCTCTCTCACACACACACACACACACGTAAGTTTTTAATATAACTTTTCCAGTTGCCCCTGTGATAAGCACTCTCCCCACCTCTTCCAGGACCTTCCTCTTGTGCACCCCTTAGATAAGATCCTATCAAAATTTACTAAAACCCCACTCTTTTTGCTTTGAATTGACCAATCTGGCCTTAGCCCAGAATCCCAAAGCCTTCTGCCCGCAGACCCGGTAAAGGCATGTGCATGTGCCCCAGATCCTGCCACTCTCTCTGCCTGCACCCTGTCTTGACTTCCCCAAGTGGCCTCTCAAGGTGTGCTGTGAAACCTCCTCTCGGACCTGTGAATAATCGACTTCTCAATTCCAGCTCCTCTGTGCTCTTTTGTTGAACCACAGCTCACCCCTGATACCTCTGGGCACTTCTTAACAAAAGTTATTTTAACAAAGTCACAACAGAGTGAATTGGTAGAGTGATTTTTAGGAACACAGATGTCTCATTATAGCAGCACTGACTGTATCTGAAATAGTCAGATTAGACTTTGATAAACAGGCATTAAAAAAAATACACCTGGGAAGAACCTAATTGATTCAGTGGCAAACTAGAGGTAGGGCTGCAGGAACACTCACCCCTGCGGACAGTCAACGCAGGGATGCAAATCGCTCTGCTTTTTCTTATCATCATGCTCCAGTAATCCTAAACGATGTTAGTGGTAAATTACTCCTCTATGAAAAGAACTTTTGATGGTCTAAAATTTAAACAATGCAGCAGTTACTGTTGCATTTCAATAATGTACAAAGAAGTTTAACAGTAGCACATTTTTATGACATAAACTTTAATGAATATTGTTTTCTACATTAAAGTTATTTCTGGCAACTTCCAATATGCAATTGGTCTGGACCCATGTGGGCTCAACTATAGAAATTGATGTCAAGAATAAATTCAGAGCAGTGCAGAATTTTTCAAGCTCGGTTTTGGGGCAGTTTTTTTCTCTAACACCTGTGAAAAACCCTGTGTTTAATAAATTAGATTAGGAATAACAATATTCTTGTGTTTAATTTCTTAGAAATACATGAATAGAACACAATGATTATAAAGACCAAGAGAACAAAAAACAAAAAAATGAAAAAACTGGAACTTCGATTCCTTCAATTCTGTCAGCCCATGTGAGTATTTGGAGGGGTGTGTGTGTGTGTGTGTGTGTGTGTGTGTTTAAAATGTAAAAGTGAAACAGAGGGCAAACCAGAAGACATAATACTTTTGATTAGCATGTTAGGCAAAATAATGATCCCCACCCACCTAAACTGTCCCTGAATCCATGAATATGTTGCCTTACTCAGTAGAAAGGAATTGCAGAGGTAACAAAATTAAGAATGCTGGGATGGTAAGATCATGGTGGGCGATCATGGTGGCCTCAATGTGATCACAACAGTCAGTGTAAGTGAAAGAGGGAGGCAGGAGAGTGAGAAGAGATGGACTGATGTGACTGTTGGATTGAAGAAGGAAGAGAGGCAACCTTTAGAAACAGGAAAAGATAAGAAGAGAGTCCCCTCTTGAGCCTCCGAAAGGAACATAGTCCTTGCCAACAGCTTGATTTTAGTCCCACAAGACCCATTTCTATACCTCTGGCCTGCAGAATTGTAAGCCGTAAACTTGCACTGTTTTAACTCTCTGAGTTTGTGGTACTTTGTTACAGTAGCTATGGGAGACTAATGCAATTGGTTAAGAACAATTTCAGTGCACATGTAAAACAATATTTTAGATTTACTTATTTATTTTAGAGAGAGAGAGCAGGGGGTAGGAACAGAGGGAGAGGGAGAGAGAGAATCTCAAGCAGACTCCCCGCTGATCACAGATTCCCAACATGGGACTGGATCCCACAACCCTGAGCTCATGACCTGAGCAGAAACCAAGAGTTGGGGACGAAACTGACTGAGCCACCCAGGCACCCCATGTGAAATATTTTAATAAATTTTAGTAGCCTTAAAATTGAAAGTAATTCTCTGTTTAAATAGTTTAATTAATAAAGAATAATCAACAAAGTCACGATTATTATTAGTTATTGCATAATTATTACTCAAAATAATTTTGTCACAGATAAGAGGGGGATGTTACCAAAAAAAAAAAAGATGTCACATAGGCCTGGTACATCTCAGCATCAGTGCTAGCGTTCACGGATTCTGTTGGCTCTTCCTCATCCCATCACATTTATGTGGTGCCTGGTCTGATTTAATTTCAACCTTTATAACCCTAACTGACTGGCTAAACAGTTGTTTAAAAATTTGTATCAACGTGTTTATACATCAGAAAAAAGGGCAATTGCTTCGATGACATGAATAGTCACTGTTATTTTTTTGAGGGCAGAGACCACACTTTATTCATCCTTCCTCCCAGCATCTAACACAGTGTCTAGCATATAAAAGAACAATCAAGTGTTGACTAATAAATGAACAATACAAAGAGAAGGTCTGTATTTTGAATGTCCCTACTTCTCAGATATCTCCTCAGATATGATTCCTACCTATTAATATTCTGCTTCAAAGCCACATGTTTACCAGAATTTTATGAGGTGCCCTCTGCCCAGAACTAAGTTGTTTTCTTCCCTAAATTCTCACAGCCTGTTTATACCACTGTGGAGCTCTTGTCATGGCCTGCCACACAGTAAAAATAATTATATATTATTTTCTTTCCTCTGCTAAGTTACAAGCTTTTCATAGTTAAGGATATAGAGTATATATATAACTGTGGTCACCGGAGAACTTATAGAATAATTTTCATATGTTACATGATCATAAATCATTGTTCAATTTACGTTGAAGACACCGGCTCATCATTACCTATTTCATTTCTATCAATCCATGGTTGTAAAGGTATGAGAATGTCAAACATCTTTACATACACTTTAAAACCTGTACATGTAAGATCATACCTTTACTTCATTACCTTTTACTTTTTTTTATACTATAATGCATCAAATGAAGAAATTTCCTGCAGGAAACTGATTCTTTGAGATTTCAATATATATTACATGCCCTTGTTCGTGACCCTGGCTATAAAAGAGTTATTTTTTCCTTCCCTTATCAAAACTGAACAGCTTAAATGAGTCCCTTTGATGTAAATGCATTTTCATACATTTTCAAAACATTTTCCTTCCTCCTTTTTAATTCTCTTTATCCTCACCTTACCCCTGCGCACATTCTATTACTGCATGTCATATCCTTATTTTCTCCAGCTAAGTGACCTATTGAGATATATGGGGACTAAATGGTAATGACTTTAATAAAAGATTTGATATGAAACTGCGTTTGCACTTTAAGAGTATGTCTCCCACAGCCCTTCCTGGACACTAAAATAATCTGGGCATCAACCTTATGTCCCCATGTACAAAGAAGGCAGACAGCTGGAATTCCAGACAAATTGTCTGCATCATCCGCCCCCTGCTTTCAAGACACTCCAAGCTCAGAGCCAGCGACACTGCTATCTCTGGTGCCACTAACATAATTACACCAAAAGGCCCCAGGGACTCAGCTTTTCCAGAGGCTGATGCAGAAACATCAACAGAACAACTGTCACAAAGAATGGTATCCAGCTCGACTCCCTAACATTTCTATCTCAAATAATCCATGTGGCAAGATCTTGGATTAAACAAGACCAGAATGTTTCACTCATAAGTGCTAAGCTTTTAGGGAACAGTAAAGGAGTCTTTAAAGCTAACATGAAAAGAATATATGAGAAAAATGGATTTGACTGGAGGATACAGATGAGAAGAAAAAGTTTTCTCTAAGATGAAGCTACTCTCTGAAGAAAGAAAATTAGTCTCAATGAATCACAGAGAACAGATCACTAACAAATATAAAACCTAAACATTGTATCTTGTCACAAAATGTGTTCTAAAGGGGTGCCCAGGTGGTTCAGTGGGTTAAGCCTCTGCCTTCGGCTCAGGCCATGATCTCAGGGTCCTGGGATTGAGCCCCGCATCGGGCTCTCTGCTCAGAGGGAGCCTGCTTCCCACTCTCCCTCTGCCTGCCTCTCTGCCTATTTGTAATCTCTCTCTGTCAAATAAATAAATAAAATCTTAAAAATAAAAATACATAAAAAATTAAATTTTAAAAATGTATTACACCCAGTGGTTAAGGGTATGGTATTACAGACTGTAAGGATTCACATATTTCAGATGGCATTTTTAGATTTTCTAACAAAACATGAGAAATAAGATATGGTGAGACTTGAATTGTCTAGACAGAAAACACCCCATATCTCTCTCCAGTGATCAGAGTACTAAAGGAAGGAGTAAGTTTTAGAGACAATGAAAGAAAGGATGCTTTTAAAATATAGACTGTATGCTGGAGCCAGCTCATACCAATTTGTGAGTATTAAGGAAATTATGTCACTATAAGGAATTTGGTTAAACAATTGGCAGCTTGAAATTGTCCTCAGTGTAGGTGTTTAAAAACATGGGAATTATTTATAAATAATTATTTAGTACACATTAATTTATGAAGCAGTATTTAGCCTAGTGTGGGTTATTTTATGTACTTCTTTTGTAGTTGTGCTCCCATTGTTGGGTGAGCCTGTTTTATCTCTTCAGCTAGTTTCTAAGTCCTCATAGTCAAGAACTATATTTTCTTCTTCTTGTCTCTGTCTAAAAGACCAGAGTCCACTACTAGCTGTAAAATTACAATGAATACTTGGGGCGCTTGGGTAGCTCAGTGGGTTAAGCCTCGGCCTTTGGCTCAGGTCATGATCTCAGGGCCCTGGGATGGAGCCCCTCATCCGGCTCTCTGCTCAGCAGGGAGCCTACTTCCCCCTCTCTCTCTGCCTGCCTCTCTGCCTACTTGTGATCTCTTTCTCTCTGTCAAATAAATAAATAAAATCTTTTTAAAAAATTACAATGAATACTTAAGTGATATCATGTAATTAGTTACAGGTTTTTGAAAAATAGTTACTAATATTCTCAGGAGGAAAACAAATAGAATTGGGATGCTTGGGTGGCTCAGTTGGTTAAGCGACTGCCTTCTGCCTCGGTCATGATCCCAGCGTCCTGGGATGGAGTCCCACATCGGGCTCCTTGCTCAGCAGGGAACCTGCTTCTCCCTCTGCCTCTGCCTGCCATTCAGTCTGCCTGTGCCCTCTCTCCCTCTCTCTCTCTCTGACAAATAAATAAATAAAATCTTTAAAAAAAGAAAACAAATAGAAGTTTTGTGCCCCTTTACTTGAAGCAAGCACTTAGTTTCAAAAAACAGTAATATTAAGAAAAATGTGCTTTATTCTTGTATTAGACATAATCATACAAACATACCCTCTTGGTACATAGGATCTTTCATTTTACTAGGCTGTACCCTTGAAACAAGGCTGATAGTTTGTCTTTTTGACAATGCTCTATGCCAATCACCAAGGATGCTGTTTTGTAGTATTTATCAGTAAATGTTTCTGGAATGACATATTAGCTCTCTTAATAGTCACAGCAAGAGCAAAAGATCAAATGTCCAAATTTCTAAGTTTACAGGAGCCAGTTTTTGTGTTCTCAATTTTAGTTTCTAGCTGCTTCCTATTAGATCAGAAAAATGGCAATGATATTTGTATTATAGTTTTGTATTTAACAAGCTCTCTTTTTAGCTCTAGTAACTTGTTGGTTCTGTTGGGCTTTCTTTTAGATAGTCATATCATCTGAATATAAGAAATATTTTTAAGTTCATAAAAATATATATTGATCACATAAATAAACACAAATATGGATCTCCAAACTTGTATTGTCCAGGTGCAGTGATAAAAGATAATTTATTGCTTCTGATCTTGAAAAAGGTCTCTAGTCTGGTGTTTTGCTTACAATACTTTAGCAAATACTCTTTATCAGGTGAAATGTGCCTTTAGTTCATGATTTTCTGATCCTTACTATTATAAAATTGACTTTGAGCTTTATCAGCTATTGAGCTAATCATATGACTTTAATAATTTGGGCTATTTATGTCTCAAATTACATTAATACATTTTCTGATGATGAACCATCTATGCATTCCAGAATTAAATCCTACTTGCTTATACTATATCAATTTCTGATATAATGTTGTGGTCATTTTTCTACTAATTCACTTAGGAGTTAACTGGTTGTAATTTGAGAAAGTCCTATAATTTTGTTTTCTTACATAGACTGATCAGACTTCATCATCTTCCTACTCAGTGCCAAACCCTCCATCTTCTTTGGTAATAAAACTCCAGTTTGTTCAAGCAGTGATCGTCCTAGGAGTTTAAGGATCTTGATGAATCTAAGCCAGCAGTTTTGAAACCTTTTTTCTCAAGCCTTATTACACTTTCAAAATTTTTAAAGACACCAACAAGCTTTTATTTATGTGAGTTAAATTGATTGATATTCACTGTATTAGAAATTAAAACTGAGACATTTAAAACATAAAATGCATGAGCACACATCCCATAGCCACCAGATCATTAACATTATAATTATCACATATCATATGGTCTCTGGGAAACTCTACTCTACACTTGAGAAAAAAATGAGAGCAAAAGAGGTAAATAACATCTTAGTATTGTTATGAAAACAGTGTTGACCTTTCAGATCCCCTAAAAAGGGCACGTTCTCAGATCATACTTTGAGGACTGCTGATCAGAGTAAATCAAAATTGTCATGTTCTTCTGGTCTCTAATCTCTTTCGGGGTTGCTGTGCCCCGTGATTGGTTTCTAGCCAATAATACTGAAGCAGAAGTCACCTGAGGAGGTTCCCAGGAGAACTTTATTTGAGTGACAAAGAAGAGGAATGTCCCTGGTTCTCCCTTTATCCCTTTTCATTGACCTGATGGGGGTTATGACACATGGAGTTGGCAACTGAACCCTTTACATCCCTCCAGCTACATATAATGATTCTAATTTTTCTGCATCCTTACCAACACTTACAATTTTCTGCCTTTTTTATTATAACCATGCTAGTGCCTGTGAAGTGGTATCCTGTGATTTCATTTGCATTTTCCTGATGTCTAATCATGATGTCGAGCATTCTTCGATTATTTCTTAGCTGTTTATATATCTTCTTTGGAAAAAAGTGTCCATTTAGATCCTTTACCCACTTTTAAATTTTGTCATTTGTCTTTGGTTATTGAGTTTTAAGAGTGTGTGTGTGTATTTGGTCACACATATAATTTAACAAACAGATATACTTATTACAGAAAATTCCTCGCATGTTGTAGGTTGTCATTTTACTTTTTTGGTGCTGTACTTTAGCATGATAAAATGAATAAATATTATTGGCTAAATGAATTAACTCTTACATCCATCTAATTATTTCTTTTTTTATATTGAATTAATGCCCTTAAGGTCCATTCATGGTATAAATGGCACGATGACCTTCTTTCTCATGGCTGAATAATATTTCTGTGTGTTTGTGTTTATGCATGTGTATATACATTTATAACTCACTTTCTGCCAGACACTTGGGTTTTTTCCATATCTTAGCTCTCATGAATAATGCTGAAATAAGCATGGGAGTACAGACATCTTTTGAATATTCTGTTTTCATTTCCAGCAGCCATGCAAGATCACTCAGTAGTAGGACTTCTGGATCATATAGTAGTTCTATATATATATATTTTTTTTTTTTTTGAGGAGCTCCATACTGTTTTCCATAGTGGCTGTACCAATGTACATTCGACTAAAACTGCGCAAGTGTTCCTTCTTCTCCACAACCTCATCAAAACTTATTATCTCTTGTCTTCTTTATGATAGCTATTCTAACAGGTGTGAGGTACTATCTCATTATAGTCTTCATTTGCATTCCCTGACACTTAGTGATTTTGAACTCCTTTTCATGGACCTGTTAGCCATTTGTGTGTCCTCTTAGGAAAAAAAAAAAAAAAGTCTGTTCAGTCCCTATGCCCATTTTTAATAGGATTGTTTCTTTGTTATTGAGTTGTATTTCTTCATTTCGTTCTAATTATTTCTTCGTTTCAATTAATACATTCTTCATGTATAAGGTACTACTTTCTCATGGACTTATATTCCTCTGGATATATTAGCTACTGACTGATTATTAATCATGTAAGGGAGGAACCAATCATGGCACTGAGATTTTTGCCCCTGTGGTGATTTAGGGTGTGGCTACACTACTCGGGACCCATCTCAGGGAAGTGTGTTTCTACCATTACAATCTGCTCAACCATCTCTGACCTCTCTCTTCCCACATGCCACCATCCCAAGGTTACCAATCTCAAGCAAAAATTCTCATCCCTTGATCAACATGATGTTCTTCTAGATTTTATTTAGGTTTAAAATCAGTATCATAGCTCTTCTTTGTATTGATATTTTCCAGTATATCTTTTTGGTCCCTGGCATTATTCTTTGCCCTGATCTACTTCTCTCACCTAAAATCACTTAAATGAAGAGTGGAAGAAGAAAATATTTCAGAACTCCCCCACTTATTTGATAAAGATACTGTGTGCTCTTCACCTCAACTGTACTCCCACATCATACTGAGGTTACCCTGTCACCTCTGGCTCATTCTGCTGTGGTACCACTGTTTTTCAGTCCCACAATAATGCAGGTGCAGGCAATTATCTCTTCCTCTCCAGCCCATGATTAAATAGGGAAGAAAGAAATGCACAACTATAAAGCTCTCACCCAGTCTGAGGCACCTATTTTTGCTCTGACCTGAACTCTCAGTGTCCACATTACAGATGTGACCCCAAAAGTCCTCTTTACCCAGAACTTCCTTACCATGTGTCTTAGGTTATTGAATCCTTAGTGTCATTCTTTTTTCCATTTCTGGTTTTCAGTTTAAGGGGTAAGCCAGCAGCCATGTTAGGTCATCTTGTCAGGAATCAGAAGCATTTTTTTGTTGTTAATTATTTATAATTAGAAATTCCCTCATATTTATGATTCTAACTCTGTGTCACTGAGTATCCTTGCCACTTTCCCTAGAGGCTTAATAACATTTAACTAAGATCTAGGAATAACCTTTAAAATACTGTTTATAAAGATGTCACCAGGGATTCACTGAACACTTGCAACTTAAATATATTTACTAATAATATAAGAAAGAGAGTGAACGTGGAAAGGAAGGGCTTGAGAACAAAGTGTAGAGAGAACAATCTTTTTTCAAAGACACAGTGTGGACAAAATTCTAACTAAAGGTAATATTTGGGGGACAAAGAAAAATTGGGGAAGTAAGGACAATAGGGCATAAGAGAATTTTAGACAGTTTTCCCTTTCAAAATGTCCTTCAAATATTAAATTTTCCCACCTTGTTTATGTAGAGTTCTAGTTCTGTTACTGTAGACCAAACTAGATGATTATGTCATCTAAAAAAATGAAGCTTATTTCTAATTTTTGTTTTATAGCTGTTTTAAGAAATCTGCAGTCTGTGAAACAAAAAGTTTCATTTGCAGAATAGCCATTTTCTTGGTCTAGTTATAAGTAGTATCTTAAGAGTTTATTCTTTCTGATAGGTTTTTTAATTCGAAAAAGATGCAAAGTCTTCGGAAAACTCAATCCATCTCAGAGAGGTTTTTTCCCCCCATTTCTTTCCATGGCATAAAATGTGCTTGTCAAAGAATTTTGATGTGACTAATATTGAAATAACAGGGACAGTTCTGTAGAGTTATTTATGGGCTGTGTTCAACAAGAAAGGAGAAGGATCTGCCAGTTAGAATTTCAGGCTGTCTCCCACTACAGTAGATGATAGATGAATTTCAGAGTTGTAATTGCATATTGATAAAACTGACTTAGAAACATCCTGGGGTCTACAAACCAGTTAAATCTCCCCTTTGGTACAGAGGTTACTTGGCTATTTCTATACCTCTCTAACAAGGCAGAATGATTGCTGTTCATTGTACAACCTGCATGTGTGAGGTATTTATCTTTGGAATCCCTCACACGTTCTGTGATTATTTTCAGCTGTCATAAAGTGAACAGAGAATCTAAAGTAAATTATAATCAGAATGGATTAAAAATGGAAAGTATTAGGATATTCTACCCTAAGCCACAATTTTTATCTTTTAGTCAAATGACTCAAACTTCTTAAGTCTAGTTAACATAGAACCAAATCTTTACATTGTCTAAAACCATGAAATTATAAAAACATAAAAATGTCAAAAAATCTACACATTAAATTCAAAATAGTTCTCATTCATTATAGTTCCAAATCTAAACACCAATGTAAGATAGTAATGATGGTTTGTTAGCTATTTGTTCATAAACTCAACACATTTTTATTGAGCCAGACATTCTTCCATGTTCTAAAGATTTGCAGTG
Organism: Martes martes; assembly: GCF_963455335.1. Classification (NCBI taxonomy): domain Eukaryota; kingdom Metazoa; phylum Chordata; class Mammalia; order Carnivora; family Mustelidae; genus Martes; species Martes martes. The sequence continues at coordinate 98,347,484 of NC_137889.1, forward strand.
TACAACACAGAAAGTCACTTTGTCAGGGAGCTTACATTTGATCGGGAGGGAAGGACGATTAGCAAGGAAATAAATAATGGGATAAATTCAGATTACGATCTTAACTATGAAGAGTAGAAAACAAAAAAAAATGATATATTGGTGTGGGTATCATTAGATAAGGTGCTCTAGGAAAGAACTCTCTAAAATTGAGATATTACAGCTAAAATTTTAATGATAAGAAGCAGTCAAGCATGTGAAGATCTGAGGAAAAAACATTCTAGGCAGTAGAAAAGACCAGAACAAAAGAGAAGGAAATCAAATAAAGCAAACAATTAAATAAAAACTTGAAACTTGATTGAATTCAGTAATTATCCTAATTAACAGAACACTGTCAGGTCATGACTACATGTATTTGTTTGGCTGCAGCAGTCTGTGTATGTCCATGGCCCAGGCATAATTACCTATAGCTCCCCTGTTCACTCTTAAAATGTTCTGGTTTCAAGAAGAAATGATGTGGTCACTCTGACTATAAATCTGAGATCATTGTAGCTATTTTTAGGGTAATATTAGAAATTTTGAATATTAATTTTACTGGACTTATTGTACTTAGAACTGAGAAAACTGCTTTCACTCATCACAGTCTATTGTCTTAAGAGAATTCTTGGAGATGAGAGCAATCCATTTTATCTTTTCCTATGATCCTCATACTGTTATCTAGCTATGTACTTTAAAGCTGCAAAAAACAAAAATAAAACTAAATACAAAAAACAAAATTGAAAAGATGCTGCCTATTTCTTTCATTGTCTTTATTTTCCTGTTGGTCTTTGTAATGTACTTGGAAAGTGGGACTATGCAAATAAAAGTGATTGAATTGACTTTCACCGTGTCCCTTCATGTGTTCTCACCCATGGGTTTATTTTCCAATTTTCTTCAATCTATACACAGGAAAATCCTTTGTGATCTGAAGCCAGTTTGAAGGCTGATATCTCCAGATGCCCCAGGACTGGACAAGGAGACCAAGAGTTTGTTTTTTGTTTTTTGTTTTTTGTTTTTTAAGATTATTTATTTCTTTGACAGAGAGAGAGATCACAAGTAGGCAGAGAGGGAGGCAGAGAGAGTGGGGGAGGCAGAGAGAGAGGGGGAAGCAGTCTCCCTGATGAGCAAAGAGCCCGATCTGGGGCTGGATACCAGGACCCTAAGATCATGAACTGCACCGAAGGCAGAGACTTAACCCATTGAGCTACCCAGGGGCCCCGAGACCAAGAGTTTAAAAAGTAGAATATTTGTCAGCATAAATGTGCCAAAGGGGCATTCTTTCAATTTTCAAGCTCTTTTAACCTTTTTTTTTTTTAAGAAAAGCACTTAATAGAGATAGAGAAAGATGATGGATAGACATATATTTTAAAGCATTGTTATATAATTATAATACATATGTAAAATATTATATGACATGTATATAAAATACTACACTTTAAGAGGAACATGAATATACTGGAAAAAAATTTACTTGCACAGAGTTTTTAAAATATAGGATTTGAAATAGTAAAAATACAGCAGATAGTATACTGGAAATATGATTATCTAAAATTAATCCTTTAAATTGTTCAGCATCTCCTATATGTAAAAGATATAATATATAAGATATATATATAAGATATAAAATATAATATATACTATAATAATAATAAAATAATAATATATAAGATATAGTAAGAGATACTAAGTTATCGTGCTTAGTAAGTTCAATACTATTCCCACAAGAGCTTACATATTAAGAAGTTAAGAAGGCCTTCCATAGGCAACTAAAACTGTCTTCAACTACATGAAAGGCTACTTAGGGGAGAGGGATTAGATTGATCATGTATTGTCTTGGAACGGAAAATAAGGATCAAGAGACCTAGGCCAAAACTTCTAAGAGTGGGTAGCAAAGATAAGCTTGTATTTCATTTTCAGTATCAAAGATATGAAAAAGTTAATATTCTCATAGTTGAGTGTTATCTAATTCTTATTTCTAGAATTAAGTTCTTTATTCCCACTAATAAATGTCTGGCACTAGCCATAATTATTAGGCTGTGGGTGGTACAGAAGTAATATTTTTATGACCAGTTTAATAAGCTTCCTACTATGAATTTATTTACTTTCTTGAAAACAAAAACACTGAAATGATGTGCATCACCTGCAATTGTCATATTGTCCACGTTAAAAGTGTCGGTTTTTAAAGTGTCAAAGGTACAACAGGAATGAAACATGTGAAAGAAGGGACAAGAGGGACCCTGAGTATTCCTGGACGCAACACATTCTAATGGCCATTGTTTCTCAACCAGGATGGTTCAGTAAATTGGGGTTTTTGATATGATTCAATGATTACTTATTTATCTAAATTAAATTCTAAATCACTTAATATATTTCTGGAAAAATAGAATTACTGAGCTATTCATGCCTGCTTAAACAAAATATTGTTAAATTCTATTATTTTTATTTTCAGCATAACAGAATTCATTGTTTTTGCACCACACCCAGTGCTCCATGCAATACATGTCCTCCTTAATACCCACCACCTGGCTCCCACAACCTCGCACCCCCTGCCCCTTCAAAACCCTCGATTGTTTTCCAGAGTCCATAGTCTTTCATGGTTCACCTCCCCTTCCAATTTCCCTCAACTCCCTTCTCCTCTCCATCTCCCTAGGTCCTCCATGTTATTCGTTATGCTCCACAAATAAGTGAAACCATATAATTGACTCTCTCTGCTTGACTTATTTCGCTCAGCGTAATCTCTTCCAGTCCCATCCATGTTGCTACAAAAATTGGGTATTCATCCTTTCTGATGGAGGCATAATACTCCATAGTGTATATGGACCAAATCTTCTTTATCCATTCGTCCATTGAAGGGCATCTTGGTTCTTTCCACAGTTTGGCGACTGTGGCCATTGCTGCTATGAACATTGCGGTACAGATGGCCCTTCTTTTCACTACATCTGTATCTTTGGAGTAAATACCCAGTAGTGCAATTTCAGGGTCATAGGGAAGCTCTATTTTTAATTTCTTGAGGAATCTCCACACTGTTCTCCAAAGTGGCTGCACCAACTTGCATTCCCACCAACAGTGTAAGAGGGTTCCCCTTTCTCCACATCCTCTCCAACACACATTGTTTCCTGTCTCGCTAATTTTGGCCATTCTAACTGGTGTAAGGTGGTATCTCAATGTGGCTTTAATTTGAATCTCCCTGATGGCTAGTGATGATGAACATTTTTTCATGTGTCTGCTAGCCATTTGTATGTCTTCATTGGAGAAGTGTCTGTTCATACCTTCTGCCCATTTTTTGATATGATTATCTGTTCTGTGTGTGTTGAATTTGAGAAGTTCTTTATAGATCCTGGATATCAACCTTTTGTCTGTACTGTCATTTGCAAATATCTTCTCCCATTCCTTGGGTTGCCTCTTTGTTTTGTTGACTGTTTCCTTTGCTGTGCAGAAGCTTTTGATTTTGATGAATTCCCAAAAGTTCATTTTCACTTTTGTTTCCTTTGCCTTTGGAGACATATCTTGAAAGAAGTTGCTGTGGCTGATATCGACGAGGTTACTGCCCATGTTCTCCCCTAGGATTCTGATGGATTCCTGTCTCACATTGAGGTCTTTTATCCATTTCGAGTTTATCTTTGTGTATGGTGTAAGAGAATGGTCAACTTTCATTCTTCTACATATAGCCGTCCAATTTTCCCAGCACCATTTATTGAAGAGACTGTCTTTTTTCCACTCTATATTTTTTCCTGCTTTGTCGAAGATGATTTGACCATAGAGTTGAGGGTCCATATCTGGGCTCTCTACTCTGTTCCACTGGTCCATGTGTCTGTTTTTATGCCAGTACCATGCTGTCTTGGTGATCACAGCTTTGTAGTAAAGCTTGAAATCAGGTAACGTGATGCCGCCAGTTTTATTTTTGTTTTTCAACATTTCCTTAGCAATTAGGGATCTCTTCTGATTCCATACAAATTTTAGGATTATTTGCTCTAGCTCTTTGAAAAATATTGGTGGAATTTTGATCGGAATGGCATTAAAAGTATAGATTGCTCTAGGCAGTATAGACATTTTAAGAATGTTTATTCTTCTGATCCAAGAGCACGGAATGGTCTTCCATCTTTTTGTGTCTTCAATTTCTTTCATGAGTGTTCTGTAGTTCCTTGAGTACAGATCCTTTACCTCTTTGGTTAGGTTTATTCCCAGGTATCTTATGGTTCTCGGTGCTATAGTAAATGGAATCGATTCTCTAATTTCCCTTTCTGTATTTTCATTGTTAGTGTATAAGAAAGCCACTGATTTCTGTATATTGACTTTGTATCCTGCCACGTTACTGAATTGCTGTATGACTTCTAGTAGTTTGGGGGTGGAGTCTTTTGGGTTTTCCATGTAAAGAATCATGTCATCTGTGAAGAGAGAAAGTTTGACTTCTTCATTGCCAATTTGGATACCTTTTATTTCTCTTTGGTGTCTGATTGCTGTTGCTAGGACTTCTAATACTATGTTGAACAAGAGTGGTTAGAGTGGGCGTCCTCATTGTGTTCCTGATCTCAGCGGGAAGGCTGCGAGCTTTTTCCCATTGAGGATGATATTTGCTGTGGGTCTTTCATAGATAGATTTTATGAAGTTTAGGAATGTTCCCTCTATCCCTATACTTTGAAGCATTTTAATCAGGAAAGGATGCTGGATTTTGTCAAATGCTTTTTCTGCATCAATTGCGAGGACATGTGGTTCTTCTCTCTTCTCTTATTGATTTGTTCTATCACATTGATTGATTTGTGAATGTTGAACCATCCTTGTAACCCAGGGATGAATCCCAGCTGGTCATGGTGGATAATCTTTTTAATGTGCTGTTGGATCCTGTTTGCTAGGATCTTGTTGAGAATCTTAGCATCCATATTCATCAGGGATATTGGTCTGAAATTCTCCTTTTTGGTGGGGTCTTTGCCTGCTTTGGGGATCAGGGTAATGCTGGCCTCGTAAAAAGAGTCTGGAAGTTTTCCTTCTGCTTCAATTTTTTGAAACAGCTTCAGGAGCATAGGTGGTATTTCTTCTTTGAAAGTTTGGTAGAATTCCCCAGGGAATCTGTCAGGCCCTTGGCTCTTGTTTTTTGGGAGGTTACTAGATATTGTTACTAGATATTGGTCTATTCAGGTTGTCAATTTCTTCCTGGTTCAATTTTGGGAGTTTATAGTTTTCCAGGAATGCACCCATTTCATCTAGGTTGCTTAACTTATTGGCATATAACTGTTGATAATAACTTCTGATGATTGTTTCTACTTCCTTGGTGTTAGTTGTGATCTCTCCCTTTTCATTCATAATTTTATTAATTTGAGCTTTCTCTCTTTTCTTTTGGATAAGTGTGGCCAATTGTTTATCGATCTTATTGATTCTTTCAAAAAACCAGCTTCTAGTTTCATTGATACTTTCTACTGTATCTCTAGTTTCTACCTCATTGATCTCTGCTCTAATCTTGATTATTTCCCTTCTTATGCTTGGAGTTGGTTTAATTTGTTGTTGATTCTCCAGTTCTTTAAGGTGTAGAGACAGCTGGTGTATTCTGGACTTTCTAATTTTTTTGAGGGAGGCTTGGATGGCTATGTATTTCCCCCTTAGGACCACCTTTTCTGTATCCCATAGGTTTTGGGCTGAAGTGTCTTCATTCTCATTGGTTTCCATGAATTGTTTAAGTTCTTCTTTGATCTCCTGGTTGATTCAAGCATTCTTAAGCAAGGTGGTCTTTAGCTTCTAGGTGTTTGAGCTCCTTCCAAACTTTTCCTTGTGATTGAGCTCCAGTTTCAAAGCATTGTGATCTGAGAATATGCAGGGAATAATCTCAGTCTTTTGGTATCAGTTGAGTCCTGATTTGTGACCCAGTATGTGGTCTATTCTGGAGAAGGTTCCATGTGCGCTTGAGAAGAATGAGTATTCTGTTGTTTTAGGTTGGAATATTCTGTATATATTTATGAGGTCCATCTGGTCCAATGTGTCATTCAATGCTCTTGTTTCTTTATTGCTTTTCTGCTTGAATGACATGTATTACTGAGAGAGGCATGTTAAGATCTCCTACTATTACTCCTAATATTAATGTCAATATGACTCTTTATCTTGATTAATATTTTTCTTATGTAATTGGCTGCTCCAAAATTGGGGACATAGATATTTACAATTGTTAGATCATCCTGGTGGATAGTCCCTTTAAGAATTATGAAGTGTCCTTCTGTATCTCTGACTACAGTCTTTAGTTTAAAATCTAATTTATCTGATATGAGAATCGCTACCCCAACCTTCTTTTGAGGCCCATTGTCATGAAAGATGCTTCTCCATCCCTTCACTTTCAGTCTGGTGTATCCTTAGGTTCAAAATGGGTCTCTTGTAGACAACATATGGATGGGTCCTGTCATTTTATCCAATCTGCAACCCTGTGTCATTTTATGGGCGCATTTGGGCCATTCACATTGAGAGTGATTATTGATAGATACGTTTTTATTGACATCGTGTTACCTTTGAAGTCTTTCTTTCTGTAGATTGTCTCCATATATTTCTGTTCAATGATATTCTTAGGATATTTCCTCTTTATAGAACCCCCCTTAATATTTCCTGCAGTGTCAGTTTGGTGGTCGCATACTCCTTTAAGCCTTGCCGGTCTTGGAAATGCTTTATCTCTCCATCCATTTTGAATGTCAGTCTTGCTGGATAAAGTATTCTTGGCTGCATGTTCTTCTCATTTAGTGGCCTGAATATATCTTGCCAGCCCTTTCTGGCTTGCCAGGTTTCTGTGGACAGGTCTGACATTATTCTGATGGGCTTTCCTCTGTACATAAGGTGCCTCTTTGTCCTAGCTGCCTTCAAGAGGGCCTGCCTAAAATTATAATTCCTCATTCTTACTATTAGGTGTCTTGAGGACTTTTGAGAATCTATAATCTTGGGGGGAGACCATTCTGCCTCTAGTATATGAACGCTGGTTCCATTCATGAGATAGGGAAAATTTTCATGGAGAACTTGTTCCACTATATCTTCTAGACTTCTTTCTTTCTCCTCCCCTTCAGGGATTCCAATAAATTCTGACGTTGGAATGTTTCATGGCATCATTTATTTCCCTGATTCTGTTTTCATGGCTTCTAAGCTGTTTGTTCCAGGCTTCCTCCTGATCCTTTCTCTCTATCTGTTTGTCCTCCAGATCACTAATTCTATCTTCTGTCTCAGTTACCCTAGCTTTTAGAGAATTTAGATTAGATTGGAACTCATTGGGAGCATTGTGAACATCATCCCTGGTGGCTTTCAGTTCTGACCTAACATTGTGAACATAATCCCTGGTGGCTTTCAGTTCTGCCCTAATCAATTCCATTTGGTCATCCATGGCTTTCTCCAACCTAGCTATTGCCTGGATAATTGTTAGCCTGAATTCCCTTTCCAACATATTGTCTATGTTGATAGCCATTAGCTCTGTTGCAGAAGGCCCATCTTCTGAATTTTTCTTCTGTTGGGCATTCTTCCTCCTAGTCATTTTGGTGAGAGATGGCTGAACAGATGTAGCTGGATGTATCGACCGTGGTGCAGTCAAGGTGCACCCTGGAATGCTTCTGAGCAATCAGGAGTCCCCACCCAAATCAAAAAAAAAAGAGAGAAAAAAGAAAAAAAAGAGAGAGAGACAGGAAAAAAAAGAAAGATAAAAGAGAAGACTCAGCCCAAAGGGACCCCAAGGTAAGATTTATATACTATCAGGACAAACACAAATACACAGAAACACTGGCGGAAGAAAAAGATGGGAGAGTGGTTATAAATCTCAGTGTGGGTGAGGAAGTTTATTTTGAATCTTTCTGGATGTATCTTGATATCTTTGTTAAAGGACTCAACTTTCCTAAGATAAAGGGGGATTAAGAATTGGTTTACCTATAGGGGTAGCATTGATTGGGGAAAGGGGATTACCTTGAAGTTTAACTCTATATGACTATTAAAAAATAAAAATAAAAAAAGGATAAACTAAACTAAAATAAAATAAAATTTTAAAAAATTAAAAAATAGAAAAACAAAAGAAAAACGGGTATATGTATCAAAAAGTTCAGGTTAAAAGGTTATTATGGAATTTGATGTACTGGACTTCTCACTGTGATGGTAAACGGGTTAAAAAATTATCTATATATAAAAAAATGAACGAGAGTAGTGGGAACAAATTAAAAATAAAAGTTGTATCTATGAAGTAGTGGTGGTTGTTCTCTTGTAGCCTTTTTTTTTTTTCTTCCTGGTTGGCTTTCTGGGGGAGGGGCCTGCCACGTGGGTTTTCAGGCAGTGTTCCCTGAGTTAAGTTCTCCCGCCCCCCTCAGGGGGTGGGCCCTGAGGAAACCAGTTTTTCAGGCTTTTGTTCTCTGAAGGTTTTTATGTTTGTTTGTTTGTTCATTTGTTTTCTCTCGCCTTGACAGCTTTTGATGGTTTTTGGAGGTTTAGAGGAAAGCAAACTGCACCCAGCCTTCCCTCTCAGAGAGAAGCCTCAGTCTGTTCCCCTCTGGGTCCTGCAAAGCACATAAGTTCCCCCTCGGCCACTGGCAGAGCACGTTCCAAGTCGCGGTCCCTGGGGACACAGGAACTCCTGCCTGTACCCAAAACCACGACAGCAGCGGCTGTCTGGGCAGCTCCAGACCACCAGAGAGGTTCCAAGCAGTGATCGCACACTGAGATTTTCCCACTGGCCTGGTCTGGGAGTGCCTGGTCTTTCTGGGTCTGAGAGCTCCGTGCTGGCGCCTGCGCGCACCTCTCTCAGGGGAGGGTGTGGGGCGCGACTCAGGCTCTGATAGCATGGCATGGTGCGTGGAGACTGCAAAAAAGTCTATGCTCTGCCAGCTGGTGAGGCTCCCAGCCCCTCATGGGAACCAGACCCCACGTGCTCTCAGACGCGCTGGCGGCTCAGAGACCAAGACCTGTTTTCTCCACCGCACTCTCTCTGGCTCAATGCCAGGGGTGGCTGTCCTGGGTCCGGGGACTTAAGCCCCTGTCCCTAACTGCCCTGATTCCCACAATTTCCCCTCACGATCCTTTGCTCTTTTTGAGTGCTTTCAACCAAACTCCAAGTTAATGCTGGTCCCCAGTGGCAGGGCACTCTCGTATTGGGGTATTACTTTCCAATGGGTCGCTTCTGGTGACTCCCTCCCCCTTTTGTTTATCTTCCAATATCAGTCTGACATTCCCACTCTGCTTTACCTGCCCACTGGTGTCTTCTGCCCCCATAGAGATCCAGACGTGTATAATTCTAATCTCAGGCTGATTTCATGGGTGATCGGAGTTCTTTGTAGGTAATCAGCTCACTTTAGGTTACAGGTTGAAACGGTGCCTCCTCCTACTTCTCCGCCATCTTGTCTCCCCAGCCATTATTGTTAAATTCTTAACATGCCCAAACCTAGCACATTTCTTGTCATTATAGCAAAATAAAAAGAAAACAATCAGTAGGAAAAAAAATTCTACTTCCTGAACCGTTCACTAAAAAATGCAGATGTGACTGTAGGACCCAAAAAGATCTTTCCAAAGTCAGAATGCTATTTGGACACTGAGGAGTCTAGCTCCAGGCCCAAATCCTGTGTTACCTTAAACTCTCAGGCTTACCAGCAAGAAACTCATTATAAGGTTTTGCCCAATAGTCTGCACAAGGGAGGGGATGGGGAAATGATTCAGCCCCACCATCTCCATGGCTCAGTTGCCTTCACATTCTCATATGTATTTCTGCATTTCTCACCCAGCCCCCTCATTTGGAGGCCTCCATATTGGGAGTCTCAGCTGAGTCATTTTAACCCACTTGGACTCAGCACTTTTCCCACTTCTAGCTTCTCTCCCTTCCCCCACCCACAGGTCCATAAAAGATAGGAGTTTTTTCAGGGACTGTTCACCAATGAAATGATTCCTCCCATTTTTTTGCATCCCCCTGACACTCCCCCTATGCTGTTCTAGGGAGAAAAATGGAACACCAGGGGGCTGGTAGTGGTGCCTGCTTTCTTGCCTTTTGTTTGCACCATCATCCTAAGTGAAAAAAGGCTTGGTTGATACTTTCACTTTGTCTCACTGTCTGAACTGACCACACTGACACCTGATGGCATGGCAACCACTAAGTGGTTTTTGGACACTAAGTCTACCTTGAAAGCTGTGCACAGAAAAAAAGATGGCCAGCATCCCTTCTGCAAAAATCATAAGGGGAATTATAACACTGCCATCATGGCACATGTTATTTGGTGCTATGACTGGAAATTAGCAAATATGAAACATCATAGGAGAACTGCAGTACAATCCAGATCTTCTCAGAAGCATCTATTAGCCAATCAGCATAATAAAATGCAAATATCTGTATAATCAATTAAGGAAATACTTCTGATCTTCTTAAGCCCTGCTCAGATCCTACAATCTACTCTCCTCCCCACCAATTCTCATGACATTTCTACCCACAGGTGTAGATAATCTATCCTTCTCATGTTATTTTATTATATTTTCTTCAGATTTCAACCATCACATCTGCTTTGCTATTACTTTTCTTAGAACAGAGTTATTTGTGCATGCCTTTGTCTCCCTCCATATATTGTTAACTCCTAGCATACCACCTTGCATCCATTATCACACCCAAACCATTTTAATTAGCACTGTTTTGATTGTAATAAGTGTTCAAAATACATTTGTTAAGTTGAATTACTCATTTGCCTTTGAAAATCATGAGAGAAATTCATCACTATATAGCTTTAAAAGATAAGCCTTATCCAGGAAATTCTTCTGATGGAATTTCCAGTTAAGACCACTTTTTTTTTTTAAGATTTTATTTATTTATTTGACAGACAGACAGAGATCACAAATAGGCAGAGAAGGAGGCAGAGAGAGAGGAGGAAGCAGGCTCCCTGCGGGGCTCAATCCCAGGACCCCAGCATCATGACCCAAGCTGAAGACAGAGGCTTTAACCTGCTGAGCCACCCAGGCACCCCAAGGCCACTTTTTTAATTCTACTTTTTATTTTGAGATAGTTTTACTTTGAGGTACATTCACATACAATTGCAAGAGGTATCTTATGTACACTTTATCCAGTGTCCCTCAGTGGTACCACTTGCAAAACTAGGGTTCAACACCCCAACCAAGATCTCAAGATCGATACAATCAAGGTACAAATCAGTGTGGTCACCAGGATTTTTCTTGTTACTCTTCTATGTTCACACCCATTACCCTCCCACCTCCACTACCTCCTTATCCCCTGACAACCAGTATTTTAAGAATGTTATATAAACAAAAGTATGCCTTTGGGTTTGTATGTAACCTATGGAATAGGCCTTGCTTTTAAGTCAACATACTACTCTGGATATATATCCATGTTAATTCTAGTAGTTTGTTCCTTTTTATTGCTGAGTAGAGCTCTATACCATGGTATTTTTAACCATTCATCTATTGAAAGACATCTTAATTATTACTATTTTACATTCCCACCAGCAGTGTATAAGTCATCCAGTTTCACCACATCCTTGCCAGAATTTGGTGTCATTGATATTTAATTTTAATTTTAGCAATTTTGTTAGGTGTTAGTGTTAACTCATTGTGCTTTTAACTCCCATTTCCCTTCTCTAATGGCAAATGACATCAAACATCTTTTCATGTACTTATTTGCCATTTATGTATCCTCATTGACAAAATATCTCATCATGTCTTTTGCCCATTTTCTAATGGAATTGTTTGTTTTTGTTTGTTTGTTACTGTTGAAACTTGAAAGTTCCTTATATATTCTAGATAATAGTCCTTTGTTAAATACATAATTTACAAATGTTTTCTCACAGTCTTCCCAGTCTGTAGCAGGTCCTTTCATTGTGTTAGTAAGATCTTCTGAAGAGCAAGAGTCTTCAGTTTTGAAGCCCAATTTATCATTTTTTCCTATTATGGATTGTGCTTTTGAAGCCTAGTCTAAGATTTTTTTGGTCTAGCTTTAGATCCTAAAAATTTTCTTCAATTTGCTCATGTTTTATAGTTTTATGTTTTAAAGTTAAGTCCATGATACATTTTTGAGTTAATTTTTTGCATAAGGTATGAGGTGTTTGTCAAGATTTCCTTATTTATTTATGTATTTATTTAACCTATGAGTGTCCAGTTGTTCCTGCACCATGTTTTAAAATCCCATCTTTTTCTCCAGTGAATGGGTTTTTCATCATTGTCAAAATTCAGTTGGTCATATTTGCATGGGCCTATTCCCATCTTTTCTGTCCTTTTCCATTGATCTATGTGTCCATTCTTTGCCAATATAATGAAGTCTTGATTACTATAGCACTTAAAAAGTCTTGAAATTGGGTAAAGTCATTCTTCCTTCCTTATTTTTCTTTTTCAAAATTTCTTTATTCTAGAATGAGAAGATGACAGTGACACAGGAGGACCCTAGGCTTGTCTTGTCCCATGAACACAACTAATTAACTACCAAATCATCCTAAATACACTAGAAATCAAACTGAAGACCCACAGAACAAACTCCACAGCTAAAGAGAGACAGGGGAACACACTGAAGAAGGTACAAAGTATGGAGATGTGATCTAAAGGATAGATGGATAGTTGGTGCTGTGGAGGGGAGGGATCTGTGCTTTCAGAGTAGGGTGATAGAGAGTGGAGCACTCAGGGGAACACACAAGGAGAACCTGTCTCCAAAGACATTGGCTTGGAAAATGACAGGGGCTGAATTTCATGAGTTCTTGCAAACAGAAGGGCTTAAAGCCTAGAGTTTTAAAGGTCACCAGGCTTGGCTGGGATGGAGCCATGAGGGCAATGACCTGCTCCTGGAGAGAAGGCAGGCAAACAACCTGGGAGCAGAGAGTGTGGAAATAGCAATCTAAAGAATGCCTGAAGCACATGTTTGCTCTTCTCAAGGAAGTCCCTAAGAGGCAGTTTTCAAGGTGAAGCATCCCCAGGAACAAAGGAACTGCCCAGCTCCATTTACTTTTTCCAGGCTACAACATAGACACAGAGCCACCTGAGGGAAGTAGCTAGGCATGGACACTGGCTGCCCAAGTTGCTTACACCAAGCCTACCCACCACTGTGTTCTGGCAGTCTGCCCTTCTCAGTCAAGCTTGCCTCACTCCCAGGACAACAGGAACTTCCCCAAGAACACCAGCACAGACCCTGCCCACACCACATCTCCTGGCTACACCTTCTCTGCAGGGCTCAGTTCTGGTGGAGTTGGTATCAGGACTCACTTCACATGGAGACCAGAGTACACCTAGTTAAAACTCAACACATTCAGGCCAGGAACCAGACACTGCCCACAGCAGGCAAGGAGAACCTCTGAAGATGACTGGCCTGGAGGATAGAGCAGCCAAAACATAACAGCAGAGCTTGCACAGCAAACACCAGAGACATTCCCTGAACTTCCAGACCCTAGACATTATATTGCCTCTTTTTCACTAGGCCATTATTTCAAGAGAATGAGACATATCTAGCTTTTCTAACACACAGCAGAAGGCAGAGATTTAAACAAAAAGCCAAGAGGAGGCATTTCTCCCAAATGAAAGAACAAGACAAGGCTATGGCCAGGTATCTAAGCAAAACAGACATAAGTAACATGCCTTATGGAGAACTTTTTATCTATATTTAAAGATTTATTTATTTCAGAGACAGAGAGAGACACTACGAGCAGGGGGAGAGGCAGAGGGAGAAAAACTCAAGCAGACTCCATGGTGAGCATGGACCTGGACATGGGGCTCCATCTCAGGACCCTGAGATCATGATCTGAGTTGAAATTAAGAGTCAGATGCTTAACTGACTGAGCCAACCAGGCACCCCAAAGGATAATTTAAAGTAATGATCATAAGAATATTCACTAAATTTGAGAAAAGGGTAAGACACTAGTGAGACCCTTACCACAGAGATAAAAGAGTTTAAAAAGAATGAGTCAGAGATGAAGAATATAATAAATGAGTTTGGAAGCAGGTTTGATGCAATGAACAGCAGGTTGGAGAAGCAGAGGAACAAAATAGTGATCTATAAGACAAAATAATGGAAAATAATGAAGCTGAACAAAAGAGGAAGAATTAGGCAACATGAGAATAAATTTAGGGAGCTCAGTAACTCTATCAAACAAAGAAACATTCATATTATAGGAGTCCCAGAAGAAGAGAGAAAAGAAAACAAAAAATTTATTTTAAGAAATAATAGCAGAAAATTTCCTTAATCTCAGGAAGGAAATGAACATCCAGATTTAGGAGGCACAGAGAATTCCTATCAAAATCAACAGAAGCAGGCCAACACTAAGACATATTGTAATTAAATTTGTAAAATATAATGATAAAGAAAAAAATCTTAAAAGCAAGAAGAGAAAGGAATCTTTAACTTACAAGGGAAAACCCACAATGGTAGCTGGAGACTTCTCAACAGAAAATTGTTCAGCCCTGGGCACCTGGGTGGCTCAGTTGGTTAGGTGACTGCCTTCAGCTCAGGTTGTGATCCTGGAGTCTTGGGATTGAGTCCCACACCAGGCTAACTGCTTGGCAGGGAGTCTGCTTCTCCCTCTGTCTCTCCCTTCCTCTCATGCCTCTCTCTCTCTCATTCTTTCTATCTCTCCCAAATGGATAAATAAAATCTTTAAAAAAAAAAAAAAAGAAAGAAAGAAAGAAAGAAAGAAAGAAAGAAAGAAAGAAATTTGTCAAGCCAGAAGGGAATAGCATGATATATTCAAAGTACTAAATGGGAAAAATTTGCAGGCAAGAATATTCTATCTAGCAAAGCTATCATTCAGAATAAGAGAGATAAAGAATTTCCCAAACAAAATATAAAGAAGTTCATGACCACTAAACCAGCCCTGCAAGAAATATTAAAGGTGACTCTGAGCACAAAAGAGAGATGAAAAGTGACAAAGAAAAGAAAGGATCAGAGAAAATCTCCAGAAACAATGACCAAACAAATAATAAAATGGCACTAAATACATATCCATCAATAATTACATTGAATGTAAATGGACTAAATATACCAATCAAAGCAATAGGATGTCAGAATAGATAAAGAAACAAGACCCACCTAAAGGCTGCCTATAAGAGACTCATTTTAGACTTAAAGCCTCCTAAAGATTAAAAGTGAGGGGACAGAGAAACATTTTTCATGCAAACGGATGCCAAAAGAAAGCTAGAGCAGCAATACTTCTATCAGAAAAACTAGACTTCATAACAAGTACTAAAAAAGAAACAAAGAACACTGTATAATCATAAAGGGTACAACCTAACAAGATATAACAATTGTAAATATTTGCACACCCAACATGGGAGCACCCAAATACATAAAAAGGTTCATAACAAAAATAAAGAAAATAAATGATAAAAACATAGTAATAGCAGGGGACTTGGAAACCTTACAACAATGGACAAACCATTGCCACAGAAAATCAGTAAGGAAACAAAGCTTTGAATGACACACTGGACCAGATGGATTTAACAGGTATAGTCAGAACATTTCATCCTAAAACAGCAGAATATACATTCTTTACAATTCTCCAGTAGGTCACAAATCAAGCCTCAACAAGTATAAAACACTCAAAGCCATACTATGCACCTTTTCTGACCACAGCACTATGAAACCAGAAGTCAACCACAAGACAGAAATTTGGAAGCACCACAAATACATGAAGATTAAAAAACACTCTACTAAATAATGAATGGGTCAACCAGAAAAATCAAAGAAAATATATGGAAAAAAGTGGAAATGAAAACACAATGATCCAAAACCTTTGGGATATAGCAAGAGTGGTCCTAAGAGGGAAGTATACAGTCTACCTTAAGAAGCAAGAAAAATCTCATATATACAACCTAGCCTTACACTTAAAGGAGATACAAAAATAATACACTAAGCCTGAAGCCATAAGAAGGAAGGAAATAACAAAGATTAGAGCAGAAATAAATCATTTAGAAATTAAACAACAACAATAGAACAGATCAATAAAACCAGGAGCTGGTTCTTTGAAAAAATAAAATTGATAAACCTCTAGCCAGATTTATCAAAAAGAAAAGACAAAGGTCCCAAATAAATAAAATCATAAATGAGAGCAGAGAAACAACAACCAACACCATAGAAATACAAACAATTATAAGAGAATATTACGAAAATAGCTACATGACAACAAATTGGACAACCTAGAAGAAATGGACACATTTCTAGAAACATATAAACTACCAAAACTGAAACAGGAAGAAATAGAAATTTTGAACTGACCCATAACCAGCAAAGAAACAGAATCACTAATCAAAAACTCCCCAAAAAACGAAATGTCCAGGGTCAGATGGCTTCACAAACAAATTCTAGCAAACATTTAAAGAGGAGTTAATACCCATTATTTCCAAACTATTCTAGAAAAATAGAAAAGGAAGAAAAACTTCCAAATTCATTCTATGAAGCCAGCATTATCCTGACACCAAAACCAGATAAAGACTTCACTAAAATTGAACTACAGGCCAATATCCCTGATGAATATGGATGCAAAAATTCTCAATAAAATACTAGCAAAGAGAATCCAACAATACATTAAGAAAATCATTCACCAAGATCAAATGAGATTTACTCCCATGTTGCAAGGGTGGTTCAGTATTCATAAATCAATCACTATGATACACCACTTTAATAATAGAAAGAATAAGAACCATTTGATCATTTCAATAGATGTTGAATAAACATTTGACACAGTGAAATATCCACTCATGATAAAGTAGGTTTCGAGGGAACATACCTGAACATTATAAAGGCCATCTATGAAAAACCCACAGCTAATATCATCCTTAATGGGGGAAAACAGAGTATTTCCCCTATAGTCAGGAACAAGACAGGGATATCCACACTCAGCATTACTTAACACAGTACTAGAAGTACTAGCTACAGACGTCAGATAACACAAAGAAATAAAAGGCATCTAGATCGGCAAGGAAAAAGTCAGACTTTCACCCTTTGGAGATGACATGATAGTCTATGCAGAAAACCCAAATGATTCCACCAAAAAACGGATAGAACTGATAAAGAAACTCAATGAAGTCTCAGGACACAAAATCAATGTACAGAAATCTGTTGCATTTCTATATATCAATAATGAAGCAACAGAAAGAGAAATTAAGGAATCAATCCCATTTACAATTACTCTAAAAAAAGTAATATACCTAGAAATAAACCTAACCAAAGAAATGAAAGACCTGTAATCTAAAAACTATGAAGCACTGATTAACAGAACTGAAAAGAACACAAAGAAATGGAAAAACTTTCTATGCTCATGGATTGGAAGAAAAAATATTGTCAAAATGTCTACACTACCCAAAGTAATCTACATATTCAATGAAATCTCTATCAAAATGCCACTAGCATTTTTCACAAAACTAGAACAAATGATCCTAAAATTTGTATGGATCTACAAATTTGTATGGAACTACAAAAGACTCTAAAGAGCCAAAGAAACCTTGAAAAGGAAAAGGCAAAGCTGGGGGCATCATAATTTTGGATTTTGAATTATATTATAAAGCTCTGGTGATCAAGACAATATGGCACTGGCACAAAAATAGAGCCATGAATCAATAGAACTGAATGGAAAACCCAGAAAGGAACCCAGAACTATATGGTCAATTAATCTTCAAACAAAGCAGGAAAGAATATCCAATGGAAAAAGGACAGTCTTTTCAACAAATGTGTTGGGAATACAGGACAGGAACATGCAAAAGAATGAAACCAGATCACTTTCTTACACCAAACACAAAAATAAATTCAAAATGGATTAAAGACTTAAATGTGAGGCCTGCAACTATCAAAATCCTAGAGGAGAACACAGACAGCAATCTATTCGACATCAGCCATAAACTTCCTCCTAGGTATGTCTCTGGAGGCAAGAGAAATAAAAGCAAAAATAAACTATTGGGTCTCCATCAAAATAAAAACCTTCTGCACAGCAAAGGGAACAATCAACAAAACTAGAAGGCAGCCTTCAGAATGGGAGGAGATATTTACAAATGACATATCTGATAAAGGGTTAGTTTCCAAAATATAAAAAGAAGTTATAGGACTCAACACTCCCCCCAAAATAATCCAATTAAAAAATGGGCAGAACACATGAATAGACATTTTTCCTAAGAAGACATACACATGACCAGGAGACACATAAAAAGATGCTCAACATCACTCATCATCAGAGAAAAACAAATCAAAACTACAATGAGATATCACTGCAAACCTGTCAAAGTGGCTAAAACAAGAAAACAAAAGAAACAATTGTTGGCAAGGATGTGGAAAAAAAGGAACACTCTTGTATTGTGGTGGGAATGCAGTCTGGTGCAGTTACTGTGGAAAGCAGTATGAAGAGTCCTCAAAAAGTTAAAAACAGAACTACCTTATGACCCAGCAATTGCCCTAATAAGTATTTACCTCAAAGATACAAATGTACTGATCTGAAGGGGAATCTGCCCTTCAATGTTTATAGCACCAATGTCCACAATAGCCAAACTATGGAAGGAACCCAGATGTCCATCGACAGATGAATGAATAAAGAAGCTGTGGTATAGTGCTCACTTCAGCAGCACACATACTAAAATTAGAATGATGTAGAGAAGATAAACATGGCCCCTACACAAGGATGACATGCAAATCCATGAAGTGTTTCATATTCGTACTGTTTTACTCACATGCGGAATATAAGAAATGTTCAAAGGGTCATAAGAGAAGGGAGAAAAAACTGAATGGGAAGAAATCAGAGAGTGAGATAAACCACAAGAGAGACTCTTAACCCTGGGAAACAAACTGAGGGCTGCTGAAGGGGAGGTTGGTGAGGGGATGGCATAATGGGGTGATGTGTATAAAGGAGGGCATGGGATGTGATGAGCACTGGGTGTTATACACAACTGAAGCATCATTGAACACTACACCTAAAACTAATGATGTCTTATATGTTGGCTAATTGAATTTTAAAAAAAGAAGTGATACACACAATGGCATATTACTCAACCTTAAAAAAAAAAAAAAAGAACAACATCTTGCCATTTTGCAATGATGTGGATGGAGCTAGAGAGGATAACGCTAAGGAAATAAGTCAGAGAATGACACATACCATACAATTTCACTCATATGTGGACTTTAAGAAACAAAAGGGATGAGCAAAAGGGAAAAAAAAAAATAGAGAGGCAAACCAAGAAACATATTCTTAACTATGGACAACAAACTGATGGTCACCAGAGGGGAGGTGGGCTGTGGGATGGGTTAAAGAGGTGATGGGCTTTAAGGAGGGCACTTGCTGCGATGAGCACTGGGTGTGTATGGATGTTGCATCAGTATATTGTACACTTGAAACTAATATCACACTGAATGTTAACTAACTGGAATTTAATAACAACTTTAAGAAAAAGGAATGAATCAAAGGTAGGAGTATATAAAGACAATAGACCTACAATATGTTGCTAAATTTGGGTTGAAATTTTAGACTACTATAGGTTAAAAAAAACATTTGTCAGTGATCTTTTGATAATTCCTAAAATGAAATCTAAGTATGACTTGATTTAAATGCAATCTAGATATTATTTGACTTGAACTGAGTTCTCTTTCAAAAACAACATTTTTTTAAAAAGTGGCACTGAAATTGAAAAGATGAGGAAAGATTGCTTTCATAGCAACATTTAGAATTTCTTGTAAGAAGCAACTTTATTCCCTATAAGTATGTAAATTTATATATGGAAATTTAAATAAAATGTCAACTTGAAAAAACTTGCTTTATTCTAGTTCTTTGTATGCTATAAATTTTAGAATGATATTGTCAATATCTATGAAAAAAAAAGAAGAAAACAACAACCTTGCTGGAATTTTGATAGGAATTACATTAAAATTTCCAATCCACAAACAAACAAACAAAATGTCTCTACTTACTTAGTTGTTTTTTTTTTTTTTCCTTTCATCAGCCTTATATAGTTTTCCACCTACCAGTCCTTTTTGTTGGATAAACACCTAAGTATATAATTTGAGGGGTGAGTGTCAATGGAATTATACTATAATTTGAGGGACCCTGTGCTCACTTCTAGTATGTGGAAGTATGACTGATATTTATCTTATTTGCTGTGACCTGTTGAACACCCTTATTATTTCTAGGAGTTTTTTGTAGTTTCCTTATTTCCTATGCGGACAATCATGTCTTCTGAAAATAGGGACAGTTGTATTCATCTCAGTTCTGTATTGTTTTTATTTTGCTTTTTTACACTAGCTAGAATATCCAACATCATGTTGAATTAGTGGAGTGAGAGTGGACATCCTTGCTTTCTTCCTTCTGTACTGTTAAGTAAAAGGTTAGCCATGCTAAGTTTGTTTCCTTGTTGTTTTTTAGATGGTCATCATCAAGTTGAGGAAGTTTCTCTATATAGTTACTTTTCTGACAGTTTTATCAGGAATTGGCATTGCATTTTTTTCTAATTATTTTTCTGTATTAATGGACCATACCACTTTTCTTCTTTCTCCTTAATATGGTAGATGATATTTGATTTTTACATTTGAGTCATCATTGCATCTCTGGAATAAACCTTGCTTGGTCATGATGTAGAATTCTTTTTATATATTGCTGAAACCTACTTGCAAATATTTTTAAGGATTTTTGCGTTGATTTTCATGAAGAATATTGGTCTATAGTTTTCTGTTTTATACTGTCATCTGGTTTTGGTATCAAGGTAATACTAGCTTCATAAAATGAATTCCTTTCTATTTTTTTAGAAAAGACTGTGCAAAATTGGTGTTATTACCTCTTTAAACTCGGTAGGATTTTCCAGTGAAACCATCTGGGCATGAAGATTTCTATTTGGGTTATTTTAAAGTAATGAATTATGTTTTCTTATTGGTTACAGCTATACAGCTTTAGCTCTGTCACACAAATTTTAATATGCTGTATTTTTATTTTCAGTTCCATGTATTTTTGAGTCAACTCCTTTGATTCATGGATTATTAACAAATATGTTTCGTTTCCAAATGTTTAGGGATTTTTCTATTATCTCTCCATTGCTCATTTCTGGTTTGATTCCACTGTGGTCAGAGAACACCTTCTGTATAATCCAGTTCTTTTAACTGATAAGTTTGTTTCTAGGTGACTGGTATCTAATGCTCCAAGTCTGGGGTACAAGAGATAAAAAGATAAAAAGATAAAAAAGAAAACCAGAGACAGACACCACTGTGTTCTTCCTCAAGTCCTGAGTCCCTAGCCAGCCCACCTTCTTCCAGAAGAGGAAGGCAAAGCCTTGTTTTATCAAGGCCTTTGGTTAGCTATTTGGTTGTGGTAGTGGTGGAAATGGTGGCTGTTAGCATATGGCCAAAGTAAAATATGTGAGTGTGTGTTTGTGTTGGGTCATACCACTTAATAAATTCCTACATAATCTATATGTATGAATAAAGAACTATATGTATGAATCTATGTATGAATAAAGAATTCATAGGAACTCATAGGAAAGTAATCAAACAATAGCATATTTTGAGAAAATATAATTAAAGAGAAAATTTCAGGATAGATGAAGAACTAGAAGTATGTGACTGAAAAAAATCAAAAACAGAAATGCAGATAAATATTACTAGTTAAAAAAATCTTTCTACAAAGGAAGCATACAGCATTAAAAGTACATAATCATGTATATAGAGTGTTTATTGTAAGGGCCTATTTAGCCAGAGCGGCTCCACCTCCGTTGAACAGCCATTTTGTTGTTTATGCAGTAAAACGTAAACTGACCCTGCTCCCTCCCCCCAGGGGAACTTACTTAAAAGCAAGTCTCAGAAACCAATAAAATATGGTCAACCAGTCCCTGATAACAGAGCCCAAATACAAGGATGGGTCAGGTCAGGTGGAGACATCCAATCAGTGGAGTATGCATGTTGTCTCCCTAGCTACCAAGGAGTGTGGGCACCTCCTTTGGGTACCTTTTGGGGGCCAATTCTGACCAAGGAGATAGACTAGTTCAAACAGCTACTATGGGGTGAATTGTAATTCAATTGTAATTCAATTGGCCACCCGTGTGTGACCTAGCATGACTGCAGCTTTCTCTGGGTGTTGCAATCTCATTGGCCACCTGTGTGTGGCCAGGCTCAACCACATGGTCTTTGCTCTATAAAAGTTAGTCTGGGAGGCTGGGGTTGGTCACCCTCTTTGTAAGAGGTGGCCCCGAAAGGTCGGTTTGGTTCTCGATGCTTGGCGCGAAATAAAGCTTTGCTTGACTTTTGCTTTGTATCAGTCTTGCTCCTGTGATTAGGACCTAACATTTATAAATATTTATGAGGAGGTCAGTAAGATTTGAACACACAGAAGAGGAAGCATACATAGGTAATTATTAAACTTTGGAACAATATAAACAGAAATTAAACAATAATTTTCTAGATGAAGTCTTTGAATATTTATTGTGTCACATGTTTACTACACACTAGATATCTGATTGGAACTTAAATTAGGCATGTTTGGGGGTGCCTGGATGGCTCAGTGGGTCAAAGCCTCTGCCTTCGGCTCAGATCATGATCCCAGGGTCCTGGGATGGAGCCCCACATCAGGCTCTCCGCTCAGCAGGGAGCCTGCTTCCTCCTCTCTCTCTGCCTGCCTCTCAGCCTACTTGTGATCTCTATCTATCAAATAAATAAATAAAATCTTTAAAAAAATTTAGGCACGTTTGATAGGAAGAAATTTTACAGCAATGATACAGTAACTTCTTTAAGACGAGAAATAGCCATCCGGGTTCCTGCTGCCAAGAAACACATTGCCAATATGGCAGTAAACAAGCTTATATATTTCCTCCAGCACTTACATGATCATTTACAAGTAAATAACATGATTATGTCCTTTCTTACAAACTTCATATTCATTGTGAAGTAAGCTAAAGGGTAGTGAAGTTCTTTTTTTTTTTTTTTTTTTAAGGGTAGTGAAGTTCTATATCCCCTTTCTGCAAGATCTCTCAGCCTCCCCAGAGGTCAGCAAACTCTCTCTGAAATGCCAGATAAAGCAAAATATCTCAGGCTTTGTAGGTCACAGGATCTCTGTTGCAACAATCTGACATTGCATTTGTCAGGGAGGAAAAACTTTCCTCAACCCTCTTAAATTTGTACTTGGGGCCTGCAAATTAAACTGACAAAAGACCGATTAGCAAGAGAAAAGACAAGGTTAATTCTTGTTAGTTCACAGGACTGCTCACAGAAAATGTGGCTGAAAGAGGGGGTTAGAATTTGGGGCCTCTATACCATATTAATGTGGGAAAAGGTGGAGGAGAAAGGATACTTATGGGAAAACAAATCACTCAGGAAAGATAAATGGACGCTTAGGAAAATAGATAGGAGATATGATAGTTTTGTAACAATTTCTTTTTAGGCAATTTCTTATCCCAGTACTGACTTCTCATCTCCTTGATAGGAGTCATCTTCCCTGGTTATGAAATTCTGGGGAAGGGAGTTAAAACAGTTGAATTCTTTGGGGAGGTTTTGCTTTTAGGCAGGTAAGGGGAGTTCAGACAAAGCCTTTTTTGCATCTTTTAACTCTCAAATGTCTTCAGCTCAAAATAATCTGTATGTCACAGTAGTACATTCTGGAGCCCTTTACAGTGTTATTGTGAAAGCAGTCATAGACAATATATAAATGAATGGGGAAGGCCGTGTTCCAATATATCTTTACTTGCAAAAACAGGCATCAGCAAGGTGGGTGGGGGGTATGGTTTGCAGAGCCCCACTGTAGATTTTCTCTATAATTTCAGATACACACATTAAATATAGACAATAGTTAAGTAGTTAACTTCAGTTAGTAATAGTTCAAAGATTAATTTTGTTAACAGTGAAGGTGTAAAGGCCTATTCAGCCAGAGCGGCCCCATCCCCGTTGAACTGCCATTTTGTTGTAAAACTTAAATTGACCTTGCCTCCCCAGCCCCGCCCCCCCCCCCCCCCCCCGGGAACTTATTTAAAAGCAAGTCCGGGAGACCAGTGCCAGGTAACAAAGTCCAAATACAAGGGTGGGTCAGGCCAGGTAGAGGTAGTCAATCAGTGGGGGCGCACGCATGCTGTCTCCTAGCTACCAAGGAGTATGGGCCCCGCCCTTTGGGCACCTTTTGGGTGCCAATTCTGAACTAGGTGATAGGTTGGTTCAAATGCCTACTAGGGTAAATTGTAATTCAATTGGTCACCTAGCATCACTGTGGAGTTTCTTGTGTGTGTTACAATCTCATTGGCCATCTGTGTGTGGCCAGGCCCAACCACATGGCCTTTGCTCTATAAAAGTTAGTCTGGAAAACAAGGAGAGGTCGTCCTCTCTGTAGGAGCGGCCCCTACCAGTCTGTTTGACGGTTGGTTTGATTCCTGCTGCTTGGAGCGAAATAAAGCTTTGCTTGACCTTCACTTTGTATCAGTCTCACTCCTTTAATCACGGACCCATTATTGGGGTACCCAATTTTGGGGGGACCCAACAAAGGTGACTTAATTTCCTTAATTTTCTTTCATAGTTTGTCAAGAGCCTCCAATATTGTATTTCCACAGTATTTATAATGCTGTTTTTGAAAAAGGGAACAACAATGGCATAAAATGTTTAGAGAATTGGGTAATAATTATCTATGTGAAAAAAACGTGACTTTGAAAACAAACATAGCTCAGATTTCTGGCTCTGCCAGTTGTAGGTCCAGGGGAAATAATGTCTGCAAGCCTTAGTTTCTTCATTTATAAAAGAGAAATAATAATTTATATTTCATAGGGTTATTGTGAATATTAAACCGAAAATATGTAAAAGGGGTTAGCACACTCCCTAGCATGGAGTAACATCCAAATAACTCATGGCCAAGTTATTGTTTATAGCTTATTCTTCATTACTAAAGAGAAGTTTTATTGGACAATGGAGAAATGAGCATTTGGGTTATGCTATTTATCCCTGTAATAGATTTGATATCTGCACCTTGAACCGTTCAGTTTAATAATGATGATCATTACCACTTAAAAACAAACGTGGTCTATATTTTATAACCAGGAACATCCCATATTATTTTGTTCAGCATTCTGAACAAAAAGCTTGTCCTCAAGCCTATTAGGTACTTAAGATGAAAGAAAGTACTGGACTAGTACTAATGAAATAGGCACAAGTGGCAGTCTCAAAATTGACCATTTGAAAGGTGAAGAGTCTAAATTATTTATCACCATAAGGTCTGAGCACAGAGCCTGTGCCCTTTTTTGGGGACTTCCTAGTGTTATCTAGGGTGACTAGTAACTGAATAAGAGTAGTGCATTAAATTACAATAGGATGAGGTAAACCATTAAGCATAGCAGAACCTGATGACATCACAGTCTCAAAACCTCCTCTAAAAGTCAGAAATGCTTTATTCATCCTTATCTCTCATCAGGGAGCATTGACACACTAATGACATCTGGGTTTCTTTCAAAGAAGTGGATTTTGGACAGGATTGGAAATTAGCTTGGTTTTTGTTGTTGTTGTTGTTGTTGTTGTTGTTCCCTTTCAGTGGTTCACAGCCCCAATTAGGAACCAAATTAGCCACTATCAGGGGATAGATGATTCTTTCCACAGAAGACTTCTTCCCAGTAAATTTGAATTGCAAATGTCAAAACCCCTAAAGAAAATGAAGGCAAAATAAACAAAGAGTGAAGTTTTTTTTTTAAAGAGCAGCAGTAATTCATTATCAAGCAATTAGCCTTGCCATAAGCTCCCATTTCTCAGTTTAGAATATTTTGGCCAATATTGGCAATATAATTATGATAAAGGTTGAAGACACAGAGCAGCACTCAAATGTTAACCATTTACAAATAATTTGTCTTTAATGACAGACAGGAGAGCATCTAATTACACTCAGCATTTCAAGAAAGGCTGACTATTTGCCAAACAGCACTCCGTTTGATTGCCTTTAAAGTGCAGCCCTGGGTTGTTAAAGGGAAAATAGGATTTTTGACTCCAGGTAATTAACTTCCTCCCCGCACTGTTCCATCCTGAGGCCCTAATGAAGCCCCTTTGAAGTCTTCATTACCAATGGGTATTTGTCAAGGCCAAAATAATAATGCCCAGACCTAAGTCCTTCAAATAACAGTTTCCTTTATCATTCCTCTGTAAAATCTTTGAAATGACTAATGGTGGCCTGAAAGGTGCAAAGGGCAAGACTCATGGCCTAAAATGAGGCAAGTCATCTGGAGGGTGGGGACAGGACACCCAAAGAAAGGAAAGTAATTCTGAACTGAAGGAGGAGAAAGAGGGATTATTTGAGATCTAGATTGTTTTCAACAAAGGCTCATTCTTCAAAGCTTTGTGAAAAAGTATAAAGGGGAAAATATGAGAGTATGAAAAGTAAAGATAACTGAAAAAAATTAAAGCATATTTTCAGATACATACATGATCATAGGAATTCATTATTGACTGAATGGGCCCATATTTAGGAATATTTGGTTTGAAATAGGAATAAGTGAAACCAGTCACAGATTTTGTCTGCTCCATTTGTCTCAGAGATCATTAGATCTATTTCCAGCACTTCTTTTTGTCCTGAGAGTCCAGCATTTATAGAATCTATTTGAAGTTAACTCAGAAGTGTATTTCATGGGCTCTTGATAGGCTGTCTTAATCACGTGCCAATGTGCCATGGATTTTCTCAAAACCCCTTCCTTTATTAATTAAGGTACATGAAGAGACTCTGAATCACTGACTTGCCAGCCTTAGACTTTTCTGCCCAGCTTGTACAGTATTCTCTTCAACACAAGTTTCTTAGAGCTGTTAATGAGCTCTCTAATTTTGGCACATACTGGGGTCTCATATATGCTTATATCTTTTTCAGAATATTCCAAATAGAAGAGAACCAGCATTGCTGAAATAACTCTCCTTCTGTGACATTATCATTTTCTCTCTTTAACCTATGAGCTTTTGTGTGGATGAAGGATAGTTTAAATGAGTTAGCGCCCTCTTGGTTTCAATTCCTAACAAGCAGCCTAGACTTCACCTTCACCATTCCCTTCTTCACCACAATGTAATAACATATATGGCATATACATATCTACACATAGAGAACCATATATAAATGGCTGATTCTTTCATTCCATTTTGCTTAAAACAAAAGAAATTTATTCTCTCACAGTTCTCGAGGTTCAAAGTCCAAAACCAAGCTGTTGACAGTGCCATAGGCCCTTCAAACCCCTAGAGGACCATCTGTGTTTGTATCTTTCAGTTTCCAGTGGCCCCAGGTGTTCCTCGGCTTGTTACAGCAGAGTTTTTAATCTTTGCCTCTGTCTTGGTGGCCATCTTCCCTCCGTGTCTGTGTCTCCTCTCTGTATAAGGATACTAGTCATATTAGATTAAGGGCCCACCATACTCCAGCATGATCTCACTTTAACTAGTTACTTCTATAAGAACCCTATTTCCAAATAAAATTACATTCTGAGGAACTAAGAGTCAGGACATCAACATATTATTTTGTGGGACACGATTCCACCCCATAGCACTAGAGAAAAAAAAAAAACCTCATGTATTTCCTGCCATAGAGAGTGTTCCTTTATTCATTTCACAGATATTTATTCAGCAATTCTTTTTTTTTGTTACATGCAGTGCTAGATTCAGGCAATAAAAATGAATTAGACTAGTTCTTATCTGAAAGGAAATACAGAAACAAATAATTAAAAGTATGTTTAAATGCAATACTGGTGCTATGACCAGAGTGCCATGGAAGCAAAGATTAGTGTGTGATTAATTCTGCCTGTGAGACCAGGTCAGCAATTACAAAGATGATTTTTTTGAAGTTAATATTAATGGAAATATAAGAGTTAAGCAGGCAGAAAGATCAGAGGAAGGATTCCAGCTAGGAGTCCATTCAGTACACATATATTGAGCACCTGCTGTGTGCTAAACATATGAGTTGGGTGTTGGCATACAGATATAATTTGTGTTTGTTTCTGGGGATAGAGACAGTAAATGCTCCTGTCTTGACAAAATATTAATTTAGTAAGGAAGACAGAAAAGTAAACAGAAAATCCTAATAGAATGTGATAGGCACTATGATGAGACTATAAAGGAGTAGAGGAAGAGAAATAATTGGGTTTGAACACCATGTTAAATGACTTGGCAATATCATGAAGACTATTCTATAGGGAGTCACATGATTAGACATTTTGCTAAAATGAAAAAAAAAAAAAAAAGACTAAATAAAGACTCCTATCCAGCTTTCCATTGCAGAATGAAGGATACTTCAGACAGTGAGATAGTGCAGTGTCAATCTTGTTTTTATTTCATTTTTAAATTCATATTTTCATATGGCCATACCCATTTGCCCTTTGCTAGGTACTGCTTGGATGTTGTGTTTTTTATCAGCATCCGTTAGTGAGCTACCCACAGTCTAACACAAACAGATAATAAGGAAGGAATAAGTCAGAGCCAAATCTCTGTCTTTCTCTTGGAAGTCAAGCTATGAACAAATGGAGAGGGAAAGAAAATACCAAATCAGTAAGTCTTTGGTAATATGAGCTTGAATTTAAAGTTTTTCTGAGCATTATTAAAAATATAATCTCCTTTTGAATCACTGGCTTCTATGGTAAGAAAGGATTTGGGAAGAATCTTCATTAACCAGACTCCAGAGTTTGTACTAAACTTATTTTCTCATGATTACCTTTGTTTTAAGGGTATCTCAGAAATCACAATTTTATATAAATAGACGTGAAAACTATAAGGAATTAATTTATTTATCTACATGAGGATACATGTTATGACTTCACCTTTTTAAATGCACATGCATGAAGTTCTGTAATACATTGGTCTCTGGAATCCACCTAAAGAAAAATGACAGAGAGACCTTCTGCTAAAATTGGTAAGCATGAGAATAAAGCCCTATTTTCAAGGAAAAAATTTCTTCCACCCTCTTAGTTAATTCTTGGGGACCTGTGAATGAAACTGGCAGAAGCAGATTAGGAAGAGAAAAAAAAAAACTGATTTTAATGCATAAAGAACATAAGGGACTTCACCAAGAAATGTGACTCAGTGTGCTGGTTAGAATTTAGGAATCATAGACTAAAGGGATAAGGAGAAGAAAAATAAGTTCTTAGAAGGGGGTGTATAGAGAAAGACACTTCAGGGAAAACAAATAACTTTTTGGTAAAATAAATAAGCCCTCAGGAGAACAGATGGGCAAGATGATAGTTTTGTGACAAGGTCTTTTCTGTGTGCCGCTGACTTCTTTTTTTGTTTCTGATGATAAGAATCTGTCTTTCCTGGTTGCTCTCTGGGAGGGGATTTATGACAATTGAGTTCTTTTGGGAGGCTCTGCTTTTAGGCAGTTAAGAGATTTCAGAAACTCAAATGCCTTCAGCTTAAAATAATTGCTATGCCACCGCGGCATATTGGAGATCCCTTCAGGAGAACAGAAAGACGGGTACAGGGTCTTGACAAAAAAGTGGAGACAATGGGATCCTCACTCTATTCTAAGCACCCTAAAGCTAAGAATAATAATCTAATTGTCCCATGCTTTCACTTTGTAAGTGGGTGGCTACCACACCCAATGTAGTGTTTACATTTCCGCAGGTTTCACCTCCCAAGTTTTAACTCAGGGAATAATGAGCCGGCAGCTTCTGTTCTTGTCCCTCTCGTCCTTTATTACTCTTTGCTTTTTACAGGGAAGAATAATAAATAGCTTAAATTAGCCAAAATCCTCTCTGTCTCAGTTATTTTTTAACTAGATTTGCAGTTTAAAAAAAAAAAAGTCCACTCCTGATAGTTCTGATAGTTGAAGAATTTTAATTAGGACTTTGACAACCGAACACAGTCCAGCCCTGAGTGTGCTGAGTAACTGAGGGGAAGCAGGAGCATCCAGAGTGTGGGCAGTGAGCCTGGGGATATTGTCAGGGATGGTAGGGAACACAAAGAACTCACCTGGAGAGGGCTGCCTGTACTTCCAGTACTTCGAGGAGAAGGAATTTTCAGAGAGTGGTGATCAAGACAGCTCCGGGTCAGGGGTGGGGCAGGGTGAAGGTGCCTATGCACTTCGACCATTACATTCTCTCCTCACAGGCTGATTATGACACCACTACTATCAAACATTCTCTGAAATTGTCTGTACTAGACATATGTGATGCAAAATGTAACCTGAAGGTTTTTTTTATTTTTCTGTAAAGATACTAAAAGCTTATTTCTCTCTCTTCCGTGGACCAATGCCGTCTTGCTCTCTATAGTTCCATCATAAATTCTGCGGCTATAGCTTCTATTCTTTTCAATTTTTTTTTACTCACTTTTATATACAGATGAGAGATTTTAAAGGCACTTTCATTTCCTGAATATAAAAACTGAAGTGTAACTGAAATCCTGAGAAGAGCAAACTATGTCTGTCACACCCCATTACCTTCTACATTGTTTGTGATTACTGGGCTTGAACCTAACAAAAGGCTTCGTTAGAAACCAAGGGCAAGATCCCACCTTTTTGAAAGAATCTATTAAACAAAACAAAACCCATGAGATTTGGGTGGAAAAAAAAAGAAAGAAAGAAGTAGCTGACCCATTTTTAGCATGCTAAAATAAACCACCAGCACCATCTATCAGGAGATTTCAAACAATGGCAGTAGCATGCACTTAATCCAGATGGAAAGGTTATCTGAGTTAAACTGTCAGTATGCTCACAGTCTTTAGTTAATTCATTAATTGGTGTCCAGTTCAAACTCAAATCACACTTGTTGTATGCAAAATATAGAAAATATAATGTGCAGTGTGCACATATGTGTATATGCATTTACGTGTGAATACATCCACACTCTGGAAAATGGGACAAACACAAGCTCAAACATGATTAAGGTGAGTCTAAAAACACACATTTTTAAAAATTTTATTTCTTTTCAGTGCTCCAGAATTCATTGTTTATGCACCATACCCAGTGCTCCATGCAATATGTGCCCTCCATATTACCCACCATCAGGCTCACCCAACCCCCATGCCCCTCCCCTCCAAAACCCTCAGTTTGTTTCTCAGAGTCCCCAGTCTCTCATGGTTTGTCTCCCCCTCCGATTTCCCCCAACTCACTTCTCTCCATCTCCCAATGTCCTCCATATTATTCCTTATGCTTCACAAGTAAGTGAAATCATATGATAATTGATTCTATCTGCTTAACTTATTTCACTCAGCATAATCTCCTCCAGTCCCATCCATGTTGATACAACAGTTGGGTATTCATCCTTTCTGATGAAGGCATAATACTCCATTGTATACATGGACCATATCTTCTTTATCCATTCGTCAGTTGAAGGGCATCTTGATTCTTTCCACAGTTTGGCAACTGTGGCCATTGTTGCTATGAATATTGGGGTTCAGATGGCCCACTACATCACTACCTCAATATCTTTGGGGTAAATACCCAGTAATGCAATTGCAGGGTTATAAGGAAGCTCTATTTTTTAATTTCTTAAGGAATCTCCACACTATTTTCCAAAGTGGCTGCACTAACTTGCATTCCCACCAATAGGATAAGAGGGTTCCCCTTTCTCCACATCCTCTCCAACACATGTTGTTTACTGTCTTGTTACTTTTTGTCATTCTAACTGGTTTAAGGTGGTATATCAATGTGGTTTTGATTTGAATCTCCCTGATGGCTAATGATGATGAACATTTTTTCATGTGTCTGTTAGCCATTTGTATGTCTTCTTTGGAGAAGTGTCTGTTCATGTCTTCTGCCCATTTTTTTATATGATTATCTGTTTTGTGTGTGTTGAGTTTGAGGAGTCCTTTATAGATCTTGGATATCAGCCCTTTGTCTTTAGTGTCATTTGCAAATATCTTCTCCCATTCCTTGGGTTGCCTCTTTGTTTTGTTGACTGTTTCCTTTGCTGTGCAGAAGCTTTTGATCTTGATAAAGTCCCAAAAGTTCATTTTCACTTTTGTTTCCTTTGCCTTTGGAGACACATCTTGAAAGAAGTTGCTGTTGTTGATGTTGATGAGGCTGATGTTGAAGAGGTTACTGCCTACGTTCTCCTCTGGGATTTTGATAGATTCCTGCCTCACATTGAGGTCTTTTATCCATTTTGAGTTTATCTTTGTGTATGGTGTAAGAGAATGGTCTAGTTTCATTCTTCTACACATAGCTGTCCAATTTTCCCAGCACCATTTACTGAAAAGACTTTTTCCCACTGTATATTTTTCTCTGCTTTGTCAAAGATTATTTGGCCACAGAGTTGAGGGTCCATATCTGGCCTCTTTACTCTGTTCCACTGGTGTATGTAATAAACACATATTTTAAGGATTTTTCACATCCTAAATATGGGCTCTCAGGCTGCTAATGGCAACAAAAGAAAGATGAGTGGTTATAAGATTCATAGTGGCCCAGAACCTAAAAATATGTCAATTGAAGTATTATCTCTATTTGGAACAAATAATAAATACCCTCACAGAGCCCATGACTAATCAGAGTTGTGCTCTGGTTGTATTGTCCAACATATTCGGAAAGTTTCTATGACTACTATTGAAATAGGAAAGCGGTGACTTAAAAGTTAAGAACTACTTAAAGTAAACATGGATATCCTCTTGTTGTCACAAGTTCTAAAACTCTGATGATTGCAGTCTTCACTGGAGTCCTTTTAAGAAAATCAGGCTTTGTTGGGGTGCCTGGGTGGCTCAGTCAGTTAAGTGTCTGCTTTTGGCTCAGGTCCTGATCCCAGGGTCCTGGGATCGAGCTCCACATTAGGCTGCTTCCTGTTCAGCAAAGAGCCTGCTTCTCCCTCTCCCTCTGCTTGTACTTTCTCTCTCTGTGTCAAATAAATAAATAAATTCTTTTTAAAAAATCAGACTTGCAATAAGAGAGTATATAACACATAAATATAATTATTTAACTTGAAATCTAGATCAAAAATAAGAAGAATGAGGCATTTTTGCTGTTTTTTTAGAAGTAAAACTTTCTAGCATTATTGGTAATCTATTTCCTTTCTCAGCTATCTCCTTTAAATGTCTAATTTCTATTTATCTGATCAAAAAGACAGAGCATGAGTGACTTTATAAAAATGTTTCTTGGCCCAGTTCCTTATGCTATCCTGGACCATATAATGTTTTGAAAGTATTATTTTAGGAGACAAGAAATAAGTGAAAACTCTGAAATCCCAAGCCAAACCATCTTATTTCCTCTGTGTATGAATCTCCTCTTGTCCTAAATTTCCCCAGCATTGGGAGAAGAGGTACAAATCAGGACTACAATCCAAAGAATATTATTGGTGAAAATATCCTTAGCTGCTGCAATATCTACTGTAGAGGCTGGTTAGAATCAGCGCTGTTAGTTTTGGAGAAAGATCAAAGTATACTCTTTATTGTCTCGCTTTGGGTCTATATTAAAAGTGAGATATTTTATTCAGCAATTTTCCATCTAGTGACACAATAGAAATCATGATGGGTGATGGACAGGTGGATGATTGAGTTGTTTTTGAGATAAGAACTGCTTAGCGGAAGAGTTATGGACCAAAGCAGCCAATAAAACCATCTACGAAGAATAATGGACAGTGATGACAGAGCTATAAGCACAGCAGGAAACATTTTTAGCTCCCTTTCCTGTCATGGGGGTGCATTTTCTTCTGCATTAGCAAGGGTTGGGTCAACACCTGCAATATAATGCATTTTAAATCTCAAATGTGAGCTCACCCTGCTCAAGAGAAAAAATATTCTATCTGATTCCTCCTTCAACTTTGTGGAACCCTCGTGATTGTGTAACTAGCCAACAAACACAGGCAGCTGAGCATCACAAGAAGAAAATAAGCTGAATTATGACAAATTCTTAGCATCTGGTAATCCTAACTTTTTACCTATAGAGATTAAATGATCTCATTGAAAAGATAGAACTTTACTTCTCCCTCAATGGTAAATATAGGGAAAGTGCTGAGTGATCATATTTTATTCCTGTCACCTCATTTCAGTTTCCATCAACTTAATTCCAAGAGATTATTGATGAGAAGTGGAGAAGAGTGGTGGGAGTAAGAGAAGTCCTGACTTGAACTTAAGCTGCTGGTACTCTGGGACATAACTGGGAAATCTGAAGAGTAGAGAAGCCTAATTTTGTGAGAGACTAAAAATTTCCTGGGAAATACTCAGGCTTAGAGACACTAACCAACCCATACTCTTTGGAAGAGAGTCTGTCGTTAAGATTGGTCCAGTGTAGCAAAGGGAAGTGACCCATAAATAATAATAATAATTTGACTTTTGTACGAACTTGGTTAAGTCATAGGCAAACCAGACGGAGACATAGAATTCCCTAGACTGGTTGGTTTTATGTGTTACATCTTCAAACAGGTATAAAACATTTTTGTATTCAGTGCACATTTAAAGAAATCAAGGAGAAATTGCTTTTCTCTTTAATATTGCTTAAAAAACAGATTCACCTACTATTTCATTCCCATTGTCTGAATCAGACCTGGGTCCTGCAAATAGTTTGCAAACCATTTCACTTTTCTTTAGTACTTGATCTTCTTTAGCCCTCTTATGAGTTTCTAAAACTTCATGAGAGGCACAGTAAGTTCTTGACAAAGATAGTAAAAGAAGAAAATCAGTCTTAATAAATAGAGCCATGCTATGTACTATTATTTTCAGGTTTTCAGTTAACTGTGATCACTGACTTTCAACCAACCAAAGTATGACCTTGCAAAATGAATTGGCAAAAAAATAGCTGTTAGTGAGGAGTTGCTGTTGTTGTTGATGTATTGTGGTGCCATTTGGTTTAGTTTTACCAACCTCTAGTTGGGGCCCAGTCCATTTCACAAACAGTAGATATCACAGTATGCCAGTAATTTTTCATTTTTATTACACATGGGTAGCAGAGCTGTACCCTGGCTGAACCATTCTTTTCTCTGTCTCTTCACAGAAAAAATTAGCAGTGCTTGATACCTTCTATCTTTCATCAAACCTTCTCAGAGAGACCAATTGGTCTCCAATTTTCTGTTAGAGCAATACATAATTTAAGGGGTATCCTATTTCATTTTTCTCATGTTTATGTGAATTTCTTCCTTCAGCCTGTCTGTCCTTTTCTTAGTCCCTCCTTTCCATGGGAAAAGGATTGATGGATATGACTGATAAGATGAGGAAGATCTGATTCCTACTGGCTCCTGTTCTTCAGTTTGTAGGAAAGCAGTCCATACCCTAGGGGCCTTACTATCTCTGTCCCTGCTATCAGGGCTTGGTGGAGATTAGACTATGATTTCCCCTTTCAGCTTATCTGCATCAACAACCTGCATACCTGCATTCCTAAAAAGAGTTTTCCAAGATTAGAACTCAGGCAATTGCTATATGGAGATCTGTGTAGAGTCATAAAACCAAGTTTTCTAATCTATCTCCATGGATAATAAAGCTAATATTTATTATCTATATTTATCTATATTTATCAAACTCCTATGTCTGTATTTCAACTGACTCTAAACTTGAGGGGAGGGAGGAATATGTACTATATTGGCCTTCCTGAAACCCTCAACTCATAGATCTGCCACCTCTGAAGGTCTAGGGCATTGTTCCCAGAGAAGACGATGGACCCAGCATATTTCCAGGATCCCACACAGGCAACCCAGGGCAGGAGAAAAAGCATGAAATTGTAGATGGCATCTGGTCTCTGATTGAGAGTATTTATCAGAATATGAGATATTCTTTGGAAGCTCACAAAAACACTCAGGATAAGAGGTGGGAGGGATTTCCAAGGAGATGCAGTGAACTTGGAATTACTTGTGGTGAGCTATGGAATCAAAACACGTGAATCATTATTATATATGGGATCTCAGGCTAGTAAAATCTGGGGAAAGTTAGACCACCTGCATGTAGATCTTATGGTTTTAAGCAACTTATTTGTTCAAAGCACTTTTTTTGGTTTATGTCATTTACTTATTAGAATATGTTAGTGAGATAGGCAGGATAAGCATGCTGTTTCTATTTCACATGTGGGAAATGGAGGTGTGGAAGGCTAGACATGATCCTATGTTACATAGCTAGCAAAGAGTGGAGAAGGATCAGAAAATATATGTTCTCTAACTTCTAGGCTGACTTTGTAATATATCACTTAGTATCCTTAAGTCTACAATTTCTCCACAAAAATGTTTGTACAGAATTTTGCAGGACTACCAAGTTATTTACATGTAACTGGATTCAAAATTAGAGAAATACTTTAGACCTTGGTGAATGTGATGTGCTCCCAGTGATCCTTGACTCTTGGTATTCACAACTGTGTGTAGTGATTTCCCTTTGAGTATGAACAGGACCTGTGACTTGCTTCTAGCCAATAGAATCTGGCAAAGATGATGGATGTCACTTCTGTCATTAGGTTAGTAGGATTGTAGTTTCCAACTGCCAGAAGAGTCTCATTTTAGCTCTGTCTCTTCTGGCTTTGATGAAAAAATTGCCATATGAGCACAGCAAGGAATGGAGAGAGACCTCCAGACAATAGTCAGCAAGGAACTGGGTCCTCACAACAATATGAACTTGGAAGTGGAGGCTTCTTTAGTCAGGCCACAGTGAGACCCCATCCCTCATGGATACTTTGATTACAGTCTTGCAAGACCCTAAAGCAGGGGTTTCAGCTAAACTGTGCTCTGATTCCACACCATGGAAACTGTTAGATAATAAGTACATGTTACTTTTTTTTTTTAAGATTTTATTTATTTATTTGACAGACAGAGATCATAAGTAGGCAGAGAGGCAGGCAGAGAAGGGAAGCAGGCTCCCTGCTGAGCAGAGAGCCTGATGCGGGGCTCGATCCCAGGACCCTAGGATCCTGACCTGAGCCAAAGGCAGAGGCTTTAACCCACTGAGCCACTCAGGCACCCAAGTACATGTTACTTTAAGCTGCTAAGTTTGTGGTAACTTATTATGCGGCAGCAGATAACTAAGTTGATTTTCAGTAAAACAATAGGAATCCTCTTGCAGGTATAAGCTCCAAAGAGCCTAATAATTACATTTCTTGTCACCAGCCTGGTTCATAGGTTACTCTCACTTGTATCAGCTGATATAATAACCATTGTGCCTGGTAATCTTGTGCAGCAGACATAATCATCTTACTGGGATATCTCTTACCTCCCTGGCAGAATTTAAAGCTCAGTTGTCTACTTCCAGGCCCTGCAAGGCCAGAATCATTTATTACAGAGCATTTAAGAATATTTCTGTGTTAACAAGTCCTTGTCACATAAACATTAATGGCAAGCATAACTCAGTCTCAAGGTACCTTATGGAACATTTATCCTGAATTGCTTTACCAAGGCCTGGAAACAGGTGAT
Organism: Martes martes; assembly: GCF_963455335.1. Lineage (NCBI taxonomy): Eukaryota > Metazoa > Chordata > Mammalia > Carnivora > Mustelidae > Martes > Martes martes. The sequence continues at coordinate 98,384,627 of NC_137889.1, forward strand.
CAAAATTCTCCTCTGATGATGTATGCAGCCTGAGACTACTGTGACAGAAGAAGGAAGGGAGAGAAAGAAAGAAAGAAAGAAAGAAAGAAAGAAAGAAAGAAAGAAAGAAAGAAAGAAAGAAGAAAGAAAGAAAGAAAGAAAGAAAAGAAGATATCAACCTCCTTACATTGTTCCGAGGCAGCTTTCTATCTGAGTGTCATTTTTTATTAAATATCTTTCATTCTTGTTTTTCCCCATGCAAGTATTGGAAATGAGAAATTGGTTTAATAATTTTCTGAAAAAATCAGCTAAATTCCAATGTTGTTTGATCACATCCAGTTACAAAAATGTCAAGTGCATTTCCATTTAGAGTGCTTGCTTAAACAGCCGTGCAAATGGGGAACACCCGAAAATCAGCATATATCATGAGAGAGTTTTGAATTTTTTTTCAGTACACACTTGCATTAATCCACTCTGTTACTCCTGAAAATAATGCATTTTTCCAGCACATCATTCCTTAAATGAGGGTGATCCATCACCACCAGAGATTCACCAGTGAGGCACATTAATAAAAGCGGACAGATTCAGTGTGTTTTCTTTGGGAAGGTTTGCTTCTAGTGAGTACAATGTTTGGTTGCTTATGCTGAAAATCCAACCCAGATGTTTCTACAACTCCTGTTTTCTTTACTAGGACATTTCCCTAGATAATAGTCTATCATAATTCTCATTCTACTCTTCATTAAGGAGATTTTCATCTCAAAATATTTCATGTGCTATAAGGGAATGGGATTTTTCTCCCCTCGTCTGAAAACTGGTAGATTAAAAAATGCTATAGTGACTAAACTAGACATCTTACTCTGATTAACTCAGGACTATAGTGTGATTAAACATACACACATTCAAATACCCATTTGAACAGTAATCAGTGAGGCTCAGACATGTGAGATCCAGATAAATTTTACATTTTTATCACATATTTTTCAAAACTTAAATATTTCTTGACCACTTGTTTCCCGCAAATGAGTAATAATGGGGTGTATGGGAGAACTGAGTATTTAAATTTTGGTATTTAATTAGATTAAAAATTAGTTAAGCAGTATTTTATTGGATGAAATTATATGGTATTTCTCTCCTAACCAACCCACCCCTTTTTTATTTCATTCCACAATATGTATACGTATATCACATATTTAAGCACCACTACTGACTTTGTGCAGTTTAACTCTAATTCCTGCTACTATATTTTAGATTATGGACCTTCTACAGAGTGGGTGAATTTTTTGGCATAGCTACATTTTAGCTTTAATGAGAAGACTTCATCTTCTTGTGTTCATTTTGACAATTCCACACTTACACTATTTAATGACTGAATGGAATATCTGTGCTTGAAATGTTGCATCAAATATTTAATCATTTCAATAATACTGAGAATAAAAAATTCCTTAATCTATAAATTATCAAATATTCACAGTTAAACTATATAATATGTGTATAAAATCTAGAGTAGTATATAAACATAATGATGAGATTTATGGAAACCCCGTAGAGTGGATCACCTTTATTTGATGTTATTCTCAGTAAACAGGTTTGAGGAAATTCAATCAAGTAAAAATAATTGATGAAGTGTGTGCTGATTAATCATAGCAACATACTTATGCAATAGATCCATGGGACCATACATTATTTGAAATATAATTTTCAAAAAATCATCAGTAGAAACTGTGCTGGGTATCTAATTGCATGAAGTTGCCAAGAAATGGGAAGGGTTTTAAAAGAGAAGAGAATGACCACAGACCAAGATTTAATATCAGGAAGAGTCATATGTCCCTATAAAAAAAAAGTTGACCTAAAGAGAAAAATGATACATTCAAATTTGGATATTGAGGATATCAGCATAAAGAAAAGTACTAAAGAAAGAAAATGGAATTTTGAGTCAAACACGGAGTATGAAAGAAGAACATGGTATGAAATAAAAGATCAGAAATAGATAAATTTTCATGTTGGATTTTTTTCCCTTGCAATTTTCTGAGGTTGGCTGAGAATTTCATAGTGTTCCAGAGCATAAGATCAAATTAGTAGTACTCATTTTTAATCACCAACTGCAGTTAGTATATAGAAAGTTACAAGTGAGTGGCACTCAACCCGAACTACTGGAACAATCTGGGTAAGCAACAAAATGGAGTTTCAAAAAAAATCAGAGAATCAAATATGCAAAGAAGCTAAAATGAACAAAAATCCCACAAGTTATGAACACTTGGGAAGCTGCTTTTACCACTACCAGGAATGAGAAGAGGAGGAATCTTCCTGAGATAAGGGCCAGGCATGTTGAAACCTGGCCAACTTTTAATGAACTTGCACAACACTTTGTAGTCCAGTATAAGGATGAAAATCACATGACACCTTAGCCAGAGTCTGTACCCACTCACCCCGTCTTTCTCCAAGTATTCACTGTGATGGGGTACACTGAAGCCTGGGGAAAGAGCAAGGAAGTTGAGATAGATACCCCTAAGGTAGAAGAATTTTTCCAAGGGCAAAGTAACTATCCACCAAAAGCTAGATCTAGGGAGGGTGATGAAAGAAATCCGTAGAGGTCCTTTGAAATTTTGCTAACTACACTGCAGCTGTATGCCAGAGGCTGGGGATAGGGCAGGAGAAATCTTTCTGAGAATCTCTGGCCCCACCAAGTGTCTTACAGCTCAGCTCTAAACTCTCAGAGCTAGGCTGCAGGACAGAGATTTCCCACGGAGCAGGCCCAGAGAACAAAGAGAACACCTAAATGACCCAGAAAGCTGGAAGCTGGGTGTGAGTTAAAGAGACTACCAGACTCTTACTAGTGCTCAGATATCAAACCTTGTTAGAAGGAACAATTTTAAGTCAGTGCTTTAAAGTACTTTAAGTCATGGGGCACCTGGGTATTCAGTGAGTTAAGCTTTCAGCTCTTGGTTTTGGCTCAGGTCATGACCTCAGGATCATGAACTCAGGGTCCTAAGATTGAGTCCCCCACCTCCCCATCCCTGTTGGGCCCCATGCTCAGCTTGGAGTCTGCTTAAGACTCTCTGTCTCCCTCTGTCTTTCCCCCAGTAAAATAAATAAATAAATCCCTAAAAAACATATAAAGTACTTTAAGTTAGGGATGAACTGAATTTAACTAAAGGTGCACGAAAACTCAATTGAGGGTCAAACATGGATTAGGCTAACTTAGCCCACAAAACTAATGCTTCACATAAAAAGGGTAGCCTTTTTATGGATATAAATATTATTTACTTTGGTCTGTTATGTATAAAGTCTGTCATAAACAACAACAACAACAACAATAACAATAATAATAATGAAATACACAACAAAATAAACAATGTAACCATAAGTGTTGAGAGAAAATAAAGGAAACAGAACTAGAATTGGCTTCCATGCTGGAATTATCATAAACTTTAAAATAAGGAGGAGAATTCCCAGAGAAAAGATAGTGGAAGAGTGGGGGATCCTATTTCAACTGGTCCCCTGAACTGAGCTGGATATATATCAGACCATTCTGAACACCTACGAAATCAGCTTATGTTTTAAGAAGATATATCTGGATCTTTACAAACAGATGATCTCAACAGTTGGTCTGAAACTGAAACAGGAAGTCATGATTCTGTGGGCAGATATCAGAAGATAAATGGAATGGGGAGGGAGCCTCTGGGATCCTTCACCACTGGAGTGCAGAAACCTCCCATCCTGGGGATAGAGCACAGACCCGCAGACCAGTAGTGGCAGGAAAAGGACTTTAGGGCAGCCCTCCAGACTGAAACCTGGAACTGCAGGTGCATGTGTGTGATCTGGGGGTGGCTGGCAGTTTTAGAAGCACAAAGAGCAGAGATGTGCCTGGACCTGGAAGCAAGGGCTGAGAGTGTTACTGTGGGGTGCACAACCCAGGACACTGTGGTTTTTAACAGCAGACAGAAGTGGAGATGGTGTAGCCTGGAGTGGTCACTGGAGAGCAGACTGTGATCCTTCTGTTCTGAGACAGAGGTTTGGATATGGTCGCTTTTGCTCTGACTCTTGGAAGAGATGCGGAAAGCCACCAGAGAAAGCCGCCAGAGAACAAAAGTCCGGGAAAAAATGGTTTTCACTGAACCCATCCCCCCCACAGGGGGCAGAACAACTCTGCTCAAACAGGATTGCCTAAGTAATAGTATGGCAAGCCCTTCCCCCAGAAGACAGTCTGGAAGAACAAGAAGCTGACAACCCTAAGTTCCCTATAAAACAGGTGCATCTTACTTTGGTTGTGGTCAATAATCTGGACTCTGTACATTCCCTCAACCACCTCTCACCAGAATGACTAAGAGGGGGAACCCCCAACACAGGAAAAATTCAGAGACTGTGACTTCTGCCACAGAACAAATGGATATGGATATAAGCAAGATGTCAGAAATAGACTTCAGGGTAATAGTTATGCAGGCAATAGCTAGGATGGAGAAAACCATTAATGGTAACATAGATTCTCTAAGGGCAGAAATGAGAGCTGATCTAGCAGAACTTAAAAATGCTATCAGTGAGATCCAATCTAATCTAGATACTCTAACAGCTAGGATAAATGAGGCAGAAGAATGAATTAGTGATCTAGAAGACAAACTGATAGAAAAGAAGGAACAGGAGGAGGCCTGGAACAAACAGCTTTAAATCCATGAAGACAGAATTAAAGAAATAAATAATGCCATGAAATGTTCCAATGTCAGAATTATTGGGATCCCTGAGGGGGTGGAGAGAGAAAGAGGACTAGAAGATACAATTGGGCAAATCATAGCTGAGAACTCCCCTAATCTGGGGAGTGAAACAGGCATTAGTGTCCTAGAGGCAGGGAGGACCCTTCCCAAGATCAAGGAGGACAGACCAATGCCCTGGCATGTAATAGTAAAGCTCAAAAATCTTAGAACCAAAGAAACCATCTTAAGGTCAGCTAGGGGGAAGAGATTCCTTATGTATGAGGGAGGAACATCAGAATAATGTCAGACCTTTCTACAGAGACCTGGCAAGCCAGAAAGGGCTGGAAAGACATATTCAGCGTAGTAAATGAGAAGAACATGCAGCCAAGAACACTTTATCCAGCAAGGCTGTCATTCAGAATGGATGGCGAGATAAAGTGCTCCCAGGACCAGCAGAAACTGAAAGAATATGTGACCACTAAACTGGCTCTGCAAGAAATATTAAGGGGGGTTCTATAAAAGGAGAAAGACCCAAGGAGTGATAGAGAACAGAAATTTACAGAGACAAGCTACAGAAACAATGACTTCACAGGCAACATGATGACAATAAAATCATATTTTTCAATAATTACTCTCAACATGAATGGCCTAAATGCTCCCATAAAATGGTACAATGTTGTAGATTGGATAAAAATACAGGACCCACCCATATGCTGTCTACAAATACTCATTTTGAACCTAAAGTTATATCCAGACTGAAAGTAAAGGGATGGAGAATTATCTTTCATGCCAACAGACCACAAAAGAAAGCTCGGGTAGCAATTCTTATATCTGACCAATTAGATTTTATGCTAAAGACTGTAGTCAGAGTTACAGAAGGACACTATCTCACACTTAAAGGGTCTATCCACCAAGAAGATTTAACAATTGTAAATATCTATGGCCCCAACATTGCAGCAGCCAACTGCATAAGTTAACTCTTAACCAAAATAAAGAGACATACTGATAATAATATGCTAATTGTAGGAGACCCTAACACTCACTCTCAGCAATAGACAGATCATTTAAGCAGAAAATCTACAAAGAAACAAGAGCTTGGAATGACATACTGGACCAGGTGGACCTCAGATATATACAGAATATTCCACCCTAAAACAACAGAATGCTCATTCTTCTCAAGCACCACATGGAACTTTCTCCAGAATAGACCACATACTGGGTCATAAATCAGGTCTCAACCAATACCAAAAGATTGAGATTATTCCCTGCATATTCTTAGACCACAATGCTTTAAAACTGAACTCAATAACAAGAAAATGTTTGGAAGAAATTGAAACACTTGGAAGCTAATGACCATCCTGCTCAAGAATGTTTGGGTCAACGAGGAAATCAAAAAGGAACTTAAACAATTCATGGAAACCAATGAGAACAAAAACACATTGGTCCAAAACCTATGGGATACAGCAAAGGCAGTCCTAAGGGGAAAATACATAGCCATCCAAGCCTCACTCAAAAAAATAGAAGAATCCAGAATACACAAACTCTTTTTACACCTTAAAGAACTGGAAAATCAACAACAAATTAAGCCTACCCCATGCACAAGAAGGGAAATAATTAAGATTAGAGCAGAGATCAATGAAGTAGAAACCAGAAATACAGTAGCACACATCAACGAAACTAGAAGCTGGTTTTTTGAAAGAATTAATAAGATTGATAAACCACTGGCCAGACTTATCCAAAAGAAAAGAGAAAGGACCCAAATTAATAAAATTATGAATGAAAAGGGAGAGATTATGACTAACATCAAGGAAATAGAAACAATTATCAGAGATTATTATCAACTGCTATATGCCAATAAATTAAGCAACCTGGAAGAAATGGATACATTCCTGGAAATGTATAAGCTACGAAGACTTAAACAGGAAGAAATTGATAACCTGAATATACCAATAACCAGCAAGGAGATTGAAGGAGTAATCAAAAACCTCCCAAAAAACAAGAGTCCAGGACCTGATAGATTCCCTGGGGAATCCTACCAAACATTCAAAGAAGAAATAATACCTATTCTTCTGAAGCTGTTTCAAAAAATATAAATAGAAGGGAAACTTCTGGACTCATTCTATGAGACCAGCATTACCTTGATCCCCAAACCAGGGAAAGACCAGGGAAAGACTCAAAAAGGAGAATTTCAGACCAATATCCCTGATGAATATGGATGCCAAGATTCTCAACAAGATCTTAGCTAATAGGATCCAACAGTACATTAAAAGGATTATCCACCCTGACCAACTGGGATTTATCAAGCTGGTCCAACATTTGCCATTCAAACAATGTGATAGAACATATTAATAAGAGAGAGAAGAACCATATGGTTCTCTCAATTGATGCAGAAAAAAGCATTTGACAAAATATAGCATCTTCTCCTGATTAAAACTCTTCAGAGTATAGGGATAGAAGGAACATTCTTCAATCCCATAAAATCCATCTATGAAAAATCCACAGTGAATATCATTCTCAATGGGGAAAAGCTGAGAGCCATGACAAGGACGCTCATTCTCACCACTATTGTTCAACATAGTACTAGATGTCCTAGCAACAGCAATCAGACAGCAAAAAGTAATAAAACATTTTCAAATTGGTAAGGAAGAAGTCAAACTCTCTCTTTTCACAGATGACATGATACTTAAACCCAAAAGTCTCTACCTCTAAATTACTAGAACTCATACAGAAATTCAATAACGTGGCAGGATACAAAATCAATGCACAGAAATCAGTTTCTTTCTTATACACTAACAACAAAACTGTAGAAAGAGAAATTAGAGAATCGATTCCATTTATAATAACACCAAAAACCATAAGATACCTTGGAATAAACCTAACCAAAGAGGTAAAGGATCTATACTTGAGGAACTATAGAACACTCACGAATGAAGTTGGAAAAGACACAAAAAAATGGGAAAATATTCCATGCTCATGGATCAGAAGAATAAATATTGTTAAAATGTCTATGCTGCCCAGAACAATCTATACTTTCAACACCATCCCAATCAAAATACCAACAGTATATTTCAAAGTGCTGGAACAAACAATCCTAAAATTTGTATGGAACCAGAAAAGGCCCTGAGTTGCCAAGGAAACATTGAAAAAGAAAAACAAAGCTGGGGGCATCACATTGCCTGATTTCAAGCTTTATTACAAAGGTGTGATCGCCAAGACAGCATGGTACTGGCACAAAACCAGACATATAGACCAAAGGAACAGAATAGAGAGCCCAGATATGGATCCTCAGCTCTATGGTCAAGTAATCAACAAAGCAGGAAAAAGTATCCTGTGGAAAAGACATTCTCTTCAATAAATGGTGCTGGGAAAATTGGACAGCTATATATCTAAGAATGAAATTCGACCATTCTCTCATACCATACACAAAAATAAACTCAAAATGGATGAAAGACCTCAATGTGAGAAAGGCATCCATTAAAATCCTAGAGGAGATCGTAGGCACTAGCCTCTTTGACATCAGCCACAGTAACTTCATTCAAGACACATCTCCAAAGGCAAGGGAAACAAAAGGGAAAATGAACTTTTGGTACTTCTTCAAGATAAAAATTTCTCCACCGCAAAGGAAATAGCAAAACAAAGAGGCAACATACAGAATGGGAAAAGATATTTGCAAACAACACTGTAGACAAAAGGCTGATATCCAAGATCTATAAGGAACTTCTCAAACTCAACACCCAAAAAACAAATAATTAAGTCGAAAAATGGGCAGAAGACATGAACAGTCACTTCTCCAAAGAAGACATAAAAATGGCTAACAGACACATGAAAAAATGTTCATCATCTTTAGCCATCAGGGAGATTCAAATCAAAACCATATTGAGATACCACCTTACTCAAGTTAGAATGGCAAAAATTGACAAGGCAATAATCAACAAAATTGGAGAGGTGTGGAGAAAGGGGAACCCTCTTACACTGTTGATTGGAATACACATTGGTACAGCTACTTTGGAAAACAGTGTGGAGTTTCCTCAAAGAATTAAAAATAGAGCTACACAATGACCTGAAAATTGCACTACAGGGCATTTACCCCAAAGATACAGATGTAGCGAAAAGAAGGGCCATATGCACCCCAATGTTTATAGCAGCAATGTCCATAATAACCAAATTGTGGAAAGAGCCGGGATGCCTTTCAACAGATGAATGGATAAAGAAAATGTGGTCCATATATACAATAGAATATTACTCAGACATCAGAAAGGATGAGTACACAACTTTTATATCAGCATGGATGGGACTGGAGGAAATTATGCTAAGTGAAATAAGTCAATAAGAGAAAGTCAATTATTATATGGTTTCACTTATTTGTGGTACATAAGGAATAGCGTGGAGCACATTAGGAGAAAATGAAAAGGGGGGAGGAATTGGAGGGGGAGATGAACCATGAGAAGCTATGGACTCCGAGAAACAAACTGAGGGTTTAGAGGCGGCCCCATGATGGGTATTAAGGAGGGCGCAGATTGCATGGAGCACTGGGTGTTATATGCAAACAGTGAATCATGGAACACTATATCAAAAACTAATGATGTATTGTATGGTGACTAACATAACGTAGTAAGTAATAAAATAATAAAATAAAATAAATGAAATGAAATAATAAAATAAACAAAAAACTAGGAGAAATACACCTAGTAAAAAATGTGGACAATATGCATATATATAGATAAGGAATTTTAGCAGAGAGGTGGATACTCTAAAATGAAGAAAATGAAAAATTTGATATCAGATTTTTTTCTCTATAAGCTTAACAGAAGACTAAACACAGCAGAGGAATCAGTGTATTTGAAGACCTACTAATATAAATTATTCAATGTGTAACTCAAAGAGGGAAAAAGATATAGAACACCTGAAATCTGTGAAACAATAGCAAACAATGTAATTTATGTGTAATTGAGGTCCCAAAAGAGGAGAAAAGAGAAAATGGGCCAGAAGAACTATTTGAAGACATCATGGCTGAGATTTTTTTCCTGATTGATAAACTATATCAACTGATAGCCTGAAAAAGTACAACAACATCCAACCAATATAAATGCAAAGAAAGCTATCACTGGTTTCATCACAGCCAAACTGATGAAAACTAAATATAACGAAACAGCTAAAGAAAAAACAATTACTACATAGAGATGTATTGGTAGCAGATTTATCAAAAACAATGAAAACGAAATACAATTGAATGACATCTTCAATGTGCTGAGAGAAAATATAAAAATGAACTGCCAAAGTGGAATTTCATATTGAGGGAAATTATTCTTCAAAAATAAAAACAAAAGAAAGAAATTTTCAGAACAACAGAAACTAGACAAATCCATCACTAGTAGATCTATATTTGATGGAATGCTAATATTCTCCAGGAATTAATACCATATGGGAGTCAGGTATGCAGAAACCAATAAGGGGACCAGATAGGGTAAAAATATGGGTAGATATAAAATATCTTTTTACTTTATTTATATACATACACATACAAATTTATCTGTAAATGTTTTAAAAAGAATAACTTATTAAAGCAATACATTATTAGCACATATAGAAGATATATTACAATAAGAACATGGAATTATATTGTACCTTTTAAAAAACTTTTAAAATTTTTTATAAACATATAATGTATTATTAGCCCCAAGGGTAAAGGTCTGTGAATCGCCGAGTTTACACACTTCACAGCACTCACCATAGCACATACCCTCCCCAATGTCCATAACACCACCACCCTCTCCCTACTCCCCTCCCCCTGGCCCCCATCAGTTTGTTTTGTGACATTAAGAGTCTTATGGTTTGTCTCCCTCCCGAGCCCATCTTGTTTCATTTATTCTTTTCCTACCCCCCAAGCCCCCCCCACCGCCGTTGCATCTCCATTTCCCCATATCAGGGAGATCATATTGTACCTTTTTTAACATTGTTAATGACATAGAATAAATAAGAACAAGTATGCAGCGGCACCTGGGTGGCTCAGTCTTTAAGAGTCTGTCTTCTGCTCGGGTCATGAGGTCCTGGGATTGAGCCCTGCATAGGGCTCCCTGCTCTGTGGGAAGCCGGCTTCTCCCTCTCCCACTCTCCCTGCTTGTGTTCCCTCTAAAATCTTTTTTAAAAATAAAAAAAATAAATTAAAAAAAGAACAAATATGCAGATGATAGACAAACTCAACCACAACATATTCCATTAAAATGACTAATCACTTCATATAAAAGGCAGAGTTTGTTAAACTAGATTTTTAAAACCAGGATTTGATTATATGTTATTTCCAAGAAACATAGTTTAAATATTAACAAAGGTGCTGAAAACAAAAGCATGGAAATATACACCATGTGAACATTAAGCATGGAGCTATACTAACACTGGAGTATATTTCAAGATAATGGTTTTTACTAGAAATAAAGCATTTCATAATGATAAAAGAGTGAATTCATTTAGAACACCTAACAGTTTTAAATTTTAAGTATGTAAGAACAAAGAATTCAGGTACATGAAAGACAACTTAAAAACTAAAATAACAAATAAAAACAACTCATATATAGTTAGGCATTTCAAGAACATATTCTCAGGAACTGAATGGGACAAAAATATCAGCATCATTATAGAAGATTTGAACAATCACATCAACAGAATCAGCCTATTATTTGTAGAACACTATACGTAGCAGCTATAAATACACTTTTTTTTTGTGAAGGTACATGTAATATTCACTAATAAGGAAAAGATGGTGGAGGCATAAAACGAGTCTCAGTAAATTTCAGAAGATCAAAATAATATAGACTCGTGTTTCTGACTATAACATTACTTAGAAACTAACAATGAGATATCAGGAACATCAGAAAATATTTGGAAATAAAATACCTTTTAAATGGTCTGTTATAAAGATGGAGAGCTGGGTCAGTAGGGAAAACTTTCAGATGCTATCAGGAAACAAGATGGTGAGTACATAGTTTATGGTTGAGTGGACTTCCTTTCAGAGCATAATTAGATGATTAGTCCTTCTAATGTGATATAGAAATGTTCTTTTGTGTTTCATGATCACTGAGAGCTAACTCCCACTCTTTGGAGCCTTGATCAACTCCATCCTTCATTTCTGTCTGAAATATCTGGAATATTCTTCTACAATTTCTCCCCAAGTCCCCATTTAATTCTTCATCCTCAGTAAAACAGTGTTTATAGCATTACCTGAATAGTGCAGGAGTCAGAGGTAATAAATACATGTAGTTTCCCCAGGAGTCCGCAATGTTGAAGTTATTCCAACAAAAAGTTTATGGGGAAGACTAGGTTCCAGGAATGAACATTATCAATGTGGTCAACTCATAACCACAGTTGTTATTTAAATAATGAAATATGGCATAATAAAAAAATAAGTTCTCTTATATTAATTAAACATTTTATAATCAAGCAAGAAAAACAAATGTAAAGAAAGGAATACTATGCAAAATAGAACATGAAAGCCATTATCATTGTTCAATAAGTAAGTGTAGCTGCACGAAACGAGTGTGCAAAAAGACACTTCACAAATATTTTCTGTTAAATTACTAGTAAGTATTGGGCCTATTTTGCATATGTAGTTAAATTTTGTCCTTTATTTGGAAGATGTGTTTGCTCTTCAGGTTGTTTCTATAATCAATATTACCTTGCTGTTCTTTTTAATAAAAGTAATGCATAGATATTATTAAATATATCATAAATAGTAATGTTTAAACTGAAGAAATGTACAAAGGAAAAAAGGAAGTTGCTCCTTAAATCACCCTAGAGATCATCACTGTTTGTGAGTAAATACACAGCCAGACTTGCTTACATATGTAAAAATTGGAGACATATATGTATATATGCATTTATAAAACATTTATTAAATGTGCATATAATTATAAATATATATACTTACATATTGTCCTGTAATCTGATTTATTCATATAACTAACTAAGCAATGAAGCTATATTTCATAATGTACTATGGATAATAAAATCCAGGCTTTAAAATAGCTATATGCCAAACATCTTTCTCAGTACTTGACATAAATGAACTCATTTTATCTTTATAGCAACCAATATGTTAAATACAATAATTGTCCTCATTTACAGTTAAGAAAAATGAAGTGCAAAGAAGTTAAGAAATTGTCTAATGTTACATCACTAAGAAGTAGAATAACAGAGGATTCTTCCCCTTTAACAGTTTCCCAGTAGACCAAAGTATAGAAGCACCTTGGTTCATTTAATTAATTCCATATAGATTAACATTTAAGCTACTTCTATTATAGTTTTAATTCTTATACATATATTTTTGTATTGTTATCCAATCATTTCCATAGGATAATTTCCTAGAATAAATAGACTAGCTGGACCCCAGATTAGAGAAAGAGAGAAAGAGGAACGTACGTATGTATACATATACATGTATCTAAAAAGTAGAAGAAATTGGGTTTTTTTTGAAAAATTATTGGTAACAGTATGTATGGAAAAATCTATACCTCAATAATAAATTTCATATATATAGATATATTATACATTTGTGTATATATTCTTTCAAATAGGTTTTATATACACATATACCCTATATATAATGTATTATGTGTATGTATCTTGCACATATTTCTCACATATGTACATATGTATACATATGAAATTTATATATAAATATATAACATATATTTCATGTATTTAATTATATTTATTAATTATATTTTATATTTATGTTATTACATTTTATTTAAATATATATTATATTTCTATATGATTTTAGTTATATTTAGATATTATAATTATAGGTAAAATAAATATATATTTCATCTATATGCATATATACATGTATGTATACGTATGTATAAATTCATATATATGAAATTTCCCATCAAAGTGTATATTCCTTCACACATAACCCTTACCAATAGTCTTTACAAAACAAGCAAATTGTGGTTCTTTTATCGTAAGTGATATTATGCATCTTTTCCTAAAATTTATTAGCTATCTGGGCTTGTTTTTTGCTTTTCAAGAATGTTTGATCCTGAGTTTACCTCTACTCTGGGGGACCTTTGTTCCACATTTGTGGTTGGAGTTGGGTAGCTATGCTTCTAGTCTAGTCAGTCCTCTCAAAAGGCAAGCATATGTTCCCTATAACTCATCTATAGTTAAAATAAAAGTGCTTGAGCATTGGCCTCTGTGGGAAGAACACCTGCCTGGAATTGAAGTCAAAGAGAAGCAAAGGCCCCCACGTGTGATTTGCCTGCCTCAATTTGTAATGTAAAGTTCGTTAATAAGAGCCAGCTGTCTCTTACAGACCCAGAGCGTTCCTGCTCAGAACGTGTTTACTAAAAGACCCTCTCAAAGTGACAACCAACTGGGCAAGTATCCTCAAGCTGTTTTTTAGATGAGAGAAAAGAAGGAAAATGGGGTTAAAGATACATTTTATGGAACTCCTGCTGAACAACTTCAGGAAGCCTTTCAATAAATTTAAGGTGGTGCTTGATAAAGGCAAAACTTAAATCTACTTAGAAATTGCTTTCAAGAGCTCATGAAAAGAGCTGTTTTTATGACCTTTAATAATTCATTTTTCCCTTCATTTGGACCATTTCATTAAAGCAACTTCTAACCAGGTAATGATGCAGATCTCTTTGCTTGTTCAAAATAGATACCAATTATATATTTTTCAGTTTCATGCAGAAGTGTTAAAGATCATTATTCCTGTGTTTAAAAACGAATGCCTTGAAATTATTTCTTCATACTAAAATGTTACTCTTACCAGTGTGTGTGTGTGTGTGTGTATGTTAAAGCACTTTAGGTAAAAAAAAAAATAACATACGTTTTATCTGGAAAGACTTGGGAGGCCGATAGAGAACTTTATTATTCATGAAAGGAAAATTGTGGAAGAGAAATTCAGCAAGTTGTTTAATGTATGGATTATAATTTGAAATATCCTGAAAAACAGGACCTCGCTGGAAGAGGTCCTTTGGAAAGAATCTATGTGTTAACCTTGTCAACTTGAGCGCATTTTACTTATTTGGAAGTCAAAAATTTTGAACAGTCTAAGGATTTCCAGCCTATGGAAATTTTGCAGAATCCTGTGGACATATTGAGTTGAATAAGATCCAAATGCAAAGCAAAATGTATTGTAATAGACTTGTTGCCTTATATTTATAGACTTCTTGCAAATCAGTAAGGAAAATAGTGGTCCCAAGAAGAGAATAGTGAGCAAAATATATAAGTAGGGAAAATAGTGGTCCCAAGAAGAGAATAGTGAGCAAAATATATAAGTAGGGAATATATTTATAAAATGCCAGTAGCCAGGACATGAAATTTTAAAATGTTCCTTTTTTCAGTAGGAAAGGTTGAATGATATAGTGTAGAGAGCACCAGCTCATGAGTGAAAAGGATTTGGATTCTAGTTTTACAATCTATGGTTAGATCCTTAAGGCATTCTTAATCTCAGTGTCTTTATTTATAAAAGGAAAATGGTATGACTACTTAGCTCATAGTGTTCTGTGAGAATTAATAAAGAGAATACATTGGTGGCCAATAATGAGATGGCTTTCTTCATTAATTACTTAGTCAAAGAATTAAGTATAAATTAAATTAAGTATAAATTAAATAAATTAAGTATAAATTAAGTTTGATGTTTGCATGATTTTGAGAAATAAACATACCACATTATATGTAGAAGTCCAGACTGAATCACCTTGCCACACTGGAAGGAAACCTGGCATTATGAATCAACAAGGGAAGTAATCCTATATGTATAGACCACAATAAACAAATAAAAAAGTCATAAACATGTGTGCAGGATTGTTTGCTAAAAATTTGCTAATTATATCAAAAAATAATTCTAAGTATACAACATTCAAGGATATATCTCTTATATGTATATAATGAACTATAACACAGTCATTAAAAATAATCTGGTGGATTAAAAAATAATATGGTGAATTGATATAATTACATGGAAAGATATTTATACTATATATTACCCAATAAAACAAAGACTGGACTAATCCACATAACATAGTCCCATTTTCTAAGAATTTAAAAAATATATACATTTTTAGAGTATGAAGAATATGTTATGAAAATTTTGTCAGTTATTTCTATAAAGTGAAATTTAAATTTATTTATTATTTTATTACATTTTCTAATTGTTTAATAATCAATGAATTTTATTTATTTATTTTTGAATAGTATAAGAAGTACAGATGGAAGAGACATATTATGTAGTTCCTGATTACAGTAACACACTTAGCCATTTAAAGTGGTATATATTAATGCCTGTTTTCATGGATCACATAATTCCTAGACAATAGCAGGTGAATGAAAACTTACTGAACTACTATTTCTTAATAAGTTCTTAAGTTCTATTCTGCTGGCCCTTGTAGGGTGAGCTATTGCAAAGATGGAGAATTATTATTATTATTTTTTTTAATCTGAGCTTCTGTCTTAAGTCTACTTTTCCCCTGGTCAAAAAAATCTGGGCATTTCTTGTATTTTGAAGTGCTGAATAATACATTGGTCAAGTTGGAAAGAATAATTTTGCTAAGGTTTTCTAGCCTTTCTAACCTTCCTAACTCATTTTTTACTCAAAAAGGGTATCTATCAATGCTAAGTTACTCTTCCATTTATTGATCCAAGAAATATTTATGGACTATCTTCTGTGTGCAAGGTATAGACTTGGAGTGGAAGCCTACATGTAAAAAATGGCTAGCAGTGTCAGTTGATGTCTCAAACAAAACTGTTACTAAGACTTAACCTACTAATGAAAGAAGGAAAGGCTAGTTGCATTCCTTTTCTCCCCGATCAGTGCTAAAAGATAATATGCCAGAAGCAATTCAAAGAAAAAAGTAATAATTTCATCCAAGAATTGATATAGCTCTACACTCATTTAATTTTTTTTTTCTTTTTCTATGTTGGCCTTTATTTCCAACTGGTAAATTTTTTACTACTATATTTGCTTTGAATATTATTTAAAAGGTTATGATGATAGCATTTCCATTACTCGTATACAGAGCAGAGAGAAAGAAGATAGGGCAAGTAAGGATGGAACTATCCTAGTATTTGGTGAATCCTAGATGAAACACTTCACAAACATCAGAATCCGTTTCTAAGCAGTTTAAGCATAATTTCAATAACACAAGAAAACACTGTCTTCTGTAATCATTACTGGCTGAGCCAGAATTCGTGAATTCAATGACACTGACTTTTCTTAGTGAATTTACTGCTTTCTTTATAAAATGCAGATTGTGAAGAGAAATGAACAACCACAGGAGGCTCAATTCAAGTTTCTTGAATTAATTCATTTAAATTCAACAAATGTTTATGGAACACCCACTGGGTGTCAGATCTTGGTGCTGGAGTAATTGATTCATAATGGTTTGGATAGTTATTAATTAATAGCATTGCAATACTTTCATTATTATATGTGTAATTGGGTGGGGTTCTGAGATAATGAACGTATTAAAATCCTATAAATTTCTAAAGGAAGAATACAGAAGGATAAACAAATGTTATTTTCTGTACTTATAACTGTCATTTCTTTGTAACAACCTATTTGCTTAGGAAATTGTGCTTTAAAACAAATATAGAACATTCATACTTGATAAGAAATGCAAATGAAAATCAAGTTTGCAAATTATTTTGAGATTTTACAAAAATCTTGACAACTCAACATCTGCTCCTAGAAAGTTACTGAGAAATGCTAATAAATAAAAAAGGACAAAGTTATACATAAAATCATGAGGCTAAATGAGACTTCAAGATGAGTGTCTTTATTTTTTGTCCTCTCAGTAAAATAATATTAAATCCCTTATAGATTTGGCTAGTCTATTCATGCAAAACTCCTGAAGAAAAGGGTGTGTGTGTGTGTGTGTGTGTGTGTGTTTTAAGCTGTGGCAGGAGATTAATTTATTCAGTAAGGTAAGATTTATTGAATTTTGTAGTAAGCCACTTCGTAACTCTTCTTACAGCCAAAACTCATTAAGCCTACTATTTAGCTGCCAGTTTCTGTTTTTTCATTACTGAATTTCCTTTACACTTCTCACAGATTATTCTGAAATATTTCACACCCCTATGCTTCTGTTCAATAGCCTCTAAAATCTACTCTTAAAATTCTTCCATAATTCTTTTAATATGAAGGATATCTAAGCATCTAGAACTTATGCAGCATATATATAGTCTTAGCAGATAAACTCTTAGAGAAGCAAGAAAGGTAAGAATCCAAAATTTTTGTTTTATACCTAGTTTTGTCACACCAGTGGTTTATGTGATTCGGAACCCTAATCACTGGGGAAGAATTACTGATACAGAATGCTTGAATAGTTCAGATCTGGGACAGGAAATTGGACTTCTGTTAAGTGAGGTATCCATGGGTGGTGAAAAGCAAGAAAAGTAATTCTGAAAGGAGTTTCTCGAGACAACCATTGACAGCTTTGCCTGCTTACTCCATTCCCTGAAGCTGAGTGGATTAGAAAACAGGTCTGTCCTCAGAGCTCAGCATGTGGCAAATCCCAAATGCACACCAAGGAAGGCTATGTTTTTGACTAAGAGGGGTCTATGGTGTTGGGCGCCCTCTGTAAGAACTCCAGTACTCAAACCCTGGTACTCAAATACCTCCTAGCCTGCCACCCCACATCACTTGCCAAAGCACCAGAAAAGGGATTTTGAGTGCCACACATAGTGTATTTATTTATATATTAATATTTATTACTATAGTGGTTTTTTAGGTGTCCTTTAAACTCATTATTTTTTATTTCCTTTTACATTTCTGTATTAACTGCCTTTCTGTAATTGTATAACTTTCAAAATTAAAAGTAACTTTAAAAAATCTTATTTTTAAAGAATAATTAGAATATTATTTCTTTAATTTGATAAATAAAATTCCTTCTTCACATTTCTCATATGCCCAGTAAGTTAACATGCACATCTGCTCATTCAATCCATGTATACTAAGCACACTCTCTATACGAGACAGTATGTTAGATGCTGGGGACACAAGGCGCTAAGCTTTGAGTTCAGGAATCTTTCCTTTCTTGCTTTTAAAATAATGAAAAATCACTTGCCATAAGACAAGATAATCAGGCATTATGGGAATTTTTACTAAGGTGTTTAAAGGTATATTATCTTTTTGCATATGTTGGGAGTTAAGCATATGTATAAAACTCACCAAAAAAAAAAAATCAGTAAAATATATTAGCCACAGTTAAGTTCCAAGTGATAGTTTAGAAGTAAATCAGCCTAAAAATAATAAAAAACATGCTTGTACCACTCTCTCAACACCCCAAAAAGAATCAAATTAAAAGACATAAAGAACTGAAGAAACAAAAAGACAACAAAACAAAATCAACCAGGAAGTTTAAACCATCCATGGACTTCTTTCATTGTCTGTATTCACTCCTTAGGTAATCTCATATAGTTCAGCGCATTACATACTGTGTTTAGGTTCATGTCTCCAAGCCTTATATATCTTGTCTAGATTACTCCCTTGAACTTCAGACATATATCCAACTAGCTCTTAATCCTCTTCCTTCGGCTATCTAACAGACTTCTCATGTTAAAAACTAGACTTCTGAGAGTTTCCCCCAAATCTGTCTCTCTTAGAGTTTTTGTTTTATTTTCCCAGAAGCTCAGACCAAAATCTCGAGAGTCTCTTTTATCTTTTCTTTTCTTTTCTTTTCTTTCACACTCCTATCTCATCTGTCAGCAAATCCTATTGGTTCTACCAAAATATATCCAGAATCTGGCCAATTCCATCTAACCCCACTGCTACCACCCATCTCTCACCTGAATCATGATGTCTCTGTTTCTGTCTTTATTAGAATCTTCTCATTCTCTTCTCAAAACAGACACCAGAGTGATCTGGTCAAAATCTAAGTCAAGTGCCTCACGACTGCTCATAACTCTCCACTGTCCCATCTCACTCCCGAGTAAAAACCAAAGTCCTTATAATGCCCTCCAAGAAGCACTGTGATTTGCCTCTTTCCCATGGCCTCTCTGATTTCATCACCTATTAGCTTCATACTAGTTCAGTCCACTCTAGCACACTAATGTAACTGCTATTCCTTAAACAATAAGCTCTCCCTCCAGAGCATTTGTATCTGTTCTTAATAGCCCACAAGGATGAACCCTGCTCTCCCTTTTGATCTCTCCTCAAAAGCCCCAGGAAACCTGAATCAAACCAGACAGACCCAAGACAAACAAGGCTGTAGAGCCTGACCAAGTAAGGTAGAAAAGGCATGAAACCCTGCTCCCAAAGAAATTCCCTCCCCAGATAAGAACTCTTCCACACCTTGGTTATTAACAACTGTCCATAAGCTAGAGACCCCAACCTGGGCGCAGCTCTTCTGTGAACTTGCTCGTTCTCACTTCTCAAGGGTGCGTTCAGTCATTAATAAACTTCATTGCTCCACTCAACACCATCTGATCTTAGTTCTTTTACTGCTTGGAGACGAAGAGTCTTTGGTGACCTTCCAGGGATGGCTGGGCAAAGGCCTCAAGGCCCAGGGGTCTCCCCCATTTACTGGGCAAACCTTTGCCATCCTGGCCAAAATTGCAACCCCCCCCCACCCCGCCACCGCCAAAACGGAGATTCCCTAACTGCCTCCTGCTTTATTTTCCTACCTAGAACTTTTATTTATTCTTTAATATCTTATACCCTCCCTTCCCCAATGTAAACTTAAGGAGGGCAGGTTATTTTTGGTCTGTTTTATTTATTGCTGTATTTCCTCCAGTGCCTAATAGAGATGTTTTGGATGTAGGTGATCCACAACAAATATTTGTTGAATGAATGAATGACCCATGGGCTGAGGGTGGTAACTGGGGTAGAAATATGGGGAAAGTCAAAAGAAACATGTTTGTTTAAGAACATCTAGAGAATATATATAGCTGAGTTATTTCTCTCATCAAACAGATTAATAGATGGTGAAAGTAGCTCGGTATTGGCCAACTTTTGTTGTTTCACTTTGTCCACCAACCAGCCTCATTGTATAAAGCTGGCTCCTATCTTCAGACCAGAGACCGAAAGGCTTGCGACCGGTCAGTTTCTGGCAGGCATGCCACCACCAGATTGCTCTCACAGCAGAAACTCCCAGCTAAGTCGGAGAGGGAGTTCCTCAGCTATACACGCGCACAGACCCAGTGCATTTCTCAATGTCTTTGAATTTACATAAGAGAGAGTTAAATAGCTCAAAAGGGTAAACACAATTTGGAATGACTTACATTTGCAGTTCCTTTAAATGAGCTGGAAATGCTTTGGGAAAAGATACTGTATATAGGCAGTGTGGAGGGATCTAACATTTTTAGTAATTGACTATATATGGAAACAATTAGAAAATTAGATGATAGAAGCTACACTTAGTTTTATATTTCAATAAGATCACTTGGTGAGATTTTTTTTTTACCATGTTTTATAACAAATCATCTATTTGATGCAGTAAGCCCAAGCAAACATAAATATGACCTACTTCTATGGCTGAGGCCCAAGTGACAAGGATTCAGAAGTACCATATTCAGAATATAACTCACAGATAATTATGTTCCATATTTGTAAGGAATCTAGTACATAAATCCTTAAATGGAGCAGTTTAACCAACTTTAAAAGAATGAACAGCCGAATGGAACTGTAATGATATAATGTAGAAGCATAAAAATTGAAAGAGTATAGTCACCTTGTAAATTTTCTCCATTTCATTTATGTTCTCTCCTCTATTTATTGTATCATATATCAAATGATTCTACTTTCTAGGAAACCTATTTTTATGAGAATAGCCCCCACAATACAGTCAGTCATGGTAAATCTGGAGTAAGAACTTAAGGAGACATGAATTCCTATAAGCTGCAGATGGCCTTGTATGAGTTCAATTGTTTTGAAATGCAAAGAAGCTCCATGGACATCAGTCAAATGGTGGCATTTAAATGTTCACTAATCTAAGGTTTTCTTGAGTGAAGAAGGCGTCTGAATAAATGTGCACATTTGGAAAGCGATGGAGTCCTAGCCTGTGCCACATAGCCCTGCGGAATACATGGCATGAGCCATGAATAATTTGGTGAGCTCCCCCACAAAAGCAAATCATGTTGTACCTTGAGCCGATCCTTCATCTTGCGTGTCAAATTAAAGTGGTTAATATACCCATTGGTCTTAGAAATAGCTTAATAACTGTTGGTAAGACCAGATTATTTAAATTGCGACTAAATTGCCACGTTCATGATTGGTAAGAGGCTCACTACATTCCTGTAAGGTGGTATGGAAAGCTATCATTCATGATGTGATGGCTGAAGTATTTAGTGATTACATGACTTAAAAGACACAGATTTTTATAAGGTTCTGATATATAATTTTCAAGCTATTCTGTCTTTGGCTAATAACTACTCTAAGTATACATTGAATTTGAATACTCATATTTATCCTTCTGTCACATACTTGGCCTTCTTTAATCTCATCCAGGCATATTCTTTTATTAGAGAAGTAAAACAAATTATTAGGTTATTTCGAAGAGAAAGTCTGTCCTTTTTAGTAATAATTCAGATGTGTAAAATGCTTACAGTTTATAAAGTACATGTATTTACAGAGCAGCCATGTGCGATGAAATTCTTAAAGCCAAAGTAAAACTTTGCATGGCATCAGTTTTACTCAGGAGTAAATATAAAAATAAGATTTTATTGAAACTAATGCAATATATTAAGAAGTAGAATTTTAAAAAGTTATATGCATTTTTTGGATTGAAAGAGAATATGTATGTATGTTTGTTTGTTTGTTTTATTAAGTAAACTCTACACCCAACATGGGGCTAAAACTCATGACCCTGAGATCACGAGTCACACACTCTACTGATCTACTGACTGAGCCAGCCAAGCCCCCCCAGTTACATGCATTTTTTATAAAACACCTAGTAAATCAAAGAAATTTCATATAACCCCAGAATTGCATATGTACACCCCTCAGACCTTAAGATATACCTACATAGAAACTGTGAGACACACCAAATTGATTATTTATATCATTTTAATCATTCTAACAACTGTATGTGACAGGTAGGACAGAAATTTAACAATCCCATTTTACAGACAAGAACTCTGAGGCTAAAAAGAATCCCATGATTAGCCAAAATGGTGAATTAAGTGTGAAACCCTGTCCTAGGTCTCTGAACTATATAAGTCTAAATCTTCTTCAGTTTCATGCTCATTTTAATAATAGTGCCAAAGGACAAAGAGCTGCAAAGGAAAAGGGCAGTTAAAACATTAACAAGACCAGACCTAAACCATCAAATCAGGAGTGAACTTTCTTCTCTAACTCTAATATGTACTTTCTCTGATTTATAAAAATTCTATTCAATACATTTCATTAGTATGGCATTTCTTGTATGCTCAATTTCCAAAACGATCTAGCATGAATCACCCATTAGAAGTAGTTAGCTAGCTACTTACCTACCCAGTTATCTATCTCTATAACTGTGCTGAGTTAAATGCAAAAAATAAAAATCCAAAAGGAAATATTCCCTGACCACAATAATGACGACAATAAAATTGTTCTCTGCATGACAGCCATGGCCTGGTGTGATCTGTATTAGATGCTGTAACATGAACTAAATGCATTATATTAGTCAAAGGATCTCAGCAGCATATGCAGCTGTTAATTGACAAAAATAAATTCAGCTGGTACATGAACTCATCCCATGAACCACATTTTATATTCCAACAATTTATTTGAAACTGAATGGGGCCCACATGGCATTACAAAACAATCGTTGTTAGAAAAATTACCCCCTCCACGACCACTTGATTTGTATATTTAAATACTTCCATGGTTTTGTACTTCATGCAGGCAAAGTCATTACTTAAAGGGGAGTCATGAAGAAACCAAAGAAAAAAATTTTAGATTATTTTATATGTCTACTAAATACATAAATAAATAACTAGATCCAGTCCAATCAAATTTTAGAGAGGGAATGATTTAAAATGTGGTCATGTGTTTGGTATTTCTTAGAATAGATAGAAATTTGTGAAATTCAAATTTCTAAAAAAACTGGTGTTATCGATTAACAAGAAATGACTTCAAATGAAATGTAATCAGTAAAATCTCTTTTCATAGCATAGATTGCATTTGTGTGACAGATTAGGTTATGCTCCAGTTGTCATTTAAAACAGGTATTTTTTTCCTCAGATACTAACTTTGACACTTACCTGAGGATCAAGGGGATATTTTTCTTACAAAAAATGAAAAACATATACAATAAATAATTTGTATTGTCTCACTTTACTAAATATGTTACATGTATTCTGTCCTTTAATTCTCACAGAAAAACTATTAGACATTTTATCTGCATTTTCTATAAGAGTTAAGTCAAGGTTCAGAGCAATTAAACAACTATCTCTAAATCACACATTAAAACTGGTATGTTTTATCATGATGAACACTATGTTGAATCACTATATTGTACACTTGAAACTAATATACACTGTATGTTGACTGCACTGGAATTAAAATTGAAAACAACAACAACTGTATTTGCTACCAGATCTATGTAACTACTCCAAAGCTGATGCTTTTAACTAATGCCATATTTGCCTCTAAAAAAGTACAGGAATTAAAAAAAAAAAAAAACACAAAAAACCACCAAGTTGATTTGGTTATCTTTTCATTTTCTAATCATAGAAAAATAATAAAATCCTGAAATCTTTAACTGGGTGTGGCAGACAAACCCAAAGGTAATTGTAAGGATCCCTGCCTTCCGGCATTCACACCCTTTCATTATTGCCTTCCCTGGAGGGTGGATGGAACCTGTGAGTAGTTTCTAAATAACAGAATAGGAAAAAAGGTGATGGATACCACTCTTGTGATTACATCACCGTATATAAATCTCGCCAGCCAGTTTGCTTGAGAGCTTCTCCTTGCTGGCTTGATGAAGTACACAGTTATATTAAAAGCCCACTTGGCAGGGAATCATGGATGGTCTGTAAGCCCCAGGGGCAGTCCCAGGTGAGAGCTGACAGTAGGTAAAAGGCAGGGCCATAAAGAAGGGAATTCTTGATGAGTTTAAAAGCCTGTACAGGGGCACCTAAGTGGTTCAGCCAGTTAAGTGTCTGCCTTTGGCTCAGGTAATGATCTCAGGGTCCTGGGATGGAGTCCCTTATCTGGCTCCCTGCTCAGCTCCCTCCTCCTGCTCCCCCTGCTTGGGCTTGCGCGCTCTCTCTCTCTCTCTCTCTCGCTCTCGCTCTGTGTCAAATAAATAAATAAAATCTTTAAAAAAAAAAAAAATAAAAGCCAGTGCATTCCCAACTGACCCCATTGAAAACAGAGCCGAACCAACACCTTGACTGCAGCCCTGGTTAGTCTTGCACAGAACCCAGTCAGCCTGTGCTGGGACTCCTGACCTACCGAGACTGTGAGGTAATAAACATTTGTTGTTTCAACCACTAAGTTTATGGTAACTTTTTATGGAGCAATGTAAAACTAACACTCTGAATAAGAAGCAGGGTTGGCAGGAATTATTCAGAAAGGAAAAAAGGGACATCTCTATTCAACTCAGTTGCATCTGAATCAAATCTGTGTGCATTCTCCATCCTTGAGATAACCACTGTAGACTTCTAAAGTTACCTCAATGGTCTTGACCTTGAGGCTTGGAGCAAATACCAAAATGAATGCCGTCATGTTAAAGTGGACAGAAGTTTTGCTTTTTTTGAAGTATTTTTATTCTGCAAGTGAGAAGTAATCTCCTGAGTCATTATTATTCAACATCAAATACACAATATTTGAATTGAGATTTTGCTAATGCACCATGCAAAAAAAAAAAAAAACAATAATAATAATATTCTTTTATTTTTCTTGTTGTCCCTTGATTTTCTTGAGTGCCCTTTATAAAAAGTCAAGGCATACCCAGGGAAAAGAACTGAATTTTAGGAACTTTGGAGTAATGTTTCTTAATTTCAAAGACTATTAAATGTCAGGAAACCATCTGAAGAAAGGTGAAAATGTTTGGAGATTGTATTCTTTTGATTGTTGTTAAATCATGAATAGTGTTTGGAAGAAATTTAGATGTATTTACAAGCATTGTGGTGTTTCTTGATTTATTATTTGTATAGTTTCTATCAGTATTATAAAAATTACCACAAACTTTGCAGTTTGACAACATAAATTTACTACCTCACAGTTCAATAGGGCAGAAATCTAGTAGGCTTGGCTGGTTTCTTTACTCTGGGTTCCACAAGGCCACGACAAAGTATCATCAGGGCTTTGCATTTTCTGGAGGTTCTAGGAAAGAATCCATTTCCAGATTCTTTTAGAAACCATGCATTGGCAGATGTCAATTCCAGGGGTTTGTGCTACTGAGGACCTGTATCCCTGTTTCCTTGCTAGATGTTGGCACAGAGAGTTGCTCTTGGCTTCTTGAAGTGACCACATTCCTTGGCTCATGGCCACTGTCCCTCATCTTCAAGGTCAATAAAGGGCCTCAAGCACTTCTCTTGTTTCAAAGTTTTTTGTCTCATCTATCTGCTTCCTTTCTCTTCTGCTGCACCTCTCCACCTGCTGCCAGAGTAAGTTCTTTCTGCTTAAGGGTTTGTATGGTTGAATTGAGCACAGCTGGATAACCCAGGCTATCTCCTCATCTCAAATACTGCCATCTTAATCATATCTGCAGAAATTCCCTTTTTAATATATAACCGTAATATATTCACAGGTTCTGGGAATTAAGCAGTGGGCATCTTGGGGGACGACCATTATTCTGTCTGCCATACTGTTCTTCAGATAAGTTATATTTTAATAACAGCTGTATAGAGCCACAAATATCTTGAAGTTGGGGGAAATAGTGTCTCAAAAGAGTTTTCAGTTACGTCAGTTTTGTGATCTCCATTTAGAATTAATCTAATGAGCCTGGAATAGGGCACACAATCTTGATTACATATAAAAACAAAAGTTCAAAGCAGAAAAGCATGTAACTTCTTCTATCTCTTCCTTTTCTTCCATGTACAGAAGCTCATTTGAAAGCCTGTCTATAGCTACCAAGCTTCATAAACCTTTATGTTTTTACTATCTAGTTGTCTAACAATGACATATTCTTCTATTTTTCCCTTTTTCTCTGAAAGTTTGCTTCACTTTTTTTGTGATAAAGTTTACATGACAAAGAATTTAAAATTTTAACCATGTTTAAGTGTATAATTCACTGTCTAAAGTACATCCACAATGTTGTGTAACCATCAACACTATTTCCAGTCTTCTTCTGTTATCTCAGATAGAAATTCTGTACCCATTAAGCAATAACTCCCCATCACTCCTCTCCTCCTAGCTCCTGGAAATTTCTATTCTACTATCTGTCCTTAAAAATTTGCCTAGTCTAGATACCTTATATAAGTGGAATCCTACAATTGCTTTCCTTTAGTGTCTGGCTTATTTAAGTTATCATAATGTTTTTAAGGTCCATCCATGTTGTAGCATGCATCAGAAGTTAGTCCTTTTCATTGCTGAACAACATTCCATTGTATAGACACACTGCATATTGTTCATCCAATCATATGTCAATAGACACTGCATTGCTTCTGCCTTTCAGCTTTTGTGAATAGTTCTCCTATGAACATGGGTATGTAAATATCTCTTGGAGACCCTTCTTCAAGTTTTTTCAGGTATATACCCAGAAGTGAAATTGCTGGATCAGGTGATAATTCTGTTTTTCATTTTTTAAGGAACTGCCATACTGTTTACCATAGCAGATGCACCATTCCACATTCCCACCAATAGTATACAAGGATTCCAACTTCTCCACATCCTTGGCAATAGTTGTTTTTTTTTCTGGTTGTTGTCTTTGTTGTTGTTTTCTGTGTTTTTTGATAGCAACTATCCTACTAGGTATGAGGTGGGATTTCATTGTGGTTTTGATTTGCATTTCCATAATTATCAATGATGCTGAGCATCTTTACATGTGTTTATTGACCATTTGTATATCATCTTTGGAGAAATGTCTATTCAAGTCCTTTGCTCATCTTATAAATTGTTTGTTGTTATTGCTGTTGTTTTGTTAAGTTGTAGGAGTTCTTTCTACATATCAGAAACAACTCACATCGGATAGATATACAATTTGCAAACATTTTCTCCCATTCTTTGGGGTTGTCTTTTCACTCTTTTGATAGTGTCCTTCAATGCACAAAAAAATTTAATTTTTATGAAGTCCAATTTATCTATTTTTTTATTGTTGCTTGTGCTTTTGATATCATAGTTGAAAAATCATTGCTAAATTCAAGGTCATGAAGATTTTCTTCATTTTCTTTTTTTCCTTTCCCTTTTTTTTTTTTTTAAGGTTTTACTTACTTATTTGACAGAGAGAGAGAGACACACACCACTAGAGATGGAATATAAGCAGGGGTAGTGGGAGAGGGAGAAGCAGGCTTCCCACTGAGCAGGGAGCCCGATGCAGGGCTCGATCTCAGGGCTTCATCCCAGGACCCCGGGGATCACGATCCGAGCCAAAGGCAGACACCCAGTGACTGAGCCACCCAGGCACCCCTTCTTTGTTTTCTTTTAAGAGCTTTATGGTTTTAGCTCTTCTGTTTCAGTCTTTGACCCATTTTGAGTTTTTACTGACTCTTAAACTTATAATTTATTTTTAATTTTTAAGATTTCAATTCAGACAGCAAAAAGTGTTGTTCAATTTAAAAATTTTTTTTTTCTTTCCTTTTCCTTTTTTTGGGGGCGGGGGGGGGAATTGGCAACAGAAAGATTTTCCCTTCGGTTTCGGTTTCAACTGGAAATCTAAAATTAATAGTCTCTGATCACCTGGTATTGTGTTTTACTTATTTTAATAACTGTAACAGAGAATGAAGGTGTAGATGCTTTATAAACTATGGCCACCAACATTTTTCTCATAAAACGCACATGTCAAAATCTAAGGAAATGAATTTTCTTCTGCTTGGTAAGAAAGTTGTTAAATTTGTATATTTACTATTGTGTAATAAAGCATCTGGTTGGCTTTTGTTCCCAGTTCTTAGGAAACAACTTCTTAACTCTTGGAATTTCCCAAGTGATAGGGGTATCTTTGTTAACCAGTGCGGACTCCTGGACCACATTTAATAGTTTATTTTAATGAGGTGACTCCTGGTGGGCCCTGAGATAGTCTATGCTAATGAATGACTCAGAACAGGGGCTGGCTATTACAGAAAGAACAATCATGTGAGTAGTGTTTGGACTTTGAACTAGGTGATATCAACCCTACCTCTGAAGAGGGTGGGGAGGATGGAGACTGAGTTCAACCACATGGCCAATGTTTTGTTCAGTTATGCCCATATCATAAAGCCCCAATAAAACTTTAGACACCACAGTTTGGGTAAACTACCTCACTTTTTGATTCTGAAAGGGTCATACATTCTTGAAGACTCTGCATTTGGAACTCTCCCAAACTTCACCCTAGGTACCTCTCCTTTTGGCTGGTTCTAGTTTATATCCTGTTGCTATGATAAAATTAATTATAAGTATGGTGCTTCCAGTAAGTTCTTTGAGTCTTCCTGCAGATAACTGAATTTGAGGGTTGTCATGGAACCCTTGAATTTATGGCCAGCTGGTCTGAATTGAGGGTGGTTCTGGTGGCCCCCAAACTTGCAGCTGGTATTTGTAGTGAGGGTAGTCTTACAGAGGAGGAGTGTGCAATTAACCTCAAATATTGCCAACTCCTACTACCTATTCAAATAAATACTGTACAGGGACAGCAAGCCAGCTACCTTTGTGTCAGGATACCTTAGTGCCAGCCTTGCCCCTAAAAAATTGAAATTTCACACTTAAGAAGAGATAATTAAAAACCATGTATCTTCATAGAGTTCTTTTAAAATTCAAATGTATCTATGATTTGTAACATATCAATTAATCACTGATATCTAAAATAACTTAATTTGTTAGAGCAGTAAAAACAACCTATAATGAAGTATGAAGGATAAGAGCCTCAAGAAAGAATAGTACCCTGAGATAATTTTCAAGGTTGTATTTTCATGAGGAGCACCACGTCTTCTGGAGATATAAGTAGAAAAATAAAAATAAGGGATAAGGTAGTGTAAGAGCAGAGTAGGAGTGTCCGCAACACTAACTATCAACTTAATTATTTTCCTTGAGTCTAACTATACATTTTGAAATAAAAATTACTTGTTCCAAAATTCCTAGAAGATAAAATGCATATTTCCTTTTTGTAAAAAAGCCTTCCTAAGCTCATTCCCCTTAAGACAGATAACAAGAAAATAGCAGGGCAGTCCCAAGCCATGAACCAACAATGAAACCCAATGACCTTTATTTGTTGTTGTAGGTATTCGTGGAATTATAGACCAGTGAACTGAATAACTATGAACAGACTCATATGATTCACCAAAGAGACTTCTAAGTTGTAAAATCTATGTGTTAAATATTCACTGAGCAGTACCTGTAGCTCATCTTTGCAGTAAGTTTTACAGGGCACTCAAATGAAAAATCACAATCAGATTGTCTTCAGGAAATCTTATAATTATATTGGGAAAACATTTCACATTTTAGTGACACAAACAAATGTGGCAAAAAAATAATTCATTCTGAGAAAGATTAATAAATATAGAAATACATGAAAGGCACTAGTTACTTCTAGGTGGATGTTTTAGAAAAAATTTACATAAGGTTATCTCTGAGAAGGAATTTACAAATAAATACCAATTTTACAGGCAGATCGTGGCAGGATGTATATTTTGGGTAGACAGAACAAAGTATGCTATGTATGAAGAACAGAAAATAGTGGAAGCACAGATTAAAAGAGAAAGCAAAATAAATATAGAAAATGGGACCAGATCTAGCCTTAAACCAAGAGCTAAACCCAAAGAATTTTGTGTAGGAATAGAGAGGTTCAATTAAGAAAGTTCTCCTGTGTCCTCCTAAGACATCTGGGCTTTATTGGGTAGTGGAAGCCAAGTAAAGGGTTATCAGGAATGGTGATTACTGTGAAAAATAAAACTGAACTCTGGCTTTAGTGTGGAAGGGGATTACATGGGAGTGGAATGGAGGCAGGGAGAAAAGTTAGGGGGTTATTGCAATAATCATGCTGAATAATGATGGATACTTAATACTATATTATGTGTAGGTTGAGGGCAGTGAGAGAAAAGGAGAGAAATTTAAGATATACAAGGATTCTTTCCCAGGGAACAGGTAGATGGTGATGCCACCAACCATTGTTATTAGAGGTGAGGAGATAAGAGAGGTCTTGAATTAGTTCAGTTTTAACATGCAGTGTTTTAGGTATCTGTGGAAAAGTCGAGGATAGGTAGAGATATAAGTATGGAACTCAGGAGAAAAAAATGCATTCTAATTTATACCATTGAGAGTTATTTTCATGTTGATTCTAGCTAAAGCCTTGGGAGTGGATGAAATCACTCAGAGAAAGTAGATGCAACAAAGGAAGACAAGAAAAGAAATAATAAACCATAATCCTGGAGAATGCTAGCCCCAAATGAGACAGAAAAGACAGAGAATCCAGTAAAGAAGAATTATATAGAACAATCTGGAAAATGGAAGAAAAAGAAGAGAGTGGGTTGGCATCCAAAGGAAAGACTTTTCATAAAGGAGTAGTGGCCGACAATTTCAGTTACCACACAGGGAGCGTAGGAGAACACTGACAATAGCCTACAGGATTTCATAATTAGAAGGTTCTAAGTAACTGTCTGTCATATAGAATCAGCCCCATCCTGAGGGTTAAAGCTTGACCTCCCTGACTTAAAGGACGAGGAAGTGGAGAGAACACAGGTCAGCTGAGCTGGGAAGGCCAGGAGAGGTGGGAGAGGTTGCTGAAAGGGATGCAATGAGAGGCTTGCATGTATACATTAAAGAATAGGACTCATTCATAAATCTGAAGCACAGATTAGTAAAGGACAATTAATGGGAGAGAACGGAGGTGGTGTTGAGATCAAGGGGAGGATTGAGCCTTGCAATTAATGTAAACACACAATGTGCTGTGTCCTCCTAAGACACCTGGGAGATTACTCTGGGCTTGAGGTATCTGAGAGACTTTTTGGAGGTGTCAGGGCTTACGTGGGGCCTTGAAGTTTGACCCAAATTCGTGGGAGACAAATATGCAATCTCTGGGAAGAGAAACAATGTCAATAGTCACACAAACTGCCCATCAAGCCACTCAAGAATTTTAAGAGAAGCTTCATGGTGTGAGGATCGAAAGCTACGAATCGAAATGAAGAAATAGTTTTGTATTTTTCTAGAATTTCTTTCCTAAATTGAGCTATGAAAGTTTGATAATCAATGGAAGGGCTGAGGCATATCACCCTGTTTTTCTTTTTCTTTTTTTTTTTTAATATTTTATTTATTTATTTGACAGAGAGAGAGATCACAGGTAGGCAGAGAGGCAGGCAGAGAGAGAGGAGGAAGCAGGCTCCCCACCGAGCAGAGAGCCCGATGCGGGGCTCGATCCCAGGACCCTGAGATCACGACCTGAGCCGAAGGCAGAGGCTTTAACCCACTGAGCCACCCAGGCGCCCCTCACCTTGTTTTTCTTATTTTATAATAAAAGAGTGAGAACCAAAAAGAGATCACGTGCCACAAAATAAACCACTTAAGTTCACCATATGGAACTAGGATACGTTTTTTCTTTTTTTCCTTTTCATTTACTTTTACTTGTAGGCAAGGTTTGTTTATTTTTATTATTCTAAGTGTGTATAAGTGTGGCACAAAAGCTAATCTTAATAAAGGCAATATAGAGAAGCAAAGTAAAGTTAACCATACACTACTTCCATACAGAGATAACAGTCATTATACGTAATAACTATATATTTTTAGGTAAACATCCTTCTGAAGGTCTATGAATTTTTTACATAATTGAGATATTACAAACAGAGAGAATAGAACTTTAATCATAGATTTATAAGCAATTTCCCATGTCTTTAAAAAACTTGTAAAACATTTTGAAAGTCTGCAAAAACATATTCTAATCCATTTAGCCATTTGCTTATATTAAGTATTTAGTTTATGTTCCTTTCACAATTCTAAATAATGTTTATGCATAAAACATTGTATACAAGTTATTATCATAATAAATATTAGACATTATATTACAAAAACAATGGGTAGAATTAAGATATCTTATTTCCTCAACAGATATTTTTAGCAAACTCACAAAATATTTGTTTTATGTAATTTAATGAATGACCAAGAATCAAACCTATACCTTCATACACAAAAGGAAGGGTAGATTCCTTCTCTCGGGGCCTTTGATATTATAATGTCAGAATGAGTTTGTGGGAAGTTATTTTGTGGAAGTACTTTGTTTATTTAGCTAAGCTGAAGGAAAAAAAAAAAACCATTTGCATCTTAAGCCTAGAACAGTGGTGCATATCCACTGTAATGCATGAAACTAAAATAAAATATGATTTATAATGGTATTTAGAACAAGAAGCACATTATATCAAGGAGAATATCCGTATATCCATGAATACGGAAAAGAATGCTTGGTAGAAACCTGAGTTTGCTCATTCCTCCTGAACCCACATCTGAAACTTGTAGAAAGCTTCCTTTTACTCAGTAACTTAGTAAATCCCATGAAAAAAGATAGTGTGAACTCCTAGAGAGATAGGTAGGCAGGTAGGTAGGTAGATAGATAAGTTCATATATCAACTTTACTAGACTAGGGTGTCCAGTTGTCTGGACGTATCAGTGTAGATATTGCTGCGGAAGTATTGTTTAGATGTGATTAACACTTAAGTTGGTAGACTTTGGGTAAGTAAGTTACTCTCCACATTGTGGGTGGGCCTCATCCAGTCAGTTGAATGAATGAATGAAGTGCTTTGGGGAGATATGAGCATATGTGATAATTCATCATATGTAGCCACAAAAATTTTGAAGTGAAAACTCTAGCAATGAACGTTTCTGTTCCACAGTAATATTTACACTACTACACTACTACGCAAGGAATAGGGCCTGCAGGACTCATCGTCACTCTTGCTGAAGGGCTTGGGGCTCCAGCCACTTCTCTAGCTGCCATCTCCATTTCCCTGTAGAACCTGAGAGATGGGAAGGCAGGCTAAGAAGGGAGGTGTAGTGCAAAACCTTATGTACTCTCTCCCTACACAGTCCTTACTTTGGACAAGCTACTATTTAGTGGATTGTGTTGACTTTTGCCTCCTCCACCATAATTTCTTTTTTAATGTATCACAGTCTTTCCATAAAACAGTCCTTTGGCTCTGCTATTTTGTTGTTATAGTCTTGGAGTTATTCAAAGGATCTAGATGATGAAGAGGAGGATCTCCACCTCTCCATGAGCTCCTGCACACAGCAGGCTGTACCCCTAGAGAGGAGGGGTTCTACAAGGTGGTCAGCACTGTTCAGAGTCCCAAATATGCTGTGCATCTGTGCAAAATCAGAAGCAACCAAGGACCAACACCTGCATTTCCCCATCATAATCTAGGGTGAACCAACCTGAAAAACAAACAAAGCAAGAGCTTGAGGAATGTGGGAAGAGCTATTGAAACTGAAGTTTTACTGTTGGGGAAACTGTAACCAAGCAAGACATGAATTAACCATGTTAATGACAGGAAGAGCTAGAACTCTGATAATTCTTTCCATTATACGGTGCTTCACTTTTTTTCTAAATTGACAATAAATATTACAAAGCTTATTCTCAATAAACACATTTGAATAATAAAATGAAGAAATGATATTTCAGAATATGATGAATAAATACCAGCATTTGGCAAGGCATTCTCTTCCCAGAGGCCTAATTAGGTTATAATTTCAAAAGATTCTTCATGTGGCTCTCTTGTGGTGTCACTACTATATTTTCATGTTTCATTACTTACCTTCCCCTGAAATGGTGTTGCACATGGTCCAGCAGCTATTGTAGCCAGACATGAAATTTTCCTTTTATTTATAATTTTGTGGAAAGCCTGATATGGTTACTCTTATCTTCAAATGCAAAATCAAAGCCAAAATATTACTTTATCTTCTAGGACTGATGCTTTCAGAGTCAAGTTCGGAAGGGCACTTTCCATTTGGTTAGTATTTGGTGTCTTGTAGGTTGAATTATGAGAGCTCGTCTGGCGAAATTAAGCATTACCCATAGACTGGTAGGTCTTCATGGGAAAATTGTGCTTTAAAGTTGTGTGATTACTGGTT
Organism: Martes martes; assembly: GCF_963455335.1. Taxonomy (NCBI): domain Eukaryota; kingdom Metazoa; phylum Chordata; class Mammalia; order Carnivora; family Mustelidae; genus Martes; species Martes martes. Next base: position 98,419,400 of record NC_137889.1, read on the forward strand.
CAGACCCACAGGCTGGATGAGACAAACCACTCTTGGATTTGATGCAACACATGCCCACCCTTCAGTGTTAGAGTGCAGTTTGTGAGCATTTGGTTTCATGGGGCTTAGTTATTTACACATTTAAAAAAAATTTTATATTTTTTTATTAACATATAATGTATTATTAGTCCCAGGGGTACAGGTCAGTGAATCACCAGGTTATTTATATTTTTGGTGACAACTCATAATCCCATCAGTTCTCTCCTAAACACTTTCATATCCAGAATCCCAGAATCCTTCATTTCTCTGTTATTTTGTATTATGTTTGCATTATTTCCTTTGTCATTTTTAAGCTCATCCTAAACTCCTTCTTCTCATCATTTTTGAACAAAGTATTCACAGAAAGCAAACTTTGTTTTAATACATAGTTGACTTGGCATACTGTATTTTGACATGAGTGTAGCCAACCCAGAAGGTGCTACTAAGTGTCATGGTTTCCCATAGGCCTTAATTATATATGTCTCTGTGTCAGACAAGGTAATTCACTGAAGTAAGAATTTCCACAGCATAATAGTGAGAAGAGTGGCCATCTAATTAAGTCATCCCCTGGGTGAAAGAAATCAGATAAAAATATCTAGGGGGCCTCCAGGTAACATCTAGTCCACTCCTTCTCTAAACTTCATCTATCTTACTTTAAACAAAGAGGGCAGAGGGATTACTTATTGGGGGAAGTTTAAAGAGAGCTGCAGAAGTGGTCACCAGGGACCAGGTAAAGTATGCTCTGTAGAATGAAATGAGATGTATAGACACAGCAAGTGCCCGATGCGCCAACCTTCCCTTCAAATATGCTAATAAATAGACCAAAACAAGGCAAAAATTTTGTATATACAATGCTCTGTACTAAGAGGGAAATGTTTATAAATAAGAATGAGTCCTGGAAGAATGTGTATATGAAAGTGGACTGTGCCCACAGCAATATTTTCAGGAAATCTTGTTTAGTTTTCCTTTAAAGGTATCCTGATCGTGGGTGGTTCTTACCCCCTTCACTGCTACCATCTTGATCCCAAACACTGTGAGCTCACACTTAAGCTACATCAGTGGTCTAACTTCCTTTCTTCCACCTCTTACCCTTCATCAGTATTTTATCAAATCAGTATTCACAGTGAGCCTTTAAAAATATAAGGCAAATCATATTAACCTCCAGCTCAATTTTGGTGGTTTCTTCCATGCAGGATGGAAGCCTCACAATGACCTAAAAAGCCTTCCTCAATATAGAACCTGGTGTTCTGATCATGTCCTTAATTCTTTGTAGCAGATCACCCCAAAAGTTAGTGGATGAAGAAACACTGATTATGTTATGTATTATATCTCATTATTATTATATAATATAAAATTGTCTTTTATTATGATATCTGGCATGATTAAGCTCAGCCAGTGGTTCTTTCTCAGGCTCCCTCATGTACTTGGAGTCCAATGGTGGCTGGGCTGGAATCATCCAACAGGCCTTTTCAGTTACAGGTCTGACAACCGAAGCTGGCTGTCAGTGGTCTGTTAGCTGGAACCTAGAAGTAGTCTCTCCAGGTGGCTTGCTCTTCTTGCAGCCTGACGGCTGTGCTGTATAAGAACAAGTATCCCAAGGAACCAAAGGTAGAAGCTGTCCATTTCTAAAGGTTTGGAGCTAGAAACTGGCGCAGCATAACTTCATCTATATGCTATTGGCCAACCAGTCTCCAGGCCTAGCTTTAAGGGGAAGGGACCTAGGCTCCACTTCTTGATGAGAGGAATGTCAGAGAATTTGGAAATTATGTTTTAAAACAACCATAGCTGGTTACTTCTCAGACCTTCTCTGTATACCTCTTCTCCTTGCTCTCTCATTTCTAGTCATGCTCACCTCCTTGCTGTTTCTTGAACACACCAGGTGGACCCCTTTGCACTAGTGTTCCCTCTATGTCCACAGATGAAACCATCTCCTATCCCCACCTTCTGCCCTACACCCACTGTCTAAATTCAATAGTGTTCCTGAAAGTCAAATCTAGAATTCCTCCCTTTAAACTATGCTACTTTCTATACTAAGTTGTTCATTTCTTTAAAAAACAAAACAAAACAAAACAACAAAAAAAAACACGTGATCTTACTCTTCCTTTGGTATACTTAATGAATCAAGTTATTACTCAATACAGAGTGGGTGGATGGGTAATTAATCACTGATACTTATAATGATTCCTAAGGAGTACAAAAAAAACCTTGACATCAAAAAATTATGTTTGGCAAGATATAGTTAGTAAAACAAGGTTTTAACAATTTCATTTTAGTAAGTTTTTCAATAACAAATATTGACATAAAGAGAGAATTCTGGTTAATTTAGAATCAACCAGAAAATGATTTGAAATACTTCTTTCTTTAGATTTCTTTTAGTTCTAGGTTCCACTGAAATAAACTTGTAAAATTAGGTCACAATAGATAAAAAATGCATCTCACATTTATCTTATGTATACTTGAGTATTATGTTCAGGGTTTTTTGCTGAGAAGTGATGTGATAGTTCATTCAAAGTTACATTTTATTTTCGCTATCTTAAGATCTGGCAATAAAAAGCAGTATAAATGGATGAACATTTTCAGGCTTTTAACAAGGTGATTGAGAAATGTGTGCTTTGGTGAAGGAGTATAAAACATAGGAGAGGAACACACAGTGTTACAAAAATGTCCTTTGATGAACGATGGGGGAGGAAGGGCTGAAACATAATTATCCCATGTCACTCCTTGTGTCTAATTAACCAGTAAATGCTATCTACTCAATCTCTTGGATCTGTCCTTTTCTCTCCACCCTAGCACCAGCACCTTGAATTGTGGTGTCATCATTCTGCAGTCCACTAAGGTAACAATTTTCTAAATGGTTTCCAAGACTCCTCTCTTGCCCCCTTAAGTTCACTTCTCACATTATCACTAGGGTAATATTTCTTAAAACAAAACTCAATCAAGCAGGGACACAATTCCTTTCTTAAAACCTTTCAACATCTCTCCATTGGCCTAAGGAAAAGGAAAGTTGAAGCTCCCCAGCACGACTTCTAGGTCCTCTTATGGCCTGGCCCTTGCTTCCCTCTTCAACCCTACCCTTTACCCCTCTCTCCCATACTCGCCATTCAAAATCTCCTCATCCTGAACCACAGTGTTTCCTGACACAGTTCCCCTTCTGTCCCAGGTCAGTATTAACTCAGAAGGTGTAATGAAGTCTGTTCTCCTTCTGTCTCTTCCCCTTCTTACTTCTGAGTCTTTGCACTTGTTATCTTTGCACCCCTTCACTGTCTTTTCTTCTGTGGGAATTTATGAAGTTGTTAATATCTGCCCATTGTCTAGTCCTCTCTAAACACATGAATTGAGAATAGTGAATACAGAAAATTATGAATAAGTCAGATGGTTCCAGACAATGTAAGAATAGTACCAAGACCAGGAAGGACTGGTCAGCATGAGTGGTCACACACCATACCCAGGTTAAATGAAGTTTTCACTTTGGGGACTTTAGTGATTGAATTCTCCCAAATATGTTCAATTCCTAATTGCTAATCCCTACTGATGTTACTGTATTTGGAAATAGGGGCTTTGCAGATGTAATGAAGTTAAGATGAGATCATTCTAGATGAGGGCAGACCCTAAATCCAATGACTGATGATCTTATAAGGAGAGACCTAGAGACACAGACACACAGAGACCAATGAGGCCACCAGAGGCCGAGAATGGACCAAGGCAGCTGCAAGCTGATGATTGCCAACAATCAGTAAAAGCTTGGAAGAGGCAAGGAAGGATTCTTCCCTTTCTGACCTTTCAGAAGGAGCATGGCTCTGCCAACACCTAGGTTTTTTACTTCAAGCCTCCTGAATTATGACAGAATAAATTTCAATTGTATTAAGCCACCCAGTTTATGGTAATTTTTCTCTTCTTTTTTTTTTTTTTTTTTTTTTTATTTGTTAGAGAGAGAGAGAGTGAGCAAGCAAGCACAGGCAGAGTGGCAGGCAGAGGCAGAGGGAGAAGCCGGATCCCCGCCGAGCAAGGAGCCGGATGTGGGACTCGATCCCAGGATGCTGGGATCATGACCTGAGCCCAAGGCAGCCGCTCAACCAACTGAGCCACCCAGGCGTCCCTATGGTAATTTTTTATGGAAGGTCTAGGAGAGTAATACAGATGCCCATCAGAATGATCTATAAAACATCTAAAAATAGACATGCCAGTTTCCCATTGAAAGCACAGTAAGTGAGAATGTCAAATTCTTATTCTTATTCATAAATACCTGAGACACAGGTATATGTGTTTTAACTCCAAAGCTTGTTATAATGCATAATCAAAGTTGAAAATCACCAGACAAGATGATTTTGAAGTCTTAGCTTTACAATTCAATGGCTTCAAGTCCCAATGGCTTTTTTTTTTTTTTTTTTTTTTAGTTTTTATAAATTTTTTATTTATTTGAGAAAGAGAGTGACAGAAAGAAAGATCATGGAGGATCAGGGAGAAGCAGACTCACCTCTGAGCAGGGGGAGCCCACTGTGGGTCTCTATCCCAGTACCCTGAGATCATGACCTGACCTGGAGGCAGAGGCTTAACCAACTGAACCACCCAGTTGCCCCCCAATGGACTATTTTAAAATAAAAAAAATATATATTAATTTATAGCCTACTTTGGTTATTCATGCAAACACATGAATCCATTTGCAATTGTTTATATGGATGCATGCATAGACTTAATTAACTGTTTGGTACATAGACATTCTAGGTGTTGAGTTATTCACATTAAATTGTTTGTTTTGGAGTTGATACCAGTTTGAAAGACAAGTACATTTAAATATTTAAAGATTTATAATTATCCCAAACAAGAACAACATATGGTTTTGCTCCTGTAAGTGCTCCACAAAGAATAACTGCCTGTATTTTGTTGCATTTTTAAATTGTGTGATAAAGTAGAAAATTATCAGGATCTGCCTCTTCAGTTTTTGCTAAAATAATTACTGGAAAAAAATGAACAGATGCTAGATATAAATAAATTTCATAAACTCAGATATTTGGAGATCTTCTGTGGATTCTGGGCACTACTTGTAGAGATATATTTATGATGGCTTCAACGAAACAATATTTTGTACTTCTCCAGGTCAGTGCAGTGAGGTGAATCTCTCTTCCAATAAAACACCATAGCAACATGGTGCTGGAATGTCATAGTTTTTATCTGGTAGTAGGAGGACAAACACGTTCTTATTTCTGTATAACCAGAGACTCAGCAGCCATAAATTACTTCCAAAATCATAATGTTCTTCTTTTTCTGTTCTCTACTGGCAGTTTGCAATGCACAGAAAATAAAATTTCTCTACTGAAAATAGAGATTCTAAAATTTGTTTCTGTAACTTATAAAAGAAAAGGTGACCCCAATAGGATAAGACCACCTGGATCTCAATACACTTGGTCAGCGCTTGGTGAGAAAGGGTGCCACTTCTGTTGCATCATCAAATTTAACAAAGGGGAGGGTTAGATCAATTGACAAGTGCCATTCTTGGGGAATTACATTTAGAACTGCTATTGTTACCACACTCAGAGCAATACAGTGAAGTAAGATGAATATACACAGAAAAGTTGGGAAGTATAAGATTATGTTTCTAGCAGCAGACACTTACCAGAGGGCAAGTTAGGATTTATGATGATTTCTGTGTATTCAGGCAGAAGGAGCCAGCATGCAGCAGAAGATGTGATTCACATGTGGGCTTCAATTAAGGCTATCAAAGAGCAACAAGGGAACAAGATACAAGGGTAGGAAGGTAATTAGAACTTACTCTTAACATTTCTTAATTGCCAACCTTTATCAGTAGCAGATGGTAGGTGAGCAGGAATTTTGGGGAATAGCCACCTTTTTGACATTACCTCTAATTAAGAAGGCTTTCTCAGTTATCAGGACAAACTTTGATATCATTGTATTTTTCCCAGGTCAGTATTAACTCAGAAGGTGTAATGAAGTCTGTTCCCCTTCTGTCTATCATTTACTCTAGCTGCTTCCATCTGTTCTAAGGTGAAAAGATGAACTTTTCAATGATTCTTGTCCAGGCTGCATACTCAGGGGACCCCAGTGACTCATGAGTGTTACTTCTCACTGGATAATCTTTAGGGGAGAACCATCCTAACCACATCATTGAGACAGACATGGGAGAATCTAAAATGGGGTCTAATATGTCAGACCATCATTACGTCAGAGCAAGAGAATTTGATACAAAACAACAATGAAACAAAACATCGCTACTTATCATTCAGTTCAAATGCAATACTGTTTTGAAAGAAGGAAACCATCCCAGGCCAGTGCAAGACCAGTGCAGACCAGTCAAAGACGTTTGTTATCCTTTACAAATCCTATTCTTGGCAGATTCTAGGTTATGACTATAACTCTGCATAAGTGCAGAGTTTTCTCTCCTATTTTAAAAGATTTATTTATTTTAATTAATTAATTAATTAATTTGACAGATCACAAGTAAGCAGAGAAGCAGGCAGAGAGAGAGGGTGAAGGAGTCTCCCCGCTTAGCAGAGAGCCAGATGTGGGGCTCAATCCCAGGACCCTGGGATCATAACCTGAGCCAAAGGCGGAGGCTTTAACCCACTGAGACACCCAGGTGCCCCAAGATTTATTTATTTTAGAGAGAGAGAGAGGGAGGGATGGGCAGAGGGAGAGTGAGAGAGACTCCCCACTGAGCCCAGAGCCTGACATGGGGCTCTATCCCAGGACCCTGAGATCATGACCTGACCCAAAATCAAGAGTCGGCCGCTTAACCAACTGAGCCACCCAGACACCCCTAACGCAGAGTTTTCTTAAATGTCTCTGATAGTGTCTCTGTAAAGTCCTCTGATAAATGCACCTGTTACAACACGATCACTTCGACAGCTTCTCTTTTTACAGAACATTTGTTAGTTACTCTATGGCAATGATTCTCAAGGTACAGTTTTCATACCAACAGCATCAGCAACACCTGGAAAATTGTTAGTAATGCAGATTCTCAGGCCTTACCCCAAATCCACTGAATCAGAAACTCTGGGGGTGGGGCTTTGAAATCTGTGTTTTAACAAGCCCCCCAGTATGTCTAAGGAAAACTAAAGTTTTAAGCAATGACCTTAGAAATAGACAACAGTTAGTGGGTGATGGCCTATACCATACAATATGCTTTAAGAGCATTATGGCAGTCAGTCCTCACAATTACCATGTGAAACAGGTCTTACATTACTCTCTTTCTGTAGATTAACAAAAGACTTATCAAAACAAAGTAACATGGCCAAAGTTCCAGAGCTAAAGAGTGGGAGCTAGATTTCTCACCACATTCTGGCCAGTCTAAGCTCATACTCCTAACCACTGAAGACTACCCAAGCAGAAACAGAAAAGACAAGAACTTTCCCAATTTTGTGTAAAGATATTCTGAGGCACTTAACTCACCAGCTGTAGGCCCCAAATAGAAAAGATTACATAAAACCGTTCAAAAACACAAGGCTCTGGGAGTCAGCAACTGACCCAGCAGTGAAGAAAAATGACCTCCCTTAAAGACATAAAGTCTCCTGCATTGTAGAATAAAATATCTGTATCCCATTTTAAAAAGTGATTTAAGGCCATGTTAATAAGTGTTTTCCAAAATCTCAGTTGGGAAGCAACTAATCTTCAATAATATATAAATTATAGTCACGGATATTGTGGCAAATGGAGCGTGCTTTCCATTTCATCCTTCCCAATGCCCGCAGGAAGATTATATATGGGTTAGCCCCCCTCAGGATCCTCTTTAACACATTGTATTTCAGTGTTAAGGCTTCAATTAAAAAAAAAAAAAAACTTAAAGGAAGTGTGTAAAAACCAGTTTGTATTTATTTTTTAGATACACGTTAAGAAAAATTTTACCGTATTATTCAGTGTCCTTTGAAGGACCCACAGCAAGTAAGACTTTAACATGACTTTTCCAAAGGTCATTCGTGGTGAGTCATTGGTTCTGCACAACTTTAGAGGGTCTTCCAGAAAACTTGTTCTGCTGTTGAGTAGGTCTACAAATATTAGATTATATCTAGTTATCCTATGTCTTCGTTGTAAATCTTCTCAGAGCCTTTAGCATACCAATGTGTTTGGAGCCCTACATTCTAAAACTCACATTCAAGTCAGACATTCAGTTGTGCAAAACAATAGCATAATGTAGAGAAAAAAACAAGAACTCCAAAGCCTATCTATCTGGATACATCCCAGTTCTACCGCTCACTAGATGCGCAGCTCTAGCAAGATGCTTAAACTGTCTCAGTTCCCTCAGCTGGAAAACGTTTTGTTGTTGTTGTTGTTGTTGTTGTTTTAAATAAAACCAACCTCTTAGAATTGTTTTTAAGATTAAAATATGTGAAGGGTCTAGAAGAGTACCTGGCATATGGTCAAAACTACATAAACATTTGTTAACCAGCAATTGAACTAGCTCTCAAGGCTAATGTCATTGTTCCTTTCTCTTTGATCTAGCTCCCTGCTTGTCAGCATCTATTTCCCTTTTATTAATTTTAAGGTACCCAAGTCACTTGTAAGTGGCATCCCTTTTTGCAATTATATAAATAATATGAGGGCATGTTTCAAAATGAGGCAGATGGGACAAAAGGGAACTTTCAAAATAAACTGATCAGTCAGTATTTCTGAGAACAGGTCAGGGAAATAAGTGCTTGTCAGTTTAATGGGAATATAGTTAATGGAAACCTTCCTGTGGATCTGATTGGTTGATTGTGACATTCCTCCAAACTTAGTATCTAATTCCAATTGCTCCGATCTGAGTTCCCAAGAAAACTTTCCTACGGTAATAATCAGCTATTGTGGAAATAGTTTATTCTTAACAGTATTTTGGTTTATCTTTTGTTCTTTTCTGACCTCAGGTAGCATAAATTAATTTATCATTGCTTGAACACCTTGAGTGAATTGATAGAAGTGTGTTTTCTTACTGACAAAGATAAGAAGTAGAAAAAGTTTCAGGAGAAATGGAAACAGAAGCAATGCCCATCACCAGGAGACGTAGAATTGATTATACTGGAGATGACTCTGCTTCCATCCTTAATGCTAGCATAGACTTGCCAGAGGGCTGTGCATTACCCCTGTAAGTCTTTTGTAGACCTGCTAATGAAGGTGTGCTATCAAAGAAATGGGGAAAAGGTGTTTGCCACCTGACAAAATACAGTTGGGAGACAATAATTAAATCAAGATGGACAGCAGGTTTGAAACCTGCCAGTGTTAATGAAGATGTATTCACTAGTGATATTTGATCAGATCTTCTGGGTGGATTTTTAGATTTCATTAGTTAAAGACATAAAATGGTCTGATTAAAGAGGGGACAAAACAGTAGGGAGCACCCATAAATTACTCTGGCTCAATTAGGTGCAGACAGTTTAGTGAGTGTTTATTACTAGTACAAAGGAAGATTTTCCAATTAGATTAAAAGGTTTTGAAAACAACAGTTACAGTGATTTAGACCAATTGCCAGAATAATGTATCAGGAGAAGTTTTATTGATTAAAAGTAAACTGATAAGTGATTTGTAGTGTTCATTGTTTATCAGTAGAACCCTGGCTGTGGGGTACAATTTTCCTCACAAGATCAATGGGAGGACTGGGCTAATTTCTTCTCGCCCTGAAAATTGATAAGAATATAAAGGGCATCTGGATCACTTGCTGAAAATACCACCATGATTTATTCAGGTTAATCATCAAGAAAGTGACATTGCATAAATCATTGGGAATTTACCAGGCTGGGTCCTTCAGGCTGGTTTCACTGTCATAACGTGGACCAAAGAAAGATGGAAAGAAACCTAGGATTAAATCAAACAAAACCTTTAGCTCACTAAGCTGCCATAAGTTATTGAAAAACCTGGAAATGGCAAGGAATCAAAGGGAAGTTGCACAGATACCTTCTCTGATAGTGACTACTAGAATTTATGACAATAATTGGGTGGGATGAAGCCTAAGAGGCAGGCTGGCAGCTCATGTGTCCCTTTCTCTTGACTCCATATGTCTTCTGGAAGTGATGAGCAAATGGGAAGTCCCTTCCACTTGGCCACAGGTCTTAAAGTAGGCATTTCATTGGCCACAAACTTTCTTACCATGTGTGATTAAATATGAAAATAAGCAGGAAAAGCCCAAAGAAATAATAGCTAGGTCTCTGGATTCTGTAGGTGAAAGCAATACTAATGTATGCTACATGTAGGTATCACAACACATATTACAAAATTGCTGATAAGAGATGGATGGAGTGAACAAATATTTTCCCCCAATACAACTCTTATTCTTTAAAAAGTAGTTTAGAGATAAGCAATATTCCCTTTTCATTTCCTTATTGAAATATACCCCAAATTTGTCCTTCTGAAAGGTTTGCCCCTTGTGGTTCTATTTGTTCTCACTTACTTTTTCTAACTTTGACTTTCCTAACTGAAATTCTGAAGCCAGAAGCAGCAGCTTGAAACATCCAAAGGGCAGAAGAAGACAACAAACTAGCATTCCATCTGTTGTGACATTTAGTACTTGCTTTTCCTGAGAAAATGCTTAGTGAATCAATTTTATATTAGCATTAAGAAATTAAGATTTTAGTTCACATGATGCATACACATGTCTATTTCCCCTAAGTATGGAATCAATCTGCCTGGTTTGAACACCCACACATCTCTTCCTAGCTCCATGTGTATGACATGGACTCATTTCTTGATTTCTCCAAACCCCAGTTTGCTTCTCTGTAAAGTGGAGATAACAGTGTTTAACACATATGATTGTTTAAAGAAATAATTGGGAGAATATATGTAAAGTGCTCCCTATGGTACACTGGAAATGTAAAATAAATGTTAATTTTCTTATTCATATTTTTAATGTTTTTCTATAACTACATTGTATAATGGTTTATTGATGCAATGTAAACATGTTCCAATCTTTCACATCATATCTAAAATTGTTATAATTAAATGAATTCTGACTGCATTTTCCTATGTAACAAGAGAAAAACATGTACAGGATCAAACAATTCATTTCTCATTGCTTATAAAGTGAATGTTATAAAGAGCAAAGATTTAACACTCCTGTAATCTGGCCCACATACTCAGGGGTTTAAAGGTTAGAAAATCTCTAATAAGTCTTGAATATACTGCCTAAGGAAGCAGCATCAGTCGGGGGATCAATCTGGGTCACCAAACGTACTGTCGGTTTGTACTAGCTAAACAATCACCAGAAGTAGACAAAAATCAGTGATCAGTGACAGATTCTAGTTAAACTAACTAGCCTCTATTGTTTGTATATAAGCAGAAGAAAGGGGAAAAGAGGGAGGGAGACTGAGAGAAAGAGGAAGAGAGATCAACAGAAGTCGGCAGTAGAGTGAGAGCCGAAGACCCTGACTGAAGATCACAGAAAAACAGGCCATTATTCATTTATGAAGCACATGAGCAAGGTGCTAAGTGAATCATTGCTTCCCCCTTGTAAACTGTGAGAAAACCCTGAGAGCTCTAGCTCTGGCTTCCGGGAAGATGATATGACCTAGTGAAGCCTGATGTCCTACTGAGCGTTTGGAATTAGCACATTCTTTGGTCTTGCTAGTAATCATTTTTCAGGGAATCACATGTCTTGTGTAAAATGACCGAACTTTTTTTGCTTTTGGCCTTCAGCTCAGAGGAGGCAAAGGTAGCAGCTGTCTTCGGTCATCCCAAATCCAGGTGCATTTGACACCTGCAGCCTCCACCATGCTGCCTCCGTTTGATCCTGACAAGGTCAGAATTGTGTACCTGAGGAACCCTGGTGGGGCAGTCAGTGCCACGTCTGCCCTGGCCCCAAGGATCACCCTTCTGGGTCTGTCTCAAAAGGCTGGTGATGACCCTGGAAAGGCAACCTGTAATTTGAAGGGTCTGAGGATGAAGCTGACCATGTAGAACAGACAGGACCAGACTGACATGGTACCTTCTGCCTTTGCCTTGATTACCAAGCCCTCAAGGAACCTCCAAGAAACAGAAAGAACCAGAAAGCATTAAGCACAGTGGAAACATCACTTCTGATGGGACTGTCAACATTGCTTAACAGATGTGACACCGATCTTTAGCAGAGAACTCTCTGGAACCAGTAAAGAGATCCTGGGGACTGCCCAGTCTGTGGGCTGCAATGTTGACAGTGGCCACCCCATGACATCATAGGTGACATCAATAGTGGTGTGGTGGAATGCCCAGCTAGTTAACAACTACAAAGGAAAATATTTCAATAAAGGATCATTTGACAACCAAAAAAAGAGGAGGAAGAAGAAGAAGAAGAGGAGGAGGAGGAAGAAGAAGGAGAAGAAGAAAAAATGCCTTTCTCTCCGTAATGACTTCTGTCTAAAAATGGAGATATTTGGGGGCACCTGGGTGGCTTAGTGGGTTAAGCTTCTGCCTTTGGCTTGGGTCATGATCTCAGGGTCCTTGGATTGAGCCCCGCATCAGGCTCTCTGCTCAGCAGGGAGCCTGCTCCCCCTCCCCTCTCTCTCTGCCTACCTCTCCGCCTACTTGTGATCTCTCTCTGTCAAATAAATAAATAAAGTCTTTAAAAAAAATAAAATAAAAATGGAGATATTTTGACTTACAAAATAAAAACGGCATATTTGGGGCACCCGGGTGGCTCAGTGGGTTAAGCGTCTGCCTTCGGATTGGGTCATGATCCCAGGGGCCTGGAATCTAGTCCCACATCGTGTTCCCTGCTCAGTAGAGAGCCTGCTTCTCCCTCTGGCTCTGCTGCTCCTCCGCTGGTGCTCTGTCTGTTTCTGTGTCAAATAAATAAATAAATAAATAATCTTAAAACAAACAAACAGCATACTAATTCTATTTCTGGTTTTAGGTAAATACCTATTTATATGATCAGATATTGCATAAGAGCCATCAAAACATCTATATTGAGATTCACTCTTTCAAAGAGAAGGCTGGATTGCCACAGACTGTTCAGGTATCCACCCTAACACTATCTGGATCTGAGAACACAAGAAGACTGTAGGCAACAAATTCTGCTATCTGAAACTGATGTGACTCCCTTTCTAATATGCATGTGGGAGTAAAACAAGTAGTCTTATACTGAAAATCACTAGCAATCTGGACAATAAACTTAGAAACTAGCAGTTATACTCTATCATTGAATCCTGTCCAACATGCCTTTGAAACAACTCAAATTAGCTATTTTCCTGTTCATATTTACAATATTCATTTTCACTTTGTGCCATTATTTCTTCTATTCTAAACTACAGCAGTGGCTTCATAAATGACTCCATTGCTTTCTGGGTTTTCCTTTATTCAAATCTATGATCTTAAAATCTTTTGCAAGCACTTACTATGTGTCAGATGTCACAGGGAAGGTGGGACACACAGAATCCCGTCTCATCCTCACAGTTCTCCTGAGTTGGTCAGTAGGTGATGATGTGGGTCAGCTCCTTCCACGTGGAATCTAACTTCTTCTCCGTGTGCCTTCCTGGGTTCAGAGGTGGGGTCATGAAGCGCCACATTTCCCGGATACATTTCCAGACAAGTTTTCAGTGCATCATTCACATGCATTCCTGCAAAACGTGAATGAAGTTGAAGTTGAATGAACTGAGTGAAGTTGAGAGAGATACAAAACTGGAGGTTGACAGGTTTTCTTTTCTTTTCTTTTTTTTTTTTAATTATTAACATGCAATGTATAAGCTGTTTCAGAGATTGAGGTTTTCTATTGTAAACGGTAGCAGAGATGCCATGACTCTGTATGCAGGAGAGGTAGTGGTGACGTCTCAGTGTGGCAGTGGCATCCTGTGCTAGTCCAGTTCAGCAGTGTGGCTTTGGGCCACACTTTTAAATCTCAGCATAAATACTCTTTTCTTCAGGCAGTGCTTCCAAAAGCCGTTTAATATTCTGTAGTAATGCTCTCCATGCTCAAACTAGTCAGAGTGGATGGTGGTTTAACTACAAATGAGCTTTAGCTCCAAAGGTAAATATGTTCCCACTTTACATTAGAAATAGAGTAGTTAAATGTCTGTTACGTTTATACGCTAGGAGGTAATGTTTAGGATTCAAATCCAGGGAAAACTATCTGAGACCATGCTTCTAAGCACTGTGTGTGCCCTTTACTATTCTATTCTCTCCTTGTTAATTTCTTACAGCTGACAAGATGAAGTCTAATTACCTTCACGTGTCACCAAAAGCCACTTGTAGCTTATCCCAAGCTTCTTTCTGGCTTGTTTTTTTCTGCTCTAAAGCTTTCCATGATCCCAGTCCTGCTGAGCTTTCTCCCAGCCTTTCTCCTCTATGTTGTCCTCCATCCTGATTCCTTCATCGAGAATTCTCCCCACCCACTTACCCAAATTCTACCTATACTTCGGAGGATTTATTCTTGAGCTATTTCTCTGAGAAAATTGTGGTGCATGATGGTCCTTTCTTTTTAATTTCATATTGCTTTAAAGCATGGGATACGCACTGAGACAGGAGACTGAACATGGTTAAAGAGTAATTTAAGAAAAAAAAGAAAAAAAGGAGGGGGTATTATGACCAGAAGAAGCCAAAAAGTGTTCCTAAGTAGGCAGAAACAAAAGATGTCTACCAGATCACTAAATACTTGGGGATAAATTATGGAAATCGAGTATGAATCTGCATTGGAAGAAACATTATGTTGGTCTGGGAAACTTGAAGGGATTAATCCTCCATGTGGACAAAAGTATGTCAATGAGACGTTTTTCAAAAAGCCTTTGATAAGGGGTGTCAATATGAGTCATGAGATTATAATTATTATGTTTTTTTGGCTTTTCTTGAAAGATGGCAGAGAAGTAGCAGGCTGAGACGACATCGGTAGCAGGAGATCAGCTAGATAGCTTATCTAACCATTGTGAACACCTACAAATCCAATGGGAAATCAAAGAGAAGAAGAGCAACAATTCTAGAAACAGAAAATTGATCACTTTCAGAAAGGTAGGACCTGCGGAGAAGTGAATCCAAAGCGACGGGAAGATAGACCGCGGGGGGAGGGGTCGGCTCCCAGCAAGCGGTGGAGCAACGGAGCACAAAATCGGGACTTTTAAAAGTCGGCTCCACTGGGAGACATCGCTCCAGGAGCTAAACCAGGGGGAAACCCAGGCGGGGTCAGCATAACCCCAGGTCCCGCGGGGTCACGGAAGGACTGGGGGTGTCTGAGGGCCGCGGAGCTCGCAGGTATTGGAGCAGGGAAGCCGGCTACAGTGACAGAGCCGAGGACTGAGCTCTCAGCCCGGGTTACCTTGTGCCGGTTGCAGGCTGGGTGGGCTCGGAGCGCGGCCGGAGGCCACGGAGATGGAAGCGACTGGGCACTTTTCTCCAGGCTCCAGCAATTGACTGCTTTCCTCAAGGCGTGACCGCAAGCCAGGGAGGCGGGGTGGTTGGGCGCTTTTCTCTAAGGGCGCACTGAGGAGCGGAACCCCGAGCGCTCGGCTCCTCCGGGCCAGAGATTGGGAGGCCGCCATCTTCATTCCCGTCCTCCGGAACTCTACAGAAAGCGCTCAGGGAACAAAAGCTCCCGAAAGCAAACCCGAGCGGATTACTTAGCCCGGCCCCTGGCAAGGGCGGTGCAATTCTGCCTGCGGCAAAGACACTTGAGAATCACTACAACAGGCCCCTCCCCCAGAAGATCAACAAGAAACCCATCCAAAACCAACTTCAGTCACCAAGAACAGCAGAATTCAGCAGCAGGAGAAAGCAAATCTTATCTGGACAAAATGACAAGGCGGAAAAACTCACCTCAAAAAAAAGAACAAGAGGCCGTACCGAAGGCTGGAGACTTAATCAATATGGACATTGGTAACATGACAGATCTAGAGTTCAGAATGACGATTCTCAAGGTTCTAGCCGGGCTCGAAAAAGGCATAGAAGATATTAGAGAAACCCTCTCCGGAGAGATAAAAGCCCTTTCTGGAGAAATAAAAGAACTAAAATCTAACCAAGTTGAAATAAAAAAAGCTATTCATGAGGTACAATCAAAAATGGAAGCTCTCACTGCTAGGATAAATGAGGCAGAAGAAAGAATTAGTGACATAGAAGACCAAATGACAGAGAATAAAGAAGCTGAGCAAAAGAGAGACAAACAAATACTGGGCCACGAGGAGAGAATTCGAGAGATAAGCGACACCATAAGACGACACAACATTAGAATAATTGGGATTCCAGAAGAAGAAGAAAGAGAGAGGGGAGCAGAAGGTATATTGGAGACAATTATTGGAGAGAATTTCCCTAATATGGCAAAGGGAACAAACATCAAAATCCAGGAGATGCAAAGAACGCCCCTCAAAATCAATAAAAATAGGTCCACACCTCGTCACCTGATAGTAAAATTTACAAGTCTTAGTGACAAAGAGAAAATCCTGAAAGCAGCCCGGGAAAAGAAGTCGGTAACATACAAGGGTAAAACATTAGACTGGCAGCGGACCTATCCACAGAGACCTGGCAGGCCAGAAAGAACTGGCATGATATATTCAGAGCACTAAACGAGAAAAACCTGCAGCCAAGAATACTATATCCGGCTAGGCTACCATTGAAAATAGAGGGAGAGATAAAGAGCTTCCAGGACAAACAAAAGCTGAAAGAATTTGCAAACACCAAACCAGCTCTACAGGAAATATTGAAAGGGGTCCTCTAAGCAAAGAGAGACCCTAAAAGTAGTAGATCAGAAAGAAACAGAGACAATATAAAGTAACAGTCACCTTACAGGCAATACAATGGCACTAAATTCATATCTCTCAATAGTTACCCTGAATGTTAATGGGCTAAATGCCCCAATCAAAAGACACAGGGTATCAGAATGGATAAAAAAACAAAACCCATCAGTATGCTGCCTACCAGAAACTCATTTTAGACCCGAAGACACCTCCAGATTTAAAGTGAGGGGGTGGAAAACAATGTACCATGCTAATGGACATCAGAAGAAAGCTGGGGTGGCAATCCTTATATCAGATCAATTAGATTTTATGCCAAAGACTATAATAAGAGATGAGGAAGGACACTATATCATACTCAAAGGGTCTGTCCAACAAGAAGACCAAACAATCTTAAATATCTATCCCCCTAACATGGGAGCAGCCAACTATATAAACCAATTAATAACAAAATCAAAGAAATACATCGACAGTAATACAATAATAGCAGGGGACTTTAACACTCCCCTAACTGAAATGGACAGATCATCTAAGCCAAAGATCAACAAGGAAATAAAAGCCTTAAATGACACACTGGACCAGATGGACATCACAGATATCTTCAGAACATTCCATCCCAAAGCAACAGAATATACATTCTTCTCTAGTGCACGTGGAACATTCTCCAGAATAGACCACATCCTGGGTCATAAATCAGGTCTCAATCGGTACCAAAAGATTGAGATCATTCCCTGCATATTTTCAGACCACAATGCTCTGAAGCTAGAACTCAATCACAAGAGGAAATTTGGAAAGAACGCAAATACTTGGAGACTAAACAGCATCCTTCTAAAAAATGAATGGGTCAACCAGGAAATTAAAGAAGAATTGAAAAAAATCATGGAAACAAATGATAATGAAAACACAACGGTTCAAAATCTGTGGGACACAACAAAGGCAGTCCTGAGAGGAAAATATATAGCGGTGCAAGCCTTTCTCAAGAAACAAGAAAGGTCTCAAATACACAACCTAACCCTACACCTAAAGGAGCTGGAGAGAGAACAACAAAGAAAGCCTAAACCCAGCAGGAGAAGAGAATTCATAAAGATCAGAGCAGAAATCAATGAAATAGAAACTAAAAAACCCAATAGAACAAATCAACAAAACTAGGAGCTGGTTCTTTGAAAGAATTAATAAGATTGATAAGCCCCTGGCCAGACTTATCAAAAAGAAAAGAGAAAGGATGCAAATAAATAAAATCATGAATGAAAGAGGAGAGATCACAACCAACACCAAAGAAATACAAACAATTATAAGAACATACTACGATCAACTCTACGCCAACAAATTTGACAATCTGGAAGAAATGGATACATTTCTAGAGACGTATAAACTACCACAATTGAACCAGGAAGAAATAGATAACCTGTACAGACCCATAACCAGTAAGGAGATTGAAACAGTCATCAAAAATCTCCAAACAAACAAAAGTCCAGGACCAGACGGCTTCCCAGGGGAATTCTACCAAACATTTAAAGAAGAATTAATTCCTATTCTCCTGAAACTGTTCCAAAAAATAGAAATGGAAGGAAAACTTCCAAACTCATTCTATGAGGCCAGCATCACCTTGATCCCAAAACCAGACAAGGATCCCACCAAAAAAGAGAATTACAGACCAATATCTTTGATGAACACAGATGCGAAAATTCTCACCAAAATACTGGCCAATAGGATCCAACAGTACATTAAAAGGATTATTCACCACGACCAAGTGGGATTTATTCCAGGGCTGCAAGGTTGGTTCAACATCCGCAAATCCATCAATGTGATACAATACATTAATAAAACAAAGAGTAAGAACCATATGATACTCTCAATAGATGCTGAAAAAGCATTTGACAAAGTGCAGCATCCCTTCCTGATTAAAACTCTTCAAAGTGTAGGGATAGAAGGCACATACCTCAATATTATCAAAGCCATCTATGAAAAACCCACCGCAAATATCATTCTCAATGGAGAAAAACTGAAAGCTTTTCCGCTAAGGTCAGGAACACAGCAGGGATGTCCATTATCACCACTGCTGTTCAACATAGTACTAGAAGTCCTAGCCTCAGCAATCAGACAACAAAAAGAAATTAAAGGCATCCAAATTGGCAAAGAAGAAGTCAAACTATCACTCTTTGCAGATGATATGATACTATATGTGGAAAACCCAAAAGGCTCCACTCTAAAACTGCTAAACTTATGAAGGAATTCAGTAAAGTGTCAGGATATAAAGTCAACGCACAAAAATCAGTCGCATTTCTTTACACTAACAACAAGACAGAAGAAAGAGAAATTGAGGAGTCAGTCCCATTTACAATCATACCCAAAACCATAAGATACCTAGGAATAAATCTAACCAAAGAGGCAAAGAATCTGTACTCAGAAAACTATAAAGTCCTCATGAAAGAAATTGAGGAAGACACAAAGAAATGGAAAAATATTCCATGCTCATGGATTGGAAGAACAAATATTGTGAAAATGTCTATTCTACCTAAAGCAATCTACACATTTAATGCAATCCCTATCAAAATCCCATCCATTTTTTTTAAAGAAATAGAACAAATAATCCTAAAATTTATACGGAACCAGAAAAGACCTCGAATAGCCAAAGGAATATTGAAAAAGAAAGCCAACGTTGGTGGCATCACAATTCCAGACTACAAGCTCTATTACAAAGCTGTCATCATCAAGACAGTATGGTACTGGCACAAAAACAGACATATAGACCAATGGAACAGAATAGAGAGCCCAGAAATAGACCCTCAACTCTATGGTCAACTAATCTTTGACAAAGCAGGAAAGAATATCCAATGGAAAAAAGACAGCCTCTTCAACAAATGGTGCTGGGAAAATTGGACAGCCACATGCAGAAAAATGAAATTGGACTATTTCCTTATACCACACACAAAAATAGACTCAAAATGGATGAAGGACCTCAATGTGAGAAAGGAATCTATCAAAATCCTTGAGGAGAATGCAGGCAGCAACCTCTTTGACCTCAACCGCAGCAACTTCTTGCTAGGAACATCGCCAAAGGCAAGGGAAGCAAGGGCAAAAATGAACTATTGGGATTTTATCAAGATCAAAAGCTTTTGCACAGCAAAAGAAACAGTGAACAAAACCAAAAGACAACTGACAGAATGGGAGAAGATATTTGCAAACGACATATCAGATAAAGGGCTAGTATCTAAAATGTATAAAGAGCTTAGCAAACTCAATACCCAAAGAACAAATAATCCAGTCAAGAAATGGGCAGAGGACATGAACAGACATTTCTGCAAAGAAGACATCCAGATGGCCAACAGACACATGAAAAAATGCTCCACATCACTCAGCATCAGGGAGATACAAATCAAAACCACAATGAGATACCACCTCACACCAGTCAGAATGGCTAAAATTAACAAGTCAAGAAATGACAGATGCTGGCGAGATGCGGAGAGAGGGGAACCCTCCTACACTGCTGGTGGGAATGCAAGCTGGTGCAACCACTCTGGAAAACAGTGTGGAGGTTCCTCAACAAACTGAAAATAGAGTTACCCTACGACCCAGCAATTGCACTCCTGGGTATATATCCTAAAGATACAAACGTGGTGCTCCGAAGGGGCACGTGCACCCAAATGTTTATAGCAGCAATGTCCACAATAGCCAAACTGTGGAAAGAGCCTAGATGTCCATCAACAGATGAATGGATAAAGAAGAGGTGGTATATATACACAATGGAATACTATGCAGCCATCAAAAGACATGAAATCTTGCCATTTGCAATGACGTGGATGGAACTAGAGGGTATCATGCTTAGTGAAATAAGTCAATCGGAGAAAGACAACTATCATATGATCTCTTTGATATGAGGAAGTGGAGATGCAAGGCGGGGGGGTTGGGGGGAGGTAGGAAAAGAAAAAATGAAAAGATGGGATTGGGAGGGAGACAAACCATAAAAGACTCAATCTCAAAAAACAGACTGAGGGTTGCTGGGGGGAGGGGGGATGGGAGAGGGTGGTGGGGAAATGGACATTGGGGAGGGTATGTGCTATGATGAGTGCTGTGAAATGTGTAAATTTGGCGATTCACAGACCTGTATCCCTGGGGATAAAAATACATTATATGTTTATTAAAATAAAAAATTTAAAATAATAATAATTATTATTATGTTTTTTCAGCAGATAATGAAGAAGAAGAAGAACAATAGGTAGAACTAAAAGGGCACATCGACAGAGAGAACAGTAAGTACTAAGCCTGGCGTTTTTCTGGTATCGGAACTAGGATTGGTCTTGGTGACAGACTCTCTTATGTTCTAAATTATTTTCTCCCTCCTTCCTTGTTAGAAGATTATATATTTCTATCTTTTAATGTGACTTGCATGGCCTTTCTGTGGAAGGAATATACTTTCCAACCTGACAATACCATGTTGGTCCAAATGATTTGTTCAGGCTGGAATTTGAATAGAAGTGAGAATGCAGCAACTAACTGTAAGCCAAAAATTTTGAGCGTCATTGCCTAATTTGGTTTGGTCCCTTTTCCTCTGTTATAACAATGGCATGTTCTAGATAGAACCTTCAGGCTCTATTTTTAGTCTGCATTCTGGAATAAGGTGGAAATGTGGGGCAGGAGCAGAGCTATTGTGACAAGTAGCTAATACAAAACAGGAACAAGGGAAAAAGCAAAAACAAAACCACACACACAAAAACTCTTTGCTTTTATAAACCACTTGAGATTTCTGGAAGGATCATTTGTTATAACAATGTAACCTACAAAAAAAATTGATGTCGTCTTATATAAATAGTTAAATAACCATATATGCATAGTCTTATGTAACTTTTGTTGAATGACCTGGAGAAAAGTCTGCATTGTTTCCCCTTCAATTTGCAAATAACACAGTGCCATTTTGAAAAACTAAATGAAAAACCTGAGCATTTTCTAAGTCTCAAGCATTATGGCAACAGCTTTACCAACTTTATTTTCAGTATCCTATACAGTCCTTGCTAAAACCCTATTACAAATGAATCCCTTTATTGGCAAGGAAACTCATTTGCCCAAGTTCATAGATCTACTACCATGCACATTCATTAAAACCTGGCTTCAGGTGTCTGGCTTTCAAGCATTTCTTAATTTTAGAGTGATATACAACCCATGCATGAAGTGGTAATGCAAACAATGGTAACGGAACTGAGAATCCTAGAAATGTAGAAATTACTCTAGAAAGGGTAAGAAAGAGCACCTGTAAGACATCTGAATAGAAGCAATTGACACAGACATTGAAAATAAAACTTAAGGATGCAATGGAAATTTAAAAAGCCATGGAAAATATGGAAAAAGTGAATATGGCTTCAGATACACGTTTCAACTATCATGAGTTATTATTTCTTGCTTTGCTTCAATACATTTAATTTAGATGAAATAAAATCGTGGTATGGCTTGAATTCTATGTCCTCCATTCATATGTTGAAGTCCTAACCCCTAATACCTCAGAGTATGACCTTATTTTGAAATGGAGTTGCTGCAGATGTAATTAGTTAAATTAAGATGAGGTCATATTAGAGTAAGGTGGGCCTCTAAATCCCATCTGACAGACATCTTTATAAAATGGGGAAAATTGGACACAGACATACACACACAGAAAACTCCAAGTGAAGGTAAAGGCACAGATCAAGGTAATGAAGGAGACACTAATGATGGCCGAAGGCCACTGTTGAACCCCCAGAAACTAGTAGAGAAGAATGCAGCAGATTTCTCCTCACAGCCTTCAGAAGGAGCCAGTGTGGCCATGGGTTTTCTAGTCTCCAGGAAACAAGAGACAATGCCTTTCTGTTGTTTAAGCAACCGGATCTGTGATACTCTGTTACCCTAGTGGTCCTAGCAAACTAATATAAAATGATCACTAACTTTGAAAATAAGTTGTGAACTTAAAAGAATACACATCATTACAATGTGATAATAATCCATTTATCAATAGGATAAAAGAAGCTACTATAAAGCTACCATGAGCTGTGAGGAACAACTATGACCCATTCATGCTTCTAGTCTCTAAAGCTGACTTCTGGAGGAGAACCCGATGGCATGAAAAGATTTTAGGTTATTATGTGAAAGGGATAGATATTTGAGGTTACTTCAATAATTAAGGTTACTTCAGTAAGACTGGGATGATTTCCCAGATTAAATTTTTAGTATTCCCCAAGAGTGCCTAATATCTCCTCGTATCTTTTTAGTTATCTTAAAAATATAGGCATAGTGGGAAGGGCAGAAGTAATCTGGCCTCCTATGGAAACACTATATTCTTTCATGCCCTCTAGCATTCAGCTGAAAACGGCGCCCTCATGGTCAGAGAGAGTTAATTCACATCCCAGGCGCCTAACTTACTCCCTGAGAGTAAATTACTCATTGGTGAGACAAGGTCATTCTTCATTTTAACCATTACCGTAGCATTTTATACTTTCATGTGCTATGTGGTTTTGCAATCCTTAAAATCCCCTGGTGAAGTAAAGGAGATGACAAACACAATTATGTCTGATTTACAGACTAGGGAACTGGGACTCAAATAAGAGACAAAGCCATCATTGGTAAGGGCCATCCCAGAAGGCAGGAACTCTATTTCAGGTCTCTGTTTATCATGTGGAGTGCAAGAATAAACCTAAGGGATATTAGGTATGCATGCAATTCTTATATTTCTTGGAACTTTAGCTCCCCACCCAAGCTGATTTTTGGCAGCAGCCATCTGTCAAAGAAACAAAAGGTACCAAAGAAGTTAAGTACAAATTATGTACAGTGTGTTAGAATTTCAGGATTAGAGATGTCTGCAGAAATCAAAATGAAATGCTATAACTTAAAGTCAACTTCCCGAAACAGTACCAGGAGGATTAAGGACAAACTCTCCTCACTCCTTGACACTATTTTGACAGATGGAGCCATTTAAAAGCATCAGTGGAGGCACCTGCAGGGAGGCGGGGGAAGGGGCAGAAGAGACAAAGCTTAAGAAAAAAAAAAAAAAGAACAAAAATTCCATATTTTTCATCTGAAAATCCATATTAATTTGAAAAAAATCATTATTTCTACTCTGTCGCTTCATTATGAGATCAAAGTGTGACTTGGCATTTATTTCAACAAGACTGTCTCCCCTACACTTGCAGCATATGAACATAGCTTTTGTCTGGGAAAGCATTGTGCTTGAACAGCTTTTGCCTGTAAAGCAATGCTGGGCTTTTTGTTGTGAGTGTTGGGGGTTGTACTTTTATATCCAAGCCCACAATCAAGGATCCCAGTTCTTGAAAACTGATAAAAACTTTCAAAATGAAATATCTGAAAGAGCCCTTAAGTCAACATTCTAGTCTCCCCTGGAATCCTGGGTATTGGACTCCAAGGTCAGGGTGGCTGGTTGATTTTTGAATTTCTGAAGTTGAATGTTGGCCATTTCATGTCTGTCTCAAGGTAACTCCTCGGATATGAGCAGCTGGAGCAGATGTGATTTCATGTAATTTAATGTTTACTTGCTTTCATTTTTTTATGAAGTTTGAAACATTCTTACCCAT
The DNA here is from genome assembly GCF_963455335.1 of Martes martes. Classification (NCBI taxonomy): domain Eukaryota; kingdom Metazoa; phylum Chordata; class Mammalia; order Carnivora; family Mustelidae; genus Martes; species Martes martes. The sequence goes on from NC_137889.1 coordinate 98,443,569, forward strand.
TTTCCTGCTGCCAATCAGCAATCCAATGTTGCCCTGAATGTTCCATTGATTCCAAAATCAATGACTGTGTCGCCAGTGCTTAGAGAGTATGATTGCTCTTTTCAAAGCAAGAGGCTGGGTAGAGATGGCCCTTCTGAGTTTGATCAATTTTACCACAATGAAGCAGAAAACTTAAGAATCAGTGTGATGACCTATTTATATTGATGTCACGCAGGTCCAGGGCTCTTCTGGCTCAAAGACTTACAGATGGGAATTACAATTTGGGGGATGACAAGTGTGTGGAAATAGCCCCACAAATCTATGCCAGGGGACACCAAAACTTTTCTAGTGATTTTATCATTTAGTAAAACATGTAATTAGACTTGCTCGTATGATCCAAGTTACACTCTTTAATACAGTTACAGAATTTCTGGTTTGGGGGCAAGACTTAGTATCTACTAAACTAAATAACATTCTTAACAGACCTAGTAAATTGATTACCATCACACGCTGTCACGTGTAATAATAAGGAAGAGTCCTCAGATATTCTTTCACTTGGACTTTAAGATAAAACTCTACCTATTACAACTATTTGGAAAGAAGTTTCTAGTTTGAGGAGAAATTAGACTTAAAAAGAATGTACATTGGTGAGGCATCTTTTTTTTCATAAGTCATTTTCATAAGTCACCATTTTAACTATTTTAAAGTGTGCCATTTGGTAGCATTTAGTATGTTCACAATGTCGTGCAACTCTCAGCTCAGTCTAGTTCCAGAATATTCTCATTACCCCAAAAGGGACCTCCATACCCACTAAACAGTCACTACCCCTTTCTCTCTACTCACAAGCCCTGGCAACCACTCATCTGCTTTCTGACTTTACAGATTGGCCTCTTCTGGATGTTTCATGTAAACAGAGTCATATAACACGTGGTCTTTGTGTCTGGCTTAAACTTCTACTAAGTTTCCTGTTTTCGGAGTTATCCACGCTATAGCATAGCCCAGTGCTTCATTACTCTTTATGGCTGGATGATATTCTATTGTATAAATATACCACGTTTTGTTTATCCATTCATCAGTTTATCAACATCAGGGTTGTTTATATCTTTGTGACTACTCTAAATAGTACTGTTACGAACATTCAGGTACAAGGTTTTGTTTGAACATCTGTTTTAAATTCTTTGGAGTATATACCTAGGATTGGAATAGTTGGATCACATGGTAATTCTATGTTTAAGAGATTGAAACACTGCCAAACTGTTTTTTCATAGTAGCTGTGCCATTTTACACACCAGCAATATATGGGTGATCCAGTTTCTCCATATCCTTGCAACATTTCTTATTTCTTCTTCTTATTATCATTTTCATCATCCTAGGTGTTACTTGGTACCTCATTGTGCTTTGATTTGCAATCCTGGATGACAAAGGATAAGCATAATTTTGTGTGTGCTTACTGATCATTAGTATATCTTTGGCAAATTTTTTATTTATTTATTTTTCCTTTGGAGAAATTTCTGTTCAAGTACTTCATGCAATTTTTAATTGGGTTGTTTGTTTTTTTGTTGTTGGTAGTAAGGGTCTTTTACATACTCTGGATACTAGATTCTTCTCATATTATTTGCAAATATTTGGTCCCATTTTGTGGGTTTCATTTTCACTTTCTTTACAGTGTGTCCTTTGATGTATAAATGTTTTTTAATTTTGATGAAGTCCCATTCAACAATTTTTTTCCTTTGTTGTTTATGTTTTTGGTGTTATATCTAAGAAACCATTGCCAACTCCAAGGTCATGAGATTTACTTTTGTTTTCTTCTAAGAATTTTGTAGTTTTAATTCTGAAATTTATTTCTTTATTCCATTTACTTAATTTTTGTATATAGTAGAGGAAAGGGTCTAATTTCATTCTTTTGCATGTGTATACCCAATTGTCCTAACATCATTTGAAAAAGACAATATTCTTTCCCATTGGATGGTTTGGGTACCCTTTTCAAAATAAATTGACCACAGCTGTATTGGTTTATTTCTATATTCTAAATTCTATTCCATTAATCTATGTGTCGGTCCTTAAGACAGTTCTACACCCATTTGATTACTATAGCTTTGTAGTGAGTTCTGGAATTAAGAAGTATGAGTACTCCAACTTTGTTCATCTCCAAGATTGTTTTGGCTATTCGTGGTCTCTTGGAATTCCATATAAATTTTATAATCAGCTCTTCTATTTCTTTTTGTTTAAATTTATCTATTTTTTTAATTTATTTTTTATTACTATTTTTTATTTTGTTAGATTTGTTTTATTATTATGTTCAGTTAGCCAACATATAGTACATCATTAGTTTTTGATGTAGTGTTCAGCAATTTATTAGTTGTGTTTAATACCCAGTGCTCATCACAACATGTGCTCTCCTTAATACCCATTTCTTAAAAAAAAAAAAAACCATTGATATTTTTATCATTACATGTATTATATGTATCATTATATATCATTAATATGTATGTTGTTTTAGGGAATAATTCCATTTAACAATATTATGTCTTCCAATCCATGAGCACGCAATGTTTTTCCATTTATCTAGGTCTTCTTTAATATTTTTAGCAGTTCTTATAGCTTTCAATGTACCCGTCTTGAACCTCCTTGGTTAAATTTTTCCCTTAGCATTTCATTCTTTTTATGCTATTATAAATGAGATTTTCTCTTGATTTCCCTTTTGGATTGTTCACTGGTAGAATATAGAAATACAACCGATTTTGCATATTGATCTGTATCCTCCAACTTTGCTGAATTCATTTCATAAAACTATGTTTTACATTATAGTAACTAATCAAAAATAGTAGAGAATATCTGGATAACGGGTATAATGGGTTACTATAGATAAACCATTATACTTTAAAGAAATCAATAGGACTATTTTTTTAAATCATATTTCTATTGATATTATGGCTATTATCATAATGCTATTTCATAAAATAATAGTGAATTTAAGATAAACCCTTCTTGCTGGGATTGAAATAATAGTAATGTACACTGGCTTTCAGAATGACTATAATTTATACTTACAAAATATTTTTTGTCTCATGGGTAAATAATAAATCTGCCTGCCTAAGACCTATGAATCACTAGTAAAAGCAAAAAGGAATCTAGGAGCTAAGCAAAATAGATTTTTAACAAAAAGAAATGGTGAAAAGCTATAAAGACTTAATGAACATTTAAGACTCGCCTATATTTTTTGTGAAAATTTGTATTTTTGGTAACTTTGCTTTTTTGATGGCTGGATATTATATATATATATATATATATATATATATATATATGTCTGTGTGTGTGTATAAAACCACATCTTTATCCATTCATATGTTGATGGACATCTAGGTTCTTTCCATAGTTTGGCTGTTGTGGACATTGCTGCTATAAACATTCAAGTATATGTGCTCCCTTGGATCACTACATTTGTATCTTTAGGGTAAATACCCAGTAGTGCAATTGCTGGGTCATAGGGTAGCTCTATTTTCAACTTTTTGAGGAACCTCCATATTGTTTTCCAGAGTTGTTGCACCAGTTTGCATTCTCAGCAACAGTATAGGAGGCTTCCCCTTTCTCTGCATCCTCACCAACATCTGTTGTTTCCTGACTTGTTATTTTTAGCCATTCTGACTGGTATGAGGTGGTATCTCACTGTGGTTTTGATTTGTGTTTCCCTGATGCTGAGTAATGTGGAGCACTTTTTCATGTGTCTTGTGGCCATTTGGATGTCTTTTTTGCAGAAATGTCTGTTCATGTCTTCTGTTAGCACTTTGGTTTTGGTGAGGGCATGGGTCCTTTGTGTCTATCTATTGGTGGAAATTTTGCGGTATTTACAGACAAATTTAAACCAAAGCACCAGAAAGTCTGCCACTACAAGGAAAATAAATACACAAAATTGATGCCTTAGTGGAATGAGCCAATTTTATCAGTAAGCAGAAAGGATTTATGCAAAATTAAAAAGGTTAGTGATGATAAAAGAAAAGTCACCAAATGCCCCAGAAAGAATCAAACTCAGAGATAATGATATGATTAAAAAAGGTGGGAACAAGCACTTAATTCTCTAACAATAAAGAAAAAGAACTGAAGCAGAAAGAGGTTGTCTCAGGGATGAGATTGATCACAAAGGAAACAGTGAAGGAACTAGATCGCCTAATATAGGACACAGAAACCTGGGGCAGAATCAGATTTGAAATTATGAGCTTAATGAACAAAGTAAGCAATGTGCAGGGAGCTTAGGCAGCAGGACAGTGAACCAATTCTCTACCTACCTGTATATCTCCGCAGAACCTGAGACCTCTAGGCAGACGTATGAATTAACTGGCCAAAAATAGTTTAGGACAAGTAAATAGGATACAGTTTATGGCATTCAGGTCATGGCAGTTAAAACAATTTTGTTTTAAAGTCCCAGCTTAAACTCCCTCAAGCAATAGCAGTAAGAGGAGACCAGCGATGAAATAACAGGAGTCACTCCTTGGTGTTTGCTCTAAGTCAGCTTTATCATGCTGATCTAATAGTGTTTAAAAGTTCGGGTCAGCAGCCATCAGTGTAGGAGAGCGTTTAGCATTCAGAACTATAGAGGGTGTCCATACATAGAGGTGAACCCTGCTTCCAGCAAGGTCAACCTGTGAATATATCGGTTATCTCAAAGCTAAAAATCTAAGCTACTTCCTTTATGAAATAAATAATTCTTCATTTACAAAAGTTTTAAACATGACAGCTCTTCTCTTATAATCAAAATGGTTCCAAATAAAAAAGAAAAATCAATCCCTAGAGTATTAGGAGAGTATCTTTTAGGTAAGATACTGAGGTAAGATATTGAGGTAAGATAAACTCATGGAGATACTCACTGGTCCATGTAGTGGAAAGTGAAATGCAATACCCAGGTTCCTTTGGTGAAGGACTTAACTGCCTCAGCTGCTGGGGTGTGCTTGCCAGACAGCTCTGAACTCACAGTCCCTTCAAGGGATTGGTTCGGCTACAGAGAGCTGCCTTGTACAAGGTCACACTCATTCCCTAGGTGACCCCCTCCCCCCAACCCCCTCACGCCCCGTGACTAAAATATGCATGAGTATGAAGGTCAGCCATCTTAGTCCGATTCAGCACAATTGCGAAAGTCCAACTTCGTCTGCAGAGCACCGCACTGGCTTGACTAGGGCTGCTGCTGAGCTTGGATGGTACCTCAACTTCTCCCTCTGCTCAGTCCTGCTGCCCCAGCTCTCTCCTGTAAGTGTGGATCCCGGGATCCCTAAAAAACATCCTGCATGTTAAACCTTCTGCCTACCAGAGACTGCCTCCCCAGGAATCCAACTTCTAACATTATACACAGCATATCAAACACATATGTGAAGAGAAATGCATCCAGATTGTAAAAATGTCCAGATTAACAAAAAAATATTGTAAAGAAAATGTATCTAGATTGTTGAAGTAGACATGTATTTTTAGAGATAATAGAGAATCAAAGGGAAATGATAAAAAGATGGAAGGGCTTCAATAACATGAGGTAAAGAATGTTCAAACTAGTATAAATATAGTAGTTAAATATAGTGGGAGTGTGTGCACATATATTCTGAATAATATGCTTTTCCACTTTCTTTTAAAATGACTATTACTGGAAGTAAGAAAGGATGTTCCTCTTCTCTCCTCCCATCCATAAGAAAATAGAATTTACCTACACTTTATTGTTGATGGGCAAAGTAAGAATATTAATAAAATTGAAAAAAGGCAAAAGAATGGAGTTTGGAACAAGAAAAGGAAATCTGTGATCACTTTACAGTATTTGTTCATCTATGTTTCTTGTTTTTTAAAATTTTTTTATTTTTAAATTTTTTTTAGATTTCACTTCCAATACTGGTCTATATACAGACTTTTTTTTAATTTCACCAAATTAAAATTTGATATTGCATATAGATTTTTGTTGACATTGCATCATAATTGTTATTGCTCCCCAAAGCACATTTTAACTAAGAACAAAAAGGTTAAACTTTAAACCCATTCTTATATCACCTAAATAAGTACACCTAAATTTTAAATTGTTTATGACTCATGCATATTGTGTTGCTTTACCAGGGCTGCAGGAACAAAGTATCACAAACTGATTGGCTTAAACAATAGAATATTGACTCAGTCCTGGAGGCTTGAAGCTTGAGATAGATTAAAGAGTTAATCTTTTACATGGAGTTCTCTCTGTGTGCCTCCAAACTGACAGAAATTTTCTCCCTTTTACAGAGCTGAGAATCATATTGGATTAGGACTCACCCAAATAATCTGTTTTAACTTGATCATCTGCAAATGTTCTATTCCCAAATAAAGTCTCATTCAGACACTGGGAATCAGGACTTCATCTTTTTGAACATAATTTAACCATATACATATGGAAGATTCTTTTCATCTGTACAAGTAAGTAAGTTACAACAAGTTCTAGTAAAATAGGCACTTTGAAGGTGGCATGATATTTTTGACAACACTGCAATAATATTTAGCCTGAACAAAAGGAGAAAACCCCTTACCTTGTTTTGTTGCGTCTCTTATTTTATCATCGATCTGGAACATGCAGAATTTGTCTTAGTAAATCCGCATGTATTGACTAATTGACAATTACATACAAAATATTTTGCTGTGTACTTTGGGTGATATGAAGATATATAAGTTGAAGACTGTTTCTGAAAAGTTTATATCGTATTAATGAAAACATCAAAACATCAAGAATTCAAAGACACTTATGTCTATCTACTCTCTGCAGTTTAAGAAAAATGTTGATCAAGTTCTCCCATTATGTACATATTTCTTCATTGCAGAACTGTGTTCATACTCTGTGAGCTGCAAGTTTTAAAGAGTCCTTGATATGAATTTATACCACTAACTGCACTGAGAATGTCTGTAACAGAATAAGACCTTATCAATTATTAAAGAAAATGTAAATCATTTTTGTTGTTGAATAAAACAATGATCTATTGCACAATTTTTTCAATTGGTAGTTAACTTCCTTATTTTAGGATCAGCAGTTTACCTCTATTTGACATACATGGAAAATTATCCTTAGGTGTTAATTTCATAACTTTGAGGATGAACAGCTTTATACACAGGATATGGGAAAGTAGTCTTTCCTTTTCTAAAAATTTGTTCTGTGACCCCTTAGCAAACAGCTTGCAATTATTATCATTCTTATATAAAAACCATAGTGATTAATACTACATTCAGTTTACTTTCTCATTTTTGTAAATTTTTAAGCGATTTTGGTTTTAAGTAATCTCTACACTTAACATGGGGCCTGAACTCACAACCCTGATATCAGGAGTTACGTGCTCTACCAACGGAGCCAGCCAGGTGCCCCTGCTAGTCTCATTATTGCTTAAAACAATGATATGAATTTATGCAAGTAAGAAACATGCTCTAAGAATCTGGGTTTAAGTGTAATATTCCACATAATCCTATAGATTACATAGATCCCCGTTCATTTTTGAAGCAATTTACAAGATGAAATTCAAAATGAGAAAATTTTTGTTTTTAGAATAGTCTTTCTTTTTATAAATCATTTTGCAACAAGATTTAAGACATATTTAACCTTCAGAAGAGAAGACAAGCTACAGTAATGAATTTATGCCTCCCCTATGATGTTACCTACTAAGAATGATGTTAAAACCCACTTTGGATCTTTCATTATTTGACTGTAGAGAAAATTATATGGATAGGCACCAAGGCAAACTGAAGACGGTTCATCAATAAGATCTACCTCATATGAAGATAAAATCATAATACTCAGAGTATACATCATTCTGGATATCTGAATTACCTAGACAGCTGAGCTATAACCTTTTAAATATTATCAATGAAAAATTATAATTGTTTTTAATGGACATATTTCTTAAATCTACTACGCACTTCACTGTCATGCTAAGTAGATGCTTAATGAAACTTTCTTGACTCCTCAGTAATTATTATGTAATGTTACTTAATGTAGTAAAATATGATTTTAGATGTAAGTGTATAATGAAAGACTTATTTCATTGTGCTGAAGGGGCCCTGACCAAGACATGGTCTTGAATTTTCTTTCTTGATGTCAACTTGGTTTTTAATTATCTGTTGCCTCATATAGAAGCTGCTCTGTGAAATTTTAAGTGGTATCTCATGGATTGATGTTATCCTCTTCTACAGGCCTTTCTTCTTGTTCAGAAAAATTGTCATCTTTATTATTGTGTTAATTAGCATCACTCAAAGTTTTGTCTCTAACTGAACATCATTAGTTCAAAACCACTTCCCCAAATCTCATATCCTTTCTTCTATGCTAAGTACATTACTTTCAAAGGAGCATAAAGAAAACACTCCTCACTTTTCAAGAATTAAGTAAAAAATTTTGGAGAAGTAGCTTTAAGTTTTACACACACACACACACACACACACACACACACACACACGTGCACGTGCATGAGATAATTCTGCAGACAAGACTCCAATTTTTTTAGTGCTTGTCATTTATTAGAACTCTAGGTGTAAGTAATACAGGGATCCTACATAAACAAATTCATATTCAATAGTTATTAGTGCAAGATTACAAATAGAAGCTTCGTTATCTTGAGTTTTATAGCTTTTAAACTATATACTACAAAAGTAAACTATAAATAATTTTTTAGATTATAGTTTATAGTATATATAGTTTATAGATAGTATATATATAATTTCTAAATAAATAGTCTGTTAAATATGACATATAATTTCTTTGTAGAGGTACATTTTTAATTTCTAAAGGTTTAGTATTAAATCCCATGAAAACTGCTTCATGCATTTCCTCCAAATTTAGGGATAATCACTGGCAAGGTCTGACTTAAAGTAATGGAAATTAGGGCACATAAAGTACATTTTCAACAACCTTGGAGATAAAGAGGTAGATAATTTTGCAGAGCTGCTAAAAATGAAGTACAGTGTTGGTTTTTTAATAGCTTCCAATTAGAAAAAATGCACTATGTAGTATTAATTAACATACCAGAAAGCAAGAAAAGAAGTAATATCTTTAAAATCAGGGGCACCTGGGTGGCTCAGTCGCTAAACATCTGCCTTCTGCTCAGGTCATGATCTCAGAGTGCTGGGATCGAGCCCTGCATAGAATGCCACATTGGGCTTCCTGCTCAGCAGTGAGCCTACTTCTCCCTCTCTCACCCCCTCTGCTTGTGTTCCCTCTCTTGCTGTCTCTCTCTTTCTGTCAAATAAATAAATAAAATCTTTAAAAAAAAATAAGATAAAATCAGATATAGAGTTAGAAGTCACAAGGGAAGATCATTCAAATCATTGATCCTGTTTGCAATTTAGCTGCTTCTAACATTGGGGAACTGTAGGCAGCATGCTCTGGTGTCAGGTAGAGCAGGGATTTATCTGTATTACCATAGTTAATGATAACCCTGGGCAATATAGGGAAATCCCCACAGTCTAGGAGTAATAGCATGTATTTTGGGAGTGTCCACGTGGTGGATTGCCCTGCTCATGAAATTCCTTCGGTAATAACATTGAATATCTTGATCACTAACATATTAAGCAAAGGTTAAATTGGTCAATAACACTAAAGAACAAGAGATGATTAAAAAATATTTCTAAATAAAAAATTGCCTCCGCAAAATGAGCTCTATAATTATCATGTAAGAGACAAGTTTCCTCAAGGAAAACTAATATTAAGTAATAGTGATGGTTCAATTGAAAGAAATGAAAACTAACTAAAGCAAATAAAAAACTTATTGGATACAATTATTGGAAAGGATCAGTTGGTGGTGGGGGAAGTCTTTTCCAATTAGTTCTGTTCTTTCAGCTAGTTCTAGTCTGGAGAGTTTTTACACAATTTTAGGATTACAGACATAAGAACTAGTTCTATTGAATAATTAATACATTATCTTGAGAGTTGTGACCAGTAAACTCTTCCACATTCTGAATTTTCATCTTTCTATTTTTCTTTCATGAACAGATTTTCATGTTATGTGATCTATCATAGAGGAATATAATTAAGAGGAAGACAATAAAAATAATTCCATAAGGTACTACCTGAAAAGAATATATGCAAGGTTGTTACAACATATGTAATGTACTTCAAATGCTCTTGCTTTTCTGAAATTTCTGTGACCAAAACTATATTTTACATGGTTCACATAACATATGAACAGGCAACTGCTGAAAAAAATACTATAGGGATGACAGAAACTTTGGGAATTATGTAGGTAGAGTTTAATTTCACCACATAAACACCCAGAGGGAAATAGAGGTTCCAAGTCTTCATCCCAGAGTACAGTAGCTAGGGAGTTGTTAGATACTGGGAAGCTGTGGTATTTTATCAACTCATTTGGCAATGGTGAAGCAGCAGCTATGTTTGAAAACTACTGATCTAGCACACCAACTGCTTTTACAGCCATAGAACAAAGATTCAGAACTTTAGTTAGGGTTACATAACTAGAACATGAGCTCAGAGTTTCATTTTATTTTTTGAGACAGAGAATGATCACAAGCAGGGGGAGGGGCAGAGGGAGAGGAAGAGAGAGACTAAGCAGACTCTGCACTGAGCACGGAGCCCAGCATGAGGGCTTGATCTCAGGACCCTGAGATCATGACCTGAGCTGAAATCAAGAGTCAGATGCTTAACCAGCTGAACCACCCAGAAGCTCCTGTGTGTTGCTGTAATTTGATCACTTTTCCCTTGATCTCCTATCTATACATAAACTTCACACAAAGTAAAACATACACAAAGTAAATAATATTTTTGTGACTCTTATTCTCTACTTTTATAATTTCAGAGAAATGAAGAATAAGAAAATAAGTCAAGTGGATAACACATACATATAATAACATCATGTACTTATTTTCAGAACACCTAGTATTTGGAAAGTAATTGTAGTCTCTGGTTAGAGAATGAAATATGAAAGTAAAAAAGAAAGGGTTTTCAGATGTTTTTATTTAGCATTGTGTTTTATATGGAAGCGTTAATAATACATGTTTAGAAAGAATGCAATGAATATATATACTGCTGTTGTTAATAGGAAAATTTTGAGAAAAAAAGAATTAAATGTCTTGCAAGAACAGATTTTTCTATCTCTTGAGGTTAGAAGAGCAATTATATTCCTTTGAGTAGCTGATGGAGGGCATCATCAAAATGGAACTGCTTCTTTGTGATAGAACTGTCAGCTTACCTTTATATTAATAGATAATACCTTTAGAATATATCTGTGGGGAAAGAAAAGCTGTTTCAGTAAGTGGTGTCTCTATTGTACTTCTCAACCTAAGCCAAAATATTCTTTCAGATTGCTCCTCTAGTTCATTACCTCAAATAAAAAAAAGATACAAAAATTTCACAAAACGCTCTTTCCTTCTAACCAGATTGACTAAGTATCACTGATATCAGGTAGTTCATATTATGTGATAATCCTAGCTTTTAGATTGTCCTAATGACTCTGCTGGAGACTCAAAGTAGTTAAAACTATATATTAAATATATATATAATACCTGCAGTAGTTTGGATATTATACCATAATATTAATGTATTTAATCCAGCTGAGAGAACAGAAAAGAAATAGCAACCAAATAAGCTGTTCATACTTTCAAAATATAATTTAATATACTAATTTTTCCATTGGTTAATATTCTGGGAATTAAGCTTCTTTATAATTAATTTTTTTATAAAATGTACTTGTAACAAGTAAGAGGCTATACTAGATTTTTTTTTTTTTAAGATTTTACTTATTTATTTGACAGAGAAAGAGAGACAGAGCACAAGCCAGTGGGGGCTGGGTAATGGCAAGCAGCAAGCAGAGGGAGAGGGAGAAGAAGGCTCCCCAGTGAGTGGTCCTGGATCTCAGGACCCCAGAATCAGAACTGAGCAGAAGGCACTTAACCGACTGAGCCACTTAGGTGCCTGAGGCTGTACTAGATTTCTTCTCAGAAGAAATCCAATTCTTTCACTAAGTTTTATGTATGTGAGACTACACATAACAAAAATATTTTATGTTCATTTCCATTATGACCAGGAGCAGTTGAACAAAATGTGGCTTGATTGACGCAGGGTAACCTGTGAAGTCCAGAAATTTGTTCTAATGCCATCATCCCTGTTATTTGGTATTCAGATGGCAATTCTTTCCCCATTTTCAATCACCCAACACCCTTCTGTTACATGGCTTGTTCCCCTTCATCCAAACATGAGTGGAGCTGATAGCAGCCCTTTGAACATGTTAACTCACTCATTTTTCTTTACAGTTAATGTACTATATTCAGCCAAGCATTATATTTCTCTCTAATTGTGAAATAAAATTGTTTTTCCTGAAAGTTAATTAAAGGAGGAAGCCTCCATATGACACTATACTGACTGAAATGCAGAGAAATTCTGAATGGAAATCTAATGTCATTTTGTGAGGTTCTCTCATAGTAATCCTAGGAGAGCATATAAACAGAAGAGATAGAATTAGTCTTTTTGTTCATCTGTAATGGTGATTAGTTGAATAAGGAGCTAGTCTGGTTTTATCTTATGAAGGTTTATTTCACAAAGGACTTAAGATGTGGGTGGGCATGTCTGGGATACTAAAACACTTTTGAAGGACTTATTTTTGTGTGACATCTGGTAAAAATAATTAAATAACTAACCATACAACCTTAACATATTCTTTTAGTTTATAATGTGACAATCTTAGAGAAATAGATTTGCAACTAACAAATCATTGGGCACCGCATCAAAAGCTAATGAATATGTTGGCTAACTGAACTTAACTAAAAAGGAAATAGATTTGCAAGTAAGTTTAATAAGAACATACATTTCCTTAAAATAGAATATGCACTTCTTAGTAGGATGTTGAGTAAATAGTTACATGTCAAGATATATCATGTTTAGGAGATATTCTTTTCAGTTATAAATGTCCATCAAAGTTATCGGATTTCAGAAATTGTTTTAGAGGTAAAAGGGAAAGAAAGCAAGCTATAGTAAAGGAAGAATTTCAGATATGGCAGAGTAACTCACTGCAGACCAAGTCTCTGAGAAAAATTACAGAATTTATTTCTGCTTATGTTTATTTAAGAGAATGGAGAGCTACACAACCAGGTCTTGTAAAGCCCAGGAACCTAGTGAGAAAGGTGAGGAGGGAATAGCATTGAGGTGAGCCTCACATTCCCTTAGAGGACTCTTTGAGTTTTTAAGAAGCATGGAAGACAACCACAAACTAGATAGGAATCTAAATTGAGATTTTGGCTCTCTCAGGGTCTAAAGAAACAAACCTTAGAGTTCAATTTCAAGACAATAGGACATGAAGGGACAAAATCCCAAAGAAAAGGGAAGAACACAAATGAGTCTGAGATTGTATTATTTTCCCCCTCAGGACGTTTGTTTGATTTTATCTGATGTGGGGGTAGTGTCAAAAGACTAAGAAGTAGAGTCAAAAGTGCAGCTAAAGATCTAGGCAGTTGCACAGAGTATTTGGTAGTTTCAAAGGCTGAAAGTAAAAATATTAGAGGAAGAACTCTAGTGATTGTCACTGACTTCCTGCTAAGATCACAGAAAGGTCATACCCTGGGAACATACCTGATGGTCATTAGATCAACACTCACAAAAAATGAAGCCCAATCCTGAACAAGCAAAATCGCACACTGGGAAGAGATGGTTGCCCCATACGTAAGATGCCTGAGAGAAAGTGAAAGGATGTTCTGTCTGCAGGAAGATCATATGAGATAAAGCATCAAATTACCTATGTAATTTTTCATTAAGTTATGACCAACATTTGATCAAGCTTAGACATGCCAGGGGACAGAATCAAAAGATAGAAACTAAGAGAATAAAAGGACAATAAAAACATATCCAAAGGTGATTCAGAGTTTGTGTCCTTTAAAATAAATAAAGAATAAAATGTGACAAAATTGTTGAGAAGATAGAGGACCTCTCCATATAATTGAAATTTATAAACAATAATGAAAAGGAAATTATAGAATTAAAAATATAATGATTAACATTAGGAATACAATAGATGTGTTTAACTGCAGATTGTACCGTTGAAGAGAAGATTAGTGAACTAGAAGAGAGAGTGTTAGAAAATATGCAGACTGAAATACAGGAAGGAAATAGGTCTGTATTATAGAAAAGAATATACAAGATACATGAGACGCAGTAAAGAAAGAGATTTAGTATCTGTAATTGCATTTTCAAAATATAAAGGAGGATGTTATAAAAGCAATATTTTAAGAGATAGTGGGTGATGATTTTCCATAACTAATAAGAAGACATCAACCTACACAATTCAGAACTTTAGCGAACACTAAGGAGCATTTGCGTAGAGACAGGAAAACCTAAAGACATTAAAAATAATTTCTTAAAATGCATAGAGAAAATTTGAAAAAGCAGCCAGATAAATAAAAGGCACATCATTTTCAAAGGAAAAACATTTTCTTAGAAATCTTGGAAGACATTATACAATGCGATGACACTTTTAAAGTGCTAAGAGAATATATACAGGAACCTCTAATTCTTTATCCAGTAAAAATATTCTTTAAAAATGAAGATAAAATAAAAATGATTCCAAACAAAAAGGGAGAGAACTCATCAATAGCAAACCATCATGAACAGAAATTAAAAGCAGTTCATTAGAAAGAAGAAAAATGATCACACAGAGAAGCACAGCAATGCAAGAAGGAATAAAGAACAATGAAACATAAATATATGGGTAAATCTAAATAAATATAATTTAAGAAATGACAATAACAATATTTTATGGGATCAAAAAATAGACATAGATTGAAAATTATAACATTTAGGGGTGCCTGGGTGGCTCAGTGGGTTAAAGCCTCTGCCTTCAGCCTCAGGTCATGATTCCAGGGTCCTGGGATTGAGCCCTGCATTAAGCTCTCCGCTCAGCAGGGAGCCTGCTTCCTCCTCTCTCTCTGCCTGCCTCTCTGCCTACTTGTGATCTCTGTCTGTTAAATAAAATAAAAGTTTTTTAATTTAAAAAAAAGGAAAAAAAGAAAATTATAACATTTATAGCACAAAAGTCAGGACAGTAGTTTTAAATGACATAAAACAGCTTTCACATTTTTGCATTTTAAAGAATTACTACATATTAATAATTAATAATGACCATGAGTAGTTAATGAGCTACTGCTCCCTGTCATAACAAAATATGTAATAGAGTGGAACTAAAATTAAAAATAAAACATTATTGGGGTGACTGGGTGGCTCAGTGGGTTAAGCATCTGCCTTTGCCTCAGGTCATGATCTCAGGGTCCTGGGATCAAGTCCCACATTGGGCTCTCTGCTCAGTGGGGAGCCTGCTCCCCACCCCCTCGCCTACTTGTGATCTCTCTGTCAAATAAATAAATAAAATCTTAAAAAAAAAAACAAAACATTATTGTAGACATTGTTTTCCAATATACTGATGAAATCACTATTCCAAAACATAGATGTTCTAGACCAGTACTGTCCAATAGAAATATAATATGAGCCTATGATCACATTTAAATGTAAAAATTAACAGTTGATAATAACCATAATAGTATATTTAACCCAGTATATCTGAAATACAATCATTTCAACATATATTAAATTTAAAAAATATCAATCAGATGTTTTATACCCTTTTTTGTCAAACTAAGTCTTCAAAATCTGGTGTGCATTTTAGACTTACAGTACATATCAATTTGAAATAGCCATATTTCAAGGGCTCAATAGTCACATGGGTCTAGTGGCTACCATTATGGATGGCAGAGGTCCAGGCTGTGGCAAGAATAAATTCTGATGACATCTAGATTAAACCTAATCTACTACTCCAATAAGTAGTCTAATAATTTATCAGATATTAAATTCTGTATTTTATTATTTTAATTTTAATAAGTACTTTTTTGTTTAGAATCCAATTCCCTACCAATTAATATAATCTCAGTAGGTTCCTGAAATATAACGTCATTTTGTGGTGTAGATACTGAAATGAAAAGCAACCTCTTTTGGAATACAGTAACATTAGATTATTCAAGCCCATCCTATGGTACCAAAAATAAAAACCCCAAATAAAGCCTAAACCACTGTTAGTCATTACTATACACTTGGTGTTTAACCCATACCTATTAACTATTTACTTAAGAATATTCTTAGTTCAAACTTGCTTGATAATACAATTTGTTTGAAAAAGCCTATATATTTCACTGAGATGTAATCTCACAATAACTGACTAGACCATGGCATTATTTTGTAGATTTCTTTCTTTTAAAAGATAGGTTAATTAAAAGAAACACTGTCAGCTTCACCTCATTAAGGTAACTCTCCTATCTTAGTGTTAAAGGTAAATGAAAAGTAAACTTTCTAAAAACGGTATTCTTGACCAGGTTCATCATTTATTTCTAGAAGCATGCATAGTGGTTTCTACTATATGTTAATTACCCCCTAGGGATATAAACAACCAAGCTCTAGAATAAGGATACAAATACATTGCTTTGAAGACAGAAAAAAATTATGTGTCTCAGAGATTCTCTATGACAGTTAATTCATGGATTTTAAAAATGTAGCAACCCTATGATTCAGAGAGAACAAGCACACTTACCATTTAGAAGATTTTACTTTGCTTCCTGGGTTTTTTTGTTTGGCTTTTTGTTTTACAGTAAAAGTGTTTTCTCTCGTAATCAGGGAAGGATTTGGTAGAGTGACATTAAATGTCTTCTTCAAAACAGAATGTCTTAAAAATGGGCTGAGCTATGGATAGTCAAACAAAAGAATAGGATATTTTAATTATGTCATTAATAAAACTTTGAGAAATTATTTTTATAAATCTATAAAGAGCTCATTAATGTATATGTTACAACTTACCAATACCATTCATTAATACTGTATACTTTAGGATTCCTAGGGTTAATATCTATAAATGTGCTTTAATGTATAAAATAATTACTAGTCATGAGGTTAGCTAAAACATGTTTAATAGTTTTGTTGAAGATTATACATATTTGAGACCAAATCTTTCATGAAACCTTATATCATGTTTTAAAAAGATAAGTTTTTTGTATATATCAATATTAAATCATCTTTATTCTCAAAATAAATTTTGCTTCTAATGAAGGTAGATACTGATTTCTCAGATGTGCCTTCTCTTAACATTTATCATTTCAATAAATACTGATTAAATGCATATCATCTTCCCAAAACTATCTTTGGTATTACGAACATGCAGTAACAAGATGAAGTTTATCTGAATTCACCATTCATTTACCAATGAAAACATTGAGAAAGCAAAAATCTAAAAACAAAAGGAAAGAAAGAAAGATAGAAAGAAAAAGTGTCTGATTTTCATTTGTTGTGAGGGATGTTTACTAAATCTCTTGCAAAAAGAAGATCATTAAAAAAAAATAATGGAAATAATCCTAAAATTTATATGGAGCCAGAAAAGATCCTGAATAGCCAGAGGAATATTGAAAAAGAAAACTGAAGTTGGTGGCATCACAATTCCAGACTTCAAGTTCTATTACAAATCTATAATTATCAAGATAGTATGGTACTGGCACAAAAACAGACCCATTAGTCAATGGAACAGAATAGAGAGCCCAGAAATAGACCCTCAACTCTATGGTCAACTAATCTTCGACAAAGCAGGAAAGAGTATGCAATGGAAAAAAGACAGTCTTTTCAACAAATGGTGTTGGAGAAATAGGACAGCCACATGCAGAAGAATGAAACTGGACGATTTCCTTACACCGCACACAAAAATAGACTCCAAATGGATGAAAGAACTCAATGTGAGACAGGAGTCCATCAAAATCCTTGAGGAGAGGGGCGCCTGGGTGGCTCAGTGGGTTAAAGCCTCTGCCTTCGGCTCAGGTCATGATCCCAGGGTCCTGGGATTGAGCCCCGCATTAAGCTCTCTGCTCAGCAGAGAGCCTGCTTCCTCCTCTCTCTCTGCCTGCCTCTCTGCCTACTTGTAATCTCTGTCTGTCAGATAAATAAATAAATAATAATAAAAAAAAAATCCTTGAGAACACAGGCAGCAACCTCTTCAACCTCAGCCACAGCAACTTCTTCCTAGAAACATCACTGAAGGCAAGGGAAGCAAGGGCAAAGAACTACTGGGACTTCATCAAGATAAAAAGCTTTTGCACATCAGAGGAAACAGTCAACAAAACCAAAAGACAACTGACAGATGGGAGAAGATATTTGCAAATGACATATCAGATAAAGGGCTAGTATCCAAAATCTATAAAGAACTTATCAAACTCAACACCCAAAGAACAAATAATCCAATCTAGAAATGGGCAGAAGACATGAACAGACATTTCTGCAAAGAAGACATTCAAGTGGCCAACAGACATATGAAGAAGTACTCAACATCACTCGGGATCGGGGAAATACAAATCAAAACTACAGTGAGATACCACCTCATACCAGTCAGAATGGCTAAAATTAACCAGTCAGGAAACAACAGGTGTTGGTAAGGATGCAGAGAAAGGGGAACACTCCTACATTGTTGGTAGGAATGCAATGCAGCCACTCTGGAAAACAATATGGAATTTCCTCAAAAAGTTGAAAATAGAGATACCCTACAACCAAGCAATTGCACTACTGGATATTTACCCCCAAAGATACAAACGTAGTGATCCGAAGGGCCACGTGCACCCGAATGTTTATAGCAGCAATGTCCACAATAGCCAAACTATGGAAAGAGCCTAGGTGTCCATCAACAGATGAATGGATAAAGAAGGTGTGGTATATATATACAATGGAATACTATGCAGCTGTCAAGAAAAGAAATCTTGCCATTTGTAATGATGTGGACGGAACTAGAGGGCATTATGCTAAGTGAAATAAGTCAATCAGAGAAAGACAATCATCATATGATCTCACTGATATGAGGAATTTGAGAAACAAGACAGAGGATCATAGGGGAAGCGAGGGAAAAATGAAACAAGACATAACCAGAGAGGGAGATAAGCCATAAGAGACTCTTAATCTCAGGAAACAAAATGAGGGTTGCCGGGGCAGCGGGGAGTGTGAAGGATGGCGTGGATGGGTGATGGGCATTGGGGAGGGTATTCATCAGTCTTACACAATTCACAGCACTCTCCATGGGGAGTGCTATGAATTGTGTAAGACTGATGAATCACAGACCTGTACCCCTGAAACAAATAATACATTATATGTTAATAAAAAATGGACTATTCATTCAACTGATATTTATTGAGTGCCTCCTATAAGATAGGTACCAATCCTAGTATAGTGCTATCAACACTTATCTTTTGTGGGTTCTCATGCCCCTCTCTCCAAGAACACTGTACAACAGGATACATAAAGAAGTTGGGAATTAAGGTGAGTAGTTGGTAAGTACAAATTGTTGGGAATATGGTATTCTTAGATTTATAGTTTTCATTGTCTGCATGTGAGAGGTTTAGGTTTCAGGTTTCAAAGCTTCAGAGTCATCTTCATATAGAAGGATAATTAATAGATCTCAGCACAATTTTGAACTTGGACACTTCAAATGTCTGTAGCCTTTGGAAGGTTATTCCCCCTCTCTGAACTTCAGTTTCTTTTTCAAATGGAGTTAATGCTATCTACCTTATATAGACTGGGTCTACTAATTGAATTAAAGAATATAAATTAGTCTTTATTTCTGAGAAGCAATACAGCTTAGTGGTAAAAGCATGGGCTTTTGGTTGGAACTCAATTTTTTTTTTTTTAAAGATTTTATTTATTTATTTGACAGAGATCACAAGTAGGCAGAGAGGCAGGCAGAGAGAGAGGAGAAAGCAGGCTCTCCATGGAGCAGAGAGCCCGATGTGGGGCTCGATCCCAGGACCCTGGGATCATGACCTGAGCCGAAGGCAGAGGTCTTAACCCACTGAGCCACCCAGGCGCCCCCGGTTGGAACTCAATCTTGCCTGCTATCTGCTTTCTGTCTGTCCTTAAGTAACTCATTTAACCTCTCCCTATGCTTTGGTTTTCACATTAAAAAAAATAAGGATGATAAAACAATAACTATTTTTAGTATTGTTTTGATAATTAAATGAATTCCTATGTTTAAAGCATAAAAAAAGCCTGGCATATCAAAAACATTATGTATCAAGTATTATTATTATCAAAAACATTATGTAAGTGTCAATTATTATTATTATTATTATTATTATTATCTTGTACAGTGTCTCTCCAAAAGTAAATATTTTATATCAACATACATAAAAATAAATTTTTATTCCTATAGTTAGGGAACTATGAAACAGAGCAGGTAAAATTAGTCTTTAGTCTAGTGGTGTACAAAAACACTGAAATTCACTGGGTTATATTATTCCAGCAGGATAAATTAAAAGAGATTATTTTCATGATCAGAAAATGAGAACAGAGTCAGGCAATCCCCACACCTTGCTGTCAGAAAATATAAATTTTTTCATCAATGTTCTCTTTTAAAAGCATGATCAAACAGAATATGTTTATACAATTCCAAGAAATATAATGCAATGCAAGGAAAATAACATTAATTTGAGTAACATCTAGTACTTATTTACAATATAAAAAATACACATTTCAGGAAAAATATAATAAAATTAGAACAAAACAAAGTGGAAGTATGAACTCAATCATTTAAAAAATTTAAAAGAACATTTTAAATAACTATTAAATTAAAAAATATATAAATATAAATGTTTTAGAAAACAATACAGAAGAACAAATCAACATTCATAGAATTAACCCCAGAGCTGCAGTCATAATCCAAAATGTTTTATGACTTAAAAGAAGAAAATAGGAAATTCCACTTAATCTTCCTTTCCCTCATTCCACAAGTGAATATCAAATGTCTTCAACATGCCAGGCACTGACCGTACTAGGGTCTAATGACAAAATTGCCAACAAACGAGACAAAATTCCAGGCCTTATGAAATCTACAACCAATAATCAGATAATCATAAAATAAATGTAAAATCAGACAGTGATAAGAACTCTCAAGGAGAGGTACACAAAGACAAACAGAAGATTTGACTTAGTAAAGGCAATAAGAGGCTTCATTAAGGAAGTGATGCCCTGAAAGAAGGACAGACCCTAGCTAGGCTGCAATGAGGAGAAAAATGGAGGGACATAGTCTAGGCTCAGACACCAACATGCACAAAGAGCTGTAGCATGTTCTAGAATTAAAGACCAGTTGGCCTGGAGTGGCATAGAGGAAGGGAGGCACTGTGAAAGGTGATGATATAGAGGTAAGTGACCAGGTTAAGAATTTCAGTCCTTGTGCTAAAAGTAATGAGAGACCATTGATGTTTATTAAAAAGAGAGGGAGAGATGATTTTCTGATTTGCCTTTTGGAAAAATTATTCATTACTATATTTGAAAATAATGTTTTTATTATACAAACATTGAATATCATATGTATTCTTACCTAACTACTAAATTAATGTATGTCGCTCATTTCAACGGCAATTCTCTATTTTTGTTTATTGAAATAAGAATTAATCAGCAAGAGGTTTTCAGATTATAATTACCTTCCAGAAGCAAGGAAGATTCTACAAGTCTGCTGCTCAAAGGAGAAGAAGGCGTTAAAGATGAAAATGTGCTAGTTATGTACAAATAGACTACTGAGAGATTATAACATGAGAGATGGAACCAGGGTCAAGCCATTAAGTAAGAACTACCAAATTCTTGGCCATGTATGGCGTAGGAGCCTATAAAAGTTAGGAAAACGGAGCAGGTGGAGAAAGAGGAGTATGTCAGGGAGTAGTGTGTCAGGGAAGCCAAGAGAAGAGCATACAAGAGAGTATACCAAGATTTCAGCCCTGCTGAAAAGTCTAATAATAAGTAGGCTAAAAACATTCTTCATATTGAGAGAAAAGAAGCACATTGATTAACTTGGTTGAAGTAAATTAAAATGATTATAAGCTAGACTGGAGGAAACTGAGAAGAGAAGTAAGGAAGTACAGCACTAAGGAGAAACTTTTTCAACAACTAGCTGCAAAAGTAGAAAAGAGAAAGAAATAGCCGAAGGTGAATGGAGGGTCTAGGAATATTGGTTATATTTTTTTAACAGAAGAGATTTGAAAGTATGTATGTATACATTTATTTTAGAGATTTTATTTATTTATCTGACAGAGGGAAAGAGAGCACAAGCAGGGGACGCAGGGAGGGAGAGGGAGAAGCAGGCTCCCCTCTGAGCAGAGAGCCCAACATGGGGCTCCATCCCAGGTTCCTGGGATCATGACCTGAGCTGGAGGCTGATGTTTAACCCACTGAGCCAACCAGGTGGCCCAAGATTTGAAACTGTTTAAAAGACAATGGGAATCACCCTGTATTTGAGAGTGGGAGGGAATATTTGATAGTGAAATGGTCCACAAAATGCAGTAGGGATAAAATCCATAGCATAAGACATATGGAGGTTTCGGTGTCAGATGGAAAAAATGAGTAATCTTCCATAGTACTAGTTGAAAAGGATAATAAAATAAATCCAGATATACATAAATTTATGAATTAAATAAAATGTAATTGGGGGAAAACTCCATCTGACCTCGTTTTGCTTGTTTTTCTCTATAGGTGGCTTCTAGTGTTCCTCTTACTCATGTTCCCATTAGAAATGACTAGGGAAATACATGAATACAGAAAACCTATTGAAATACAGGGGTGGACATTTATCTGATGAAATTTTCAGATAATTACTGATAGATATAATAGTGATGGGAATAGATCAAAGGTTCATTTAGAGGTCCAATTCAAACCTCCTATCTCCCATTTTCAAACCAATTCCAAGAAAAAAATATTGACTTCTGGAAGCTGACATTGTGTCTTTCTTGATCTAGAAATGAAATACTGGAGTCAGAATAGTTTTGAGAGGTCCCAAGTTTCAATCCTGACACCGTATGTAGAACAAACTTAGCAATGAGCATAGCCAATTTTGTTTCTGACATTAGAATTCAGACAAAGCCAAGATATTACTGCATTTGAATTTGGGAAGTGGAAGTAGAGTAGAGGTATCAGGCTCTATCCACAGCAGAGGAAATAAATGAAACTCTTCCTATGGCTATTCACCCCACCGATTCTCTCTATACCTTTCCCCAAAGGCTTCTGGGTCTGAAGGTCTAAAAGTGAAGGTCCACCTAAGGAAGATTTAGAGAGGTGGTATGGTACCAGATATTATAAAATAATACAAATCTTTGTATTTAAAACAATGTGGCAAGTCCAAAAGCAGGTGGTAAATTTAGTGGAAAAGTCGTTTGCTAGGCTTAAAATAAACATAGGCATTTAGCATATGATAAAATTGGCATTTCAAATCAATGGGAAAAGGATGTACTCAAAGGTTATTGGTACCGGTATAATCAGATTTGTAAAAAGCAAATGACTATCATAAACATAAAGATATGAAATATCATATATTTACATTATGGGCTCATGCAAATTTAAATATTTAAATGTTTTTTAAAGTGGAGAATTAAAATAAATAGAAGAAAAGACAAGTCATATCAGGTCTAGGATTTTATTTTTAGGCAATTATTCTGATTCTTCACATATTGGTAACTGACATGATTCTCATTTTATTGTTTTATAGAATAAGAATGCTAATAAAGTCTTTCAAAATTTCTAGAAAAAACTTCTGATAATATTTTATAAATTATTCTCAATATAGGAAAAAATAGAATGCTGCCATGGTCATTTTATAAAGTTAGCTACATGATTCTAAAACATGGCTACTGTTCACTATCAAAAAATAGGCACACTATCCAACTTCGAGGCTTACTATAAAGCTACAGTAATCAAGATAATGTGATATTGATGAAAGAAAAGATATAGAGATAGATGGAACAGAATAAAGAGCCCAGGAAGAAATCCACAGAAATATGCCAACTGATCTTTGACAGAGGAGCAAAGACATTACAATGGCACAGAGAAAGCCTTTCCAATAAATGGTGCTTAAACAAATGGACATCCAAATGCCCAAAGTGGATCTAAACACAGACTTTACACTCTTCACAAAAATTAACTAAAAATGGATCTTAGACCTCAATATAAAATGCAAAAATATAAAATTCTTAGAGGGTAACATAGGAGAAAATCCAGATAACTGCGGGTTTGGCATTAACTTTTTAGATGCAACACCAAAGGCATGACCCATGAAAGAAATCATTGAAAAACTGGCCTCCATTAAAATGAAAACTTCTGCTCTGCCAAAGATACTGTCAAGAACATGAGAAGACAAGCCATAGACTGGGAGGAAATATTTGCAAAAGATACATCTGATGTGGTATATATATACAATGGAATACTATGCAGCCATCAAAAGAAATGAAATCTTGTCATTTGTGACGATGTGGATGGAACTAGAGGGTATTATGCTTAGCGAAATAAGTCAATCAGAGAAAGACAATTATCATACGATCTCCCTGATATGAGGAAGTTGAGAGGCAACGTTGGGGGTTTGGGGAGTAGGAAAGGAATAAAAGAAACAAGATGGGATCGGGAGGGAGAAAAACCATAAAAGACTCTTAATCTCACAAAACAAACTGAGAGTTGCCGGGCTGGGGGAGGGGTAGGGAGAGGGTGGTTGTGTTATGGACATTGGGGAAGGTATGTGTTATGGTGAGTGCTGTGAAGTGTAAACCTGGCAATTCACATACCTGTACTCCTGGGGCTAATAATACATTATATGTTAATTTTTTAAAAAAGATACATCTGATACAGAACTGTTATCCAAAACATATGAAGAGCTCTTCAAACTTGAACAATCTGATTAAAAAATGGGCAAAAGATCTGGACAGACATCTCAGCAAAGAAGATGTACAGATGGCAAATAAGCATGTGAAAAGATGCTTAACACCGTATGTCACTAGGGAATTGCAAATTAAAACAAGATGCCATTACATACCTATTCAAAGGACCAAAACTCACAAAACTGATGCCACCAAATGCTGGTAAGGATGTAGTGCAACAGGAACTCACTCACTGCTGGTGAGAATATAAAATGATACAGCCACTTGGAGAGAGTTTTGTGGTTTCTTACAAAACTAAACATATTCCTACCATGAAATCCACATTCCTTGGTATTTACCCAAATGCGTTGAAAACTTATGTCTACAAAAAACCTGCACACAGGTGTTTATAGCAGCTTTGTTCATAATTGTCAAAACTTGGAAACAGCAAAAATATCCTTCAGTAGGTGAATAAACAAACCGTGGTACATCTAGACAATGGGATATTATTCAGTGCTAAAAAGAATGAGCTATCAAGCCATGAAAAGCCATCGAGGAACCTTATATGCATATTACTAGCTGACAGAAGCCAAACTTAAAAGACTGTATACTGTATGATTCCAACTATATGACATTGTGGAAAAACAAAACGATGGAGACAGTAAAAAAGATAAGTGGTTACCAGGGGTTAGTGGGAAGTAGGAATGAATAAGCAGAAAAAAAGGAATTTTTAGAGCAGTGAAACTGTTCTGCATGATACTATAATGTTGGATACATATTCTTATACAATTGTCCAAACCCAGAGAATTTACAGCATCGAGTGAACCCTAATGTGAACTACAAATTCTGGGTGATAATGATGTGTTGGGGTAGGATCACTAATTGTAATAAATATACACTGTGATGGAGGGTGTTGATAGTAGAGTAGAGAGGCTGGGGTGGGGCAGGAATATATGGGAACTCTCTGCATTTTCCACTCAATTTTGCTATGAACAGAAAACTACTCTAAAAAAAGTCTATTAAAAATAAATGAAGTACATTGGGGGGTGTGCTGTGGTGAGTGCTGTGAAGTGTGTAAACCTGGTGATTCACAGACCTGTACCCCTGGGGCTAAAAATACATTATATGTTTATAAAAAAAATTTAAAAAATTTAAAAAAAAAGTGGAGTGATTCTAAAATTCATCTGAAAGGATAGTCAAGGAAAAATAGATTGGTAAGTTTTTAATAATGAAAATAATGAGAAAAAGCTTGCCCTGTAATAGATTAAGTAATTTAAATAGCCATAATGATTAAAATAGAGATACACAGGTATGGTATTTGACAGACAAATTTTTGGGTGGAAAGAATTTTTATTAAACTCAAAGGTTGCCATGTCCTGTATGTTTCCATTCTAAACTCTAACTTGTCTAACATGATTAATTCCTCCCCTTGGAGTATTTTAAAATGTTGTTTCATCTCATCTCTTTAATATAAGTTAAATAAAAAATAAGACATCTATGGCAAACTGTTCAAGAATGCATCTAAATGTTATTATCGCTGAAAATACGTACTTAGAAGCTGAGGATGGTAAACAACATAGAATAAATGGTTAAAAATCATGAATGCTATAAATTGTAGAAGGAGAATGATTAACAAGTATATGAAGAGACAGAATAGGTCCGGAAACAACTGAAAAGCTGGAATCTAAAGTAAACATTAAATCTTACACTATGACATTTGAGAAATGGGGTGATGTTAACAGGAAGCTAGAGAGAAAAAAAATCTAATGGCTCAAATAACCACATTGAACAGGTGACAATAACCAAAGAGCTAAACTCTAGCAGTTATTACAATGTTGGGTGCGAAAATGAAGTGATTGGATGACAGCACATGATCCTAAGTTCTTAACTGTGCACAAATATCTTCTAATTAACAACTTGCTTTTTCTTGAATCATAGGCTAGCAGAAGTAAAAAGACTGCCATCCTTACCATATTGAAAGGAACACAGTTATTTAGTATTCCAAGCATTTGCTACCTGAAGCAAGAATGAATATGAGATGGCTCTTAAGTGTATTTGATCTGCATTGAAACCATGTTCAGACTGTAGCTTTCAGAATACAAAAGTGTCTGAAACTACTTGTCTGCAGCCAAGAGTCACCTAATGTCCACTTAGACTTTTCCATTCTGTGTTCTGTGGTTTGCAAAACTGATTTAAAATTAATCTGAACTAAAGGACAATTTATATATGCCATTTCATTGAAATTATGATGAATGTGTTTGAAATTTGAATTACAATTAATGTAATGTCAATACAATGTTAAAATCTGTGTTTTCTTTCTCAAACTCATAATGAAATAAAAGTTAAAATGGCTATATTTTAATGTGCCATGTCCATAGTTTCATGAAATTATAAATAATATGGTATATATTTATTATGTGAAGTAAAACACATTGCTTAAGACATTTTAGTCACAACGAGTCATTAGGGTACTTTCATGCTTATGTTTGGTAAAATAACTATTATATCTTTCCTGAGGTGCTGAATAGCTGACCAAGCCACAGTGGGATATTAAAAACACAAAATGTGTTACACTGTTCCCTTCCAGTGAAGGATAAGAGAACAATGACCTGATAACTTTTGCATAGTGATTAGAAGTATGTACTTGGAAGAAAGAATCAGCAAGTATTGAAACTAAATCTACTGAATAGCTTCAAAAATCAATGTCCTGAAAGACTGAGGAACTATTATAGGTTAAAGGAGACTAAACGAACACGGCAATTAAAGACAGCAGATGACACTGAATGTAGAAATTAGAATAAGCAATGTATCATAGATAATGGTATTGTAACAATATAAAATTTCCAGGATTTTATCATTGTTTTGTTGTTAATTTAGAAAATATCTTTGTTGTCAGAGGTACGTGCTGAAGCATTTAAAGGCAAAAGATTGTGATATCTGGTAAATTCAAATGGTTATACAATATATAATTCCACAATTATAATAATGTATAAATGTACATGTACATATATGAAAGAGAGTGAGTGTGTAAGAGAGATATAGAAAAATAAAAAGACAGAGAAAGCAAAAATGATGAAATGTGCTGATTATTTGGAGTTGGACTTTTTTTCAAATTAAACATTGAAACAAAATTTAAACTCAAAACATGCCCTTTTTTATGACCTCAGGGGTTCAACTGTCCTTTTGGTCATATTTTGGTTACAATTCCTCTTTCCCAGGAATCAGAATTCTTCTGTCCTCTACTCAATCTTACACCAACTGCCTCAAAAGATGCCTGTCTTTTTTTTTTTTTTTTTAAAGATGCCTGTCTTAAAAAATGTCAACTTTGATGTTAGACAGCCTCAAATTTATCCTTCTCTGAAAGATTTGTAAAATCTCCATTATTGGGCTGGTTGGGTCCTCCCTCCTAACCATCGAGTTTATTTGTATTAACTCCATCCAACTCCCTTACAAGTCCTGGAGAGGAGTTTGTTCTTTCTGTTGCCTGTCAATCTTGTTAAATAGTATGGTCCTTTGATATTTTTCTCTTTCATATTAGAGAATGAGGATGAAAGCAACATTATGTTTCCTTTACTCAGCGTATTTGGGCAGGGCGGGGGTGGGGGGGGGGCGGTGGTCGGTGATGAGAGGGAGAGGGAGAGGAAGGGAAGAGCCAAAGGGAGTAACAATGAGACAAAGACAGAGGGAGAGTACAAATGATACATGCTAACAAATTGATATAAACAGTCATTCTACATTCTCACTATATAACACCATGGCAAAGCACCTAAAAACTGGGGAACAGAGGAACAGGTAACTGAATCACACATTAACAACAGAGGATTAGCTACAGTTATTTATAGAAGGAAGCCTTACTTTCTTATCTTTTGTCAAGCCCCACCCCACACCACATCTACCCCAACTACTTGCGTCTGTATATCTAATGTCTCTACCTTGAGCAGAGATCCCCATTTAGGAGATCAGCATTGCTCCCCAAAACCAGTATTTCACAGCCTCTTTCTCTGCTTTATCTACTTATTAAACTTGCATGTCATGCCCTTTGTGTTGTATCTTGCTCTATTTCTTATCCAGCTTAGTGAAAGTCATTGTTGTTTTGTTGGGTAGTACTCACAGCTAAGCCTGACACAGAATTCCGAGAGATTTTACTTTTGTTTGTTTTAAAATTCTGAGGACTTCGAGTCCTCATTCATTTCTGGAAAATTCTCAGCTGAGATTATTTGTGTATCTCTTCTCCATTTTCCTTATTTCCTTTTTCCGGAACTAATATTAAACATGGGTTTAATCTTCTTAAATATTTTCAATATATTTCAGTGGATGTTTATTAAAGCATAGAGGAGAATACACAAATGCGTATAATATAATGAATCTTCAAAAAGTGAACATTGCTGTACAAACAGCACCCAGGTCAAGAAATCAAACATTAGGGGCGCCTGGGTGGCTCAGTGGGTTGAGGCCTTTGCCTTCAGCTCAGGTCATGATCCCAGGGTCCTGGGATCAAGCCCCGCATCAGGCTCTCTGCTCAGTGGGGAGCCTGCTTCCTCCTCTCTCTCTGCCTGCCTCTCTGCCTACTTGTGGTCTCTGTCTGTCAAACAAATGAATGAAATCTTTGAAAAAAAAAAAAAAAAAAGAAATCAAACATTACCAGTCCACCAGAAGGCTCCTATATGCTCCCACCAATCACAATTCCCCATATCCACTTCAGAGCCTGCAAGTCACAAGTATCCTGACTTCTGAAACTTCTACATTTGATCATTTTTGCCTGATTTTAAACTTCACTTAAATGGAATTACATGGAGGATCCCCTTCTCTTTCTGGCTTCACTCATTAGGCATGATGCTTGTGATGTGGATCAACGTGATTGTGTATAACATTTATTCTGATTCTTTCTTGCATTTTAGTTGATAAATACATCAAAATGTATTTTAACCCCTCGACTTCTGATGGCCATATATAGGTTGTTTCCTGATTTTAGTAATGAAAAATAATGCTGCTCTCCATCATTATGCATGTCATTTGGTACACATATGTATACATTCCTGTTAGTTATGTACCTAGAAGAACATCTGCTAGATCATAAACTCTGCTTAGTGTTACGGAATCTCTCTACCAAACTGTTCCCAAATTCTATGAGAGTTTCACTTTCCATCGTGTCTTTTCCAAGACATGATTTTTCCCCACTTTATCCATGCTAATGGGAATAAAGTAGTATAATATTGTAATTTTAATTTGGTTATCACTTATGAAATCAAGTACTTGTTCATCTGTTTATGACCATTTGGATGTCCTCTCTTTCTAAAAATGTGCCTGCTCAAGTTTTTTGTCCATTTTAAATTGGGTTATCTGCTTTTTTCATGCGTGTGTAAAAGGTTGTTTCTAGATGTTTGTATTGCGAGTATCTTCCCTCTTCTCTGTCACATGCTGTTTCATTCTTTTAGTGATGTCTTTCAATCAATAGAAGTTCTAACCGTTAATCCTATCCAATTTATCAGTTTTCATTATTAGTTAGCATTTTTAAGTCTTGTTACAAAAGCATTTGACTAGCTCAAGCTCATGAAGATACTATCCTATATCTTCTTTTCTGGAATCTTTTCATTCTTAGATCTACAAAACATCTGAAATAGATCTTGTATGTGATGTAGGACAGAGTTAAGATTCTTTTTTCCCTATATGGGAAGCCAAATGAATGGGCATTGTTTCCTGATAAGACCAACTTTTCCAGGGTGTCTGTGTTAAGCCTCTGCTTTTGGCTCAGGTCATGATCTCAGGGTCCTGGGATCAAGCCCCACACCAGGTACTCTACTTAGCAGGGAGACTGCTTCCCACTCTCTATCTGCCTGCCTCTCTGCCTACTTGGGATCTCTCTTTCTCTCCGTCAAATAAATAAATAAAATCTTTAAAAAAAAAAAAAAAGACCAACTTTTCCCAGTGTACTACATTATCATGAAGAGTCTATTTGTAAGATGTGTTCTTCTCTTCATTTGTTTCTTTATTTTTCACACTACCTTACCTAGAGTAGACTTTATAAATATAAAACATACTGAATATGTAAATCCTTTAGCTATGTTCTTATTCATAATTGCTTTGGCTATCGATTTCCATACACCTTTTGAGGTCAGCATGTTAGTTTCTACACACAGAAACTACTGAGATTTTTAATTGGGATTACATTGACTTTAAAGGTTAACTGGGAGAAAACTAACATGCTCAAAATATTTAGACTTCAATTTTCTAAACATATTTTTTTTATTTATTTGAGTCATTCCCAATTTTTCCAATAATTTTTTATAGTTTTCTGTTTAGAGATCTTTTCCATCTTTCATTAGATTTTTTTATGGTATCCTATATTTTTTGATGTCACCAAAATGGCAATTAAAATTTTTGTTTTCTAATCCCTGTTGCTGGTATATATAACTTATTTTTGTTCCTAACTTTGCTAAATTATTTATTATGTGGCTTATATGTAGATCACTTTGGACCTTTAAAATGCATAATACATTATCTGCAAATGGTTGCAATTTTACTTCTTCTTTCTAATTATTTGTACTCTTAATTTCTTTTTTATTCTGTCCCTTATTGTATTGACTAAGACTTCCAGTACCAGGTTAAAAGGCAGTGGTTATAACAGTGGTTAAAGTTTGGGATCAGAACATACCACCCCAAAATATGTCACTTTGGCATATTGATTAGAAATAGCAGAAGCAGGCAGGCTTTCTGCCTTCCCCCTTTGTACCTAAATTCAGGTTATAAATTTCCCAGAGAAAGGTACCCTCCCTGTTCCCAGGAAGAGAGGCACATCCTTACCATCAATGATAGAAATGAATCTGTACAAACCTTGCTAAAATAACCTTATCTTCCATTAGTTTTCTCAATATATTTCCTAGTCACTTTTCCACGATTTACTGCTCCTAGCCCAAAGCCCTTTTTCCTTTGTCTTGTCATATCTCCATGATTAATCACTCTTTGTTAAAATGATATATAAGAATCTCTTCTTTGGGGTATTCATTTCCTTCCATGAAGCCTCCCCATGTCACATAGAAATATTAACATCAAATAAAATGTGTTTGCTTTTTCTCCTATTAATACATCTTTCATCAGTTTAATTCACAGGCCCCAGCAAGAATATAAGAGGGTAGAGGAATAGTCTTTCCTATACTTGCCTACTTGGGTCATTCCCAATCATAGATGAATAGCTTTCAACAGCTCATCACGAAGTATGGCTTTTTAAAAATATATTCTTTATTTGATTAAGGAAGTTTACTTTTATCTCTTAACTTGTTAAGAGTGCTTATAATAAATGGTCATGAATTTTATCAAATTGTTTTCTGAGTCTATTGAGATGATCACATATTTTTTTACCTTTTTTTTCTCTATTTGCAAATGTGGCAAATTATAATTTTCACATTTTATTCTTGTTACTGTTGTTTTTCTGGAATTTTCTCTATGTTTTCAAAAATATTTTCCATCTCTTTATCTCTTTGAACTGTATTCTTATTCCTCATATTCACTCATTGCCCCCTTCATTCCTCAGTTATGCCCAGCTATTACAATTTCTAATTTTTAATTTAAATGAATTTATGTATAGGTGGCTATATAAATTCCAGAAATTTTATTAATGGTATTAAACATTTTATTTAAGGATAATTTTAGGTTTACAGAAAAGTTGCCAAGCAGTTCCTGTATACACCACACCTACTTTTACTCTATTGCTATTATCTTATAGTAACATTTTTTTAAATTTTATTTTTTCAGTGTTCCAAGATTCATTGTTTATGCATCACACCCAATGCTCCATGCAATACGTGCCCTCCTTAATACCCACCACCAGGCTCACTATTAACATATTTTTTACACTTAATAAACTGATAATTGATGCATTATTATTTACCAAGACCGCATTTCATTCAGCTTTTCTTAATTTTTACCTAATATCCCTTTTCTATTCCAGAATCCCCTCTGGGATATCACATTCTATTTAGTAGTCATGTCTCTGCGTGACTTCACACTTCATTCCTTTTTGTCGTGAACACTACTCCATTACGTGGATGTACCACGGCTTCTTTCTCCATTCACCTTCTGAATGAATCCTGGTTTCTTCCAAAATACGGCATTTATGAAGTTGCTATAAACATCTGTGTGTAGCTTTTTGTGTGGACGTTAGTTTCAAATCAGTTGAGTAAATGCCTAGGAGCGTGGTTGCTAAACTGTATGGTAAGACAAAGTTTAGCTTTGTGAAGAACTGTCAAATTATCTTCCAAAGTAGCTATTCCATTCTGCAATCCCAACAGGAGTAAATTTTGTTCCTGCCCACGTTGCTCCACACCCTCACCAGCATTTTGTATTCCCCAGTTGAAATTGTTTTAATTTCAGTAATTTTAATAAGTGTACGGTGGTATCTTATTGATGTTTAAATTCACATTTCCCTAATGATAAATACTATTGAGCGTATTTTTATATGCTTATTTGCCCTGTCACTGTGCCTGGTATGTGTTACTACATAACAGCAGTAATAAATGGAGGGTGAACAGAATTATTTCAGAGAATATTTGCAAGGAATAAATGTGTTATCGCACAGGCAGCTATCAACAGTCATAAATGGTCCCATTTATGTCCGCTCTATACCTCTATAATAACTACAGCTCTCGTAACACCTGTACCCTTTTACTCTTTATTTTTCCTCTGTGCCTCAGTTTTCTTCAGCTGTAATAATGTTCCAGAATTGCATCAGGTGAGGTCCTGTCCCTGGTGAGTAGATCTTTAGTATGGAAAAAGCTCTGGGCATGTTTTACTCTCCTTACTAGGTTTCTAAAGGGATCTTTCTAGATCTTCACAAGAATAACCTGGTGGAGGGGCGCCTGGGTGGCTCAGTGGGTTAAGCCTCTGCCTTCGGCTCGGGTCGTGATCCCAGGGTCCTGGGATCGAGCCCCGCATCGGGCTCTCTGCTCAGCAGGGAGCCTGCTTCCTCCTCTCTCTCTGCCTGCCTCTCTGCCTGCTTGTGATCTCTGTCTGTCAAATAAATTTAAAAAAAAAAAAAAAAAAAAAAAAAAAGAATAACCTGGTGGAGAAGTAACTGGGGAGAAAGCCCATGAAAGCGTATGGTCCCCTTGAGCTGCATCCCCCAGGACTTTCTCACTCTAAGGCTAATCCATGCTCTGCCTCCAGCAATTTGTTGCACTTACCATGTAAAACAGTCCCCCCATTTTATGGTTTCAGTGACTTCTTCTCTGGGTTAGTAAATCTCAGGGGCTGTATCTTTCCACATGTGCCTGTCCCCTCAGATTTTAGAGTGCTAGCTGTCCCTGCAACTTCCATTTTCAGATGCATCTAAGAAAAGCCATTGATTTCCACTTTGTTCATGTTTTTCTTGTTGTAAAAACAGCAGTGATGATTACCATGCTCTACAAGTATTAAAGCTGAAACCAGAAGTCCATGGGTTTTTTTAAGATCTTTAAGATCTTTGTGTATGTGTGCTTCACAGATTTTCCTTCTGGTTTTTATTAAATCATATTATTCACGATTATTTTATAGTCTCTCATCAGATTTTTTTTATCATATATTATTCTTGAGTTTGCTAATTCTATTGTTGTTCACGTATATTTTTTCTCCCTCATAGTGATTTGTGATGTTATATTGTTAACTGATTTTCAGAGGTTAAGGAAGAAAAATCTGTTCAAAACTGAAAATAATCCTACAGAAAAGTTTTGTGTTTGCTTTTACAAGATTCTAGGTTTTTTGTTTTGTTTTGTTCTAAGATTTTATTTATTTATATTTGTGAGAAAGAGAGAGCGAGAGTGCACAAGCAGGGGGAGGGGCAGAGGGAGAGAGAAGCAGACTCCCTTCTGAGCAGGGAGCCTAATGTGCCTGCTGGATCCCAGGACCCTGAGATCATGACCAGAGCTGAAGGCAGATGCTTAACCAACTAAGCCACCCAGGCCCCAAGATTCTAGATTTTATAAGATATGAGATTTTAAAATAATTATTTATATCTATTTATTATTAGACCAAAAGTTCACAAAAAGTGGGCCCACACCTATGCTTTAATGGTAGGCCTATAATTTATATCTCTCCTATTAAATACTCAGCTACACCCACCCTCCAGCCCCAAAGTCAGAGAGCCTATATCTGGGGTTGAAATTTTCATGAGTTTATACAACCATTCCTATTATGTAATTGATAGAAGTTGGGATTCATCTGCATCAGTTCAGCTTTGAAATATCTACTTGTTTCCTAATCATTGTGCTATGCATTCCTTTATGGGATTTGTTTGTTGTTGCTCGGGCTGCTTGCTTGTTTTTATGTTCTATAGTAGGGGTCGCTGCTTATACAATGCAGAGGTTTCCCCAAGGCTACAGAAACCTTTCAAAAACATGTTTTGGGGCTGCATAATATGCCACTGAGGTTAGGTCACATTTTACTTCACCATTTATTTAATACATGCAATTTATATTGTTTTCAGTTTTTGTCTTCTAAGATAGATGATTAGACATAGAATTACTGAGCCAGAGAAAACCATATTTTGAATTTTTTAAGAAGCCTGAATCATACCGCTATTTTTTTCATCATCAACTTCTGTTGTTGTGTATCTTTCCAAACAAAAATTTTTGCTAATTGTAGAGTCATCCAATTCTTTAAATGATTTTGCTTTGATTACTAGTATAGGAAAGTCTAAATTTTACCTTTACCCAATTGCACTTCTTTTTGGCTGGACTTTAATTAAATTGACCTAAGACAGATTAATAGGAGGAAACTATATACATTTATTTACCACAAGTTTTGCATGACATGGGAACCTTCATAAGAAGTGAAGACACCTGGGGCGCCTGGGTGGCTTAGTTGGTTAAGTGTCTACCTTTGGCTCAGGTCACGATCCCAAGATCCTGGGATGAGTCGTGCATTGCTTGGTGGGGAGCCTGCGTCTCTCTCTGTCTTCCCCCCTCCCACTGGCTTGTGCTCATTCACTCCCTCTCAAATAAATAAATAAAATCTTAAAAAAAAAAAAAAAGTGATGACACTCAGAATGGAAGAACCTACAGGCTGTTTGTTACATTAGGTGGAACAGAGAGGCAATCATAGAAAAGGAACTAAGGTATGTGCAAACGCAATAGGAAGCTAAGAATTCTTTTAATAAGGTCTGTTTGGATAGTATTCTTTTAGTCTCAACTTCTTGTCCTTGATGATGAGATACTTTCCTTTTGGTATGGAGAGAATATCTTTCACAAGGGAATTTCATCTGCTTTTATAAAACAGAAGGAAAGTTAGAGTGTTTTTCTTGTATCTGCCATTTTTCAAGTGCCTTTAACTCAAAACAGTCAAAATGCCAGAGTGGCATATTTTGGGATGGCATGTTCAGAACTCCTTCATGTGTACTGGAAATAATTTTATATTTCTCTTAACTCTTAGTGGAGAGGTTAAGAGCATGTTCTCTTGAGCTATACTTTCTAGATTTAGAACTAATCACTGACTCTTAATAGATTTATGAATGGGGATAGGGACCTGGTTTCCTTTTCCATTGATGGGAAAGAGCAGTTCTTAGAAGATGACTAGGCACATAGTAAATGATCCATATCTGTTAGTCAGCTGTGGTATTTGCTAATATACTATTTTCCTATTTCTTTTTGAAGATTTTATATATGTGTGTTTACTTTTCACACAAAAGTTTTTACTTTTGAGATGGATGAGTCTATCACATTTATCTTTTGTAGGGTTTTCCCACTGCTTTTATAGCTATATTTTTCACAGCCTCCTAGAGTTTAACAAAATCATCCAAAATATATATAAACACCATTGGAAAATGTTAGAATAAAAATGAGCTACTTAAAATAAATAATAATGAATAAAAAAGGAAACCAGTGATCTTTTCTCATGTCCTTTCAAAAGACTGGATCATAGATTATTCAATGCCATAAATCATGCATTCAAGTGTGAAATAGGATTACCTATAAGTTGAGAAGTAGTTATAGAGTTTGTTAAAGATATTTGCAATAGACTTTTTAGCACCCATGCTGGTATAGTCAAAACCCACAAATGTGTGAAGAAAAAAAATAGTTAACATTTTAGTGACATTTTTTAAAAGTTCACAACATTCAAAAGAAATATTATAGCTGAGAAATGGAAAATGACTAAGTTATCTTCAGTATCTGAAAAAGGTCATAAGAATTGCAGAGGCACTGAATTTAACCCCATCTTATGGGGAAGCCTTAACCAGACAGTGCTTTGACATTATTACAGATGGAAATTATAAGCCAGAGTCACTGAACATATTCAAACTTTTCTACTATAATCATTTTTTGTTTTAAAGGCAACAATAAAGAAATTTTTCATTTTTAAAATTAAAATGTTAAAAAGTATATGATTAAAGGAATATGAAACATAAGTTGTATAAAAGCACACAAATTCTTAATTACATACTGCTATCATCAAATACTCTTACTTCTTTTCTTCATATAGAAAAAAATAATTGAAAAAGCTTCATCATTCATCTACTAGTGGCGATAGCAGAACAGAATCACTAGACAGACAATTCACTAAAAGAAGTTTTTTACTTTAAATTACATGTATAACAGGATTAAGAATTCATTTTACATTCATATAGTATTCATGTTATATGAACCATAAAGCATATGAATAATAAAGTGCTTTTAAAAATATATTGAAAGGAGATCAGTCTGTTAACTAATTATATTAAAAATGGAATTGGAGGAAAAAATGAGAATGCTGGTAAAAATTAAAATCAAATAAACATTAATTTATTAATATATTAATAATAAATTGTTATTTATCAATTTATTAGTTTAATTAATTTAATTTAAATAAAATAAAAATTAAAAATTACACTGGTAAAAGACGCAGATTAAAAAATTTACACTGTTTTGGTGACTTGGTCAGGAGATAAATGCAAACTCAGCATAGACAACTGCAAATTAGACTGTGATCAAGGAACACTGTAAGGCACTCTATACTAGATAAAAGACAACCCATGGTTTAAATAGGAATATGGCTGATGGAGTTTTTTAAACTGTCTTGTAATTTCTTTTTTTTAAGATAGAACTTTGTGTACTGTAGCACAAATCGATTCTCTATGTGGTAAGGAATTTATCTGGAATACTGCAGACTACAGAAAATAAGCATTATGTTATCTCTGAAAGAAGAAAGTAAGGTGATAGGAAAAAGAGGCACTGGGTATTCAAATGATTTTACTATATATTCTCTTAAATATTAATCCTGTGATTAAAATCTACTTTAACAGCTTATCATTAATGTCTTGTATAAACAGTGTAAACGAAAAGAAAATGATAAGTGTTTATAAAACTCTGAGAAATTAGTGTATAAAATATTTCTGCCAAATATTTTTTTTCCCCACTAAATGATTTCTTTAAAAATTTGTGACAGTGAGAAGCACCTGGCTGGCTCAGTAGATAGAACATGCCATTCTTGATCTCAGGGTAGTAGTGAGTTCGAACCCCACATTGGGCAGAATTTACCTAAAAAAAAAAATCTGTGACAGTGGCAAACTTGCATATGTAGCTTTATTAATATTTGAAAGCAATAATGAAAAGTGATTTCTTTGGATTTTAAAAATTCATGTTTATGTATCACCAAATTTGTTTTGTTTTAATTACTCAAAGGTAAGCACCTTCTTTTCTGATTGACCATCAGGAAAAAATGAAAAACTCCAGTGAGCTCTGTCCTCTCTGGAATTGAGAATTTCATTGGATACGTTGCTAAAATCGATGTCATCTAGAAGGGAAGTGCCTAAAAACAATCAGTCTCTTCTCCTTCTCTGCTTTTTTTCTCTCAAATACCTAAGTATACAACATACACTATAAACACTATATCAGGTTCAATATCTGGAGACCTTGAGCTTTTTATTTATTTATTTATTTATTATTATTTTTTAAAGATTTTATTTATTCATTTGACAGAGATCACAAGTAGGCAGAGAGGCAGGCAGAGAGAGAGAGGAGGAAGCAGGCTCCCTGCTGAGCAGAGAGCCCGATGCGGGGCTCGATCCCAGGACCCTGAGATCATGACCTGGGCCGAAGGCAGAGGCTTTAATCCACTGAGCCACCCAGGCGCCCAGACCTTGAGCTTTTTAGAAGAAAGAATACTTAAAAGTGATAATAAGTAGTTCAAACAGTTTCTCTAGAAGTGGTCATTATAAACCTCATCCCTAGACTACTCGTTTTTTTCCTTTGCCCTATAAAGACTGTAGAGGAGCAAATCAATGCCCTCCTGGTCCAGCTAAATCCCATTTCCCTCTCCTTAGGTAGAGAAAGTTCTTCCACATGTCATATAGCCTTGTGGTAATTTTGCCTAAGCAGTGGAATTGGGAAGTGAAGAAAAAGATATTTGAGGAAAGTATTTTATTTAATCCAGCTACTTTCAGATTTCTCATAAGATAACTAAGCACCAGGAATTTCCTTCTCTCTTCCATCTATCTGGCTTCTCTTTCCACACTGAAACAAAAACTATATCAGAACCCAACAAAACCACATATAACCAAAGTTTAGTACCTTCAAAACATTGTAGCGTTCTGGCCAGGCAATTAAACTAACTGCCACTTGTCTAGGAAACATAGGTCAGAAACACTCACACAGCTATAAGGTTTTTTTTTTAAGGTTTTATTTGTTTGTTAGAGAGAGAGAGAGAGAGAGAGAGCGCGCGCGAGCATGTGCGTGAGCACATAAGCAGGGGAAGGGTGACAGGGAGAAGCAGCTTCCCACTGAGCAAGAAGCCCAGTGTGGAACTCATGACCTGAGCCAAAGGCAGACACTTAACCAACTGAGCCATTCAGGCATCCCTAGAAGCATTGTGTTTTTGTTTGTTTTTTAAATCAGGCAAACATACATGATTACAATATTCAGGTAGCATTATTAAAAATCCACCTGCTTGGGCGCCTGGGTGGCTCAGTGGGTTAAAGCCTCTGCTTTCAGCTCAGGTCATGATCCCAGGGTCCTGGGATCGAGCCCCACATTAGGCTCTCTGCTCTTCGGGGAGCCTGCTCTCTCCTCTCTCTGCCTGCCTCTCTGCCTACTTGTGATCTCTGTCTGTCAAATAAATAAATAAAATCTTAAAAAAAAAATCCACCTGCTTTTTGGCTTAACGGCCTGCTCAGTTTTCTGTAATAACAACATAACGTTTGTAGAATTTCTTAAAAATGCAGGTTAATGTAGGGAGGAACTGAGTTTCCACTAAAGAATTTGGATTTGGAGTCAATGTGGTCATTTTGTCTTTTTTTGGGAAAAAATAACCAAAACCTGAAATGACATAATATTGAATCAAGATAGTCCATTACATCTGGAAGATAATATGGGGAATTCATTGGAAACATGAGGTTGTCCAATTAGATACAGCAACGATGTATAGGAAGGAGTCAAATATAACTCATAGAATGTTGCTATAATTCACCAACCCAGAGAGTACAGTGGGAGAGCAGAATCAGAGAGGAAGATACTAGGTTTAGTTGTTGACATTTTGAGCCTAAGATGTCTAAGGAGATCTAAGACAGTGAAGACAGTAGGCAGTTGTATATTTGAGTCTACAATTCACAGAGTAGGAAAGGTAAAATTAGTTGTTTCTGACCCATGACTACAAAGAAGACAAAAACAAAAACAAAAATGAAAACCAAGACACAAGCCAAACCAAAGAGAAAGAACAAGCTTAAAGAGCCAGAAAGGAAGTCTGGAGAAATGTTACATGAAGACATAGATACAGAAAGTACAGAAGCTAAAAACGCTGAGGCAGAGATCTCTATGGCAGGAAGTTGGAGGTCAAGGAGTGGAAAAGCCTAGAACATGTTTTGTTATTCCTTGTCTACTTGTATGTGCTAGTCAGGGCACAGTGAGAGAATGATCTGACAGGATTTAAAGGACCAGTAATCAAAAGGACAGACAAATTAAGGAGATCCCACACTGAGCATGACTCATTTCTAAAAAAAGCTATGGATATATAAAGAAATAGAAATTACTATGTGAGTAAAAATATCTTATGATAATAGTGGATCTTATTAGAACCTATATATATGTGTGTATATATGTATATATGTATATATATGTATATATATATGTATATATGTATATATGTATATATATATGAAAAATAATCTATAATTGTGGGAGCTATCAGCTTCTAAAATACATGTTTTCATTTTATGAAATAAAATAAAAGTAAAATTTGAGACAATTATTTTGTAATTTGGATTCAAGTCTTCTCTCTCAGGAGATAGAGAAAAAACAATAAAATAAAATATGGAGTCAAAGAGATTAGGAAAATATTGTGGATGAATTCTCTTAATGGGAGCTCTGTGATTTTAAAACACAGCTGACTGAAACCTGAGGCACCCTTGCTTTGCTGATTTGTGCTACTTTGTCAAGTTTTTCACTAACTATCCTCTGTGATTTATAATGTGGAAAACTGTTTTTCATTTTTTTGCAAAGGAAAATTTGGTATGTTATGTATCTTTCCTTTAATATAGTATTTTTCAGTATACATTTTGAAACATGTAATTCTTAATATAATTGATTTATGGTATAAAATTCATCTTTATAAAATTATTATGTAGTATTACATAGAATATGTTGATTATCCATAGTTTAAAATTTAGTTTCTTTATCTGAGTGAATGTCTCCTGACTACAGTCTTAAGTTGGAATAAGGGGAAACAGTAATATTCATAATATTAAAATAATACAGTATTCCTGTTATTTCTGTGTTTCTCAAATATTCTTCAGAACAATACATGTCATTGGAGTGATTCCTTATATGGCATATATTTCACCCATGAGAAAATACTAAAATACTGCTATGGTGATCAGAGAAATTCTGGGAAGGGACCTCAGCGATGACCTTCTATGTGGGCTTTAGAGAGAAATGGAGTGGAGCATTAGGTAGCCACTGAATCTTCCCCCACAACGGTTGCAATTGTTTCTTTCTTTTTTAAAAAATTTTATTTATTTATTAGACAGAGAGACAGAGAGCGAGCCTGCAAGCAGGGGAAGCAGCAGACAGAGGGAGAAGGAGAGGCAGCTCCCCCTGCCGCGCAGGGAGCCTGACACAGGGCTCCATCCCAGGACCCAGGACCCTGAGCTGAAGGCAGACAGCCAACTGACTGAGCCACAGAGGCACCCCTCTTTCTTTTTATCATACTTGGCTTATTAAAAGAAATTATTTTCCAACCGTGTTTTACTCTTGGGAGGAAAATGGAAAACTAATATTCTAAGAAGAGCTTTCTATCAGTTAAGGTTTACTATTGTACAAACAATACTACTTGAATTTGAAGAAAAGATATTTGAGTGTTTATTGACTTATCTGTTCTTTCATCGGTTTCACATATAATGCAAAAGCTTTTATAAGGCAAGCACATCTAAATGGAAGTAAAAGGATTTCTTTCTTCCTTTTGAACTCTCAGATTAGATATGCATAAAATATACATCATACAAAATTCCACAATGGCTGGTTTGAGAATTTTTATGTGTATATTGAATGCATATAGTACTTTATAAAACTCAAGTTATTTGGAATACAATTGAAGTTACTTAATTCGATAAATTGTACAACAGAGGCTAATGCATATTTAAGAACACTTAGAAAACTATGTTACTGAATTTCGAAATGGCTGAACTTATTTATGTTTAGACTATGTCTAACAATATCAGAAAGGAGAAATATCTGTTTATGGAATAATATGAACTAAAAGGTTAACTGACATTGGTTGTGCTTTTAAGATAGAATTGGAGATTTTATAAACTTTCTTGAGGGTATTCCTTTTTTAGGAATTACGTTTCTATTTGATGAAAGTAGATTTAATAAAAGGAGAATGCAGTTCATTAATTGCCATCCCTAAAACTCATACACACACTCTGTTGACAGCAAACAATGAACTAGAGAAAGAATTGTCTACAGCTGAAACATGGTGGACATTTTTGAGATAGGTTAGTAAAGCAGTTACCCACACAAACCTTTTTTTTTGTATATAAGGGATTAAAAATTTCCAATTTAATAAATTTTGGAAAAGCAAATGTAAAATGACTTGTGTTATAAAACCAGAATTTACAATTATCTGTGAATAGGCAAAGACAAATCACAGAACCATTTTCATTACAAATCCGAAGTAATTCTGATGCTTACAAAATCACCCTCCCACTCCCCCTGGTAAGATTACAGTTGTTAAATTGTAAGCATCCCCACTGCTACTCACACTCCTTCATCTCCTCCTAACAGAGTGTTTTCACACCCAAGTCACATCACACATACCAGGCACATCTTTCCTTTTACAAAGCTTAGCCAGATGATGTCTTCTTGTGGTTTAGATCAACAACCTTCCTTTAATAAATAATCCCTCTTTCCCCAGTGTCTAAACTCATCCAAGTCCTCATCCTCTGCTTGGTCCCAGTCGCAGTAGGACAGGTCCTCCTCTAAAAGGAACGCTGGATTGAAGAGGCCACACCAGTCATACATTCAGTCTTCTCTATGCCAATACTGGCTGCACCCCAAGTGGTCTAGCACCTTTACATCCAAGAAAGTTAGAGCGTGCTTCTTTCTGTTTCTTGCCACTGTTCTGCCTTTTCATGACATCTGTGACGATGATGAGATATCTGGTCCCTCCTAGGTCTTCCTGTCCTGTGCAACCCTTCATTCATAACCAATGAATGACCGTAATGACCACTGTAATACTGAAAATCTTTTGGTCTTTTGTTGTAACACAACCCAGATCCTCACCAGTGTAACTGGGGTCCTGTCGGATCCTGTGAGAAAACTCCAGGAGATGGAGGGCAAGAGTCTTCCTGGGCCATGCCCGGAATAAACATGGGAGGATCCCGGGAGTGCTTTCCTGTCCTCCTTTAGATGGATCTGCTAAGTGTGGAGAATCTTTAACTTGCTCTTGTTGTTTAAAGCTAAGAGATAATCATTGTTGTTCACGAGTCACACTTGATTGCCTGCGTGTAGCCCACGTCCTGCACGTCGCTCACATCTCACGCACAGTTCACGTCCTGCACGTAAATCTATATCCTGTTTGTAACCAGATCTTGTGTAAAGTATAAAAGAAGTGATTGTAAGAAATAAAGTCTAGTGATCATCAGTCGGTAGTCCCCCCATCATTTTGGCTCCGATCACCAGGATCCCCACCTCCTGAAGGTGACAGTCTTTCCCCCTCGGGAAAAGGAGTCTCTTTTAGAAGCCAAGAGTCTTAAAACCTCAGTGAAACGGAGTCTCTTCC
Source organism: Martes martes (assembly GCF_963455335.1). NCBI lineage: Eukaryota > Metazoa > Chordata > Mammalia > Carnivora > Mustelidae > Martes > Martes martes. The sequence continues at coordinate 98,487,399 of NC_137889.1, forward strand.
AGAAGTCAAGAGTCTTAAAACCAGAGACTCCTCTCCGTCTCCTAACATACCAACTCAACAGGAATCTGTTTCTTCAAGATGTCCACTGCTCTGCAAGGTCTCCTCAGGACACCACAGCCTTTGTTAATTGCAAGCCCATGGGAAGATACCAGTCCCTTCAATTCTGACCATTTTGCGTTGAATTAAATGAATATAGTACTACCTCTGCTCTTCATGACACTTCCTCATGACCCTTCTTCATTAACAGACCTAGAACATCTGCTTAAGTAGTCTGAACACAAAGCTCTTGAGAGCTGTCTTCTCCCTCTCTTCTCACCACATGGCGCCCCGGAAGTGCCTGCTGGCCTTAAGAGTGCGTCTTAGGAGCTAGCACCTAACCGGTTAAAGCATTACCCACAACTACTCATATTATATGGCCTCTGTACAGAGCGTGGGGCTGCATAGCTCACCTCGCCATGGGTGCGATTTATCAGGGATCTGTGTTCTCTGGAATCTGAGCTTAAGAGCTAACCTCTCATTAGCATTAAAAACGCTTCACTTTTATTACAACCACATTAAATGCTCAATGAAGAAGTGCTATTGAGACAAATCATGGAAGATTTCTCTAAGAAAGGAACCATGCTTTTTCTTCCAGCACACCCAGTGGGCTGAGGGCCTGTTTCCACTCTCCCCTTTATTCTTTCAGCACAAATCTACGACTCACTGGCAGCTCAGCCAGACTCAGCAGGCAATCACCGTTAAGACCAGAACACCTATAGCATGTAAACAAGGTGAGATGGCAAAAGAGAGAGATCCATAGATCCGTTCACATGAAGAACAGAAAAAAAAGCCTCTGGGACAAAGAGCTAAACACGAGCCGGTGAACACACCCAAGAACAAGTCAAACATCTCAACAAGGATTTACTTTAACCAAACGCAAAGGTATGTGATGCTCGAGTTTTACGAGAAAGGAGTCACTTGCATTTTTTTTCCCTTTCCTTACACAGCACAAGCCAATGGCTAGCTAAACATTCAGACCCATTACTGAATAGAAGCTGCATCAGACAAAATTTCAGGCCTTGGGTTTATGTGCCTTTAATACTTTTTTCCTTTCCTTTGTGCACACTAAACAGGATTAAAAAATTTTTTTTGTAAAGCTACTTTTCATAGCTTTTTGCTTTCCCTTTGTATTTATCATGTTTTTTAATTTCTTCTCTAGGAGGAATTCTCTGAATCTTTATATTCCTGTTCGACTTGGTGCCTTATGAGGCCACTATGGCCGTGAGCAGCCTGATGCTGTCTGTGTCTGGGAGTCAGTGGGGACCAGCACTTGGGGTCTCATGACCATTTCAGACTCACAACAATCTTCGTGTAGGAGTGTCCCTGTCAGGGATAAGTTGTCGTGGTCAGTGTCTGAATGTCCTGGGGAAGCTAGGCCACTGCTTCCAGCTCTCCATAGTTCTGCCCATTGTTGTGGGGATCAGGGGGCCTGATAAGGGTGTAAGCGTCCATTGTTGTGGTTGGCACAGATGGTTTCAAGGCTTCTCTCCTCACAGTTATCAGACTGGGTCCTGGGACATTTGCCAGACCCGCTGCTGAGAGTGGAGCAGTGGTGGAAGTTGGAGTGGAGTGGCCACGTAGTAGCAAGGGAGGAGCATTTTACCACCGATATGTTCAGAATTGCTAGCTCACTGTGATAATAAAAAATCAACTGGCTTTTAGTGGATTTGGTTATTGTTTTTAAATGTTCCACAATATACATCCTTATTGCTTGCATATAAGACAAACTGTTCCTACCGCCCCACAGCTTGGTATACAAGAAACATGGAAGATGTTTTAAAAAAAGAAGAAAGCCTAACCAGTGCACCAGAAACCTTTCTGACTTTTAGAGACAAAAGCCTCAATTATCATTGCATCCCTCTTTATTTTTATCAATTTGTAATTAAATTATAAAGTAATAAATGCTCATTGATATAAATGAAACAGTTGTATTTTTAATAGTTAATAAACCACTGTCTTCCCTTAGCTAGAAACAAATAACTTTTCATTATGAATCCACCTATACCTTTTCTCTTTGCTCAAATAACTAAACACATTTGTCTCATATAAATAAATGGCATTGTATAATATACAGAATTCTTTAACTTACTTGTTTATTTAATAATATATTACAGTATCTCTACAAGTCAATTCATACAGCCTTAATTTACTCTCTTTATTGACTCATTAACTCTTTTAGCATATTTTTAGTATAGATACACTACTATCATTTATTCAGACACTAACTATGAATAAGATGTGAAGGTTGTTTTGAGTGTGCTGCCTTCAAAAATATTGAATAACCATCTCTAGAAATAGATCCTTACATATAATTTAATTTTTTTAGGATACTATCTAAAACACAGATTTTGTTTGTTTTTGGAAAAACATAGGTTTTTTTTTTTGTTTTTGGAAAAACATAAATAGTTTTTCCAAAAATATTGTAGCACTGGATGCTTTTAGTCTTTCTTACTTGTCCCAAACACTGATGAAATAGCAGCCTGCTATTTTGACTTATATTTCTCTAAGGGATTTTTAATTTCTTATTATGTTTATTGGTCAATTGCCCTCCTTCTATCATGAATCACATATTTATTTATTTTGCCCTTTTACGTTATGTTTTTATAAGAACCTTCTTTTTGGCCTACTGGGCATATTCATCTTTTAACTATAGCATATTAAAATGCACATTGAAAACTTTAATTATAATATGATGTACTTACAATATATATGGACATGTGTATACGGTTATTGCATGAGTGTTCTTTTGTTTATTATTATTATTGTTTAAATATTTATTTATTTGAGAGAGAGAGAGATACAGAGAGACAGAGAGAGCAAGCAGAAGAGAGAAAGCAGACTCCCCATTGAATGGGGAGACCATTGCAGGGCTCAGTCCCAGGACACTGAGATCATAACCTGAGCAGAAATCAAGAGTCCTATGCATAACTGACTGAGCCACCCAGGTGCCCCATGAATTTTGTTTTAACTATTCATCCAAATTCATCTTATATCATACTCTCCTCCTGTTCACTCTGTTCCAAACAGTCTTCATTTTTTTTTGCTCTTCCCAAACATACCATGAACACTCTGGCCTTGCACTTGTCCATCCATTTGAACAGAAGATGTTTCCATCAGATTGCCACCTGCGTGATCCCTCACTGCTCAGATGCCAGTCCTGAAAGGTCCTCTTCACAGAGACTATTCACCATCAGTTTAAAAGGCCAGCCCACCACTATCTCAGGCTCATTCTTATGCCCTTACTTCAATTTCTTTTTCTTTGTACCACTTATTACTACCATATATATATTTTTTTACATTTTTTTAAATTTTTTTGACTTTAGCATTAAAATATAAGCCCTGGGAGGCTGGAATCTCAAACTTCTTGCTCATCCCTGTATTCCTAGTGCCATACAGGGCACATAATGAGTCTTCACTAAACATTTGTTGAATCAATGAATGTATGAATAAATATATTGAATTAAATTTATAATCTGGTAAATATATGCATAATATTTAGTCCTATGCAGAGCTGTGGCACGTTTCTCATATATATGCAGGTCTTATTTTGTATCCACAACGAACTTCTATAGTTTTATTCTCTGGTATACCTCTTTTTATTTGAGATATCATAGTGTCTAGTTTTTCATGGGTAATGAAAATTTCCTAATTTGTTCTTTTCAATCTGAAGAATATATATGTATATATACATACATATATATATATATCTTGTTCTAGTCACTTTGTAATATTCTTTTTCTAATGCTAATGCTTTTAGTGCTATTTCTTGTGTTCTTTTTTCCATACACTCATGTCATTTCCATCTCTCATTTTAATATTTGCTCTGCATATTTCATTATTTTTCTATACCGCATTATATGAAACCTCTGGAACAGGGGCACCTGGGTGGTGCAGTCGGGTGAGTGTCAGACTCTTGGTTTCAGCTCAGGTCCTGTCTGAGGGTCCTGACATTGAGCCCCCACATCAGGTTCATGCTCAGTGTAGAGTCTGAGATTCTTTCTCTATCTCCCTCTGTCCCTGCCCCACCCTGCCTTCTCTCTCAAATAAATAAATAAATCTTTCAGAAAAACTCTCTGGAGCAAAGCTGAATGATAGTTGGTATCATTGTCTTCATCCTGGTTTTGGACTAAAACTAATGTTTAATATTTAATGTTATGCTTGCTATCAGAATTCTTTACATAGTTTTAAAATTATTTTACTGTACTATCAAATCCTATTTTAGTTCAGCTTTTTATTGGAAAAGGTCCTTGAATTTGGAAAACAATTCTTCAGCATCTTTTAATGAAATTACATTGTTTTTATATTTTAATTTGTTGATCTGATTAATTATATCGAAATACTTTCTACTGTTGAGCTATTTTTTCATTCCAGGAATGAATTCTACTTGGTGGTAAATATCATTATTTTAATTCCTTGATCCAGTAAATATTTATTTATGACCTAGTAAACACCTGACACTCTTTCAAGTAACATTTCCAAATCCAAATGGAGATATCAAATAGGCAATTGGATACATTTTGTGGAGCTTGGTGAGAGAACCAGAACCAGGTCGAAGATATAATTTGGGACTAACCAGCATATAGGTGGTATAGAGTTATAGTGAGACTAGTGATCAAAAAGAAAAAGTCCTGCAAATACATCATGGGCACTTATGACAACAGCTTCATAAGAAGGAATTAGTATACAAGACCCCGAAGAAGCAGCCAGTAAGATGAAAGGAAAACAAAGAAAGTTTGATATCCCAGTAGTCATCACCTAGCCCGTTAAATTTGGCTAAGAAGTTAGGTTTATTTTCAGTTTGTGTCTTAGTAATGTCCATGACTGTTTTCTCAAACTACAAAGGCAAATAAGCCTATATCATCAGGGAACAACCTATAACAATTTCAATGTCCCTGTGCTTGGATTGTATAGTTACTACTACAGTCTTCCATAGTTGTTCGCTGGCTGTCTTTCTGAAAGTACATGTGAGTCGGTGCACGTGTGTGTGTGTGTGTGTGTGTGTGTGTAAGACCTCAATATATATTAACTAACACTGTTTTGTCATTGTTTTTATTTTATTTTTATATCAATTGCTATTATTTCTATTTACTTATTCAAGTCACATTTGTTCTCTGATATATGGGTCATTTATAATGAGAATTTATTTTGGATAACAGTTTTCCATTCTCAGCTCTGAACCCCTAATTGTCTGGGTGGATGTCATCAGTTCTAGGAATTCACCAATCATGATATTCTTAGATATATCCATAACAAAAATTACTGTATCATTATAATCTATCCTCAATCATCAAGGTTTCTTTATGATTCTGTTTATCTTCTTTTTTAAATGTTCGTAACTCCTCTTTTATTATCACCATTATTTAATATTGTTTGTCTGCATCCTTTTCAAAAATCTTATATCTACTTTATATAAATCCAGTAGATATTTTTAAATCACTTACTATTTTATAAGAACAGATACTTTGAGTAAATAAAGGTAATTGGACACAGATATGTTTTATAAAGAATATACAGCCTAATAAAAGAGATTAGAGCTATCACATAACCAATAGAAACACAAAGTAGGAATTAATATGTTTCTGATATAGAGGATAAAGATAAACAAATTAAAAGGAAGAAGTCAATATTTCTGCTTTGAGTGGCTGACAAGTCCACCTTTAAAAGATTTTATTTATTTACTTGACACAGAGAGAGAGATCACAAGCAGGCAGAGAGGCAGGCAGAGACAGAGGGGGAAGCAGGCTCCCCGCTGAGCAGAGAGCCCGATGCAGGGCTCGATCCTAGGACCCTGAGATCATGACCTGAGCTGAAGGCAGAGGCTTAACCCACTGAGTCACCCAGGTGCCCCACAAGTCCACCTTTAAACTGGGCTTTGAAGCATAAATTGATTTTGTAAATGTAGAGATGACTAAGTGATACTCAGAAAGTGAACACAACAAGTAAACAAAGTGAGAATACTGGGTCAAGTGATATGGAAAATAGCAAGTACTTTTTTTAAGCTAAAATTCATGAATAGGAAGTACTGTCTGAAAAGTACATTAGGACCAGGAAATGGAAAGCTCTGAAGTAAGTGAAGACTTTACTTTTTACAGTGATCTGGTCAGACTTTTGCTTTAGGTAGATTAGCATGACATAAATTTGAGATATGAATTGGAAAAATTAACAGAAGACTGCCATAATTTTCCGATGATATTTTCAATGATTTTCAGTTAGCAAGGTTGGATTTATTTTTATCTTGGATCCCATTTTGTCCCGAGTCCTACTAAATTTCAACATAGTTGCCAAAATACATAGATTAGTAACTTGTCAAATGCCACTTTCCATTATTTTTGCACACATTTTGTTATAGATTAATTTTAGTAAAACTAAATAATGTGATGTTTACTAGGTTTTTCTCTCATTCAAGATATTTAATTTAATTATGATATTATTATTATTACCTAATAATTCAAAGAGCTGATAACAACTAAGATAACCACAACAAAATGAATAAGGAAGAGCTTGCCATACTAGATCTCTAGTCTAATTAAAATCGCTAATTTATTAAACTGACTGAAAACTATCTCAATGGTAAGCATAAAATAGAGCCTAGCAAACAAGCTAAGATATTGGTCAACTTGGTATATATAAGTCAAGGTATTATAAATAGAAAATGGATGCTAAGACAATTGTTTATCCACATTGAAGGTAATTGAATCCCTACAACAACGGCATACAAACACACTTACAAATATAAGATCTGTCAAATATCTAAATGTAAAAGCAAAAACCTTGAAACTATTAAGATAGATAGATAGATAGATATGAAATTTAGGGATAGGAAATGATTATTTAAACAACAATCAAAAGTAAAATGAATAAAAAGATATCTAATTTGCTGAAAAGCTGGTGGCATGTAGGTCTAGAGATTTTTTATCAACTATAAGGTTAAGGGACAAAGCTATTATTCTGAATACACTTCAGAGTACCTTAGCTGGACCATCTTATCCTCATCAAAATGCAGCAGAACATAAATGGCATAAAGTAAAAAATCTTCTGTTTGACAGAAATAGTAAAAGAAATTCTCCAAGTCTACCCAAAACCCTTGATTAAAAATAAACTCTATAAGGTAACACATAAAGACAATATCTTAGTAGGCTATGAATGTTCTTTAGAATCCAGCATTCTGATATTAGATGCTAGATCTACTCTATTGCATAATTAAAATAGCTACAGAATTGAGCATCATCAATGTTTCTCAATTCAAGTCCTAAAGGCTTATGCAAATGACATATCTGATAAAGTGTTAGCATCCAGATTATAGGAAGAACTTATAAATTCAACACTCAAAAAATAAAAAACCCAGTTAAAAAATGGGCAGAAGACATGAATAGACATTTTTCCAAAGAAGACGTCTAGATGACATCTAGATGGCTAACAGACACATGAAAAGATGTTCAACCTCACTCATCTGGGAAATACAAATCAAAACTGCAATGTGATATTACCTCATACCAGTCAGAATGGCTAAAATTAACAACACAGGAAATAGCAGATGTCGGCGAGGATGTGGAGAAAGGGGAACCCTCTTGCACTGTCGAGGGTGCAAACTGGTACGGCTACTCTAGAAAAGAGTATGTAGGTGCCTCAGAAAGTTAAAAATCGAACTACTCTAGGACCCAGCAATTCACTACTGTGTGTTTACCCAAAAGATACAAAGATACTGATTTGAAGGGATATGTGCACCCTGATGTTTATAGCGATATTATCAACAATTGCCAAATTATGGAAAGACCTCAAATGTCCATCGACTGAAGTGTGGATAAAGAAGATGTGGCTTATAAATATACGTACAGTGGAATATTACTTGGCCATCAAAAAGAATGAAATCTTGCCATTTACAACAAAGTGGATGGAGCTACAGTATATTATGCTAAGCAAAATAAGTCTCTCCACTGAGCATGGTGCCCGACAAGGGGTCAATCTCAGGATCCTGAGATCACGACCTAAGCTGAAATCAAGAGTTGGACGCTTAAGTGACTGAGCCACCTAGGTACCCCAAAATGGTCTGCATTTTATAGAAGAACAGACATATAGATAAAAAGAACAAAACGGAGAGTTCACAAATTGACCAACATACAGTATGTTGATGTTGTGATGTAGCTGCCAAGGTTGTTCAATGTAGAAAGAAAAATATTTTGGAATAACATTTCTGGAACAACTTTTTATATCCAATACCAAATAAAAGGTTTTCTTTATCTAGATCATGCCATATCCAAAAATTAAATTTGAAACGGCTCTTTAAATAAGTCCTACTGCTACAGAAACTCTTGGGGGGAAAAAAAAACAACCTAGTAGAAAATTTTTATGTCCTTAGGTAAAGCAAAAATTTCTGAAATAGGATACAAAGTTATGTACCATATAATAAAAAGTTGATCATTTGGACTCCATCAAATTTTTTTGTAAATGTTCTTCAAAAGAAACTACAGAGAAAATAAAAAATCAAGCCATAGCCTGGGAAAAAATATTTTAAAAACATAATATCTTATTAAGAATTGTAATCAGAATATATAAAAAATACCTACAGCTCAGTAAAAAGAAAAAATCAATTCAAACAGTGACAAAGATTCTCTCCTTGGTCAAACTCTAGCCAGGCTCCTCTGAGCCCTCTCTTGACTAAGCCTCAACCTTGGCAAAGCCTTGGACAAAATACTAATAGCTCAAGACCACCTTCCAAAAGTGACCCTAGCTCCCTTAAAGTGCCTGCCTGAGGAAACTGACAAAACACTTTGCTGTTTTGCAGGCTATGCTTCCAAAAGAACTTTCTGTTAGTTCCAGACAACACTTGAAAAGTCCCTGTCTCCTGGTATCTGTGGGAGGGTGGGAGCCTAGCTTTGATAAATCTGGCAGTTAAAAAACTAATACAGGTTTAACATGGACCAACCCCATTCCCCAATTTTTGCAATTTTTCATTTCCCTAACTCTATTCTGCCCCTATTCACCTCCCTCTGTATTCCCTCATTCTCCCTTTAAAACACTCAGTTACTCCTGTATAATCAAAGTTGAACTCACTTCAACTGGACTCTGTCCACATTGGAATAGGGTATTACTGATTAAAATCTGTCTTTACCACTTTAGTGTCTGGCTTTGTTTGCCTTTGACATTAGGCAAAATATTTGAATAGACATTTCACAGAAGATGATTATAAACAACAAATAAGCATATGGAAAGTCACTCAATATTATTAGTCATAGGTAAAATGCAAATTAACTTACACACTAACTATAATGGCTAAAATTAAGAAGACTGTCAAATGTTGATCATGACAAGGAGCAGTTGGTACTCTCATACATCTCTAGTAGGAATATACAATTTTTCAACCACTGTGGAAACTTCTTTGACAGTCTTTTGTGAAGTTAAATATATACTCACTGATCTCATTCTACCTATTTACCCAAGAGAAATGAAAACATCTGTTCACATAATAATTTGTATTCAAGTGTTCATAACTGTTTCAGTCACAGTAGTTTAAAACCGGAAGTAACTCTAATGCCTCATCAATTTTTGAATGGATAAACAAAATATTGTATAGTTATATAATGAAATACAATTGAACAATAAAAAAAGCAAGCTGTTGACTCATTGAACATCACAGAGAAATCTGAAACCTATTATACTAAGTGAAATAAAAAGACACAAAAGACCACTTTGCTATGATTCAGTCTATATAAATTTCTAAAAAAAAAAAAATAATAATAATAATAACCACAGAAAGCAAAAGAGTGGCTGCTACAGGAAATGGGTCATTGAAAGAAAAACTCACTCTAAAGAAATGATAGAAGAGGGTGGAAATTGGGCAAATGTGTGAAGGTAGTCAAAAGGTATGAACTTTCAGTTATAAAATAAGGTACAGGGATATAATGTACAGAATGGTAACTATAGTTAATATTATACTGCATATTTGAAAGTTGCTAAGAGAGTACATTTTCTTTTAAAGATCTTATTCGTTTATTTGAGAGAGGGAGAGCATGAGCAGTGGGGGAGAGGCAGAGGGAGAAGCAAACACCACCTGGAGCCCAGTGATCCCAGAACCCTGAGATGGAGAATGGAGCCCCACAGAGCTCAATCCCAGGACCCTGAGATCATGACCTGAACCAAAGTCAGATGCCTAACCAACTGAGCCACCCAGGTACCTTATGAAGAGACCACATTTTTTTTTAAACTTTTTTTAAATGTAATTTCTTCTCAGTGTAACAGAATTCATTGTTTATGCACCACACCCAGTGCTCCATGCAATACGTGCCCTCCATAATGCCCACCACCAGGCTCCCCCAACCTCCCACCTCCCGCCCCTTCAAAACCCTCAGATTGTTTTTCAGAGTCCATAGTCTCTCATGGTTCACCTCCCCTTCCAATTTCCCTCAACTCCCTTCTCTCCATCTCCCCATGTCCTCCATGTTATTTGTTATGCTCCACAAATAAGTGAAACCATATGATAATTGACTCTCTCTGCTTGACTTATTTCATTCAGCATAATCTCTTCCAGTCCCGTCCATGTTGCTACAAAAGTTGGGTATTCATCCTTTCTGATGGAGGCATAATACTCCATAGTGTCTATGGACCAAATCTTCCTTATCCATTCGTCCATTGAAGGGCATCTTGGTTCTTTCCACAGTTTGTTGACTGTGGCCATTACTGCTATGAACATTGGGGTACAGATGGCCCTTCTTTTCACTACATCTGTATCTTTGGAGTAAATACCCAGTAGTGCAATTGCAGGGTCATAGGGAAGCTCTATTTTTAATTTCCTGAGGAATCTCCACACTGTTCTCCAAAGTGGCTGCACCAACTTGCATTCCCACTAACAGTGTAAGAGGGTTCCCCTTTCTCCACATCCTCTCCAACACACATTGTTTCCTGTCTCGCTAATTTTGGCCATTCTAACTGGTGTAAGGTGGTATCTCAATGTGGCTTTAATTTGAATCTCCCTGATGGCTAGTGATGATGGACATTTTTTCATGTGTCTGCTAGCCATTTGTATGTCTTCATTGGAGAAGTGTCTGTTCATGTCTTCTGCCCATTTTTTGACATGGTTATCTGTTTTGTGTGTATTGAGTTTGAGAAGTTCTTTATAGATCCTGGATATCAGCCTTTTGTCTGTACTGTCATTTGCAAATATCTTCTTCCATTCTGTGGGTTGCCACAAAGAGAGTACATCTTAAAAGCTCTCATCACAGAAAAAAAATTCTATAACTACGTATGGTAGCAGATGCTAACTAGACCTATTGTGGTGATCATTTCACTATATATATAAATATCAAATAACTATGTTGTACATTTGAAACTAATAAATGTGTGTCAATTATACCTCAATAAAAATAAATAAATAAATAATGATGGGAATATTCTGTTGTAGGATTTTCATGGTGGCTCTACAACTATTAAAGCTCATTGAATTAAACCTTTAAATTTAGTTTTAAAATTTTATATGAATATAATATCATAAAGCTGATTAACAAATAAATTAATTCTTTCATGATACTTATATCCATCGAAGGAATAAAAACTATTATTAGGAAAAAAATATTTTGTTGATTCCAAGATACCCAGTTTTTAATATCTTTAAAACAGAAGGCATAGTACAATGTATGGTTTCATAATGTCAGATGGGAAACATATTTTTCTTTCTTAATACTTTATAAATAATAAGGCTTCTAATACTTGATGGCATATTAGATTCAATGAAGTATGATAATACTAAAAAGTTGAGTTAAACTAATTCTGCCATGTTATGTTTACACTATATGTGTTTCAGTGGAACACACATACACACATATAGATATAATATATCACAAGTTGTGTTTTAAATATGTATTTCAAAACTAGAGAAAATATAGATTACAATAAAAATCTATGTATTTACCATCCATAATAATCAAAATTGCCACTTAACAACGACAACAAAAAAATACAATCCCCTCTCCCCTTTCCTTCTCTTTCCACAGAAATAAATATAATCCTGAAGATGTTACATGCTCTTTATACCCATATTCTTATACTTCGTATTCATAGCAAAAAATAACCAAGTCGTGGGCATTAACACAATTGAATACTCTCTAACAATCAAAATAAATGAACTAAATTGACAGATATCAACAAAGATCACTCTTGAGAACTTAAATTAAAAGGAAAATCAAATAATCAATGTATGATAATAACAATACCAAAATATTCTAAGCTGTTTTGCATGTGCTAGGCACTGTTCTAAGCATTTTACATATATTATATATATATATCTATGCATATAGATATATATATATACACACACACATACAGATAAATAGATAGATAGATAGATAGATAGATAGATATATTAGTTCATTTGATCTGAGAAAAGCCATAAGATATTCCAGTTTACAAATGAGGAAAACAAGGCATGGGAGGATTAAGTATTTTCCTGAAGATCAAATAGCTAATAATTGATTTACTCTGTCTGTCCCCAGAATCTGATCTCTTATCTACCCTAATATGGGTAAATATGATATTGACCTAAATTGCTATAAACAAAAAGGCACAGAAAAATTGTGTCTTATTCAGGTAAAACTGGAGAACAAATACTTCAAGTCAGCAAGGTGGATGGGGTTAAGAGAGTGGATAAATTATTAAGTCTTTCAGGAACCCAGACTCAGAGCAAACCCTCCATCTTTAAAAAGATGGAGGCTTCCACCTGGGTTCCAAGATGGAAGATTCCAAGATGGAAGATTCCAAGTCATCTGGCTTCCAAGATGACTCTAGTAATCCTGATCGAACAGAAAGAAGAATAGCATAGAGGACAACACAAACAACGTTTAAGAGCCTGGCCTGGAAGTGGGAGGCATCATATCCACGCACATTCCAATGACTAAAATTCCATTATTTGACCATAGTAACTCCTAAAACGAGCTCAGATTTATGACCTCTATTTTCTCTTTTTTGATGTTAACTCTCCTGTTTCCAGAACACTAGTCATTGGCAAAAAGCACACAAACAAATGGGCTAAAAGACAAGTAAATATGTAACTAAATCCTATTTATAGAGTAGGGAATTTAGTTAATATAACCTCAACTGGGATGGCAAATGTATTTTTTATTCTCTTTCTGTTTCATTAACTCAAAAATTTTTAGCTTTATTTTTTCTAGTTTCGATAGTTGAAATTATTGCCTTCATTAATTCATTCTAAATTTATGGTTGGATATTAACCTCATCTTAGCTGAGCCCTAAGTCCACTATTGCAAGTTTTGGCAGAAACTCACATTCACCTAGCTGGATTTTAGAATTGCTATGGACAAACGATTTCTGTGTCTTCTGTCTTTCTCTCTCCCCCTTAATATATGTTTATTGAGGTCATCCTATCTTGTTCTCCCGCATTGTATGTTGGATAAAAAAGGACAAATTTTCTTTCTAGTTTGTAAGTCTTTATATTAAGTGAAGCTTCATCTAAGAATCTACCACTTGTGCAGCAGCCCTGAGAATAGGATTTAGATAGGATTTAGATGATGAGATGGTAGACTTCAAGCTAATGCTGTAAAGGGATGAGACTTTTGGGGGAGAAGAAAATTTTTCATATGGGCAGGATTTGAATATTTATGGCAGAGAACAGATAGTAATAGGCTGCAATTTCAAAGACAGCTACATATCTCTCATCCCACAAGCTTTTCTGCAACCTGAAATTAACATTCCTCCATCATAATAATTAAATGTATAGGATAATACAAAATTAATAAAATATATACATCACATACTTACACTAGAATCCTAAATCCTAGATTAAACTCTATCTGTTGTTGACAGTATAAATGAGAAACAAGAGAATATAAAACAAATATCAAAGCATACATTTATTTAAAGATTTTATTTACTTATTTAGAGAGAAGGTGAGCATGGGGTGGGGCAGAGGGAGAGGGAGAGAGAGATCTCAAGCAAATTCCATGCTGAGTGTGGAGCCAGAGGTGGGATTCGATCTCACAATCCTGAGATCATGACCTGAGCTACAATCAAGAGTCTAATGCTTCACCTACTGAACCACCCAGGTGCCCCTCAGAGCAAATATTTTTGATATAGTTAATGAATGACAGTGCTCCAGTTGCAAAGTGTTTCAGTTAATCTCTGTAACAGATTTTTAGTACTTGTATTTTTAGTGTTACTTTCAGAGAATAATTGGCTACTCACAAATATATAGTAGTGGATATATAATAAACATATTAAAGATAAATTTACTTTATTGAGCTTATTAACATCTGTATATCTATAAGTAGCTATTGTCCACATGAGCCTAAATATTTGCAGGATTTTTTTCCTTAATTTCCAGTCATATGAGAGAAATGTAAGAATTATTTTTTATATTCTCTGTAGATGTCATGAACACATTAAATACTTAAAAATGATTTACATATACACATACATATGTTGAAAAATCAGAGAGAGCAAATGTGTCTTATAAATTATACACAACTAACATTAATAAAGGCAAATTTCTTTAGTACTTTCATTTTCTGCTTTTATTAGCTTAAACATGAAGAAATCTTCCAAGAGCCCACTTATGTGCCCAAAAAGGAAGAAAGTGTTTTCAATCAGAATGTATTGTAAAGTGAAAGCAAAAACCAGTTTGCGATTTCTCGCTTGATTTTAACAATTACAAGTTTCTGCTTATATCAATATAGCATTTTAACAGTTGAGCAGAATGTTTTTTGTATCTCTAGGTAGACAAAATAGAACTGCCTCAGGAAAAAAAATTACTAAACACATTCCCCCACCAAGACCCATGCTGAACTCAGAATTACACAGTGTGCACCCAGTCTCGAAAGACTGTGATTTACTTTTCAGTCCAATATTTCCTGCTGTTAGAAAAGAAAAAAAAAAATGTAAGCTTTGTTTCATGAGAAAGCTTTAGCCTGAGAATTACTGCACTACCATGGTTACTCAGTGAAATACACTGCATAATCTACAAGGTAGCAAGAAAACATTAGGTTTGGAAAATAAAATGATCTTTCTGTTGGAAAGTCATCCACATGCCCCCTGTGCACGCTTAGATACCTATCCAGTTTACCGCATTCTCCTGGAAACATCCGGACTCTGAAGAAGTTCCCACAGAGAAGTATGTGTATCCCAGCAGTGTGCAAATCATTTCTCTTATCTAATAATCTCTTACAAATACACCTTTGGTTGTTCTTTGACTTTCCTAAAAGGTGAGACTCAGCATGAAGCATTCATTTTGTCTGCCAAATATTTTTTCAGAAGTTGTTTGTTTTTATGCTGTTATACCTGAGGTGGGAGCTCACGACTCCATGAGGAAAGAGAAAGCAGCATTCACATTAAAATGCTAAGGAACATAAAGTCAGTTTCTCATGTTTAACTCCATTTTTTTTTTAAAGCAGGCATTCTTCTGACTATTTTACAAAAAAAGGCTTATTGAAAATGAGTTATACAAGAAAAATAAATATTATTTAAAATAAAAATGGTGAAATAGTTTTGAAATACTACTTACTTCCATTACTTTAAGGATAACAGGACAAAAAACAACCCATGCATGCAACATATACAATTTGAACTACTTGCCAATTTATATTTTAATAAGCTAAAATTAGTTATGCAAAACCGTTGATAAATAAGTCTTTTACACACGTCCAGTTACATTCTACTATAGCATGTAAGGGAACTAGTAATTTAATAAATATCAATTATTTAACATTATTGATCAGGTTACATAAAATACATAGCATTGATATAAATGTTCTGGGTAAGTTCTAATATAATCAGAAAAGACAACGCTTTTCTGCCCTATCATATGCTTTCCAAATTATTTTTCAAATTTTGAGGACTCATCTACCAAAAAAATTGAATTAATAGAGATATACTTCTTTTATTTAAAGTCTTCAATCTAAATAAATATGCATTTTTGTTAATACCTTTCTGTTAGCCAATTAATTTTAATTATCTTATACTCAACATAAAATCATATTTAGAAACTATAACTAAAAGATTGCTGTGCTGGGGTTGCCTGGGTGGCTCAGTGGGTTAAGTGTCTGCCTTTGGATCGGGGCATGATCCCATGGTGCTGGGATCGAGTCCCGCATTGGGCTCCCTGCTCAGCAGGAGTCTGCTTCTCCCTCTCCCTTTTCCTGCTTCTCTCTCTCTCTCTATCTCTGTCAAATAAATAAAAATAAATAAATAAAAAAGTTTTAAAAAAGATTGCTGTGCTGAATTAGAACTTTAAAAAAGTTAGCAATGTGAGGAGTCAAGATGGCGGAGAAGTAGCAGGCTGAGACGACATCGGGTAGCAGGAGATCAGCTAGATAGCTTATCTAACCATTGTGAACACCTATAAATCCAACGGGAAATCGAAGAGAAGAAGAGCAACAATCCCAGAAACAGAAAATCGATCACTTTCTGAAAGGTAGGACCTGCAGAGAAGTGAATCCAAAGTGACGGGAAGATAGACCCCGGGGGGAGGGGCCGGCACCCGGCAAGCGGCGGAGCGACGGAGCACAAAATCGGGACTTTTAAAAGTCGGCTCCACTGGGAGACATCGCTCCAGAGGCTAAACTGGGGGGAAACCCAGGCGGGGTCAGCATAATCCCAGGACCCGCAGGGTCACAGAAGGACTGGGGATGTCTGAGTGCCGCAGAGCTCGCAGGTATTAGAGCGGGGAAGCCGGCTATAGCGACAAAGCCGAGGAGTGAGCTCTAAGCCCGGGGTTACCTTGTGCCGGTCGCAGGCTGGGTGGGCTCGGAGCGTGGCCGGAGGCCACGGAGACAAAAGCGACCCGGCGCTTTTCTCCAGCTCCAACAATTGACTGCTTTCCTCGAGTCGCGACCGCAAGCCAGGGAGGCGGGGCTATTGGGCGCTTTGCTCTGAGAGTGCACTGAGGAGCGGAACCCCAAGCTCTCGGCTCCTCCGGGCCGAGAGATTGGGAGGCCGCCATCTTCATTCCCGTCCTCCGGAACTCTACGGAAAGCGCTCAGGGAACAAAAGCTCCCGAAAGCGAACCCGAGCGGATTACTTAGCCCGGCCCCTGGCAAGGGCGGTGCAATTCCGCCTGCGGCAAAGACACTTGAGAATCACTACAACAGGCCCCTCCCCCAAGAAGATCAACAAGAAACCATCCAAAACCAACTTCAGTCACCAAGAACAGCGGAATTCCACAGCAGGAGAAAGCAAATCCTACCTGGACAAAATGACAAGGCGGAAAAACTCACCTCAAAAAAAAGAACAAGAGGCCGTACCGAAGGCTGGAGACCTAATCAATACAGACATAGGTAGCATGACAGATCTAGAGTTCAGAATGACAATTCTCAAGGTTCTAGCCGGGCTCGAAAAAGGCATAGAAGATATTAGAGAAACCCTCTCCGGAGAGATAAAAGCCCTTTCTGGAGAAATAAAAGAACTAAAATCTAACCAAGTTGAAATCAAAAAAGCTATTCATGAGGTGCAATCAAAAATGGAAGCTCTCACTGCCAGGATAAATGAGGCAGAAGAAAGAATTAGTGACATAGAAGACCAAATGACAGAGAATAAAGAAGCTGAGCAAAAGAGAGACAAACAACTACTGGAACACGAGGAGAGGATTCGAGAGATAAGTGACACCATAAGACGACACAACATTAGAATAATTGGGATTCCAGAAGAAGAAGAAAGAGAGAGGGGAGCAGAAGGTATATTGGAGACAATTATTGGAGAGAATTTCCCTAATATGGCAAAGGGAACAAACATCAAAATCCAGGAGATGCTAAGAACGCCCCTCAAAATCAATAAAAATAGGTCCACACCTCGTCACCTGATAGTAAAATTTACAAGTCTTAGCGACAAAGAGAAAATCCTGAAAGCAGCCCGGGAAAAGAAGTCTGTAACATACAAGGGTAAAAACATTAGATTGGCAGCGGACCTATCCACAGAGACCTGGCAGGCCAGAAAGAACTGGCATGATATATTCAGAGCACTAAACGAGAAAAACATGCAGCCAAGAATACTATATCCGGCTAGGCTATCATTGAAAATAGAAGGAGAGATAAAGAGCTTCCAGGACAAACAAAAGCTGAAAGAATTTGCAAACACCAAACCAGCTCTACAGGAAATATTGAAAGGGGTCCTCTAAGCAAAGAGAGACCCTAAAAGTAGTAGATCAGAAAGAAACAGAAACAATATACAGTAACAATCATCTTACAGGCAATACAATGGCACTAAATTCATCTCTCTCAATAGTTACCCTGAATGTTAATGGGCTAAATGCCCCAATCAAAAGACACAGGGTATCAGAATGGATAAAAAAACAAAACCCATCCATATGCTGCCTACAAGAAACTCATTTTAGACCCGAAGACACCTCCAGATTTAAAGTGAGGGGGTGGAAAACAATGTACCATGCTAATGGACATCAGAAGAAAGCTGGGGTGGCAATCCTTATATCAGATCAATTAGATTTTAAGCCAAAGACTATAATAAGAGATGAGGAAGGACACTATATCATACTCAAAGGGTCTGTCCAACAAGAAGATCTAACAATCTTAAATATCTATGCCCCTAACATGGGAGCAGCCAACTATATAAACCAATTAATAACAAAATCAAAGAAATACATCAACAGTAATACAATAATAGCAGGGGACTTTAACACTCCCCTCACTGAAATGGACAGATCATCTAAGCAAAAGATCAACAAGGAAATAAAGGCCTTAAATGACACACTGGACCAGATGGACATCACAGATATATTCAGAACATTCCATCCCAAAGCAACAGAATATACATTCTTCTCTAGTGCACATGGAACATTCTCCAGAATAGACCACATCCTGGGTCATAAATCAGGTCTCAATCGGTACCAAAAGATCGAGATCATTCCCTGCATATTTTCAGACCACAATGCTCTGAAGCTCGAACTCAATCACAAGAGGAAATTTGGAAAGAACGCAAATACATGGAGACTAAACAGCATCCTTCTAAAAAATGAATGGGTCAACCAGGAAATTAAAGAAGAATTGAAAAAATTCATGGAAACAAATGATAATGAAAACACAACAGTTCAAAATCTGTGGGACACAACAAAGGCAGTCCTGAGAGGAAAATATATAGCAGTGCAAGCCTTTCTCAAGAAACAAGAAAGGTCTCAAATACACAACCTAACCCTACACCTAAAGGAGCTGGAGAGAGAACAACAAAGAAAGCCTAAACCCAGCAGGAGAAGAGAAATCATAAAGATCAGAGCAGAAATCAATGAAATAGAAACTAAAAAAACAATAGAACAAATCAACAAAACTAGGAGCTGGTTCTTTGAAAGAATTAATAAGATTGATAAGCCCCTGGCCAGACTTATCAAAAAGAAAAGAGAAAGGACGCAAATAAATAAAATCATGAATGAAAGAGGAGAGATCACAACCAACACCAAAGAAATACAAACAATTATAAGAACATACTACGAGCAACTCTATGGCAACAAATTTGACAACCTGGAAGAAATGGATACATTTCTAGAGATGTATAAACTACCACAACTGAACCAGGAAGAAATAGATAACCTGAACAGACCCATAACCAGTAAGGAGATTGAAACAGTCATCAAAAATCTCCAAACAAACAAAAGTCCAGGACCAGACGGCTTCCCAGGGGAATTCTACCAAACATTTAAAGAAGAATTAATTCCTATTCTCCTGAAACTGTTCCAAAAAATAGAAATGGAAGGAAAACTTCCAAACTCATTCTATGAGGCCAGCATCACCTTGATCCCAAAACCAGACAAGGATCCCACCAAAAAAGAGAATTACAGACCAATATCCTTGATGAACACAGATGCGAAAATTCTCACCAAAATACTGGCCAATAGGATCCAACAGTACATTAAAAGGATTATTCACCACGACCAAGTGGGATTTATTCCAGGGCTGCAAGGTTGGTTCAACATCCGCAAATCCATCAATGTGATACAATACATTAATAAAAGAAAGAGTAAGAACCATATGATACTCTCAATAGATGCTGAAAAAGCATTTGACAAAGTGCAGCATCCCTTCCTGATTAAAACTCTTCAAAGTGTAGGGATAGAAGGCACATACCTCAATATTATCAAAGCCATCTATGAAAAACCCACCGCAAATATCATTCTCAATGGAGAAAAACTGAAAGCTTTTCCGCTAAGGTCAGGAACACGGCAGGGATGTCCGTTATCACCACTGCTGTTCAACATAGTACTAGAAGTCCTAGCCTCAGCAATCAGACAACAAAAAGAAATTAAAGGCATCCAAATCGGCAAAGAAGAAGTCAAACTATCACTCTTTGCAGATGATATGATACTATATGTGGAAAACCCAAAAGGCTCCACTCCAAAACTGCTAGAACTTATACAGGAATTCAGTAAAGTGTCAGGATATAAAGTCAATGCACAGAAATCAGTCGCATTTCTTTACACTAACAACAAGACAGAAGAAAGAGAAATTGAGGAGTCAGTCCCATTTACAATCGTACCCAAAACCATAAGATACCTAGGAATAAATCTAACCAAAGAGGCAAAGAATCTATATTCAGAAAACTATAAAGTACTCCTGAAAGAAATTGAGGAAGACACAAAGAAATGGAAAAATATTCCATGCTCATGGATTGGAAGAACAAATATTGTGAAAATGTCTATTTTACCTAAAGCAATCTACACATTTAATGCAATCCCTATCAAAATCCCATCCATTTTTTTTAAAGAAATAGAACAAATAATCCTAAAATTTATATGGAACCAGAAAAGACCTCGAATAGCCAAAGGAATATTGAAAAAGAAAGCCAAAGTCGGTGGTATCACAATTCCAGACTTCAAGCTCTATTACAAAGCTGTCATCATCAAGACAGTATGGTACTGGCACAAAAACAGACATATAGACCAATGGAACAGAATAGAGAGCCCAGAAATAGACCCTCAACTCTATGGTCAACTAATCTTCGACAAAGCAGGAAAGAATATCCAATGGAAAAAAGACAGCCTCTTCAACAAATGGTGCTGGGAAAATTGGACAGCCACATGCAGAAAAATGAAATTGGACTATTTCCTTACACCACACACGAAAATAGACTCAAAGTGGATGAAGGACCTCAATGTGCGAAAGGAATCTATCAAAATCCTTGAGGAGAATGCAGGCAGCAACCTCTTTGACCTCCACCGCAGCAACTTCTTCCTAGGAACATCGTCAAAGGCAACAGAAGCAAGGGCAAAAATGAACTATTGGGATTTCATCAAGATCAAAAGCTTTTGCACAGCAAAGGAAACAGTTAACAAAACCAAAAGACAACTGACAGAATGGGAGAAGATATTTGCAAACGACATATCAGATAAAGGGCTCGTATCCATAATCTATAAAGAGCTTATCAAACTCAATACCCAAAGAACAAATAATCCAGTCAAGAAATGGGCAGAGGACATGAACAGACATTTCTGCAAGGAAGACATCCAGATGGCCAACAGACACATGAAAAAATGCTCCACATCACTCGGCATCAGGGAAATACAAATCAAAACCACAATGAGATACCACCTCACACCAGTCAGAATGGCTAAAATTAACAAGTCAAGAAATGACAGATGCTGGCGAGGATGCGGAGAGAGGGGAACCCTCCTACACTGTTGGTGGGAATGCAAGCTGGTGCAACCACTCTGGAAAACAGTGTGGAGGTTCCTCAAAAAACTGAAAATAGAGCTACCCTACGACCCAGCAATTGCACTCCTGGGTATATATCCTAAAGATACAAACGTGGTGCTCCGAAGGGGCATGTGCACCCGAATGTTTATAGCAGCAATGTCCACAATAGCCAAACTGTGGAAAGCGCCTAGATGTCCATCAACAGATGAATGGATAAAGAAGATGTGGTATATATACACAATGGAATACTATGCAGCCATCAAAAGACATGAAATCTTGCCATTTGCGACGACGTGGATGGAACTAGAGGGTATCATGCTTAGCGAAATAAGTCAATCGGAGAAATATAACTATCATATGATCTCTTTGATATGAGGAAGTGGAGATGCAAGGTGGGGGGGTTTGGGGAGGGGTAGGAAAAGAAAAAATGAAAAGATGGGATTGGGAGGGAGACAAACCATAAAAGACTCAATCTCAAGAAACAGACTGAGGGTTGCGGGGGGGAAGGGGGATGGGAGAGGGTGGTGGGGAAATGGACATTGGGGAGGGTATGTGCTATGATGAGTGCTGTGAAATGTGTAAACCAGACGATTCACAGACCTGTACCCCTGGGGATAAAAATACATTATATGTTTATTAAAATAAAAAAATTAAAAAAAAAAAAAAAAAAGTTAGCAATGTTCCAGGTATCCATGGCGCATTGCTATACTCTTAGAGCTATGGTATAGTATATCTGTCTGAGAAATGCATATGATTTCAAAATATCAATGAGGAAAACATATTAGCAAGCTATCACCATGAATTTTTCCATTCTCTCCATATTCAGGTACAGATTTTCCTGATTCCTCTTTTTCATTATCTCTATGTCTTCTGTTATTATTCTATTTCTTTTGTTGCCTCAGTGTAACTTATAGACGCTGAGGCTTAACAATTTTAATGGTAACACGCTGGAAATAGTTTCCCTCACCACATGCAGGAAGGGGAGTAGGAAGCAGTTATAGACAGTTCTTGCTACACAGACCCTGGAGAAAAATCAGAATCCCACAGATCTTTTCTGTTTCTGAAAAAGAGGGTATGTAAATAAGGTATTTGTTTACTAGGTGAAGGGTCTTCTTATGTTTAAATATTTTTAAAATTTTAATTCCAGTATAATAAACATACAGTGTTATATTAGTTTCAGTTGTATAATATAGGGATTCAGCAATTTCATATATTACTCAGTACTCATCACAATAAGTATACTCTTAATCCTCTTCAGTAAAGGGATTTTAAGAAAGAAATACTCAATTTAGTCTTGCGGGTCCATTGTGCATTAGGCATTCTCAAACTATGACTCAGTTTTCATTTCTGAAGCAAACCATGATACCCACCTTTAAATGGTAGATTTTAGTAGCACAGAATGTATTCATGAGGAGTAATTTTGCTTAAATGAGTGAAGTATTTTTGAAGGTATGTGTCATTTTCATGTAAGGTAGTAAAAGAATCTTAATTTTAAAAGTCCATGTGCTTCAATTTTTATATTCTGAAGTTTAAGAAAAACCTCTTTATAAAGATCTCTTTAATATTTGAAAAGACTTTTTCATTCTTGATTACATGCAATACTGCTGACCATTGCTGTTATTTAATTAGAAAGACTATTAGAAATCACAAAACAATTGTTTTCATGTGTGAAACAAAAGACAAATGCATAATCGTACAGTTTAGGAAAATGTTATTTAGAAATTTTTGCAGTAAAACTACAGCTAGAAAAATTAAAAGCAGCCTGAAAAAAAATCATAATGGTCTTGAAACTTGCAACAAATACTGCACATTTTAACTAAAATAAGAAACAAAGACACAAAAACATGCCAATAGCACAAATTTTTGACTTATTTTTAAATATTGCTGCATTTCTAAAAATAAAATATAATACATAGACTTCCTGCAGAGATAGAAGATTAAAACAGTACTGAAAAATCTCCCTCCTTCAGTATTTAACAAAACGAAGAAAAATAGTAGAAATCACAAGATTCACGAGCAGGATCCAAAACTATGAAAGAGATACAATGAAATACCCAACCCAAAAAGTAGTAGCCAATAAAAAACACAGACGATCTCAGTTTTTTAAAAAAATATCATCCTTGCCCCAGCTCCCACCCAAAAACAATACTTAGGAAATGATGAGACAAGAAAATTCTGGAAATTCTCATCAACACTTTCAAATTTTGAGCAAAGCTAGCTGGAGTGATTCATCAGCCCTGGGAAAATAAAAATGAATCCAAAAAAGTAAAAATAACCTATATAATGCAGGGAAATATCAGCAGAGTGAGAAAATATCACCAGGATTTTCCATATTCCAGGATAGTATACTGAGTTAAGTAAAAGATCTAAAAAACTATGGGAGTGCCAAAGTTTTTGCTGGGTTGAGTGGACTCTGACATGGAATTTAATAAAACAATAATAAAAAGAACCCGGTTCGGATTACACAAAGCTATAGCTGAGGCCTAGCCCTTCTACAGTTCATTCTTTTATTCACTCATTTAACCATTCTTTATGGAGAATCCATGATGTATCTGGCACTGTTCTAGGCAGTGAAGAATGGTAATAAACAAATTAGACAAACATATGTAGTTTGACAGAGTTTATAATAGAAACAACCTTGTATTTATTTTTTAATTTTTTAAAAGATTTTATTTTTATTTATGATAGCAAGAGAGCAAATGGGAGAGGAGCAGAGGGAGAGGGACAAGCAGACTCCACACTGAGCAGTACCCTGAGATCATGACCTGAACTGAAACCAAGAGTTGGATGCTTAATCGACTGAGCCACTCAGGCACCCCTAGAAACAACTTTTTAAAACAAACAAAACCCAAATAAGTTTACAGCTTATTAGAATACAATAAATGGAGTGGAAAATTAAAGGAGAGAAGAGAGACAAGATGACAAATGAGCAAAGACTAGAAGAAAGTTAGGGAATGAACCATGGGCACAGGTGAAGGTGAGATTCCAAGCACACAGCAGGTGCAAAGGCAAGTATGGGAAACAACCTAGCTGGACAGTGTTATTTCCATGGAGTAAGCTTGGTGGAGGTTAGAAGCTGAGGTAAAAGAGTAATTAGATGGGGGTACCTGGGTGGCTCAAGTGTCTGTGTTCAGCTCAAGTCATGATCCCAGGGTCTTGGAATCATGGCAGGGTGGTGGGGTGGGGGAGAGGGCAGTCCCTGCTCAGCGGGGAGCCTGCTTCTCCCTCTGCTTGTGTTCTCTCTCTCTCTCTCTCACTTTCTCTCATTCTCTCTGTCTCTGTCTCAAATAAATAAAATCTTTAAAAAAAAAAAAGAGTAATTGGGTTGGAGGAAGAGGCAGACATATGGCATAAAGACTTAAACACCATTGTAAGTATTTTGGCTTCTACATAGAATGAGAAGAGAAGCCACTGAGTGTTGCAAACAGAGGAGAGACTTAATCTAATTTATAATTTAACTGACACATCCTGGCTATTGTCCTGAGAACAGGCATTAGGAAGAGCACGTATAGAAGCAAGGAGACCCATTAGGCGGTTTTTAACAATAATTCAGAGAAAAGATGATGACAGTGGTAGCAGCAGAGATTATGAAAAGAGGTTGAAATTTGGACATATTAGAAAAGTAGAGCCAATAGAATTTTCCAACTGAGTATGTAAAGATGTGAAAGAGATGAGTCAAACCAGAAGTTTGGTTTTGGATATGGAAATTTGAAAATGCCCATTCGAAATCCAAATGGGGATTTGATGTTTAAAATTTAGTTAGAAAAGGCCCCCAAATTTTGGCATCAGACAGGACATCCATCCCAAAAGGGACCTCACCCACTCTGCCAAATATCCCCCTACATCCAGCTGCTATTTAGTACCTCCTGAGGTTAACCAGTTCACCCAGGCCTTGGACCACCAAACAGTTGCTCAGCTGCTTAGGCCCACAGATGCAGACCAGAGACAGAGCAAGAGAAGAAGCAGAGACTGGCAGCCTGGGCTGAGAAGAAAGCTGCTGGCAAAGGAGAACTCCCCACCAAGAGAAGAGGTCACCTGTCTTTCAGGTTGGGGTTAATACTGTCATCACGTTGGTGGAAAACAAGAGGACTCAGCTTATACTGATTGCACATGGTGTGGGTCCCATTGAGCTAGCTGTCTTCCTGCCCACTCTGTTTTGTAAGATGGGGGTTCCCCTCCTGCATTATTAAGGGGAAGGCCAGGCTGAGTGATCTGGTCCACAGGAAGACTTGCACCACTGTTATCTTCACACAGGGTAACTTGGAAGACAAGGAACTCTGGCTAAGGGGGTGGAAGCTATCAGAACCAACTACAGTGACAGGTATGATGAGATTAGCTGTCACTGTGGAGGCAACAT